>NC_091010.1:5501818-6104545 GCF_041146395.1 Eulemur rufifrons | reverse complement strand
TTCAGTGGGCAGGTCAAGCCCTTCACATTTATTGAGAGAACTGATAAATGTGGCAGATTTCTGTTCATCCTGTTGAGTTGAACTTTGTTGCTTTGTTTTCTCTCTTGAGCCAGTCTGGTATCTGGTCTTTGACCTTTAGCTTTTGGATGATTTTACATTCGTGAGTATTTATTGTGCTGATATGTGTGTAACACTGTTTTTGAGTACTTCCTGGAGGGCAGGTCTTGTCTTGATGAATTCCCCCAGTCTTTGCTTATCTGAAAAGGCCTTTATTTCTCCTTTGTATACAAACTTAGTTTTGCAGGATACAAGATTCTAGGCTGGGCATTATTCTGTTTGAGAAGAGTAAGAATGGGGTCCCAGTCTCTTCTTGCTTGTAAGGTTTCAGTTGAGAAGTTTGCCATTATTCATATGGGTATTCCTTGTAGGTTACCTGCTTCTTTCTCCTTACATCTCATGGGAGGGTCTCATTCTCATTTATTTTTGTCAGTCTGATGACTGTGTGTTGTGGTGTCTTCCTGTTTGTGATGAATCTCCCAGGAGTCCTTTGAGCTTCTTGTACCTGGATATCTAGATGTTTAGCAAAGCCTGGGAAATTTTCCTCTATTATATCCTCAAATAGCTTATCAAACCCTTGTGTATTTTCTTCTTCACCCTCAGGGATGCCTATGATTCTAACATTAGGCCTCTTCACATAATCCCACATTTCTTATAGGCTTTGCTCCTTTCTCTTATTTCTGTACTCTATCTCTGAGTGACTTATTTAATTGAAAGGTGTTATCTTTGATCCCTGAGATTCTTTGTTCTGTTTGATCTACCCTGTTCTTGAGGCTTTCCACTGTGTTTTGTAATTCCTTAAATAAAGTCTTCATTTCCAGGAGTTCGGTTTGATTTTTCTTTAATATTTCAATTTCTTTAGTGAAGTTTTATTCCAAGTCTTGGATTTTTTTTGTTGTTTCTTTGTGTTGGTTATCCATTTTTGCCTGAATAGCATTGAGTTTTCTTACAATCCATGTTCAAAATTCTTCTGTTATTTTAGTGTTCTGAATTTGGTTGATGTCCATTGCTAAAGAGCTGGTGTTCCCCTTTGGAGGTGTGCTTTCCATTTGATTCTTCATACTTACAGAGTTCTTTTACTGATTCCTTCCCATCTGGATCAGCTGTTGCTTCTTACCTTCAGATTTTCGTTTGGATAATGACATGCCTGTTTAGTCTCTGAGCCAGTAGGTGGTGTTTGTGGGTAAGATTCTACCACATCCTATACGATGAGTCAGCAGATGCAGTAAAAGGGTGTGCAGAATGACCTCCCTGTCAGTAGGTGGCGCTTGCTGGAAGGAGCAGGCTGCAGTGTTGTTTTTGGGTCCTGTTACCAGCTCTTGTTCCTCTGGAGAGAGACTCTAGTGCCTCACATGGTGGGTGGGGCCCTGGGACTTCCAGGTGTGTCCTTATTCTGCACCTCAGTGGAGGCAGGTGGGGGAGTGAGGCTGGGAGGGCCTGGGTTAGGTGAGCCCGCCCTCAAGCTCCACAAATGCTGGTAGCAGGGGTCAAAGGTCTGTTCTCTGCTTCTGGGCAAAGCTGCCAGGGAGGGGCTGAAATGGCCTCACTCAGCTGAAAAATCTGTGTGTGGGGGGTGGGGCTGTCTGAGACCTGCAGTCTGGAGCAGGCCTGGCTCCTTCCACCCTCCCCTATTCTGCAGTTTCTCCGGGGCCTCTGCTAGCAGGCAGGACCTCAAGCCTGTGGCTCTCCCCTGGCCGTCATGCAGGCCAGGGGCTTCCCTGCCCAGGATCGCAGCCTGGGCTGGGCGCACGGCCTTCCCATGGGAGGAGGGTTTCCCCTCAGGCACGCTGATCTGCCCTTGAAGGCACACACACTCAGTAGGGTCGTTCACATATATCCCTCCTGGGCCCCGGGGCAATGCAATCGAGACCTGGGTGTACGGGATCTGGTCTGCAGGCCTGTTCCCTGGGCCCCGGGGATCAATCCCTGACCCTTCCAGGGAGAGGGGTGCTGGTCTCAAGTCATCCACGGGGTGCCCAAGCTGGATTGATGTCTCTCCGCCTCGGGATTTGCCCCGCCCTCCTGGAGTCACCAGGCAGGTGGCACCTGGGAGGGCTGGCGGGTAGGGAGCTCACAGTCTGAGTACCCCTCAGTCTGCTGTAGAGCCCCAAAAGGAAAGGTCCCGTTCCCTGCAGATGCCTCCGGGTGGTGGCTGAATTGTCTCTCTCGTGGGTAGGTGAGGGGAAAGGGAGAATGAAGCAACATGACGCCTGCCAATCGGCTCGGGTTTGTGGCGTGGGAGGTGTCCCCAGGGAGCTGGGAGCCTGCCTGTCCCCAAGAGGCTCATGGCTCACTGGCGGTGGCCATCTCTGGGCTGGTGTCAGCAGGTCTCTCCGCTCAGGAGCCCTCCAGCAGTCCGAGATGCAAGGGAGGGGAAATTTCACTGCTCCACCTACCCTTGTAGCTGTTCTCCAAGCCTCTCTGGGCCTTTCTCCTTCCGGTTCTCTTCCGCAACTTCTTTCCATGGAGTCTCCTATAGTTTCAGGCACCCTTCCTTCTGACCCTTGTCCTGTCTATGTTTGTCTGCCTGTTTATTTTTTTTCACTTTCTTCTAAAATCTGTCTTTCTTGCAGAGACACTCTGGCTGGTGGTTTTTCTTGCCCGCTATCTTCAAACTCCCCCTTCACCTAAAAGTCTTAATTATTATAAAACGACAAGTTATAAAAATAAAGAAATGCTTACTTTTTTCAGTTTTTTATATGCTTTTGGGTTACAGTTGACAAAGCTTAAAATGTGTCATGTTTCAACATGGTCATGCGACACATGGCTGGTACTAATCTTATACCACGTGTGACTCTCCCAGCAAGTTCAGCGACACCTAGCTGGCCTGTATCCTGTTCAGCTGGTCACACTCCTGCTGCTGTGTCAGTGTCAGATTGCCATAAGAGTTTCTAAACACTCCTGGTTTCTAGACTCATCTCACTTGGACTAGCAGTAGGCCTTTGTGAACCTGTACCAACTCAGCAACCACGCCCCGTTGTGATGGTCTCCGTGTGCAGCTGCAGAATCTGGTGTTGGGCTGACAGCAGCTCAGGGTCTCCATTTGAGTCGACAGGGCTCTTTGTGTGAGAAACAGCAATGCTACTCTGGGGGCAGAGAAAGTCCTTTGTACTTTTCCAGAATTATGATGCTGCTATAAGTTCTCCCTTTGGATAACAGGTAAGTGGCTACGAGGGCAAATGTGTTATTGTTTTTAGACTGTTTCTTATTATAAATGATTGCTTACTGCTTTCACCCGAAAACCTATTAAAACAAGTCTTCCTTATCCGTGTAACTAAAAATGTTACATTTACTTGTGGCTGAAAATGAGTCCTTTCCGGTTAAAGCTTGACACCTCTTTTACTAGAAAGAGATATGGAATACTCATTTGGCAACGTGTAGGTTTGTGTTTTCCCCTCTACATGGGTAATGCAAAATTACTGTCATCTTATTGCAGTTCGACATTGTGGATATAGTGACCCAAATGAGAGAACAGCGTCCTGGCATGATTCAAACGAAGGTAAGCTTTCACGACATGCATTCTAACGAGAATAGTGAATACGAAGCTTAGCGTTATGTAGCCCTGTACAATCTATAAAGCATTTTCACCTACATGATCTCACTGGATTCTTGCTGTTCGAGTTAGACATAGTTTTGCTCTGAAATTCCTGACAAAGCACAAGTTCAGAGCAGTGAGGTCGGCTCCACAGGTCACTCAGACAGCAAGGGGGGAGCCAAGACGGAAACTGATGTCTCCTGGTGCCCACGCACAAGCATGCCCATAATGCCGTGTTATTTAAGTAACATCTAAAGTGAGTTTTAATAAATTTTTGGATAGCAATTTGAAATATTTTTTATTTGCCACTGATAAGATTATTGGCATGTAATAAAAAGATATTTATATCATAGGTTAGTTATTAATCATTGGAAGAGGGGGTCAAGAGAATATGGATAATGAAAACAGTTGCACCTAAATCTTTACACTGTCTTGCTCTTAGGCCAGTGTCGTGAAGCATTTGATATGAACTAGTGTGGCTTGAGAGACTTGAGGCTAGATCTTTACATATAGGGATGGTTTGAAATGTCAAGATTAATGTAAGGGATTTTTTAATTTGATTTAGCCAGGGAAGATATAAAGAAGTTGAGATTGACAGTTTTCCCTGAGTTTAGTTAAGCCTTTAGGGAATTAGTTCTAGACCAAAAACTATATTATGATCATTTATCTTCCTTGTATTTAAAAAAATATATTTGCATAAAGAAGTTCTCATACAAACTAAGTGTTCATAGTTAAATGTTTGCTCTCTTTAGGAACCTCCCGGCATGGTTGAAAATTACAAATGTGTTCTCTGTGGATATTGGTATTCAATTACTTAACATTCTGTTGTTTTTCATGTATGTGTCTATAGGAGCAGTATCACTTTTGTTATGAAATTGTGCTTAAAGTTCTTCAGAAACTTCTGACTTTGGACTAAGAAAGACTTCTGCTGCCCCTCGCTTGAAATTACCACGTGGCTTTGAGCCTCCCCATAAAGAACGCGTTGGAGCTGTGCTGAGGGGTTTGTTATGCATGCAGTCTGCTTTCCTGGCGTAAAAGCTCCCTGAAGGCAGCATGATTTGGTTTGGGGTGAGCACTGTTTACTCATTCCTCTTACTAGACAACTTCAAAATACCCTCCCATGTTTTCCAGTGAAACAAAAGTTACATAAAGCAACTGCAGTTTGGCTGTTCGGTTGAAGGGATTACAGAGTCCAATAACGGACTGAAACTATATTCATTAAGATTTTATTTGGAAAGGCAAAGAAGAGTCCAGTTAGAATGTATTAACTTTCAACACAAATTGGCCTCCGTTTTCCTCTCCCTCACGCTCCCGCGAGGCCCCAGAGACCTCCGAGGAGCCGCCTTCCTAGAGCAGCAAGACAAGGACATGCTGGTCTGGGAAGCGTTTCATGGGTGGGCAGGGCTCCTCCTCTCCATCACATGAGCACACTGGCGAACAGTCCAAAACTAAAATAGATGTTTATATAGAAAGTCCAAGAGGAAATTTTTGCCTAGCCTGAGTTCTTTCCTATCCCACCCTAACACTTAACATATTTACTCAGTCTGCTTTGTTAAAAGCAAATATTACATTTTACTTGCCTCTTACTCTTTGCCTTTTAGCTAACCAATAAACTTTGATATAAACATTATTATGTAATTCTGAGTCATTTATGATATCTCTCATTCCTGATGTGCGTTTTAAACTAAGATCTGTGATAGTTTTTTTTTTTTTCAGAGTTCCATTAAATAATTTCTTTCCATTACTGCCCCACCTCTGCTGAAACATTTAGAAACTGGATTTGGGAACCAGATTTTGGAAAACCAGATTCATAGTTTTGAAAATGGAAACTTCCATACTCTGTTTTTGAAAAGATTGTGGCCATTATTACATTCATTTTATTATTATAGGACTTTGCCTCATATGATTATAGGAATATTATGGTTAAGGAGTTTTGGTGAACAATTATACCTGATTATAAGCTACAAAGCAATTGACGTGTGTGTTTGTACAGTGTAACTCTGTGGAGATCAGACTATGTTATGTATTATATTGAGGAAATGTTTAAGATTAATTTATGAATCCTGAATTTTTAAGAGGTTTATTGTGTTTCTTTGGCCGAATGAATATATTTGAATTGGTTGAATTAAAATTGATAATTCTTATTTTAAAAATAATTATATGCCATAAATATATTTGATATTAGATTATTCTACTTATATTATTAAAATAAATAACAGTCTGTACTAAACATTAATTTTATTGTGATTATTGGCCTTTAATATTTGTATTCCTAATTTTATTTTCTCTCTGTTACATAAAATAATAGGTATAATGTATAACACTCTTCCTAAGAAGGATTCTATGCTATTACCTAAAAGAAAATATTTACTATGTATTGCCTAAAGTATTTTTATGTATCTGGACCTTGAAATGTTCTTGTAAAGAAAAATCTCACCATTCTTGCTTGATGTTAAACATGTCCCTTCTTTAATGTGCACCTCATATTTTGATAGCTGGATTAATTTTTAGTTTTTCAGGGAAATTAAGTAAGTGAATGTGGAAATACTGATTGCATTTGTTTTCACTTTATTCTTAGAAGGTGAATTCCAAACTGACAACTTTTGACTAATTAAAATACTAACTTTTATACCAGTAATGAAACAATTTCTGCCTAGGATATATGAAATTCTCATTGACACTTGTGAATATATGAATGCTAATTTAAATGAAGTTTTAAAATGTTTAAATATAAACATATATACATTTATTAACTTCCAACTTTAAATACATATTTTTAAAGTTTTGTGTTCTTAATGCTTACATGTTAAACCAAAGGTTTTCAGAAATAACCTTATAGATTTTATTCTTATATTAAACCTAGTAATTTATTTTTCTTTAGACTTTTCACCCCAATTTCCCTAGAACATTATTGAATTTTCAATTAAATTTACCTTTAGTACTCAAAGGTCATTTCATTGGTTTGTTTTTATTGAAAAACCACAAAGGAAAACTCCTTGAACAACTCTAAACAAAAAATTTTATTTCCTACTTAATTTTTTTTAATCTCTGGGAAGAATTAGTTTTCTTCTGTGTTGTCAAGAAGTTTGAGTGATTGAACCAGAAGATTTGGAAAGTATCCAGTAAATGAAAACAGGTCGTTGGTATTCAGTGGGGCCGATGGATTGCTCAGTGGAGCACTCATTTGTCTATGGCCACCATCAAACACCAGTCATTCCCTCATAGGGAAACAGTTTGAATTAGAAGGATCTTAAAAGATATCTAATACAACCATCATGTCTGAAACTTGCACACGATAAAGAACATGTTTTTAGAAACCACAGCATCAAATTTGAAGGTGAAAAAACAGAGCCTTTTTATTTCTAAAAAACGATACCACCTGTTAGCACTATAGCTGATTGCTCCAGGTTATCTAGCCAAAGCAATAAGACTACAAAAGCATAATTGTTACAAATATTGGAAAATTAGAACGAAATGATCTTTTGTTTATATATTTCCCCACATAGAAATAATAGACTCAACTGAAAAATAGTATTAGGAAATTCATTATGAAGTTAGGATACAAGATAACTATGTAAAAATTAATCCTTCTCTATGTCTATTAATCTCTCTTTATAGTCAGCAAACTATGGCTTGCTGGCCAGCTCTGACCTGTTGCCTGTTTTTATAAATAAAGTTTTGTGCCCACTTGTTTACATGTTGTCTGTGGCTGCCTTTGTGCCATCATGGCAATGGCTGAGTTAATAGTATCGGTAGAAACCATGTGGCTCATAAAGCCTAAAGTGTTTACCCGCTGGCCCTTTAGAGAAAAAGTTTGTCAACCCCTGTTCTATGTGTTCAATAGGAAAACTATTTCTGAGCAACAGGGAAATATAAAATAAATATTTTATAAAATATATGAAATACTTAACAAGAACTTGACCAGTTGATGCTGAACGTTCTAAATGAACAGTAAATACATGAAAAGAGCCAAGATACTTGTGAGAAAGAAAAGCTAACTGGGGGGAACAGAGAGGTTTGCCTTAGCAACGATCAGAAAGTCTTGTCTAAAGTCACAGTAATTAAAACAGTATGATGCTGGTGCAGGGTGCATAGATCAATGGTACAAAATGGAGTTGAGAATTACAGACTCATTTATATGCTAAAGATAGCATTTCAAATCCAGAACTTCAAAATACATGAAGCAAAAACTGATAGGTCTGATAAAACTGGAAAGATAGATAAATCCGTAGAGTTGGAGATTTCAGCATTTGTCTCTTAGTAATTCATAGAAAATTAGACAGAAAACCACTAAGGATATTCAAAAGATTTGAATAACACTATCAACCAGCTTGGCCTAATTGATCTTTATAGAACACTGCATCAGACTACAGCAGAACACATATTCTTTTCAAGTGCACATGGAACATTTACCAAGAAGACTGTATTTCAGGTCATAAAATGTCTCAATATAATTCAAAAGAATAGAACTATATAAAGTATGTTTATGAAATTAACCGGAAATCAATAACATAGAGATATTTCAAAAATTCCAAAATATTTGGAAATTAAACAGTGTACTTCTAAATAACCCATGGGTCAAAGAAAAAAAAATCACAAGAGAAGTTAGAAAATCTTTTTTTTTTTTTTTTTTTTGAGACAGAGTCTCACTCTGTTGCGTGGGCTAGAGTGCCGTGGCGTCAGCCTAGCTCACAGCAACCTCAAACTCCTGGGCTCAAGCGATCCTCCTGCCTCAGCCTCCTTACTAGCTGGGACTACAGGCATGCGCCACCATGCCTGGCTAATTTTTTCTATATATGTTTTTAGTTGTCCAGCTAATTTATTTCTGTTTTTTTAGTAGAGACGGGGTCTCGCTCTTGCACAGGCTGGTCTCGAACTCCTGAGCTCAAACAATCCGCCAGCCTCGGCCTCCCAGAGTGCTAGGATTACAGGCATGAGCCACCACGCCCAGCCTAGAAAATATTTTGAACTAAATGAGAATGAAAACACAATAAAACTTGTGAGATGTAATGACAAAGTTTGGGGGTAAAGTCATGCACTTGGTTTGGGCCATGCTAAATTTGTTATACCTACGGGACATCCAAATGGCTTTATGAGTTTGATGTTAAAAAAGATGTCTGAGCTGAAAACTCAGATCTGGGTAATGTTTTCCTTGAAGATGATGTTTGAAGGCGTGAGAATGGCCGAGCCCCCAGAGAAAGTGAGAGGGAGGCCAAGGGCAGAGCCCTGGGAAACACCAGCATTCATTCCCACTCTGATTGCGCTTCATGCCCAGCCTGAGAGCTACCTCTTCCACAAAGCCTTCTAACACTGCTCTCCCCCTCCTCTGACTCCTTCAGCAGTGCTTCTCAGACTCTGGTGAAGGACCCGTTTTAATTACACGCGGATGGACATGAACACAGCCCGGAGAGCCAACAGGTAGTTGCTGGGAAGTGTGGTGGGCTCGCTGAGGACAGCAGGCATTGCTCACTTCCACAGTGCACAAGAGCAAGGAGCACAGGATAGCGTCTAAAGAGGCTGGAGCAGTCTAGTTCTTACCTACTCTAAACGCTCACAGCCCAAGGCTCCTTTCCACACACTGAGGAGGAAGCTTAGAACCAAAGTTGGCCAGAGCAGAGAGAATATGGGGAAGAGAAGAGAATGTCCTTATAAAAGTGAGTGAGAGATACAGAGCCGGAAGACATCAGAGCAGCTCAGTGAAGTGACAAGAGCCGTCTGGACAAGCCACCTAGAGGTTGAGGGAAACTAAATTCACATAGAAATGAGCAATAGGAAAGTATCATCCTCAAATCCCATACAAGCTACCATAGGGAAAAAAAGGCTAGGGAATTAAATGGCGTCTACAGACAACGAAGGTACATCAGAGAGATACACTCAAAACAGCTGGGAAAACAATCCCCTACTATTATATTTCAAAATGAGTTTAAAGACATTAGGAAAATTACCTGAGACACAGAGGATTAGGAAAATTCAAAGTGGGATGACAAATCAAGGAATCAGAAACAAAAATTTTAGAAAAAAGACTAAACTAGGATGAACACAAGCTAATACATTTGATAACTGATACTTTACAAGAAATAGAAAGCTTATGAGGAAGAATAATTTCAAAACAAAATGGAGAAAGAAACAGGATTTGAAAGCATAACAAGTATCAATGGTAGGCAAAGAAGATAGCATATAGATAACAGAAGTTTTAAAGGAAAAAACCAAAGCAAGAGTTCAGAACAAATTCAATATTTCTAGACATATTTTGAATAACAAAGAAAATATTTCTGACATAAAACAACTTAAAATTACATATTGAAATATCACAGTACATACTTGAGAATATCCAATGAGTATGACCAATGGATATTCTCAAGGAATTTTTTAGTAAAATTACTGAAGTTTGATGAAAAAGAAAAAAAAATCCTCTGGGCATCTATGCAAAAAGAATATGAGGACAAGAAAATTATCAGGGTTTTTTTTTTGACAGTAATGCTCTATGACAAAAGAAAATGAAATAATATACCTAAGATTTCCAAAGAAAGATTTTATGTCTAAAAAAAACTGACCTTGATATAGAAAAGGTGCAAACTGATATCAACATGTAAGAGCTTGGAGAATATTTTTCCCACGAGCCCTTCCTCTGGACAGCTCAATAGATGCAGAAAAAAATTGTAATCAAATTTGAAATCCATTCTTCATTTTCTGAAAGAAAAGTCTTGGCAAGCTAGGAATAGAAAGGAATTGCCTTGATCTGCTAGAGGATGTCCAGGGCAAACTTACAACAGACATGCATTTCCAGGTAAAACATTATTTCTCTCCTACAACTCAAGTAGTGTCTTGGACTTGTCTTCTGAAGAATGAGTGGGAGTATAACTTGGGAAACTGAGTCTCCCACACAGCCAGGCTTGGAGATAATAACCCCAAGGAAATGACTAAATGTCCCTTTATGTGAAAGAACATATCTTCCTTACTGGCGACTATGCAGAAATTTTTTCAGATATGGAGGAGTGGGTTTGGTGACTTGTACCCCATAGCGCACCTTTGAAATTCTCTGCCAGCTTCCTTTCCGCACAGGATCACCACTGAAATGTTAGTTATCGAAACCAGTCCTCGTACAAATCAGATGTATAGAAGGCTCTTCGTAGGCCAAACAGAAATGCGTATGTTGACAGTTATTTCGTTCTCCAAGAAAATACATCTGTTCTAGCAGTGAACAGTGCTCTCCCGGTGTCGAAGTGCTTATTTACTGGGACTTCAGCCTGTATGGTGCAGAAAATGAAGAAGAACATGAAAGCCATTGGCAACAAAGGGCGACATCAAAGAGGCACGGCACCCCGGGAGTGAGCATTACTGGCCTGCAAAACAAAGTGGTGTGCGGGTCCCTTAGTGACTGCCCGAGCTGGGCATGTTGGGCCCTACCCAGAATGTCTGGGCTGGCATACTTGTGGGAGCAGCTTATTATCATGAGAGTTCTAGTGACCTCTTGGAGAAGACAATGACTGGGCCCCTGGCACCGACTGCTGCCTCCAGAGCTAAGTGGCACCCCACCTTGCCATGACATTTGAGCACAATGGCCACCCCTGACTTCTCAGGTCAAGTTCCGTGGGGAGAATCGTCCAGGAGGGAAAGAGACTGCCAAGGCTCCTGACGCAGCCAAGGACCATGAATAAGGGATTTGTAAGGGAGGCCCAGCGTTGAGCAGGGTTGCTCGTAGTTTTTCTGGATCTAGACCTTAAGGGACAGAATGTCAAGTTGAGGGTGGGTAGACGGGAGGATAAAGTATAAATGCAAGTCAAATAAAACAGTGCAAGCACGATAAGGACAGATAGTCTGGGACACCCTACTGCTGGGGCTCCTGGGGGTTTTAAATGAGAAGCAGACAGTCCTCGCTCGGCTCATCACTGTAGTGACAAGAGCACAGCACGTGTTGCTGTGAGGCTAAGACAGGAGCTGCCCCCGTGGCAGGAGGGTGTCCTGCCAGGGGAACCAGAGTGTGAGGCGCTCAGGGACCCGGAGGGCAAGGAGGGAACATCGGCATGGCAACACTGGGAGATGAGCTGGGAGACCCTAAACAGACGGGTGGCGGGAGGCTGTGGTTGTGCTCTAGCGTGGCTCTGTTGTGACTTCTGGTCCTGGAAAGTCACAAAGGTGGAACTTCTAGTCCTCACATGCACTCTGGTTGCTCACACCCAGACGTGGACTCTCGCAGGCAGGTTTCCCCGGCTCTTCGCCACGTGCCCGGCAACACACCTGTCTTCTGAGTGAGTCAGACGGGAACATGGTCGTATTTAGTCCCGAGCCCTCTCCTATCACATGTGAGCAAGGTGATGAAATGTGTGCAGACCTGTGAGCAAATACATTCTTGTCACTTTCCCCCCAGACTCTCACGGCAGTTTGCCACCACTGTGACAAACATAACATTACATAATTATTGATTTACGACTTTCTCACGAGCTCTTCAAGGGCTCACCTGCGCTTTATTTGGTTTTGAGCCACTGTTGCCTGTGCTGATGCCTAAATAGAGGGTTCTCAGTACATGTTAGCTGAATGGAGCGTAAATGAGCAGAGAAATTGTAATGGCCTCCCTGTCATAGGACGCCAGTGTTCTGGAGTGTTATTCGTACCGTAGACACTGGTTTATCACACAAGCACACAGTCCTCAAATGCATCGCTAAGGCTTGCTCTGCAGAACCCAGTCCTGTGAGAGGAGGTTCTGTGACGGGCGGAGTCTGGGAAACCCTGCGGCCAACGTGCCCCTGTTGGAGTTGCAAAGTGCACGTTAGCATGCTAGTACATGAGGAGGAGAAGTCGCGTGAAGAAAACCTCATCACTCTGTGCCTCTGGTAGGACATTATAGGAACGAGGACGAGTGAATGAAGCGTCTGAAGAGCACCATGTAGTGACAAACTTGTTTGTCGTCTCTTCAGCTGGGCTATGGGGATTTCATTACACAGAGCTTGGCTAGAGTTCATCCTCCAGTAGTTTTTCCAAGACGGCCTTATGAGTTCTATATTCCTTGATTTCTGGCGTATTGGAAACGTCTTTGTACTCACACACATGACGTTTCGGCTGGACAAAATTCATGTATCATTCTTTCCTCACTAGGAAAGCTTTGTGGACATGTTTCTCTTACTTTCTCTTAACATTGAGTGTTGTCAGGGAGGAATCTATCGTGTTGGAACCTAATTCTTACACACACGGGGAGTGAGCACATTTCATTGTTTCATGTAACTTGTTAATGGCCTAACCAGCAGGAAGACAAAAGCGCTGGCTTTGAGGACATGAAGAAACAACAATTTTTTCCATCAGCACTGTTGTCAACTCACTTTTAAACTACTTTCATTGTCCCGTTACCTTTTTGTGAGGGCCTTTCTCTCCTTCCTTCTCACCGTGTAGAAGCCGTAATTTCCGTCTAGCGAGCATCCTTCAGCTGCCTGGCGGCTGCTTCCTCCCATCTAGAGTCTTCCAGTGGCTTCCTTGGCTATTCCTTTCCTCTCTGGAGGCCAGCTCTTCCTTCTCTCTACCAGCTAGTGCGGAGTCAGGGCCGAGGGGACGTTCTTGCTGCCCCTGAACCCGTCCTCACCAGTGCTGTCTTCTAGGGATGGCCCTGCTCCTCAGGTTCAAATTCGTAGCTGTGGATGAGAGAATGAATGTAAGTACCTGATTTTCACTGTGCGCTTTCCTAGCGTTTTGGAGGAGCAGGCCGCCACAGTGCTCTTTTGATTTTGGAGAACCTGCAGCCACAGGGCCAAAAATAAATAGCCTGAGTGATGTCACAGAGGGCCTTCAGGAGCCTGCCTTTTCCGCGGAATGCGGAATGAAAAGAGACACGCTGAATTTCATTCTGTAGTGCTGACTGGGGCTGTTAAATAGACAACATTTGACAGATGGAATGGCACCTTTGGTCCTGTTCTCTCCGGGCCATTTTTCAAGAGAAGCAAGCTGGTAGTGAAGAGTGTACCACGCTGGAGTCACATTTGAACTCACGCTGCTGTTCGTCCAAGGCATTCGGAGGATCCGCCAAGCTAATCCCTCTGACTTTTGGAATTCCTGCCTGCTTAGCAGCTTCTGCTGATGACAGATAGACCAAAGATGTACTGGTTAAACATCAAGTAAGCTGTGGTGCATGTCAACTATGTCTAGGTTGCCACTGTCTGTGTGTAGTTGCTCAAATGCTTCAAAGCCCCCTGTCCTGTCTGTCTCAGGGAGTGGAGAAGGTGCCAGCGATGATAAAAGGTGACATGAGACTCAGAGCCCTGCCCACCCTGCTCACTCACTGAGCACGATCTGAAAGAAGAAAACAAGAAAACAGAGGGACAAAGGGAGAACAAAGACAGAAACAGTCCTTGAATCAAAATCGCGGCTCACCAGCGCAAGGCCCCCTTCACAGCGCTGCCACTGGGTTGAGACCCTTGTCACCTCTGGCCCTGCTGCGTCCACGGGGCCCTCTTAGCTGGTGAGGTCTGTGTTCGTGTTCCTCCCATGGTGGGAAGTGGGATCGTGGGCATTTCCTTAAGTAGAAGTGGCTGCTCATCCTTTCACAAGTATCAGCCAGAATCTGAGGCCCCCGCGGTGTAACTATTTTCCCTGGGCCAGAGTCATTCTGATCCACCTGGAACTGTGGTTCCCCAGCCCCTGGGCCTCAGACCAGTACCGTCTCTGGCCTGTTAGGAACTGGGCCGCACAGCAGGCGGTGAGCGGTAGGTGAGCCAGCGAAGCTTCATCTGCATTTACAGCCACTCTCCATGGCTCACAGCACCGCCTGTGCTCGTCTCCTGTCAGATCAGTCTCTGTCTCCCATCACCCCCAGACGGGACCGTCTAGTTGCAAGAAAACAAGCTCAGGGCTCCCACTGGTTGTGCATTATGGTGAGTTGTATAATTATTTCATTAGATATTACAAAGTAACAATAATAGAATAGAGTGCACAATAAATGTAACGCGCTTGAATCATCCCTAAACCAACCCCCTGCCCCCGGGGTCCGTGGAAAAATTGTCTTCTGTGAAACCTGTCCCTGGTGCCAGGAAGTTTGGGAACCACTGAACACACACCGTTCTTGTGTTTCACACTGTGAGGAAAAGGCTGGGCCCTGCCCGGCTGTGGAGGAGGAGGGTGTGGGCCCGCGGAGGGTCCTGGTTGATGAGATCAGCTTTCATTTGTCTCTTAGTGCATCATACGCTATCCTCGGTCTAAGCCACCGTCCCTTCACACGGGGAGGACAGCACCGGGCTGGGCGTGGAGCAGGCAGATCTCCCCTCAGAACTTCAGAAGTGCCATTCTCTAAGAATACATGTAGAATTTCCTCTTGTAAAAAAATCCAACCCCACTGCAGGGCGGAGGGGGACACAGACCACAGCGTTACAAGTTGTTTGCTGAGTTGACAATTTCAATATTTACCTGTGATAATAACCTTGGTTCAAACATATTTCAAACTTTGCCCTATTCATTTTGTCTTAGCAGTACCTAATGTAAATTTTCTGGCCCCCAGAAACATTTGTTAAATAAGTGAGTAAATATCATGAGAAAGGGTAGCAGAACGAGCTCACTCTAACTTTAAAATTAGTTGCGTGCCTGTTCCTTGCAGGGCCCGTCAGAGAAAGCAGTGCCAGCCACGCCAGGGCACGGGGTTTGTGCTTCCCAACAAAACAAGGCACGGGGGGTCCAGGATCACAGCACGATACCAGACGCCTCCCACCAGCATCTCTTCAGAAGCTCACAGCAAACTTCAAGGGAGATTTGTTGGCTCTTGTCTGAGGACAAAACTCGAAGCCACGTGCAATTACCGCCTAGGAGGCTCTGCTGCCCTGCAGGCCAGAGTGGAGCCTCGGGGGTCCTCCGGCTCTCCACCTGGCGCTCGCGCCTGGGCTCTCCTGGGGGCAGGGGTGAGAGCCCCTGGGGTTCTCCTGAGAACGGGATGGGGGAGGGCTGTGTAGGCATGTGGTGTGTGTGGGAATCGAAGTTCTCTCCATGGACTCATTTTCTGCCTCGAGTTGAAGCTGAAAATGAGCAGCTCTCCTGCGACGTTCTGTGTGCACCTGTTGTTTACCTGCCGGCATCACTTGCCCTACGCAGGCAGTGAGACCAGAAGCCTCACACTGGCTGGACGCCCTATAGCTGTCCTTGCCCTGCCGGGCTACTGACCCTCCGCCGTCAAGGGGGACCAGAGTCACAAGCATCTTCCGAGGCAAGGGGGTTGCCAGTGAGCTCTGAGAGGGTGGGATCCGCACTCTCGAAGGAGGGAGGGGGAGGCTGTCTGCTCAGGCCTTACCTGGGTCCTTCATACTCACCTCTAAATGGTCTTCCTGCCAAGGCCGTGTCCCCCCTTGGTCAGCCCCCACCGCCTTGCGCACGGGCACAGGCACACAACAGACACCGGACACACCCTCCCCAGACAGCCTGTCTCCAAAGGACACCTGTGAGGAGGTGACTGCTCGGAAGCCTAGCGTGGCCCCACGCAGCCAGGACACTCACGCCCAGCCCAGGCCAGGCCAGGCTGACTGGGAAGGCTTCTCCACCACGCGGCCTCTGCCTCCTGCAGAAGGCAGGGCGAGCCGGCCTCACCCAGGTCTGGGAGGGAGGAGCTAGCACATAAAAAGGCTCCTTCAGGTCCCCAGTTGGTCTCGGGACTGACGGGCTCCACTCACCATGGCCCAGGCTCCAAGGGGGACAAGGCTGTGGGGCCTTCCAGCTTACGAAGCCATTGCCCAGGCCAAAGATCTCCAGGGACGAAGGCCTTGTTCTGAGAAGTCGCAGTGAATCACAAACTGCACTCACTGGGTGACCGGGACACAGCAGGCCATCAGCCCAAAGGGCCTGGAGACAGCTACCGCACATGGGGAGCTGGGGACCCGCAAAGAGGCGCCTCAACCTGGAGTCCCCCATGGCACCTGCCGGGCTGGAGCTGCCCCCGCACCCCGGGCCAGGCCTCCTCAGGGCCCTCGCGGCCGAGCACACTGCTGGCGCTCAGCGGGTCATAAATCCATGTCCCGGGGATGCCTTCGGCTGGGCCAACTCCACAGATGGCGGAATCCCTGCCCCAAACTTAACACGTCGTAAAACACAGCTGTTCGGAGAACAGAAACAGCTGGGAGGTGTTTCCCCCAGAAGTTCTGCTCTGGGAAAGGTTGGGAGGTGAGGTTTGGACTGCGGTCCACCTACACAGCCACTCAGCCTCCCCCGCAAGCCCCGAGGGCCACCTCTGTCTGTCCCCAGGCTTCTCCTGAACCGGCCGGCCGGCTGCTGTGGCCCAGTGCCAGCCGGACCCAGGACAGACAAAGGCCACGGGTCCCGCTCCAGGGCCCCCTTGGATTTGTGACACACTGGCTCACTGTAAGCGGGTATAACTTTGCCCTGGAATTCAGTACTGAATCCTCCTGTTCCTTTCTGCGCCTGGCCGCACCTGAACCTGGCCCAGGCATGTGGACGGCGCTTCCTGTCCACGATCCCACAGGTGTCCGACACCTGCTCCCTAGCCTGCGTGAACGTGCCCACCACGTCCCTTTCCCAAGCAAGAGCCTCCAGGTTCAGGGGGCAGTAGACGGTCTCTGGAGATGCCACCACGGATTCCGCTCCCACCTACGCACAGGCACCGCTCTGCTTCCGAGGGGTCGAGTCCTGCCCTGTCCTGAACTGGGGCCGAATCTTGGACATGCCCTGACCAACAAAATGCGACAGAGTGGTGACTGTGAGCCAGTCCTGGGTCTGGCCCTCAAGAAGACCGGCGGTCTCTGTTCCTTGGGGAGCCACTGCTGTAGGGCAGCGTGGGCCAGGCTAATGCTCAGCGGCCATGTGAATAGAGAGGCCACGTGGATGTGCACCCAGCTGCGAAACAGTGACAATGTCCACTCACGGAGCCATGTTAGGGCACAGTTTGCTGAGCCCACGTTGATAGGCTGCTTAGCACAGAGCCAGGCAGGTGGCAGCCGCTGACCTGTGCCCCTCCCCCTCCTGCCTCCCCCAAGTTATCCTGCTCATTTGATTTTAGAGAAGCCGTCCTGTATTCTGGCCACCCCAGAGCTGAGAGGACGGATGTGAGTCGGTCACACTCGCTGCTGCAGGCTGTGTGGACTCAGCCTCGCTCCCAGTGCGAGGGAGGAGAACCCTGTGCGTTCGGCCGTGGGTGCTGAGCCCCACTGCAGATCCAGGCTGACTCGTAGGGCACACGCCACATTGTGCGAGTCACCCTCTGACCCTTTACGGAAGCCTTTCCTTGGAGGGCCGCGTGGGCAGCATGTCCATGTCACAAATGTGGAGATGACAGCCTGCAATGCTGAAGACTTGCCGGAGGCGGCCGCGGGAAGCCCAGCCCGGGGTCTGTGTGTGCACATTCACAGCCAGTTACAGAGAAATCGCACTGGATGTTTATTAAAGACGGCAAGAGAGATTTTATTCAGACTACTGTGGGAGGGGAAAGAGATTTCAGTACAGAACTGAGCTCAGCTCAGCGTAGAGCAATGACAGCTGGGGGTTTATAGCCGAAATGCAGAGTGAGGGGGTCAGCAGATGGAAAGTTACCAAGGGGAAGTTAATCAGATGTCAAGGGTGGGGGGAGTCTCCATAAACTGAGCTCAGCAGGCCAAGGCCAAGACCCGGTGGAGATGAGGGCTGTGTGGAGGGTGGGGTCGGGGGGACCATGGCTGGGCCCGGCAGCTCACATTGGGACTTCATACCATGAAGGCAGTTCCTCATGGACAGTAGGGGCAAGGCCATCTGGGTGGAGTGAGGAGGAGAGACAGTAATGACAGATTGGAGAAGAATGGAGAAGGTCAGAAGTAGTCATTGCGGAGGGTAGGAGAGCAAGTTGACAAGGAAATCATGGTAGATTTGAAATGCAGAACATTTGAGATTGCTGAAAAAATGGAACCCGTGCACCGTGACATGTCCACTTTGTCCACTATTTGTCTCTCTTTCTTTATGTCTTTCTAGCCTAATATATACATATGCTTTTCCAACCTCGCACATGTCGTTTTATACATACGTGTATATGTGGATTATATAGATATATTAGGTGAGGCATGTATGAGAGAGATTAGGAACTGGAGCAGAGGTGAGAAGCAGAGAGGCGTATTCAGGGCACTGAAAGCTGATCAGCTTAGCTTATGTCCCCGGGGTGACCTAAGAGAAGGAGCAGATGGGATATATTAGCTTCTCTGGGCAAAGGTCACCTTAATTGGAGGTTTGGGATAGGTGCATGTTAGTGAAGTAAGTGACAGTCCCGCTGATGTTACCCACAAGCTGTGGGAGAACCCCCCCCCCCCCCCCCCCCGCTTAAGCACAGCCCCTCGGTCTCCAGAAAGCACCCCTCTCAGACTACACTGGTGTTTTCCAAAACCACAGTCCCAGGAGACAAAAAAGGGACCGTGTTTTATGCACAAAAAAGTGCATAAATTAAAAAAATAAAAAATGCCTCAAACTCCCTTTTCCTCCCCTAAAGGTCCTTTGGTATCTAAAGCTGAGAGAAGGTTTGCAGTTCAGCAACTGTGACTTTGTTTAAGCCAGAGTCAAGCTTGTTTGTTCGACACAAAGTCTATACCGCCCAGGAAGCCTGCGTTCCCTGCAGGACGTGTTTCCCAGAGGCTTCTGCTCCCACTTAAATGTGTTGCCAGGGATAATGCACTGGCACATTCACACATATACGGTCCCCCGGGGGCGAGGGGCAACACCATTCATTCCAAGAGCATCTCTGCGCCCCCGGCTGCCCAGGTGAGCGAGGTGGGAAGCTCACGCCCTGATGGGAGAGGGGTGTGGCCCCGTGCTGGGAGGCAGCGTAAACTGCTGCCAGGACACAGCCGGGGACATAGCCAGGGAGAGGGGTCCTGAGATGAGTTTCCAGGAAACTGCATTTTAGTGGGGCCTTGATGAAAGCTGGGTGTTTGGTGGGTGGAGATGAAGAGGGGAAGAAAGTGTTTCAGGTGGAAAAAATGGCAGTCAGCGCAGGAACGGGCAGCAGCGAGGGACTCCAGCCCCGCAGTCCGGGAGCCTGAGGTTGAAGACACGGACTCAGACTTGAGGTATCAGAGGCGTCGAGTCGGCGTAAGATGTGGGAGGGGAAAGCGGCCAGGAAAGCAGTGGCTCTCAGTCTCCCTTTCCTGACACACACCTGGCACGCGCACATGCTTGTCATCGGCTCTGGCTCCCTCTGGAGTCCATTCTCACCGGGGGCAGGGCAAAGCGAGGTGGGGGCGGAGCATGTGCTTTTTGGAAAAGCCTCTCCACTGACTGCGGTAGCCTCTGTATTAATCGTGTCTTAACTTTCTGTATTCTGATGCTTTGATAGGTTGGGGCCTTGCTGCCCCTCCCAGGGCTAGCCACTTCCTGGGGAGAGTAAACAACTGGTCCAGGAGCGTGATTTTCAAACACAGACCAACCAATCTAGAGCTCACAGCCCAGCTGTGGGACTCTCACACTCATGAACACTGTTCACCTGCCCCAATCACCCAGAGCCAGGTACTGGACAGCTGTGGCAGCCCCTGTGCCCCAGGGCCCTCTGCAGTTATTCAAACCAGTCAATCCTAAGCCAGCTTCCCCTGCCTTGCCCATTCCTTCCCATGAAAATCACAATAAAGGCACTTGCCTATAGTTCCCCATTCCCCTCTGACCCCTGATCGACCCAGTGCTTCTCTGTGTGGCTTGGCACGGTGCCCCATGCCTCCTGTTTCTAGAGATCATGACTGTCATTTCTATGCCTTTATGTCTGATCATACCTGATTAAAACGAATGACAAATACCCTTACAACAATCACTGAGGGTAGGGTGACTAGGACAGTCCCCTTGGCACCTTTTGTCCTACGTAATTATCAGTGACACCTTTTTCCCTCTCAAAAATGTCCCAGTTTGAAAAGCTACAGGACATTGGTCTGGGCAAACATTTCTTGAGCAAGACCTCAAAGCCCAGGCGAGCAAAGCAAAAATGCACAAAGGGGATCATATTAAGCCAAAAAACTTCTTCACAGCAAAGGAAACAATTAAAGTAAAGAGAGAACCTACAGAATGGGAGAAAATATTTGCAAACTATGCATCTAATGAAGGATTAGTAACCAGAAAAATATAAGGAACGCAAACAACTCAGTAGCGAAGAAAATCAAATAATCTGATTTAAAAATGAGCAAAAGGTCTGAATAGATATTCCTCAAAAGAATACATACAAATGGCCAAAAAGTATATGAAAAAATGCTCAACATCACTAATCATCAGAGAAATGAAAATCAAAACCACAATGAGCTATATCCTTTCCTCCCAGTGAAAATGGCTTGTGTCAAAAAGGCAATAACATGCTGGTGAGGGTGTGGAGAAGGAGGAGCACTCGTATCGTACATGCTGGTGGGAATGTAAACTCATACAGCTGCTATGGAAACTGTATGGAGTTTCCTCAAAAACGAAAAATTGGGCTACCATATAATCCAGCAATCCCACTGCTAGGTATGCACATCCCAAAGAAAGGGAATCAGGATATGGAGGAGATATCCGAACCCCATGTTTATTGCAGCACCATTCACAATAGCCAAAATTTGGAATCAACCTAAGTGCCCATCAGCGGATGAAGTGATGATGAAAATGTGGTGTAGATACACAATGGAATATCATTCAGCCTTTAGAGAGAAGGAAGTTCTGCCATCTGCGACAACATGGATGAACCTAGAAGACATTATGCTAAGTGAAATAAAGCCAGTTACAGAAGGACAAATGCTGCACGATTCTATTTATATGAGGTGTCTAAAGTAGTCAATCTCATAGAAACAGAAAGTAGAATTGTGGTTGCCAGGGGCTGGGGGGAGGGGAAATGGTGAATTGTTTTTCAATGGAAATAAAGTTTCTGTTATGCAAGATGAATAAATTCTGGAGATCTGCTGTAAAGCATAGTACCTACAGTTTAGCAGTATGACATTGTACACGTTAGAATATGGTAAGAGGATAGAGCTCATGTTAAGTGTTCTCACACACTAAAAAGTGACCCACAAAAGAACACAAGGAAATTTTGGAGGTGTTATGTTTGGCACCTTGGCTGTAGTGATGGTATCACAGGTGTGTGCATATGTCCAGACTCATCAAGATGTAGATGTTAAATGTGTGCAATTTCCTGTATATCAATTAAACATTAATAAAGCTAAAAAATTAAAACTTTAAAAAGAAGCTATAAGACAGAAAAATGGAAGATCAAGAAGGATTCAGGAAGGCGAGGGGAGGGGTCTAGAGTCCAGGGAAAAGTTTGTCTTGAAAAGAGGAAGGATATTTCTCAGAAAAAGACACACTGGGGGAAGATAGAGACATTCCAAGGAGAAGGGGAGAGTAAGTGAGAACGTCATTATCGGACGAGATTCTCAATAAATTATAAGGAGCATTCATCCGCTATGAGTTCAGGAAGTGGGGTGGGTTTGTGGGCTTAGGAACGGGAGGAAGATTGGGAACAGCTGCTGGGGGCTCAGCAGGAAGCCAGCGAGGGATGAAGAGCTGGGCCCTGCGGCCACCTGGGGCCGGAGAGGCTGACGGGCTGGCCCGGGAGCCAAGGCTCACAGCTGTGCATCTTCCCCCAGTGCCGCAGGGCCAGGAGCAGAGAGGGGAGGCTGGTGGTGGCTCGTCCAGGCTGGTGAAATGACAAGGTGGCAATAGACAAATGTCAGGAGGGCTGTGTGTGAGGACAGAGTTGAAATGATTTCAGGAGGGACTTGCAGGATGAAAAAACGGGATGATCTTTATGAGGATGAGAAGCAGAGGAACAAGGCCTGGGGGAGGCAGAGGGCGGTGGCAGAGGGCATGCCGATGGAGCTGGTGTGATTCTTGAGGGACGAAGAAACCCAAGGTGAGGCTATGTCTGTGCGTGGCTGGAGAGAGTGGAGGCTGAGGCCACCAGAGGGCCTGGGGGGCAGAGTTCCGGAAGAGTTGCCAGCAGGGAGAACAGTGTCCTGTCCTAACCCTGTCCTGGAGATTAACGGAAGGGGACAGAGTGACGAAGCATGCTGGGGTCTGAGCACCTGTCCCCTAAGGAAGCAGGGGGCTTCAGCAGTGCAGAGCCTGGCGGAGAGGGGGGGGCTGCTGTTGGGGGTGGCATTGTTTTCCGATGATGTCCACTGTGGAGTGGACACAGATAACACGGTGGGACTGCAGCAAGGGAGGGGGTCTCAAAATGGGACGTTAACTGTTTTCGTTATGAGCGTCCCAGGTGTTTGTGCCAAGTCACAGAATAATGTGCATGGTAGGGAAAGGTAAATGTGAGTAATAGGCCAGTTATGGATGAAGTAATTGGTACCCTAAGGTGCGGCGATGGAAAGGTGGTGGAGTGTGGGAATGTGAAGACCTAACATGATGGGAAAAGGTGTTGAGAGTTCGGGGGACCCTGATGTCATCAAGAGTGGCGGCTGGGGCAGAGAGGGAGGGAGTACATCATCAGGGGCTACGATTTCAAGACAGAAGGGGAAGGGTGGGGTTGCTGGCTGCCTCTGCAGTTGTCGTCTGAGTGGAAATGTATACAGATCAGGTATGAGTCTGGAGCCTGGGGAAAGAGCAAAGGTAGAAATATAAATTCTGGCTAGTAAAAGCCACGAGGCTAAATAGGATCACCAAGGGTAGTGGAGCTAGAAAAAAGAACAGTTAAAAACAGAGAACTTATAGTTTACCAGTTGGAAGATGAGAAAGCTCCCGCAAAGAAGACAGAGCTGCCCATGGTGTGGCAGGAAAACCAGGAGGGCAGCTCCAGGCCCAGGAAGGGGGAGACAGCGGTGCAGACGCTTCTGGGTGGTAGAGGAAGACGGAGGCCAGGAACCGACCACTGCGAATGAAAAATGGACAGGAAGAAAAGGAACAGAACCTTAGGTCATTGAAAGACTACGTAAAATATCTACTATTCATGTTATCAGAGTTTTAAAAGAAAGGAGAAAGAAGGCAGCGCTGAGAAAGTATTACAAGGAATAATGGCTGAAAGTTTCCCAAATGTGGAAAGAGACATAAACATACAGACTCAAGAAGCTGAGCAAATCTCAAGCAGGAAAAACACAAAGAAATCCAAAGTGTGAGCCACACATCTGACTGATGGTGGACTCGTCTCTAGAATATACAAAGATGTCGGTGTCCATTGTGAAAAACCAACTGGTCAGATAGTGGGCAAGAGACTGACCAGACGCCGCACCAAGGAGGATCCGTGGATGCCAAATTAGCACCGTAAAGGGTTTCAACCCCACCAGCCACCTGGCAGTGCAAACTAGCACCACAGTGAGGCACTTCACCCCGCTTCAGGACAGCCAAAATGGAACACACTGGCACCAAACGCTAGCAAGGATGGGAGCTGGTCTCTCACACATTGTTGGTACAAATGCTCAGCAGCTCTGGAAGATGGTTTGGGAGCTTCTCATACAACTAAGCATGCTCTTACCGCACGCCCCGCAACCACACCCCTGCCACTCATCCCAGGGCAATGAAAACTCCTGTCCTTAGGAAAGCTGTGTGTGATCAGTCATGGCGGCTTTACCTGTAATAGCCCCAAACAGGGGACAACCAAACTGTGGTGCGACAAGGGCGTGGTTGAACAAATCGTGGAGCACCCAGGCCATAGAATGTTACTCCGTGGTGCCAAGGAACGGACTATCACTACACGTCACAGCCCGGATAGGTGGGAAGGGCAGGATGCTCAGTGAAAACAAGCCAGTTCAAATGTTCATGTGTGTATGATTTTATTTTTATAACATTCTCTAAATGACAATATCATAGAGATGGAGAACAAATTAGAGCTCCCCCGGGGTGAGGGACGGTGGTGGGCGGGTGTGTCTACAAAGCACAAGGGAGAGCTTGGTGGAATAGCTCTGTATCTGGATTGCAGCGGTGGGTGGTTACATAAATCTACACAGTGACAAAATGGCATGGAACCGTACATATACACAATGTGCCAATGTCGGACTTCCGGTTTGATGTTGTACTACAGCTATGTTGGGCAAGACCAGTGGAGGAAACCGGGTGAAGGTTCCATGGGACCTCTCGGTACTATTTGCAACTGTTTGTGAATCTATAGTTCTTTCAAAACAGAAAGGATAATGAGTAAAACAAAGAGGATAAAAGTACAAGAAGGAAAAGGTGACTTTCAGAGAATGACAGTGACGACAGACTTCCTGTCAGCAGCAAGAGTTGCCAGCAGAGGGTGGAGTAACAACTTCAAAATGCTGACGGACAATGATCACTACTTGACTTTCCCATCAGCTAAGCTGAGAACTAGAGTAGGAATATGAAGATAGTAACACACACAAAGACTCCAGGTTACTTCCCTCTGGCCCTCAGTGACAGAGCTGTGACCCAGACACGTGCCGGCCGGCCTTGCTTGCACCATAGCGTGGACGAGGCAGTGACCGCGCAGGCCAAACTCAGTAAACACAATTTTAATCAGTGGGACGAACTGCAACCGCTCAGTGACCTTTGAAAATTGTTGGCAAAGCATTAAATACTCTGTTCCTGTTGGTTTTATATATAGAAGAGGATGAAAAGAGAGTAAAACTAATACATGCTGAGCACACTGTAGTCTGAAATACGGGGAACGTGGAGAAAGTACTGTAGTTTTATTTCTCTGCAAAAACCTCGGGAAGGGTCGTTGGAAGCGCACTTGCCTGTTCAATGCACCACTGCTTTTCATTCCTTTGCACGTCTTTTATCTTTTCTTAGGCAACTGCCTTTTAAAAAATACTCCGCCTTGTGAGCCCTGGCTGGGAGGCGAGCAGGCAGTGACCTGCGCCCGCCGCTGTGGGCCGAGTAACCGACGCGCGGCCGCCGGCCACTGGCGGACCTGACAGAGAACCCAAATGTCTGGTGGCGATTTGTGGACCGAAGAGCGGGTAGCGAATGGGGTAGCTCTCGCAGTTGTTCTCAGTTACTATGTCGTGGTGGCTGAAACCCGACCGCATTGTTGGGGGACCGGAGTCACTGAATGAGACTGCGGTGACTGCGATTCCTCCGAGTCGGAGCCTGCGCCTCCCCAGGGACCGCGCCGGCCGAGGGACAGAGACGGAGGTGCGCGTGGGCCCCGCAGCATGTGTCGCGCGCTGGAACTAGCTTTCGATTGGGAAACTTAAAAGTAATGTTTCATATCCGAAGATTCGAGGGAAATCTAACTTCAGATAAAAATGGCAAGCTGAGGGGAGGCGTGAGTAGGGGGTTAAGGTCCGGCAAGGTCCCTGTTGTCCTTGAGAGAGGACAGCAGTAATGAATAATTTAGGTTTTCTCGGAGAAAAAGGTTAAGTCCAGGATGTAGATTGGAAAAGTAAGGGTGCTGACTACAAGAACAGAAAACTGATATGTGAGTTTAAAACTAAAAGAGAATTCACTAGGCCAGGGGGAAAAAAAAAAAAGAAAGAAAAGCAAGGAAAATAGTGGAAAATTATGGAAAATAGAAGCCATAAAACAACTAAGGGAGAGATGTGAATAATCAACAAAAAAGTAGACAAATTCACTTGTCTAGTAAAAGACAGATATCATCAAATTAGAATTTTAAAAATCCACCTACAGTATATGCTGCTCATGAGTGGCATAATTAAAACAAACTGCACAGAAAGATCAAGGGGTAGGAAAAATATACCAGGAAAACACAAACCAAAATAATGACAACGAAGCAATATTAATAGCAGATAAAATAGAATTTAAGGCAAAGGTGTCCTAGGAATAATATGGGACAATACATTGTATTAAAAGGAACAGTCTGCAGTTATGAGCTGTATGCACTTGACAATGTAGCTCTAGAATATCAAAAACAATACTGTCTCAACACGCATAAAGAAAAAATGACAGTCATAAGACATTGCAAAACTATCACCATAATGGGAGATTTTCATTTACTTCTATATAAACTAAAAATACACACAGGTAAGAAAATTAGTAAAGACATGGAGAATCAAAACCATGTTTCCCTGCTTGATCTGATAAGCAAATCTTCAACCTTGCAATTATCAGATCGGTTTTCTTAATAGTCTGCTGTATATCTAGGCTGGAGCATCCTGCTGAAGGGGACAGGTTCAGTGGTGATAGAAGACAAAAACCATTGTCCTTACAAACCAAAAAGTAACTGCGGAGACAGGAAGTAACTCGAAGACTCTCTGGGTTTGCGACTGAAGTCCCGAATTCTGCGCTGAGGGATTCTCCTGAGAAATGTGGGAACTGCATTGTCACCTGCCTCCCTCGATGTGGCCAGGAACGGGGAGAGGAGCGGGGTTGGAGGGCTTCGGGCACAGGAAGCCCCATCCTTACACGGTGTGTGGGGCTGCTCTGAGAACGTGGCTGGGTCGGGGGGGCGTGGTGAGAGAGGAGCCGGGAGGCAGAGAGCAGACTGCTGTATGAGGTGTCTGGGACCGGTCCTTCAGGAGGACAGTCTGCTGGGAACAGACAGGGCTGTTATTGTCCTGGAAATGAGGGAGTTGGGAGAGTCCAGGTCATGAGAGTCCAGCTAATTAGGGCTGGGCTTAGTCACCCTAACAGGAAGTCTAGGAGCCTGATAATTGGAGCCCGTCCTTTGGACCCGCAGGCTCAGCTCGCCCACGATGGCTCCGCCAGGCCGTGGCGCCCAGTGGGTGGACACTAAGGCGCTCCCTTCTGGGCCCAAACCCAGCCCCACTGACGGGCGGAACCCCTTCCTCCCAAGGGCCGGCCCAGGGCCCCTGGCCAAAGCTGCAGACCCACACCCCAGCCATTGCTTGAAGGCCTAGACGTCACCCCATTTACAAAGTCTACAAAAAAGGAAGGATGCTTTTGGAGAAGGAAGAATCTGGAAACAAAAAAGAATGAGGTTCTATTAATTTTGTTATTACTGTGTAACAAATTACAAAGTTAGCTAGAACAACACCCATTTGTCCTCTCGCAGTTCTGTGGGTCAGAGGTCTCCGTGGGCTCAGCCGGGTCATGTGCCCTGGCTCCCGCAGGCTGAAATCAAGGTACACTAGGCCGTGCTCTCATCTGGGGCTCTGGGGACAAACCTGCTTCCAAGCTCGTTCAGGTTTTGGGCAGATTTCGGGTCCTTGTGGTTGTTGGAATGAGGTCCCCGTTTTCTTTTTGGCCGACATCTGGGGACCACTCCAGTCCTAGAGGCTGCTTCCAGGCCCTGGCCACTTGGCCCCTCCATCTCAGTAAGGAACACCCCTAATGCCCAAGCCCCTCACACCGCAAATCCCCTGACTACCTCTTCTCCCACTGCAAGAGAAAATGCCTTGTTTTAAAGGTCTCCTGTGATTAGGTTAGGCCCACCTGGAAAAATCTCCTTAATCTTAAGGTCAACTGATTAGTAACCTTAACATTTGCAAAGTCCTTTTGCCAAATCAGTAATACGATTGTCAGAGTGATAGCTTATCATAGTCACAAGTTTTACTCAAGGGAAGAAGATTATGCAAGGACAAGGGGCATTAGGGGTCCTCTGAGAATTCCACCCTGCCACAGGGCTGAAGGATGACGTGTGGTGAGGACATGCCTGGGAGGAGATTCCTGGCGGGGGCTGGCCCTGGTGAGATGGAGAGTTCAATTTAAGGGCCTTTTCAGGGCTTCTGTGCCCCCCCTAATAAGCCCTCGGGACTAATGCAGTGATGGTGAGGGTGGCAGGTGTGGCTGGGAATAAGATAGAGCGTGGACTTTGATGTCAACTGAACTGTGTTGGCCCTTCTTGCTGTATCAGTTACTTAAAATCACCCCCAAACCTAGCAGTTTACAAAACGACATTTATTTAGTCATGAAATGGCAGTGTGGGTAGGGCTTAGTGGAGATGGCTGGTTTCTGCTCCACGTGGTGTCAGCTGGGCAGCTGGATGGGGGGCTGGAGGGCCCACTTGGAGGGGGTGCATTGCTTGGCTGGCTCGCAGCTGGGAGCTTAGCTGGAGCTGAGGGCTGGGGGGCCTCTGCACGGGCCGCGAGGGTTTCCTCGTAGAAGGGTTGTTCAGTTCCAAGAGCAACGCCCAAGAGATGAGAGTAGAGCTGTCAATTTCTTACAGCCTGAGCCCACACACTGGCCCGTCATCACACCTGCTGTGTCCTAAGCAGCCGCAGAGCCCAGACTCGAGGAGAGAGGGCATGAACCCCATTCTCAGTGGAAGGAAAGTCACAGACTCTGAGAGTGATGTTTAAGAACTGCCACCCTTGCTATGTGACCTTGCTAAAGACAATGAGCCTTAGCGTTTTACTTTCCTCATTTAGAAAGTAGGAAGAACACCTTCCCAGGGGTGTTGTAGGGTGGATCACCCAAGATAACACATGTGGAACCCAGTCTTAGAGCCTGGCATGCGGAGGGGTCTCAGAGGTGAATTCTCTGCACTTTTGCAGAGCCCAGGGCCAAGGGACTGGCCTGAGGGACAGCAGGAAGAGGGGCTTGGCCAGGCTCCCCTGGGGAGAGAACCAGCAGCGCAGCTCTAAAGCCACTCCCAGCGCCTGTCCTGGAGAGTCGGGGTCCTGGGCCTACTCAGGGGCCTGCGGCTCAGGCAGCAGCAGGGGAGGGAGCTGGGAGCTGGGCGGCGGCCTCCCACCCTTCCGCCAGGGGACAGAAGACTTGGGGGTTGTCTGGAGCAAAGCTGGGGAAGTAGGGGATGGCCAGGTGTGTCCCCCCGCAGATGTGGGCGATGACCGGGTGCCTCTTCCTGGGCTCACCATGGCAAAGGTGTGGGGTCCACGAGAGCGTGGGTGTCAGGAGGGGGCACGCCAGGTACAGAGCTGGGACGCACCCTCTCTCCTAGTGTGGTGTCTGTGCCGCACACTACACATACCACACGCCACATCACATACACACATGTACCCACATGCGTACTTATGCACACATACACACATGTGCACACATAATTACATAGCACACACACCACAACACACACCACATACACATATGCATGCATGCATACACACATGCACACAGCACACACACACCACAACACATACCACATACACACATGCACACATGCATATACACATGCACACAGCACACACATGTGCACACACTCACAGACACACAACACACACCCCACAGACATACACACACATATATACATAAACACACAAACATGCCACACCCACACGCACATAGACACCTGTACACACACATACCCCTCACATATCACTGAACACACACAGCACACCCAACATACACATATGTACACAGTCTCACACACAACACAACACCACACTCACACACACGTGCATACACACACAGATGCCCCCCACACACACACATACACACACTCCACTGGTGGGAGGAGGCAGAGGAGGATGGGGGTTTGACAATGGCTGCTGAGAATAGGGGTTCTGGTGTCACTTAGAAAACCATCTTGGGACCGTAAGTAGAATTAGGAGCCAAGGTGATTCCATTTCAGATAAAACGTCAGTGCAGGAAGGCAGTTAGAGGACCCAGACAGACGTGTTAAAAGCGAAGTAGCTCGTGGAGCTCATAGGAAGCGAGTCACCCAGCTGCACAGCTGGGGCTGGAGTCTCGTGCTGGCCCAGTGGGCGCCAGCAAGGCCCTTCACCTTTCTGTGTGACGGTGGCACCTCGGGCTTGGAGCCTGGCGTGCGCTGGCCTGCCCTTGGCAAGCCTTTCCCATTTCAGACAGTCTGGCTCACACAGTCCCCAAATCAGCTTTGGGAAAGAGAAAGGACGGGTGGCTTTGTGGCTGCTGGTGGCTAGCCCCAAAGGGGGAGGAGGCTGGGAGACGTTGCGTGTGGTGTGCCAGGGCCTGCGGTGTGTTGCGCATTCCTGTTGCGCATTCACCGCCAGGCAGGCGTGTGTGTGTGTGTGTGTGTGTGTGTGTGTTAGTGTCAAGCAGCATCCTGAGTCACGGTGCTAGGCGTGTCCACGAGGTGGCGCTGCCTGCCTGCGCGACTGCCGCTTGGGGACTCCCCCACCACACACACTCTGCTGCTGCACCTGTGTCCCCTGCTCTGCTCTAGGTCAGAAGTTCATGGTCAACAGATGAAACTGCTGCTGTCAGACCCACATCCTAATGAGCACGGACTTAATATTATACCTGCCTGCCACTGCCCAGGGCTGCACTTCTGTTCACCTCTGGAAGGAAAGGAAGGCTTCGTTTGCTCTGTGCAAAGCACTTTACACACATTAATGCTTTGGATCTTCACAACCACCTGGCAAGCGAGAAAACACAGGCTCAGAGAGGTTAAGCAACTGCCCAGGGTCACACAGCAGGGAAGTGGAGGGAGCTGGGCCTGGCCCCAGAGCCTGCCCTCTTCTATAGCCATTGCTTGGGCCCTGCCCTCAGGGGAGTCTGGGGAGCTTGGTGGAGGAGGGTGCAGGGAGCAGGGGACTTGTGGGTGCTTCAGGGACCAGGGACAGAGGGAAGATTGAGGCCAGATGGAGACGGGCTTCTGCAGTCGGGCCTCTGCTTCTTCCCCCATCTGGGGGAGCAGGGACAGTAGGGCTTTGTGAGCCCAGAGTGGCATGAGCCAGGGCTGGCATTGTCAGACCCCGTGCACATGAGGTCGCAGCCTGGTAGCCCACAGATGCAGTCAGTGGCTGCCCCCTTGTGAGAGGGCTCCTGCTACTCGGGTGGCCGAGCCCCCACAGGCCCATGCTCAGCTCTTTGCCACCTGTGCCTGGCCTCGCAGGGACCCCAGTCTGTTGCCGCTGGACAGGCCAGGGCTCTGGGCCCCACCTCCTCTGGGCCGAATCCCTGTAACTGGCCCTGGGAGAGGGGTCCAGGCCGGGTGGAGGCCCGAGAGCCCTTCCTGTGGAGGGGCACGGAGGTCTGTCGGCCCCTCTGCTCCTGCCTGGGATCAGCGGAGCTGGAGTTGGACAGGACCAGGTGCCCGCGGTGCTCCAGCACTCAGATGGCAGCTTCGGTTGCCACGCAGCAGAGGGCAGAGGGGGTGGGGCCGTCCTCTGGGGCCAGAGGAGGCTATTCCCTGCAAGTGTGACCGACCCCAGAGCCACCCCTGGTCACTGTGCCCATGCCCACGTGGGTCTGCAGGGTAGCCTAAGTGGTGGAAACACCCATGGTCTCTGGCCCCATCAGACCTGGGTTTAATCCCAGCTCTACCATCAGCCCTGTGAGCCTGGGGGACTAACTCATCTCAGAGCCTCAGTTTCCCTTTCTTTAAAATGGGGCCCACCCCCAGTGAAGAGTGCAGAGCTCAGGTGGGGTTGGGTCTGCAGAGCGTGCCCGCTGGGTGTGCTTAGCACATGCTGGCTCCAGCCTCCTCACACTCCTTCCTCCCAGGGCCCAGCCCTGCATTGTCACCCGGGCATGGGGGGAAGGCCAGGGCCTCCCATTCACCTCTCCGTTCCCGGCATTCCGAGGGACTCTGCCAGGAGCCAGGAGCCTGGCCCATTGCTCCCACTGGACATCCAGGGCCCAGCCACAGCCTCCAGGAGGGGCGGTTCTCTGGGCCTTCGGGCTCTGCATGGCCATTCGCCCCTGAGATCTCAGCAGGTGGGAGTGTGGGGAGTTGGACTCTGGGGGAGCCCATGCTGTCCAGCGAGCCCTCTGCCCAGCCCTGGGCCTCTGGGCCTCATCCCCCTGCAGGGACCTGTGTGAGGAAGTCACCTCGGATTGGAGAGGTGGGGAGGAGTCACATGTACTGAGTGCCCACTGGGCCCAGGCAGACGACACTCCCATCTCCTCGAGTCTTCACCCCACCCCCAGAGGTGGGCACCGTGGCCTGCCTTTGCAGAGAAGAGAACTGAGGCTACCCGTGGTCATGGGGTTGGCCTGAAGCTGCCGAGCCTGACTCCACAACTGCCCCCCTGGGCACCCAAGGCGCTCATGTCAACAACTCTGACCGTGCCCTGCTGGGAGGAGGCTGTGCCACAGCCCTGGGAGGAGGGCAAGGGCCTCCCCAGCGGGCACGCCTGGGCCAACCTCAGGTGCAGAAGCATTGGAGCAGGGAGGGAAGAAGTTGGGGGGGTTGATGGGACTGAGGGTGGCAGGCTTGTCACCCTGCACTTCTGGAAGGCCCTGCATTCACCCAATCAGAAGAGCATGACACGAGTCCCCATAGCCAGGAACCCTAGATCTCACCTGTGTTCCCGAGGTCACCAAACATGGGCCGATTGAGGGGGGTGGGATAACCAGCACCCACCCTGCCAGAGCGGCACACCTACATGTGAGCCTGGTGCTTCACCAGGGTGGCCGCGCTAAATCCCTGGAGAAACCTGCTGGTGGAGCTGCCTGTGCCCCAGCAAGGGACAGCACAGGGAGAGTGGCGCTGCCAGGCTCACACCGCGAGCATCTAATGGGACTCCAAGCCCTCGCTTTTCTTGCCTGGGAAGTTGTGCCCCGGGGGGAGGGAGACGGCCTGGACTGGGGAGCGCACAGGGGTCCAGGGAGGACTCTCCATCGAGGCCCTGGCTTGCCCTCCCTGGCCGCCGCAGCGTGGCTGACCCCAAATCTGTGCCTCCAGCCCTGACTGCTGAGTTGCAGACACAGGTGTCCACGCGTGCTGTGGCTGCTCAGCCTCCGTTCCCTCATCCTCGGCATGTCCACAATGGAGCCGCCACATCCGCCCTCCCTCTGGCCTCCTGCCTGCGTTCCAAGGCCCTGGCACGGCCCAGGCAGGAAGCCTGGAGCCTCCGCTCTGCCCAGCCCGCCAGTCGCTCACCCAGTCATGCCTGGCTGTAGGTCTGAGACATACGGGTCCCCGCCCTCCGCCCCACTCTCTGCCCGAACTGGGCACTGTCTCCCGCACAACCAGCCTCCCCTGCCCCGGGCCCTGCCAGATTCCACTCTCTTAGGGAACAGCTTTCTCGAAGCTGCACACTGTGTTCCCACTGGGAACCACACTCACACGGACAGCAAAGTGGCTGTTCTTCACGGGTATCGTCCCTGCTTCCACGGCTCCCTGTCACTTAGCAGATAAAGTGGGGGCACTGGAGTGCCACCAGCCCCTGTCTGCCTCTCCAGCACCCCAGCAGCCGGGCTGCCCGTGTGGGACACGGCGGGCTCTCTTGCTCTGTGTCTGCGCAGGAGGGCACGGGCCTCAGGGACACCCCTGGACTGCCGGCCCGGTGCCCTTCGCAGGCACGCTCAGCCGGACGTGCCCCGGCAGAAGGGGTGAGCCGGCCGGTGCGCCGGGCGCCGCGCTGGTCTGCTCGGGCGCCGGGCGAGGAACCACAGGCTGGGCTCACACAGAGGTTTGTTTTCCCACAGCGTGGGCTGGGGCTGGAAGTCTGAAATCCAAGTGCGGCAGGGCTGGTTCCTCCTGAGTCCTCTCTCCCTGGCTTGGAGGTGGCCGCCTTCGTGTCCTCACGTGGTCTTCCCTCCGTGCACATCTGTGTCCTCATCTCCTTGACACCAGGACACCAGTCAGTCATGTTGGATTAGGGCCCACCCTGATGGCCTCATTTTAACTTTATCACCTCAGTAAAGACCCAGTCTCCAAATATAGTCACATTCTGAGGTTTTATGGGTTGGGACTTCAACATTTGAATTTGGGGGACATAATTCAGCCTGTAACAGCCGCCCCCCCCCAGGAGAGAAATGCATCTCAAGGACATGGGGAGAATTCCGTGTTCGGAGAAGGGCTGGGAGTCCCCCATTCCAGCCTGGCGGGTCTGAAGGGGAGGCCGCGTCACCACGGTGACCATCCACTCTGCCCGGATGTGCACACGGGTCGGGGGCCGGTCCAGACACGGGCAGGGCTGGGGCGAAGCTGCGACTGCAGTTAGTCCTACAGTTCGAAGACCAGAGAGGAGCAGCCTGGGCTCAGCCTGGCGGTGGCTGGAGCAGGGTGACCGTGGCAGCCAGCATGGCTGTGCTGGCCACCAGGGCCTTCTCCATGCCGATCGTGGCTCTGGAAACACGTGGCGTCTCCACAGTTACGCCTGGCCGGTGGAGGCCGTCCCACCCGATCCCTGCTCCAGCAGCCTCGCAGAGCTGTGCTTTCTGGGCCTTTCACACCCTGTTTTCCGTTTTCCACCCCCATTCCCCACGAGAAGGGACATGCTGTGTGCATTTGAGAGCTCAGACGCTTGCTGGCATGCGTCCACTGCGCTTGGCGGTGGCCTGGGAACGGGACATGGTAGCAGGAATGAGGGCTGTTGGAAAGTCACAGAAACATGTGTTTTGATGATGCTGTAAACTCTCCAGTCTACAAGGAAATCCAAATGATGTAGTGGGAATGTGTTCCGAGGTCCCAGGCCCAGGCCCCGCGATTCCCAGCTCTGCTCCTGGGGTAGATGCCGACCCCTCCAGGCGCACAGTGGGACCAACCACGGAGAGAAGCTCAGATGGGCCCTCGGACTGTGATGAAGGCAGGGTGTAGCTTTGTCTCTTTTAACTTACTTGTAAATTCCACCCACGATTACTTATGCACATGAGAACTGATCAACAGAGTGCTAAGGGCCGGCTGCAAAGTGTGGTCAGAGAGCACGCCGCTCATTCACGCATGCACTGGTTCCCTCGCTGACAAGTGCCAGAACCTTCTGCGCTCTCAGTGAAGCGCTTTAGCAGCAGTTCTCAAAGAGCGGCCACCAGATTAGCAGCGTCCGCACCCTTAAGAATTTCACATTGGAAATGCAAGTTCTCAGGCCCTGCCCCGGCCTCACCGATCAGAAACCCTGTGGGGGTCCCAGCACTCCGTGCCTCAACAAGCCCCCACAGCCCATCCTGGGGCACACTCAGCCTGGGGAGCCGCTGACCTTCAGGGCTGGAGACAGAGGACAGGGATCTGAATGAACAGAAGGGGTCACAGGGACATAAAAGGACAGTTGAGTGTGCAGGCGGGAAAGGCGGCCAGATAGGCACTCGGGCGTGAGCCAGGCCGTGAGGTCCTCACACACTGTGCCATGAACTTCCAGTTTCTTTGAAACTGAGGGGAGACATTGACTGATTTCGAGCTGGAAGGACACGATCATGTTGGACCTTTAGACAGCCCGTCTCAGATCTGTGCTGGGGGTGGCCTGGAAAGAGCCAGCTCAGAACCAAGGAGACCAGTGAGGGGCCTGAATGAAGGAAGTGATGGGGGGAGGCGGGGGCTGGAGCTGGGACATGTCAGGCCCACGCAGCCGCAGCGCCAGCTGATTGCTGGCAGAGATGAGGCCAGGAGACGCCTCAAATGAGTCCCAGGTTTCTGGCATGGAGATGGGCTGGCGGTGATGTCATCCTCTGGAGCAGGGGATGGAGGAGGAGTGAGTTTGGAGAATTCCATAATGAGTTCAGTTTGGGACCTGCGTTTGAGCTGCCTGCAGAACTTCCAGACTAAGATGCGGCCTGGTGCCAGGGAAGTCAGGCTGGAGATGTCGGGGAGCTGGGAGAGCTCCCCCAGAGCAGCAGCGGTGAGCAGACACGGGGCTGGGAGGCTCGTGGAAGCACAGGCCTCAGGTTGCTGCTGCACTGAGCTCACTCTGGCTTGCGGACAGGATGGAAAAGAATCAGGGACACTGTGTGCAGAGTCCCTCACGTGGTCAGGGAGTTGGGCAGGGAAGAGGGAAGCCTACGGCCAAGGGAAGGCCCGTGCCACCTTCTTCCACAGAGGCAGAACTGCTGGAATGGGGTTGCGCCTCCTTGGTGCTGCTCAGACCCCGAGAAGTTCCCCGGTGGGCTGAGCAGGAACGAGACAGGACTGGAACCGCATCCAGAAGGGTCAGGGGAAAGGAGCAGGTGCATTTGCTGCCAGGGCTGCACTTCTGCGGGTGGCTCTGTACCTCCAGGAGAGGGACAGGAGGGGGTCTGCAAAGACTTAGGAGGCGCTTTCTGACCTCAGGCCTGTTGCTTATCCCAGAAGCCCCCTCCCCCGGGGTGTCTCGGGAAGCTGGACTCCCACTTCGGGGATAATGCGGGAGGGTCCCCTGCCCCCACAAGAGCTGGGTCCAGTGGTCCTTGAGGGTCCCCTCAGTACTGAGATAGGTGACTCTGTGGCTCATTCTCCAGGTGACTGTACCATGTATCTATTGGTGAGGGGGACAGGCCACAGCCCGTCCTCACCAAATGTCACTTCACAGCAGGTGGAGCCTGAGAGGACGCTCGGGCCGGCCTTCCCTGGACGTCGGTGGGGAGGGTTTCCGGCTTGATTCTATTGTCTTTTCATTTATCTGCCTTTCTGTTATGGCTCTGGCTCTGGGTGGTGGTCATGGGGTCTTTTAATGAAATGAAATCACAAACTGGGACTATTTTGAGGATGAAGAGGGCGGGCACTGGCCATGCCAAAGTCACTCATAGAGCTTTGGGAGGCTCTATGTGCTGGCTAATAAGTGACACCACATGATACAAGGGTGGCCCAGGCATGTCCAGTGCCTCCCATGGGACCCCGCGGGGGGCAGGCATCACAGTCCCTGACTGGGGGACTGCACCGTCTAGTGGTGACGGGAGACAGAGGATGTTTGCAGCAGAAAGCCGGTGTGGGCTCAGGGCAGCTCTCTGGACGCTGTCTGAGCACTGTGGGAGGAAGAGGGGAGGGAAGACTCTCCAGGATAGGGAGTGGAAGGTGTCAAGACCTGGAGGTGGTGGGGACCCACCAGGCAGGCTTGAGAGTTTCCAAGGGTCCCATGACTGGAGCAGCGAGGGAGCCGGGAGTGGTGAAGGCCCGGCCGTGGAGAGCTGTGGCTCAGGTCTGCTTCGGAGGGGACGAGAGCCCCCGAAAGACTCTGTGCAGGGGACTGGCGCCACATCCACTCTAGCAAGATCGCTCTGGCGGGGTCTGGGTGATACAAGATGAGTGGTGTGGCCAGGCCAGCGGGAGCGGGCTGGGAGGGGAACGGGTGGCCAGAGAGGCGGCTCCGAGGACTCTGGGCTGGATGGGGAGAGTGCACGCGGTGGGGGGTGTGCACTGTGGTCCCACGAGTGTCCCGGACGTGCGTGCTGGTTGTCTCACCATCTTACTTTTAAATCACAAAAGTGAGAATAAATAAACTTTTTTAAAAACTTGAATTCATTGTACTTGTTTTTGAAGGGAAACAAGAAATTGAGTCACAATTTCTCAGGCCTCCAAACTGCCTTCAAGTTCCTGTTAAAAACTTGGACAGGGGACTTGTAACATCCTTGTCGACTGTCCTTATTAACTGAACATTTTATCTGCATTGCACTTAGCACCTGCCTCCAATTACGCAGCCCTGGCGGAGAGCGGAGCTCTGATTAACTGCGCGGCTCATGCTGCCGCCGCATTGCCCCAGGCGGTGGTCGTCATCTGTCTTCATCAAGCCGCGTCCTCAGCGGCCTGACAGCACTCTGGGAGAGGACAAGGATGGTTAATGCCCAGAGGCCTTGCTGCTCACGACAGCTCTGCGGTGCCCAGGGAGCGATTTGTATTCATTACTGTCCTCTCCAGTCACTGTCCCAGCTTTGCATGGCTGTTGGCGCGCAGGCACTGCTGACCATGTCGAGCAAAAAACTTGGGGAGGCTGATGGCAAGGACGATGCAGATGACAATGACCCTGAGATAAGGCAGAGCGGCTGTGCCTGCTACTGCTAGGAGCACCTGCCGTGGGCGGGGGCCACACCAACCCAAGACCTTGTCCTTCCCAGGTGTTGGCCCATAACGATGCCATGAGGTTGGGATTCTCAGGCTCTTGCTCCATTTTATCCCTGAGGGTTGAAGATTGGGTCCTGGCCATTCACCCAGAGCAAGGGGTCTGCACCTTCTGGCTGGAAGCCCACCACAGAGCTTGGCTGCTACCTCCAGCCTCCATTCAATGGTTGAGAAAATGACTCCCACCACCCCACCATCCCCTTCCAGCAGAGCTGGCCTCCTGTGGGTCACATGGAGGAAGGGCCTGTGCTGGGTGGCTCTGTGGTCATAAGTGGTCACCTCCACCACATCCATCACAGATGGGCACCTTGATTCAAACAGGGCTGATTATTGAGTGTATTAAGTGTAGGCAGGGGTGTTTGTGTGTGTGTGTGTGTGTGTGTGTGTGTTTAAAGCTGAATGCTTAGAGTGGGGACAGGGGAGAGCTGTGGAATTAGTGGAAATCCTCACAATTCCTGGGGTTGGAGGGAGCCAGGTTGGAGTGGCAGCTCCACGTTCCACAGCTCTGCCGTCTTGATCTTGGCCAAGTCTCTCATTGACAAGAGCCTGCTTTGGAGAGCCCCACACTGAGATGGAGCCCCGGACTCACCTTTACTACTAGGGGAAGCAAGATCTCTAATCTTCCTGTTAGTTTATTCAGGAGGCCACCTATCTCCTCCTATAACATGAGGAGACATGTGGCCCTGGGCACAGTGTGTGAGATATTTGACCATGTGCTGTCACGGCAGGTGTGGTCACCTACAAAACCCTATGTCCCTTCCACTTCCCCAACACTCACACCAAGTGGATAAGAGCCACTCACCTGCTGAGGGATACACACCTGGTGGGCTTGCACGGAGAAAGACACCTGGCCATGAGCAGCAAAAGCAGGGCCCTCAGGCCCCCTAGTCAAGGAGTCTGGCCTTCCCTCTAGTGTCCAGCCCGTCCGTGCAGCTCAGGGCTGGAGGGAGCGATGCAGCGGGCAGGGGGAGGAGGTAAGGTCCACACCTGACCTATCCACGGATCCTTAGGCTCAGAGAGTGAAGCTTTAGGCATTGAAGGGAAATCTCCGAACAACAAAGAAATGAACAATCGATTAAAAAATGGGCAAATGGTCTGAACAGACATTTCTCAAAAGAAGACATACAAATGACCAAAAAATATACAAAGAAGTGCTCAACACCACTAATCATCAGGGAAATGCAAATCAAAACCACAATGAGGTATCATCTCACCCCAGTCAGGATGGCTGTTATCAAAAAGACAAAAGAATAACAAAAGCTGGCAAGGATGTGGAGAAAGGGGAACTCTCATACGCTGCTGGTGGGAATGTAAACTAGTGCAGTTGCCATGGAGAATGGCACGGAGGCTCCCCAAAACACTGCAAATAGAACCACCACAGCATCCAGCAATCCCGCTACTGGGAGATTATCCAAAGGAAAGGAAATCAGTGCACTGAGGAGACATCTGCACCCCACGGTTATGGCGGCGCTATTCACGTGGCCAAGACGTGGAATCAGCCCAGGTGCCCAGCAGCAGACGAGCGGGTGAAGAATGGTTGGGACACTATTCAGCCATAAGCAGCACGAAATCCTGTTGTTCACAGCAACATGGGTGGAACTGGAGGACATTACATTACGTGAGAAAAGCCAGGAACAGAAAGGTAAACACTGCACGTCCTCGTTCATACGTGGAAGCTAAAGATGTTGACCTCATAGAAGTAAAAATAGGACGGAGGATAATTGAGGCTGGGAAGGGTGGGGGATGGGAGCTATGGGGGAGTTTTGTTAAAAGATACAAAATTACAGCCAGAGAGGCAGAATAAGTTCTAGTGTTCTACACCACTGTAGGGAGACTGTAGTTAACAATAATATATAGTTTCAAAAAGCTTTGTGTCCAACACAAAGAAATGCTAAATGTTTGAGATGATGGATCTGCCAATTACCCCAATCTGATCACTCTACATTTTATGGATCAAAGCATCACTATGTACCCAATAAATATGTACAATTATTATATCAATTAAAAATGATTAGAAACAAAAAGAAATCAGAAGAAAAGATCCTCTGTAAAAGACCTACACTTAGACTGTAGTAGTCAGCAACGGTGATACAAATATTGCATGTCTTTCTTTGAGGCATGTAGTAGGATTGTGTGAAAATTGGAAACTGTTCCTTGAAGTCAGCTGTGGCATGTGACTGTCTCTGGCCAATGAAATGTGAACAAATGGGACGAGTCAATTCCTAGAGGACCTATGCGATCTGCCACCTCCCTTTTCCCTGGCTATGCTATTACGGAAGCGTATGTCAAAACTGAGCCGTTGAAACCTGTGCCCCTGTGACTGTGAGGGACAGAGCCCTCTGCAACTTGGATAGAAAGTAGTGTGGGCACGAAGTAAACTTGTGTTAAAAAATAAAAACAAGTCTCTGAGCCCCGAAGGCCCCTGTCTGACCGGCCATTGTGCTGGAAGCCGCGGGCTGTGCCCAGGCGGCCTCCTCTCTGCCTCGGCCGGCCCTCCAGACCACACGTGCGGGACCCACCCTGTGGCCACACCCCTGCCTGTCCTGCTCTGGGAGAATGGCAGCTCACAGCAGGCTTCCTCCCTCAGCCCCTCAGCTCGAGCCTTTCCCCTCGGGGCCCTGCAGTGTCTGGGGTCCCCCTGTGTCCTTGTGTCGTGGGGCCCAGAGGGTCAGGCTGCCCACCACAGGCTGACTGTGCCTTCCCAGCCCACCTACTCCCTTCCTCACTGGTCCTCACACGATGCAACACCCCACTTCCGTTTTTGGAACCCACTCGATCCTCCAGGGATTTGACAGTGCTCCCGTGAAGGCAGGCTTAGTTCAAGACATTGTCGCAGGGGCCCGGCTGGCTAGCCGAGGGACGGGTGGGCATCAGGACACTTGGAGGTGGCCCATTTCTGAGGTTCTGGAAGAAGTGGTGCCCCTCCCTGAGTGGCGGTGTGGACTACTGGGGGAAGTGCGTGCTTTCCAGGGCAGGGGGCTGGGCTCAAATCCCCAGTCTGCCTGGGACAACCTGAGCCACCCGACTGCTCCCAGCTTTGTTTCTGCCTGAGGAGCAGGAGGCGACTACAGTAGAAAATGAGTTTATTGAAGAGGTGGGTGGTTGGCAGAGAAGCCTGGAGCACAGGCTGGGAGACCAGGCAGAATCGAGGCAGGCTTGGCCGCCGAGATCAGCTGGGAGGATGAGGGGCGGGGAGGGCACAGGTCCCGGCTGCTGGCACCCCTGCCCCAGCCCCGGTAGAGCTCACTGCTAGGAGGCAGGGTTTAGGCGACTCACCCAAGCGGGCACAGGGGCAGGACGGTGGCTGAGCCTGGCTGCCCCCGCCATGGCTGTGGTGCTGGCTGGGCCCTGCCTCCTGCAGGACTCACGCACATGGGGGCCGGTTCTCTGGGCATGGAAGGGGGTCAGAGGCTTGGCAGCCAACAAAGAGAACAGGGGGCCATCGGCGCCCAGTTCATCTGCTTTCTAGGGAATTGTGGAGACTAAAGACGAGGTCTGTTGAGTCCCTGACTCCCAGAGGCCCTCACTGAGGGATCGCGGGTCCTGCCTCGGGCAGCTTCTCTGCAGCCTCAAATCGACTTCCTGTGTCCCCACTGCCCAGTGAGAAGACACCTGATGGTCCCAGAGAGGACCCTGTGGAGCATCGGTCTGGCCTTACCCACCACTCAGCCCCGAATGCGCAATGCCCGGACCCCAGGGAGGAGGAGGCGGCTCACTGGGTGAGTGACTTTCGTGTCCCAAACCCAGGAAGGAGGAGAAGAAGGTGGTTGTCTGGGTGAATCATTTTTGGGGTCGATAATAGGGAGAAGGTCATGTGCTTCCTGATTTTAACCAGGATTTCCACAGAGACAAGTGTGGAGTCTGTTCCTAGCCCTCTCGCTGGTTTGGGAGACATAGAAGGTCTGGCTGCACCAGCAACAGGATCAAGGTGACGTTTCACCCTCAGCTTGTTCTGCCAAAGATGAGACATGACAGATGCCAAGAGCGTGGTCTTCAGCGCAAGCGGGCGAGGGTGTGAGGGCCTCCCCCTTCCCAGCTGCAGGTTCTGTCCGACCTCTGCTGGGCCTCAGTGGCTTCGCTGTAAATAGAATTCCGGGTCTATTGATTGCCCAGGGGCATTGTGAGGATATGCCAGAATAATTTTTGTAAACCTCCTAGAAGAGGAGAAAGCAAATTTTCTCTGTGAAGGGTCCAACGGGAAATACTTTAGGTTCTGCAGGAGACACGATCTGTCGCAACGGCCCGACTCTGCCGTCCCAGCCGTAGACAATGCACAAGTGGGTGGACACAGCTGTGTCCAGTAAAACTTCTTCGGCAAAAATAGACAGCAGGTGAGATTTGGCCTGCAGGACTTAGTTTGAAGAGCCTGTCCTAGAAAATAGTGGCATTTACTTATCGTGAGTCCCCTCTGTCAGGGAAAGCTGGTTTGAGTGACAAAAAATTGAGGAATATGCTCAAAAATGGGTGTGGACCATGGCGGAGAGAAGCAGGGGCCCAGAAGGACGCCACAGGGGAGCCCTCGATCGCACCATAGAGCACCTGCTCCCAGCAGGCCCATGGCCAGGCCAGGCCTGCCTGGAATACCTTGTCCCCCCAGGGGTCCAGAGGGGGCCTGAAGAGTGTCCTGCACCCTAGAGGGGGCGGTCACATGGGCGCCTTGAGCGGGGCCCCTGCTCAGTCTTGGGCCAAGACTGACTCTGTCTCTGCACCGGGGGACATGTGCCACACGGGGGTCCTGACCGGAGGCTGCTGCAGCACCGCTGGCCTGGCAAGGGCCACATGTGCTCGGGGCTGGCGGGCTGTGCTCTTGTCACCCCTTGGCGGGTCCACGGAAGCTCTGGAACCAGTCACTGAGTGTACGATTGCTCTCTGTGGCAGAACCACACCAAGCTCTCTTGGCGGGATGGGTGTCGCCAGATCTTGACCTTGGTGGTCACACGTTTGCAGCCTTTACTTTGGATTCAGCAGGAGTCTCGGGTCTGTCTGTCTGGGGCTGGGAGCTGGGGCAGGTGTGGAGCAGGAGGGAGCATGTGGGGCCCCTGGGGGTGTTATCTCACCCCAGTGCAAGGGTGAGCACCCCAGCCCCCGCCTCACGCACCTTCCAGGAGCCCACAGTGGCGTGGGCTGAGAGCCTGGTGGACAGAGGACAGCGGTAGAAGCTGCTCAGTGTTACGTTTGGTTTTTCCCTGTCCATTGGCTATTTTCCATTGTTCAGAACTGTCCTTGAATTTTAATCTGTTTTTTACTGATGGAGATGTAGACACTCAGAACTGTCCTCGAGTTCCCTCTAGGTCATAAATGTGTTGCTGTCCACATGAGACTGTCCCCCCACAGGCCCCCTCGCTCTGGCTCTGAAGGCAGAGGGCGGGGACAATGGACGGCTGCTGGGGGTGTGTTCCCAGCCGGGCTGGCTCGAGCAGCCACACCCTCTGTGACAGGGGCCCTGGGCCCAGTTAGGAGCCTCCCCCATCTGCACTTGGTTACACAAGGCCTGTCACTGTCACCCTTTATCACACTCTCACAGGCTGTTGGCAATATGGGCTTTCTCAGCCTGCAGCCCAGTCTGTGCTTGTCAACGTCCCATTAGCAAAGGGACTGCCGGTGGGAGAAGTCTGTGTCCTCTTCCTGGTGCTTGACCCCGGGTCTTTAATTAGCTCACAACGCCCACAGTCCATAACTTCCGCCCAAGCCCTGCTTTGATTTCCCCAGCACAAACACTGCTCGAGGGCCCCTGATAAGCTCAGCGGGGCTAGGGCAGAGCGCCCGGCCGTCCTCAAGTGCACGGCCAAGGCACTGCAGGGCCCAGGGCGCTAATCCCTTAATGAGGGCCCAGGGGCCACTGAGGGCAGGGGCCAGGGAGCGCGAGGGCTGGACAGGCATAGCTGGGGTGGCGCAGAAGCCCCAGGAATGTCTTACACTAACAAACCAGCCCACAGGGCAGCGCCTCCGGCCCCGTTGCCGAGCTCTCGGAAACTCGTGCTAATTATGAACAGAGCGACGTGGCTCTGGACAAGAAGCTCATTTGAAATCTCACAGCCTCTGCTGATAGGACTTTAGAGCTGTGACATCAACACAAACAGGCCAGGGGAGTGGGCAGGATGAGAATTTGCAGGCCCCTCGCGCCTGCCTGGCCTTGCCTGGCAGGAGGACACTGAGGGCAGGGCAGCCCTGCCATGTACCTCGGCCACGGTAAACACACCTGTTCACAGCAGTGGCCGTGTTCTGCCCACTCGCTCTAGAGGTTCTGATTTCACCATCTCATCCATTCTCGAAATAGCCTTGAGGGGCATGCGTCATTGTTCCCCAGTTACAGATTAGGAAGCCTCGACGAAGGTCAGCCTCGCCAATAGGGAGCAGAAGTGGGATTTGATCCTAACACTGGTTCCACAGCCCCATGTCGGAACCACTGCGATGGGGCAGCTGCGCTGAGCGCCCTGAGCCGGGCTCACCTTGGTGGATGGACCGGGCTGGAGGACCACCCCTGTCCTCATTGCTGACTTCGCTGCGGCTCCCCCACCCAGCTGGCTCTCCGCCAGGCCCACACCACGGTGACGGCCCATCCTGGGCAGCAGGGATGTGCCTCCACAAGCCCCAAACCTGGCGGCCCACCCACAGGTGCCAGCCTCCATGGCCCGCCCCGCCCTCTGGTGCTGGCACAGTCAAGCTGCCCACCAGGCTGCAGCAGGCGTCTGTCCCAGGCCGTGTGAAACTGCACCACCCCCGTCCTTGGAGCTGGGTCCATCTCCCCAGTCCTGCCCCTCAGCTGTACCGGGGCAGCCGCCTCCACCCACACATGGTGTGGAAGTGAGTGTGGCCTGTTCCTCTGCCACACCCACACTCTCTCCTGCCACTCTGCTCTCCGCATTGGGTACTGATCAGATCCAAGCCCACTCGGCCTTCCTGGACCCTGGACGGGGACAATGCCCTGCTCCCTGGGCCCCGGCTGAGTCTGCAAGCTGGCAGGACATTGGGCCACCACTTCCACTTGATCCCTCCTGGAGCTCTTGGGATGTCCCTCTGGATGTCCTGGCCAGGGCTAGTGGCACGGGAGGAAGAGGGGCTCAGTGGGCACCTTCCTCCCATCAGTAGGAGAGCAGAGGGGATTCTTTTAAAAAGGAGAAAAACAGAAAAGACCTGGGGCTCAACCCTCTATCCCTTTACCCTGCTATTATTTACTTGTGTTCAACTTTAGATGCTTATATGTTTATTTGATATCTTTCCTCTTGCTTTACATGTTAAGTGCTGTGAGGACACGGACTGTGCTCACTCGGGTGTCACCCGTCCGAGAGCATTGCCCCTGGCCTGTGCCCGAGATGCTCCGTACAGAGGTGTGGAGTAAAGGGGGGGGGCGGAAGGGAGGAGAGGCTGGAGGGAGAGGGAGAGGGAGAAGGAGGAAGAGGGGAGCCAGGAGGGAGGAAAGGAAGGAAGGAGGGAGGGGCTGTCTTCGGAGGTGGTGCCTGCATGTTGTCATTCAGGGTGTGGTGACCTGGGCCCAGCACAGGGAGCCCAGCACCTGCTGTCGAGGGCTCACCTAGAATGTGGGGGAGCCTGGGGATGTTTGTGCAGAAACGAACAAGCAACGCTGAGAGGCAGGTGTTGCTCCCAACTGCAGAGCAAGTCGCCAAGGTCGCCAGGTACTTTCTGCAGGATGGGGTGGCAGGCCCAGCTGGCAAACAGGTGCAGACGTCACACGCGTGGAGATTGCCACTTTATGCCAGTCTTCACTACATCGTATGCTTCACATTTTATATGACCTTTATTATGAAGTTAACTCATTTCTTGTTAACAAAAAATTTAAAAGTGCATTTTAAAAATTAAGCTCATTGTTGAATCAATACTTACTCATGCTGAGTTTCCCGGTACCCAGATGACACAAGACCTTTAAGTTCTTTTTGCACTCGGCTACCACTGAACTTGAAACACATCCTGGAACCGTGTTTATTTGAAAAAATTTGCAACAGCAGGTTATTTGCTGGAAAATATTCCTACTTATCAGGATAATTTGTGTTTCCTCAAATGAAGTGGACGTCATGTCCCAGGCACCGTCTTTCTCATAAAGGATGTGGGAAGAAATCCGTTCTGTCCCTTGAGATGACATCTGGATCAGCAGTTCTTTATCAAGAGGAGGCTCCTCCCTGTTAGTCAGACCCAAAGCCCGCTGAGTACCGCCGGTGAATTCTCGAAAGGTATTCCCAACAGCCTCTTCATCACTGAAATGACTTTTTATGATGAAAAACATCTTTCGTCTTGGCACTGTACATGACACTTGATTTAAGGTAACTGCTGATAAAGTTGTCAAATGTCACTTACTCTAAGAGGTATGGTAAGATTTTAAGAACTTGAGACTGGCAATAAAAAACCCCAAGGCTAGACAAGGACACTTCTGTAGCTCGTCCTATGCTCACAAAAGAACAGCGCCGAGGCCTCGGGAACCGTAGACAGACCGCCATGGGACAGTGGCAAGGTGGGCTTCACGTGCGGGGATTGTCCAGGGGTCCCCCGCTCTTTCCAGGTCGAAACTGGCCTGGTGACCCAGAACACAGGCCAAAAGAGTGAGATCGCTGATGAGCGTGTCATGAAGTTAGCTCGGCCCTGTAGATCCAGAGGCATCTAGGGCTCAGAGAGGTTGGGACACTTGCTCAAGATCCCACAGCTTCTAAGAGGGAAGGCGGAATTCCACCCCAGTCCTAACCATAATTACTCCGTCCACCACCCTGAACTTTTCCGTAACAAACCATTGTCTCTTCAGCGAGAACTTTTTGGAGGTCTCTGACTTCTAGGCTGTGCTAGGAAGGGGAGAAAGATGAGGGTGGAAGGACAGAGGGGCAGGAAAGTGCCTCCAGCCGACGCTCCAAACTCTGCGCTTGGCCCAGTACCTGCTCGACACAAGGGCGTACGTGACTGTCTCCTGGTAACCCAGACTGACCCTTCCTCGGGGGTGGGGAGGGCAGTGCTCACATGGGCCCCCGGGGCCTCTGACACAGCCAGTGGGGACCCTTTACTGATAAGCCCAACATGCGTTCAGTGCTCCCGGGTGACAGTGGTCTCTCACCATACTGCACAGGTATGGGGGGTTGCAAACCAATGTCAGGGAGGCTGAAGGAATGGGCTAAATTCATTCATTCAACAAATATTTTTGAAGCCCTCACTGTGTGCCACCCATCATTTTAGCCTCTGGGACCACGGCAACTGCGAGAATCCCAATCCTTAGATGACGTTTCAGAGACGCCACGGCCCAGGGCTTAACTGCCCAGACCCTGGGGCCAGGCAGGCTGCGTGCCGTCCCTGCTCTGCCGCGTGCCAGCGGGTTTCTTCAGGCCTCTGTTTCCCCGCCTGTAACACGGGGACTGTCACGGCACCTGCCTGAGCGGGAGGTGCTGAATGAGCCGAATGGATTGACGCCGGTATGGAAGGCACTCGGGCAGGCTGGCGAGGGGGCACCACGAGGATGAGCATGGGGTGCCTCGGCGGAGGGGCCGGGGTGCCGATGAGTGAGGGGACGAGGAGGCTGCAGGGAGAGGAAAGGCAGGGCAGGGAAATGGGGAGTGTGTGCGGGGTCAGGAGAGGCCTCGGTGAGCGGGATACCGGTGTCACGACTCGCAGCGGGGCGGGGGACAAGAGCTCCCCGGACACAGGGCAGCCACACGGGGGCCTCCAGCCTCCGCCTGCTGTCGTCTGGACTGTGGGGCTGAGCAGTGCTGTTTTGTTTTTTCTTTTTAGATTAAAAACAGAAGTATTAACAGAAGTTCCCTCACACGTCCTGCACCTGTGGTCGGCTCATGCCCCACTCCATGGAGACCCCCTCCTGGCAGGTCACCGAGTGGGGGTACCGAGGTGCCGCCTCCTCTCGGGGCCTCCCGCCTCGGTCTGTGTCAAGGGCACGTCCGCTGCTCCCTGGGGCTCTCCGCTGGCGGGCGGGCTGGTGCCTCTTCCCAGGAGGAGCCTGTTGAGGGCAGCCCGTGACCGCCCTGGAGCTGTGGCAGTGCAGGAGGGCGGCCTCCGCGCAGGCTCTACGCCAGGTTTCCCAGAGCTGGCTGCCAGCGCTGCTTGCCCTGCAGAGGAGCAGTCCCAGGAGGCCTGCAGTGGAGGCCGGCTCGGCCTCTCCCCCAGGACACCTGCAGCCGGTCCCGGCTGCCCTCCAGGTCCCCGCCAGTGTGTGGACGTGCCCGGTGGGGCAGGCCTGGGGACACACGCCCACCCTCCCTTGGGCCCGGATCGGTTGCCTGCAGTGCGGGTGCGGCCTGGGGAGAGACACCCCCGGCAGGCTCGGGATCTGCCCTTCCAGCCTGGCTGTCACCAGGCCACGTCCACTGTGGCCTCCGCCTTGGGTGACTTCCAGGCGCCATTAATGCCCTTGTATCCCCCAAAAGCCACTGCCGCTAGACTTTGGAGAATCCAAGCGGCATTTTCTCTTTTTAATCACAGAGCCGTGGCAGTTGGTCTCAGCCCCTCGGCCCTGCCTTGCCCCAGGAATTAGCCGCAGGTGCCGGCGTGGTTCCCGGAGCCCGTTGCCAGCAGCCCACAGAAAAGAAGGAAAATAACTTGTCCCCCTTCCCCAAAATGTGTGTCAACGGAATCGGCCTCGTCTTCGATGCGAGCCAACGCTCTTCAGTTTCATTTGTCTCAAAAGAAGTGAGAAAGTGCAGGGGTGCCCCCCGGGTGGGAGTGAAGCATGACAGGAGCCTGGAAACTTGACAGGGACGGCCCGCACCGCGGCGCTGGCACCAGGCCCACTTGGCTGCGGAGCAGGGAGAAGCTTCCCCGTTGTCCCAGCGCGAGTCCCTCGGCCGAGATGAGGTCGGTGTGCACGTGGGCCGCAGCGCTGTGGCCTCTGCGCAGAGGGGGACAGAGCCTGCAGGAGGTCAGCGGGCACTCACCAGCACGGACTCAGTGCCCGCTGTGTGCCAGGCACTCGCAGGTGGCACTTCTGACCTGGAAGGGGGCACAGAAGGCCTTTCTGTTCCCAGGGCCGAGATGAGGGTCAGAGCTGGGGTCCCCCATCCTCCCTGGGGCCCCTGATCCTGCCTGGTGTGATCCTGGGTGATGGAAATGAATCCAGATGTGCACATTCACCCGCGTGACGGTCACCACTCTGATGGCCTCTGAGACCCTCCCCACTTCACTGGGTGCCTGACATCTGGATATTGGGAACCATCCAAATGACTGGAGCATTTTCACTGTTGACTCAGATGTCTGGCATTAGGGAAGTGCCCTGTATAGGTCACTGGATGTTGTTTGAAGAGAACTGAGACGTCACGTTGAGTATTTCTCATGTTCCCGAGGGAACTGGAATAGATGCGCTGTGCTCCGTGTCCCTGCCGGGCTTTCCTGCACTGCGAGTGCGGCAGGCCGAGCCTGAGCTGGGGTGGGGCCGGGGACTCCAGCAGGCCACCTCCTGCAGATTCCTCTGCTGCCTCACCTCGTGGTGCTCCAGGGGGGTGTAGGCCCTGAGCTCACGGCCTGCCTGGCAGACACAGGTCCCAGGGAGGGGGAGGACAGAGCAGCCAGTGGCTCTGTGCAGGGATGGGCTTAGCACCTGCCACTGCAGACACCAGTGTCCCCGCATGCCTTAGCACCCCTTCCCCCTCCAGGCCTTTCTCTGTCCACAGCACCAGCCACCAAAGAAAAGGCACACTGAGAGGTCCAAACTGGCCCAGGCAGCCCACCTGAGCATGTTCCAGTGGAAAAGGCCAAAGGGCCAAGTCCAAGCACAGTCTGGCGAGCTGGAGGTCAAGGCCAGATCTCCAAATCCCACGACTGAGTCCAATGAGGGAGCTGGGCTGTAAGAAGGAGGAATCAAAGGTTAAAGACAGGGCCATAGCAGGGTGACCCCAGAGCCAGTCAGCAGGTGTGGGCCAGGTGGGCAGGTGGGTTGCCCTGAGAGCCCTGGGAATCAGCCACACCCCACGCAGGCAGGTGCACAGGTACCCTAGTGGCCAGGCCTGGGGAGGGCCCCCTGCAGAGGGACCTTCAGCAGGCAACACCGAGCTCTCAGCACCTACGACCTGAGGTTCTAAGGACCGAGGCAAGTAAGGCCCAAGAGCGGCAGGGTCCTGTGTGCCCCTGGGCTCAGGAAGAGGAGTCGCTAGTAAGAGGTAGCCAGGCTACTGCATGAGACCTGCGGCACAGAGGGCTCCTCCCAAGGGCCCGGGGGAGAACAAGCAGGTTGCCGGCCGGTCTCTGCCCACCAGAGCACCATGGAGGGAACCTGTGTACTCCCCGGGCCCTGCCAGCCTCAGCCAAGCCCTTGCTGAGGCACATGGCCCTGCCAGGGGCCTGGGCTCACAGCAGAGCCTGTCAGAGGGCAGGAGAGGCTGGGAGTCTGGAGGGGGCTGGTGGGATGGGTGAGGAAGCTTCTGCGGGGAGTGACATGCCCAGAACAGAGAGGTGTGCCACCGCTGCGACTCAGGAGCCGGCACTGCTCAGGACGCTGTTCAGGAGTCGTAGGTGGCAGCACCCAGCCCTGCAGTCCAAGGGGAGGCAGGCGTCCAGCTGGGTGGAGGGCACCCTTCTGGGCCCAACTCAGCCAAAACCCAGGAAGCTCAAATTTGGGGGCAAACAGACTTCGGGTGGAGAGAACCCCCTGGTAGCGGAGCTGCTCGAGGGCCTGTGTGCGTGTTTCCCTCTCATCTCCACACCGGCCCTCCAGGCTTGACTTAGCCAGGAGGGCACGACGGACCCAAGGTCCTGGCATTTGTTTAGAGTCACACAGCTGCTTAGAAGGGGCCCAGTGATGTGGCTGAACCTTGCTGGGTCCCCAACCCCCAGACGGGCCCTGGGCAGCCAGCTCTGGGCAGGGAAAGAGATGGTCCAAGGAGGCAGAGGGCCCAGAAGTCCTCACAGGAAGGGCTGCTGCCAGCCGGGGGCCGGGCCAGGCCTGTGCAGCCTTTCCCCACCTCCTGCTTCCTCCCGTCTCCCGCGGCCTCCCCTGTGCCCTGGGCCAAGACACGGTGCCAAGCGAGGGGGCCACGGTTGCTGTGGCGGCCGGGCGCTCAGGCCCAGCTGGAAGGTCATGTGGGAAACTTCTGCTTGAGGGGAGCTGCTCAAACGGGCCACTGGGCCCGTCGGGTACAAGGCCTTGTCTTCCCTGCCGCCTCCTCCAATGGCTAGGGGCTCGGGGTGGGGGCCTGGCTCCAGCAGCCAAGGCGGGAACAATGGTCCTGCCAGCTGCCCCGTCTCGTCCCCTCCTCAGCCGCTGCCCTCCTGGAGGACCAAAGCTGCCGTGTGAATGTGATTCCTCTGAAAGGCTTCTCCTGGGAAACTGGGCGTTGGGGCCTGCCCTTCACGCTCCCCTGCGTCCCTCCCTTCTGCACAGAGCCCCCACGCGGGCATGAGGGTGGGCACAGAGCGGGTGTCCGGGCGTGGCTGCTTCTGGGCCTGGGGGTCTGTGTGGAGACGAGTGGCCGGGTGGGTCCACGTGCAGTGAGAGTGGAGAGGAGGCCTGGCTGTGGGTCTGCCCACGGGCACGAGGGGCGAGGGCCAGGGGGGCTCAGTGAAGCTGGTGCACCTGTGCAGGGGGGGTGTGGAGATGCCTGTGAGGCTGGAGGTGAGAGGTGTTTCCAGGGCTTGGGGCTGCGGTGCTTGGTTTGCTCAGAGGGCGGATGTATGGGGTGTCCAGGCAGGCAGGGCTGCGTCCTAGGCGGGGTCTGATCACCTAAGGCTTTACCTGCCACCGGGAGGCGTCTGGGCTCTTTTCCCGGAGATTTTGGAGCGGGAGGTGCGCGCTCTCCAGCTGCCTAGGCACGAGGTGTAGAGTGTGCGTGGGGTGTGGGATAGACCGGGCAGGAGGGTGCAGGGCCAGGCCAGCTGGTCGGGCTACCTGTCCCGGTGGGGGCATGAGGACCTGGAGAGGGGAGGGGGCAAGGGCCAGTTCTGTGGGGTGTGGGCATTGGAGGTGGGGCAGGGGGACTCTGGCCAGTTGAGCACAGGGAGTAAGGGCCAGGGGGCACCGGGAAGAGGGGAGACTAGGCCAGTGTGAGCACACAGTAGATGCTTATAAGTTTGTTGACTGACTATGTGATTGGTTTGTTAGTGGTGCCAGTGGGCACAGGGGTCCTCAAGAGAGGCATCATTGTTTGCGTGTGTGAGAGAGAGAGGGAGGAAGAGAGAGAGAAATGGCACATGCATGTACACCCCATCCACCCCCGACCCCACCCCAGCACTCCGTGGCCCCGGCCTCCAGGTCTCTGCTGCCAGGACGCCTGTGAACGAAGCTGCATCATCAGCATGACCAGCAGGGGGCGCTGTGCTACCAGACAGCCCAGGAAGCGCTTTCAACAGCTGGAAAGCAAGTTTGTACATTTTTGAGTGCGTGCCCTTCTCTGGCATCGCTTGGATGGTAATCTAGCCCCAGTCCTAGCTGACAAACCATCCTCACCTCATTACCGCCCGTGCTAATAATACAGCAGGTTGTCACCCTGGGAGCAGCCGGGGCTCCTGGGCCCCTCAGCACTGCTCAGCCCCCCAAAACGGTGTGCACATCCCGGCGAGACGGCGTCTGGCGCTGGGCGCGAGAGTGAAGCAGGCGAGGGGAGGAATCCAGTCCACAGCCCCGGACCTGCACCCCATGGGAGAGCCAGGCGGAACGTGAAGGCCGGGTGCCTCCGCGGGGCTTCTCTCAGAGCCCAGCGTGGACTTAGGCTCCATCTTCACAGCCTCCCTGTCCCCAGGGCCTCCCAGCAGGATGGCGTTGGCTTGGGAGTGGGGGACAGCAGCATGGTGGCACCAGAAGCAAGGAACAGGCTCTGGGAACGGCTGCTCGGACCGTGCGCGGGCTGGCCTGGAACTCCCGGCCTCAAGCACCCTTGCAGATCTGTTCCTGGGTGTTTCTCCTGCTCTTGGATAAAATCTGGGGCAATTCCGCTGAATTTCTGGTTGCGCTGGTTGCTCTGCCCTGGAATTTCTAGACTTGATGTCGTGACCAACCAAACTTGACTCTGGACTCCGCCAGGGGCAGAGAGCGCCACTTCTCTGGAGCTCCGGATTCCATCTGGGAAATGGCAGTGGGGGGGCAGGGTGAACAAGGGTGACAATAAGCCCCCCAGCCAGTGAGAGGTTAGATGAGGCGATGTTTGTCAGCCCTTATGGAAGTGCCTCACTCGGAGCAGGGGCCGACAACTGTCAACTGTCATTGTTATTATTCCAGGATTTCTGCAGGGGAGGGAAACTGAGGGAATTTATGTAATTTATCTAATTTGGTCCTTTTCGTCTATGTTACAGTAGTGGACATAGAAGCTGAGCAAACCGGGGGGCACCTGCCCAGGCCCACAGCTAAGGGGAGGCGAAGCTGGTGACGGGGCAGCCGTGTCTGCCTCCCACGCCGGGGCGGCCGCACGCTCACTGGGGCTTCCTTGGCGGCCGTGGGACTCGGCACCACCCGTGGCCAGGAAACCCAGGCAAGCGTCTCATCTGCAGCCTGGTGTTCCTGGGGCTTCCTGTGGCTTGGGCCATCTTACCGCCTCTGCTGTGTGACCCGCGGTGCAGGGTGAGAGGCAGGAAGGCCGGCAGGCGGTCCACGGGCCCAGCGCACTGACCCGCCTGGAGGCTGGCGGGTCGTGTGCGGCTGGGGCAGCTCTGGGAGGGCAGAGCCCCCCGTGACCGGGTGGGGGCCGTGGAAGGAGCAGGGGCCTGTGAGGAGACCCTCCCGCGGCAGGGTGGCTGGGGCTGGGGGTGGGCGTTAGGGGATGCCAAACAGAGGTCATGAACGTGCTGCGCGGGCCAGATCTGTCTTGCCGACGTGTTTTATTTGGCTTGCAGAGTGCTTCTCAAACAACTTTGAATTATGTCTCAACAGTCTCATATAAAAATCCAGATCTGCAGTTTCTCTTGAAAAAATTGGAGGATCTGGCCACAGATATGAAAGGCGGCGTGTGAAGATGTGTGAAGGAGAGAGGTTGCCCAGTCTCGCTGGTGGCAGTTCCCGCAGACCTCACCCCTCTGTGCCGTGCTCCCGTCCCTGCTGTGTGCCCTGCTGGGACTCGCCCCCAGCATGGATGGGGGTGCCCTGCACGAGCCCGACACCCTGCCCAGGGCCCTCGATCCGGCTGAGGTTGCCCCAGAAGGGGCCGTGGGGGATGTGACAGGCAGTCAAGGTCATTGGTCTCCACAGTCTGGGACTGAGTGTGGGGACCAGGAAGGAGCCTCCCCATCCCAGGGCCAGTGATCCAGAGGGTCTGGACAGGGGACTGATGGGAGCCTCCACTGCGGAACCCGAGGGGCTTTGCGGGGGCGCACTCTTCTCTCATGGCTGGGGAGAGGCCAGGGCGGATTTGCCCAGCCACACCCCTGACAGAGGAAAACTCCACCCTCCCCAGGGAATGAAGGGAGAAGGAGAAGAGGGGGAGAGAGACAGAGAGACAGACAGCAAGGCAGAGACAAACCAAAGCAGAGAAGGAGACAGACAGACAGATCAGGAGCTGAGAGTGTGAGTGAGGGAGGCTGGAGGGCTGGGCTGGGGCAGTGGGGTTCCTCGGGGGCCTCAGGGCTCTTGCTTGACTTGGGACCAGCTGGACGGCTGCTACGTCCTGACATCATCTCTCCCCAGCGAGGGCCTGCTTCTGTCTCCCTGCCAGCGCTGGGGAGACTGGGACAGGGAGAGTGTTCTCTGCTAACGATATGCGCACACACCAGGGGCTCAAGAAGGCTCTGTGACCACGGCTCCTGGGAGTGTAGACTTCCTTCTGCCAGGGAGGGCACACGGGGAAGGTCTTAGCCAGCTTGTGGGTGTGCTGGGAAAGGCCCAGCGTGGTCGGGTGGGCTTCTGCGTTAGCCGGTGATGAGTGGGAGGGCCAGCGGTGTCCTCGGCGCCGTGCAGGAAGGCTCGGCCCCTCTCTGAGCCCAGGCCTTGGCTCAGGAGAGGGACCCATCGTCTGGCACCCGGGGCAAGCTTCAGCAAGACACAGACTGGGCCTTTGGGATGCATCAACAATGAAATGAAAACCGTATTTTTCCATGTTGGAAGGCCAAGCCGTGATAAATTTGGAAAGTAATAAATATTAGAGCTTTGCAAACTGTTTCCCGGCATCTCATAGCAGATTGGCTGTGTGCAGCCGCAGTGGTGTGCCCACGTGTGTGGCTGGACCCGGGGCTGCCATGACTGGTGGAGGTGGAGACGCGGTCGGGAACACTGAGTGCAACTCATTAGAGGCTGGTGATGGGGCGCTTCCAAGTAGAAGGTTTGGAAGCCGATAACCAGGCAATGTGGGGGGCCAAAGCCAAACCACAGTTATTCACAATGTGGGCTTCTAGCTGCTTCCAAATCTGCCTTCACCAGCTGGGACTCTGAGTGAGTTAAACCCCTCACCTTTACCCCAGGGGCCTCAGTTTCCCCAGCTTTTCCAAGGTGCTGATCATCCTTCTCTTCCTACATTCTTCAGAGTGACCGCGAAGCCTGCACCGAGTGCTCCCCGGCAGGCGGAGAATCTATGTTACTCAGATGGTCCATCCAAATCACAAACTGGCCTGAATAGTGAATAGGATCAGAGACTGAACAGGCCCCCAGATGGCATCTGCCCCATCTCATCTCTGTGGCTGTTGGTGGCCTTGGCAAGCTGATAGGCACATAGAAGCCCTTTGGTGTAAAAGCCCAGATGAGGGAGATTGAGAGTGTGTGGGTGCAGAGCCTCTGGGGAGGATGGGGTCACACTATGCTCAGGTACCCAGTTCTGGGGGCGTCCTTCCCTGCTGGTGACCTCTGAGGTGCCCTGAGCCCACCCTGCACTCTTGACTTCTTGGCCTGCCCCTGGCCAGCCCTCTGCACTGTGCACAGAACCGAATCCCTAGTTTGATTCTCCTGCCCCGCCTTTTCTCTGCAGTACCCTCCCACCCTGGGATTGGGCTCCAGGGCTCCCCTGGCCAATGTGGACTCCCTTGTGGCACCAAGACCCATGTCAAGGTCCCCATGTGGGTATCCCCCGCCGGGAAGCAGGTTGTACTGGGTGGCAGCACCAGCCTGTCCCTGTCTGCTCAGCCACCTCCTGGGGCTCAGAGCTGATGGCCAAGTTCACAGGCTTGCCCCTCATGTATACAGGCTGCCAGAGTTCATGAAACTGGGAGGAGCCAGGCATACAGAAGGTGCATAATATGTTTTGGCTCCTCCTCCCTTCCTCATCTCTGTTTAAAAATTATGGCTATGAAACATGTTTAATTTACATATTTACATAATCCCAGCCTTGGTTCAGGAGAGACTCCAGGAGACTAGAGCAGGCAGCTTGGCTTCAGTATGAGTGATATTGAAGCCGGAGCAGGACCGTCACTCTGGAAGGAGTGAACTCCCTGCCCTCGCTGAGTCCTGAACACGAGGCACCATGCCAGGCAGCTTCCCGTTTTGTAGAAATTGCCCATGTGGCTGAATGGGACAGCCCTGGGAGACCACTCAGCGCCATCTCCCCATGTTGCAGAAGAATCCGCCAAGGCCAGGAAGGTGAGCTCATTTGCATGGGCTGTTGTTCGTTTTCTGGTCTCAGGCAGAGAGCAAGGGATCCCCTGGTCAGAAGTTGGGTGTTTCTAGGCTATTCCCTCTTAGGCATCCTGGTCCACGACCCTCATGGGCTCTTGCAGAGTGAGGACCGAGAGACTCTTGCACCAGCCCCCCCACCTCAAGGTGAGCGCTGCCCCACGTTAGCACACGAGGAGTCCCGCAAGCGGCCGCCGCCATTTGTGAACATTGCTGAGTCAGGGTGTCTGAGCCTGGTGAAGTAGGTGGGCGGGGCTCATTTTTCAGTCTGCTAAAGCCATTCATTTAAAAGAAAGACTGATGTGTACTAAGACATTTCTCCGGGAGCAGATGTGTCAGCCTCCTAGTTTAGGTGTCTGATTTCCTTTCACAACTGGTTCATTTCAAAAGTGCAGTTTCTTCTGATTCTCAAACTCCCCTGTGTTTATCACACTTATGCAAATGCGTAAAGAAGAAAACAACTATCACCCCGAATTGTACCACTCAGAGCATCTTAGTAAATATGCTGGTAGGTTTCTCCTGGTTCCGGACACCAGGTGGCAATGGAAATGTTAACACTGTGCTATTTGTCATCACTGTGTCACACAAGGCCGTGGGAACTTTATTGTGTTCACATATTTGTCTGCTTCTCTGGTCATTTCTATTCATAGACTCCTGGAAGGGGAATCACTGGGCCAAAGGGTATGAACACGCTGAGTATTTATCGCCAACTTGTCCTCTAGAAAGTTTGAGTCATGTTATTTGCTCTCCAGGAGTGTGATGGTGCCACCACCAGTCTTTACAAAAGAATCAGAGCTGGAAATGACCCAAAGTTAACCTAGTGACTAGGTAGCCAGTGACCAGAAGCCAGTCCGATCCCTACCTGAAGCAAGAGGAAGCCCCTGGGATAGAGAGCTGGCTTCTGCAGCTGGTTGGGGTGGCTCTGGGTCCCAGGGCTCCTGCAAATGAGGAGTCCATCCTGGAAGGGCCATTAGCTTCGAGGTAAATCTCCTTCTGACATCAGTCCTGGGCTGCACCTCTCATCTGCCCCATCTTCAGGGCTCTGCAGAGCCTGGTCCTCCCCTGCTGTCCCCTGAGTGGTCTCTGGGTACGGGATGGGGAGCAGTGGGAAGGGACGGGTAGGAGACTCCCCCCAACACACCATCACACAGCTGCTGGAGCCAGAGCCAACAGCCTTTGCACAGTTGGGCTTTGGGGCCTAAACTCCGGCTGGCCGATTTCCCTGTCCCTTCTGATCCCTGGAGCAAAAGGCCCTTCTGTGGCTACTACGACCCCAGGTTCCCCAGAGCACTCGGCAGCTCCCCTCACTGGGGCAAAGCTTGTTTCGGCCCCTCCTTCCTTAGCAGGTCTTCCTGCTCGTCCCAGCTCTTTGCTGTCCGTGCACCCTTTACCCTGTCCTGTGACCACCAGACAAGTGCTGAGGAAGGAGACTGGCCAAGGGAATCCAGTCCCAACTCTTCACTCTGCCCGCACCTCCCCTGCCCACAGGCATTCTCAACCTGGGGTGTTCTCAGGGATGTGGGGGTCAGGACCCTGAGCACTGGGCCCAACTTGGTGACCGGCTCCAACATGGTGAGTCTGACAGGGTCCTACCACAATCCCTGACCTATGGTCCAGAGGCCCCAGCAGAACAGTCAGCAGGGAGGCAGGAGGAGGGAGAGCGAGAAAAGAAAGTGGGCACCACCTGTCTGGGCTGCGCCTGCTCTGGGGCTGGCCTGTGCAGAGGGCCTGGCTTCTATGCCTGCACCCCCTCCTATGTCCTGGCTCATGCCTGCTCCTGACAGGGCTACCAGGTGGGACTGTGCACACAGGCCCTGCGCCAGGGTCTCCTGCACCGAGTGCAGCTCCTGTTCTGGCTCTGGCCTTACAGCGTGGGGTGGGAGAAGTTGGAGGGGTCCTGCCTTCCTCAAGTTCCCACCATTGCCGGCTTGGGCACGTGGAGAGCCGAGAGATGCACAGTGCTCCCAGGAGGAAAAAACTGGAGCAAAGAAAGTGCAAAGCCAAGTGGCTGGCTCAAAGCACAGTGGCCCACCTTTACTCTCTAAAATAAACGGTGCCAGGCTCATGCACGTGGGCATGTCAACTTGCTGCTGCCCCTTCTGGGGAGTGCTCCCTGGAACCTCGAGGAAGGGGTTAACCCGGTGTCCTGGTGCTGTCTTGCTGGCATGACCAAGAGTGGGAATTTTTCATCTTCGAGGGACCATCGCCTCCTACGTGAAAGGGGAGGCCTACCTGGTACAGTCTCTATTGGAAGGACTTTTGGCCTTTCTACCCCAAAGCATTGGTCTGGGTGCTGGCTTCAAGAGGGCAGGGCCTGCCCAGGGAGGTGGGATGAGTGGTCACCATTCAGCAGGCCAGGCACGATGGGCTGGGCCACATCCTTGGCTCAGCCACATCTCACTGTGACTCTTGACACCCTGCTGTCTCCTGTCAAGGATGCCTCCAAAACCAGGACTGCGTGTTGCTTCTGGAACTCTGTCTTATTGAAAACTCTTTAAATAGGTTCATTTTTTGTCTCTAAAAGCCAATATAATTCAAGAGAATGAGAAGACAAGCCACAGAGTTTGAGGAAATATTTGCAAACAACACATCTGGTAAAGGACTGTCACTCAAAATAGACAGAGAACTCCTGAAACTGAACAATAAGGAAATGAACAACCTGACTAAGAAATGGACAAAAGACCAGAACAGACACCTCACCAGAGGAGGTAGAAGTGTGGCAAACAAGCGCATGGATAGATGTTCAACATCAGATGTCATAAGAGAATTTCAAATTACAACAAGATACAACCGTACACCAATGCAACAGCCAAAATCCCCAGCGCTGGGAACACAGAATGCTGGCGAGGGTGTGGGGCAACAGGAGCTCTCCTTCATTGCCAGTGGGAATGCAGCATGGAGCAGCCATTGTGGACGACAGTTTGACATTTGCTAAAAAACTAAACTTGCTCTCACCATGTGACCGAGTAATCATATTCCTTGGCGTGTACCCAAAGGAGTGGAACACTCACGTCCACACAAAACCCTTCACATAGATGTTTACAGCAGCTTCATTCGTAATTGCCAAAATTTGGAAGCACCAAGATGTTCTTCAGTAGGTGACTGATAAACCAACGGTGCACATCCAGGTAATGGAACGTTACTCAGCGCTGAAGAGAACGAGCTATGGAGCTGTGGGAGGCATGGAAGAACCTTGAATGCGTATTGCTGAGAGAAAGCAGCCACTCTGAAAAGGCCGTGCACTGTGTGACTGCAGCTCTGTGACATTCTGGAGAAGGCAAAACCATGGAAACAATTAAAAGATCGGTGGTTGCCAGGGGTTGGAGGGAGGGAGGATGAGCAGGCAAAGCACAGAGCATTTTTAAGGAAGTACAACTACCCTGTGTGACACTACAGTGGGGGACACATGTCCAAACCCACGGAATGTGGAACACCAGGAGCAAACCCTAGTGTCAGCTACGGACTCTGCATGGCAATGATGTGTCACTGCAGGTTCATCCATCATGACAAATGTTCCCCTCCGCTGGGGGATGCCGACACCGGGGAGGCTGTGCACGTGTGGGGCAGGGGACATATGGGAAGTCCCTGTAGTTTCTGCTGTGAACCTAAGGCTGCTCTGAAAAGCAAAGTCTATTAAAAATAAATAAATTCAGTATTTTGTAACTTATTTTAATAGACACTTCCATGTAATCCATTCCGTCAATATCTACTAACCCCTGCCACGTGCCAGACCTGTGCGAGGCGGAGGCCATAGTGGAGAGACAGGCTGGCCTGGTGCCTGGGCTCAAGGCACCATAATCCCTCAGGGAAGAGAGTCAGTACACAAGTATTAGTGACACATTAAAATGAGAATCACAGTAAGTGTTTTTGCAGTCACCCTGCATTTCACGGGAGCAAGGGCCAGGGGGCCTCAGGCTAGCCTGGAGGGCGAGGGGCTGCCCTGAGGAAGCGCCATCTAAGACTGAGGGGTGGCTGCAGCTGGCGAGGCACAGAGCATGGCAGGAAGAGGCCAGGCAGAGAGACGTCGTGGAAACCCAGAGTGGGAAGGACCTGGTGCTTCCGGACCCTGAGAGCAGACTTCTGTGACTGGAGCTCGGGAGAGGGGCGGGGGCCAGCCCGGCAGTGCCTGTGGCCCAGGCCGGCCATCCGATTTCTCTCCAGATGCCCCGGGAAGATTTGAGGTGATCAGACTTGCGTCTGAGAACTGCCACCAGGGTAGCACACGGCATGGAGCCGTCGGGCGAGGTGGCAACAGAAGACTAGCAAAGGGGCTGTCGCATAACCGGGCAAGAGGGAGATGTGACGGGCCAGGTCTCGGCTGACCCCACCTGCCTTAGGTCCTGATGAGACATGGGGGCTGAGTGGGGCGAGTCTGGGGACAGTACCTTGCTGTGTCCTGAGCCCGAGGACACTAGCGGAGGAGCAGACGTGGGGAAGCAGAGGCTGAGGTCAGTGCAGACCTGCGGGCTCGGGGCCCCGGGCGGCAGGGGAGATGTGTGAGGCTGGAGGGGTTCATCTGGAGCCCCACGCACAGCCTGGGCGGGAGACATAAATCTGAGCAGAGAGCTGGTAATTGGAGCCATGCGGCGGTTGAAATCATCTGAGGGGAGTGTGTGGGCTGAGGAGAGCAGGGAACAGGGCCATTCACCGCCACCATCTGTGGCTGTCGGGAGCCAGAGCCAAGACACTTCGCTGGGATTATCAGCGACGAGCTGCACAAGGCAGTCTAGAGCCGCAGCCTCGCCGATGCTCCCCAGCGCCGCCCCCTACACCCGGTCCCAAGGGCTCCGCACCCAAACCTGGGAGGTGAGCACGCTCACACCCACGGGGGTTTGGCGGTAGGGAGGACAGAGTGCAGGGGTGGTGACCACAGGGACCGAGGCTCAGGCTTGGGGGACCATAATCCCACTCCAGGGAGTTGTGGCGTAAAATGACACGGGGCGCTGACAGAGCTCCAGGCACTGTGCCTGACACATGGCTGGGTTGCTGCGGTTTTAAGGGACTCATAAATAACACCCCATTATTCCCCTCCTCCGTTCACATCCAGCTGAGAAATGAGACACAGGAGAGAGATAACCGGAGAAGGAGCGGCCGCTCGCTCGCCGGCATTGCCCCCGGAGGAGTGGGCCCACGGGGTTGCCCGTGTCCCCGCACCCTGCATCCCTCCCCGTCGCACCTTGGACAGCCCCCTGAGACAGCACGGGGACACGGGGACTGGCAGGACAAACTGACCCAGAGCAGAGAGAAAAGCCCATGAGGAAATAAGTCTTGGGGTGGGGGACGTGGGTGTGTTGCCTTTCTGTGGCTCTGTCCCACCCAGACTAGGACAGTGGCAGCACTGTCACCAACCATCAGGGTTGAGGGACGGGAGGCAGGGAGCTTCACTCTGGTGGAGGTCTCCCCACAGAGCATCATAAACCCTGGGGAGAGAGGGGTCACCCTCGACCACAGCCCCAACAATAGGCGAGTGTAACCCGGACGCCTTTCACGCAACACAGGTCTGGGGAGGGAGGGAGGGAGGGAGGTGGCAGGCAGCGGGAGGGCCTCACACGCAGGGCTCTGACCCCAGGCCAGCCTGCCAGCGGCATACAGCGGACGGAGGCAAAGTCCGGGTTTTGTGCCACAGCTCGCTCTTCGGGCCCCTCTCCCCACGCCTGGTGGAGTTTGGGTGGGCCCCGGGGGTGCCTCTGTGAGTGGGGTGCTGTAGAAGGGGCACTGTCCCCAGCCTCAGACTCTGCCCTGGGAGCTCTTCGCTCCAACCTGTACTGTGGGTCCACACCCCTGCCGCCTCCCAACACTCTCGTTAGCCATTGATTTCAGAGTCACCAGGTGGCGGTCTTTCTGCCCCATTGGTCTGTCGGAGTCGAGTTCTGAAGTCTAAGTCGCAGTGGCCAGCCTGCAAGAACAGCTCCCTTCCATGTGGCATTTGGGCCACAGGGACATGGCCACAGTGCGGGTGGGGTACGCTGACTTGGGGATCCCGCCGTGGCCATGCCTGGGGAGACAAGTAAGGTAAAGCCCGCCCTGGTGGGGCGCTTGCCCACCTCGGTCTGTCCCCTGCTTGGCACGGCTCCCCGCGGCTCGGTCAGCCCGAGGGATATGGGGGCCTGTGGGGTGCCTGTCTCTGATTCCTCTCCTGGTCCCGTCCTCTCTACCTAGGACGTCCTCACCCTTATGGATCCTTCCCACAGCCACACGTCTCAACAGTCAAGGGCTGGTTGTGACAGCTGGCTCTGGACTTGGCTAGCAGGGGCAGAGAGAGGCGGAACCTGAAAGGTGGAGGGAGAGGGGTTCCAGTCGGAATCGCCCAGCCCAGGTGCAGCACAGCCTGGGGGGCCAGGCCAGGCAGTGGCATGGCCTGGAGCAAAGGCGTCAGTCATTCAAAACCACTAGAGAATAACCGAGGTGGCAGGCATAAGCCTTGCTTCCCAAACACTACTGAGTTTGTGGTACTTCCACCCATCTGGAAGAAGTTTAGCCCCAATAACATAGGAGATTCCCTTTGCACCCCAGACTTATGAAGGCTCAGGGTCTCACAAGAGCAGCAGGCAAGCCCTCCAGCCCCCCGAGGAGGCCGCAACGTGGAGGGCCCAGCCTGCCTGGACCCCAAGGTCACAGCCACCTATGCGGGAGTTGGAAATGCCATGCCTTGCCCACAGCCACTGCCCTCAGAGGTCTGGCCTCTTTCCTCAGTGCTGACAGCAAGCTGGGCAGGGTCCCCTCTCCTCTAGGGACCCCTGGACGCTACCTCCCTCCCAGTCTCCGGGAGCCCTCCTTTCCCTCACAGCTTCTGCGGCTGACTCCTCGCCATCTGCCACCGCTCCTTCTGACCCTGCAGAACAAGAGCCAGGACGGGGACGTCTCTGGGCAGCCTCTGCTTTCTGCCCCCTGCACCCCCCAGGAGGGAGGCCAAAACAGGGCTGGCCGGACGTGGAGAGAAGCCACCCGTGTTGCATCTCAGGGAATTTCCCTGACTACCTGCATGGTCTGTCCGACTCGTGTTGTCATTACTTTCCATTTGTTATCTCCATGCCTCCTAGACTGGCATCCTCAGGTCTTTGAGAGAACTTGGGGGTCCCGAGCCTCAGGATAAACTTTGAACATAAATGACCAGCAAAGGTAACTAGTTGAAACCATAGTATATTTTGAAATCCCTATCATGTAAGGAAAGCCCCCCAAAAGATCCGTTTGCCTTGAATCTAACAATTGCACTGATTCCAGAATTCACGAGAGGAATTGGGTTTTGGATAGGGATTCTCCACTCTGTTCCTCAAAGCCCACCATCCCAGCTTCTCCTGCTGCTCTGGAGTTAAGCCCTGGCCCTATGGGGGCGCCCCGTGGTCTTCCTAAGCTGAGACTGGGATGTCTCTCCCTCCTTGGACTCCATTCTCCTTCCCCTCCTCATGGCCTGCCTTTGGGCCCCCGCCAGGAGAGGCCACCCTGGCCTTGTGCCGGGGCTCAGTCCTCCAGCTCCCGAGGCCTCTGCTCTGCTGAGAGGCACCGGCCTGGACTGCGGGGTGAGCAGGGGGGACAAGGGGCCTTGGCAGTGTGTGTCTCGAGCAACTGCAAGAGGATGGGGTGTTTCACCTGTCCAGTGATGATCCTGTGGTGCTCCCACACCTGACACTGACAGTGTCTGTCTCTGCCACCCCAGGCTGCTGTGTTTTCATTTCTCCAAGGAAAGAGGAAGAAGATGAAAGAGAAAAAAGAAAAAAAAAAAAAAACCCTTCCGCCACATACTATAAAACAAACAGGGGCATCTTATGGAGAGTGAAAACTGCATGAAATTTAAAGATAATAAGTAAGACTTCAAAGAAATTTCGGGATTGCAGCCCCTTTTGGTCTATGCCCCAAATGCCTCGAGTTACTTATCTGCGCGTTGGAGATAAATTGCTTAAACAGTCTGAGACTTGCTGGCTTCACCCATTTTAATCTTCTCCTTGTTGTTTCTTAGGTTGTTTTTAAAATTTATGTTTATCAAAGTCATACATGTCCATAGCTCTAAAACTTAGAAGGCTCTGTGAGGCTGGTAATGGAAAACAGCGTCCCCCACCCCAGGGGCAGGGCCTCTGAATTCCCGCAGTTTCTTCTGGTGCTTTCTCCCTTACTTCACAGTAACAGGCTTGGACTGCCGTTTCTTGATTATCCAGTGTAGATGTGATTTAATGAATTCCTACTACGGAAGAGGAGGACGCAGCTGTTTTGAACCAGCCTCTTCCTGAGCACACGTGCGTTCTCTTCTCCTCGCCCCGTCATGGTAGTTGTAGCGTAATTTGGCCAAAGCAATATGCAGTATTTACATAGTTATGACTGTGTTCATATGATTCACAGTTAAACCACGTAGCGCACATTTCCTATTTTGTACAACTTCTTGTTTTACTTGGAATAAACAGTTGCCAAGATTCTCCTTTGTTTAGTTTTCTATTCCTATTCATGCCTGGCTTGGGCCAGAAGGGGGCTCTCTTTGCAGTGTGCAGACCTTCTGTGGATCCGCCTCGCCTCCCCTGGTGACGTCCTCCTGGGGGCTCCTGCAACCAGTGTGCACCGGCTGCTCTACCCAGCTGTCATTCTGGGGTCCTGGGAGGCCCTTTTGTCTTTCCTGGGTTGGAGCCCTTCTTGTTGAATGATAGGTTCTCTCCTGGTTTTCTCCCCAGATGTGGAGAAGCGTCTCCACCTATAGCTTCCTGAGAGATGTTTTGTGTGTATGTGGCGCGTGTTCTGAGAGCTTGTACGTGCCAAAGTTAGTTATTCCACTCTTGCATTTGATGGCAGCTTGGTTGGAGGTTCTTGACCTCAGACTTTGAAGCCGTGACCATACCTTCCAGCTCGCAGAGCTACGTCCAGAAGTCAGATGCCATTCTGATCCCTCTTCCTTTACTCGGGGCCCGATTCCTCTCTCAAGTCTTCCAGAATTCTCTTTTTATCCTGGGAGGGCTCCGGCATGTGTCTCATTTTGAGAGGCTGTGCTCAGTGGATCTTTTCAAACTGGAGATGCATGATCATTACTCACAATCTGATAAATTTAATTTTATTATTTTCTTTAATTACTGCCCTTTCCCCCCACTGCATATATTTTCTCTGTTCTCTTCTCTAAAACTTTGTTTTTCGGATACTCTCAAAGTAACAAAAAAGAGGAAGAGAAAGAAAAGAAAAAAATTAAAAAAAAATAAAAAGAAATAAAACTTTATTTTTCTATTATGCACCTCATCGGCTGATTCTCTAATTTTTGTACCTTTTCTCTACTATGTTTTATCTCTTTGTTTGTGTTCTACCTTTTAAAAAATTTCCCTCAATCTTTCTACTGAATTTTCTTTTATGCTATTCTTTTAGAATATTTATCATTTTAATTTCCAAGAGTACTTTTTAAATTCAGAATAATCCTTTGAACATTTATTTTATTATTTTTAAAAACAACCGGCTCTCATTTCATGGACGTAATATCTTCCTGTTTTCCACGGCTCAGGCCCTCACGGCTCCCCTGGGCTGCCCCTGCCCCGCCCAGCGCACCTTGCTCCCCGCTTTTCCCTTCGTCTGCTCCATCCTCCACAACACTCTTTCCTCTTTTAACTCTCCTAATCTTTATTAATATTTATTATACAAATGCTAAGTACATCGAAATTACAAAAGATTCAAATAGTACTGAACTTTGCTCAGAGAAAAACATGAAAGTTTCTCTTCACCAAACCTTTCCTCACACATACCCACCACTGACAACACTGCGATGATCATTCTTTAATTAACTTTGTATGTATTCATTTATAGATGCACAAATGTGTGAATATATATATGCACATACGTATATATGTATTTGCTTTTTAGTGTAAGTAGCATCGTTCACTGGATTCTGTGATTTGCTTTTGTCACCTACCATGTCTTGGAGATTTTTTTGTTTCCACAAATGCAGGTGTTCATGATAGCTGTGTACTGGTCCACACACGCATGCCCTGACCGTGTGCTCAACCACGCCTCACTGGTGCAAATTTAGGTTGTTCTAAGTTTTCACTTTTCCAAGAAGCGAGGAGTATATATTCAATTTTACGCACGTACGAGAAATTTTTTAGAACATACTTCTAGAAGTGGAATTTTTATAAAGTGTAAGTTTAAGTTTAGTAAATCTGCAATTTGCCTTTTAAAAGGAGGATTCCTTCCACTGTCAGGCTTCTCGATGATGCATGAATACTTTCCCCATGTTCTTGTGGCAACATCAGTACGTTGCATATTTGCCTCTCTGAATGGAGAAAAACCCCTTACCTTTTGTCTTAATTTGTATTCTTTTTTTGAGACAAGTGTCTCACTCTGTTGCCTGGGCTGGAGTGCAGTGGTGTCCTCATAGCTCACTACAACCTCAAACTCCTGGGCTCAAGTGATCCTCCTGCCTCAGCCCCCGGGTAGCTGGGACTGCAGGTGCACACCACCACAGCTGACTAATTTTTCTATTTTTTGTAGAGATGGGGTCTTGCTATGTTGCTCAGGTTGATCTGGAACTCCTGGTCTCGAGCACCCTTTCAAATTTGTTCTCTGGGTTTCCCCCGCCATGGTATTGGATAAAATCTGGGGCGATTCCACTGAATTTTCTGGTTGCCCTGACTGTCCACTCGGTGTAGCACCACATGGCATCGGTCAGGACCAGCGGAAGAACAACTCGGGCCATAAGCCAAGTCACAGCTTCCTCAGCCCCCAACTCAGATCAGCCTGAGGGAACTGCCTGGAAAAACTCAGCTTTCCTCACCCCGTGCTCTCCCCACCCAAGAGGAACTGTTTGTTATCCTTGTAGAGCTGGACTCGGGAAGAGGGGATGAGCAGCAAAGGCCGCAGAGTTGCTGCTGTCACGAGGCCCTGGGGCTTTCCAGGCTGTGGTGCAATTTCTGGTGCTCTCTCTTGAATGACGCTTTGGGGGCTCACTGGACATGCAATCTGCCATGGGCCACACTGTAGTTCTTGTGACCGAGGGAAGGCCTCCGACTGGGGGTCCCTTGGAGTGCCCCCTCAGCCCTTAATTTGGGGTCCTGATGCCCTGGGCCCTTCCTTCTCAGCAGGGTCCTTTGACTCTCGTTGGGGCACCCTGAGCAGATGTAGCCACACCCCCACCCCTTCAGTCTTTTGAAGGACATGTGTCATATTCCTGGTGACCCTCCTTGAAGTTCCTCTCATAATGTGACTCCCCTGTGGCGTGGGCTGAGGGGCAGCTCGCCTCTCCTCATCTGTGCATGTGTGCTCACGTGAGTGTGTGTGAGTGTGTGTCTCAGGGGAAGCTCAGGGGATGCAATCAACTCTGTCTCTCTCTGCCTCTCCTATGGGTGCAGGAACAGAATCAGATAATCCTTTCAGCAGGTCCTGAAATAGGGGCCCAGCATTTAGACCCTGGGGCTAGTTGGCACCTACTGTATTACCCTTGACCTTTGGAGTCTCAGGCCAAAGCAAGACTGAAAGAGCCCATCTTAGTGTTCAACATTGTTGCCTCATCTTAACCATCTGTCCCCAGTCTTCACCCGTTTTTCTATCCTGTTTACCATTTGTGATCTGTAAGAGCTATTCGGGGCTGCTAATCCTTTGTTTGTGAGAAAATTATGCATGTTACTTGTTTCTAAACTTTATTATGTGTTTTGATCTATGACAGTTTTTAGTTTTTATGAGATTAATCTGTTGTTATTTCCTTTATGGCTTCTGGGTGTTGAATCTTCCTTCCTTGGGAAGGGAATCTCCACCCTAGAGTTGTAAAAATAATGTATTTTTTCCTCCTAAAGCTTTTATGTATTTTTTCCATTTAGGTCTTTTAAAACATTTATTTTTATTCCAAAAAATGCATCCTAATATAGCAAAAATGTCAACACAGAATATGTGACTAAATCAGTTAACTATGTCTTCTCTTTCCACCTTCAGGCCAGCTTCTGTAGGCAGCCAGAGTTGGCAGTCTGAGGTCTCTCTCTCTCACCTTCCTTTGTGCTAATATATTAATAAATATGTATTCTAATAAATGGAGTTTGATTTTATCCTATTTTACCAAAGTGGGAAGATGATCTTTAAATGCCTCTGAAGCTGATTATTTATACTTTATTATAGATTTCATTATAATGTTTTAAAAATATGTTCAATTTAAATTTTATTTGAGCTAACTATTGTGCATGTTCACATGCAGTTGTGAAAAATAATACAGACAGATCCTGTGTACCTTTTACCTGATTTCCTGCAATGGTAACATCTTGCAAAACTGTGGCACAATATCACAACCAGGATAGTGACATTGATGCAATGCAGGGGTTTTACCCCTATCTTACTCGTACTCAGGTGTGGGTATGTATTTCTGCACAACTTTATCACACGTGGGTACACGTGTAGCTTCCTGTACCCACCACCACAGCCACGACACAGGACATTTCCATCACCATCACCACCCTGCTCCTGCCCTTCATAACCACGCCCACCTCCCTGACACCACCCCCCGCCCCCCCCCCCAACACATTCGCCCACCTTCCTCCCACCCCTAATCCCTGGCAACCACTAATCTGCCCTCCATTTCTATAACTTGGACATTTAAAAATGTTACATGAATGGAACATGAAGTATAAAATCTTTTGGAGTTGGCTTTTTTCATTCATAACTGTGCGGCTGTTCATCCAGGTCACTGTGTGTATCAATATTTCATTCCTTGCTACTGTGTATTCCCTGGTGTGGATTTACCACAGTTTGTTTAGCATCCACTTGCTAAAGGACATCTGAACTGATTTTGTTTTGGGCTATTGTGAGTAAAGCTGCTGTGTGCAAGTTTTTGTGTGAACACAAGTTTTATTTCTCTGGACAAAAATCCAGGAATGAAATTTCTGGGCCACATGGTAAGTGCATGTTTAGTTTTGTAATATAATAGTCAAATCATCTTCCAGGAAATGAAACCATTTTTAAAAAATATTTTGTGAAATCTGTTATGAATTGAATGTTTATGCCCCCCCCCCCCAAATTCATATGTTGAAATTCTAAGCTCCACTGTGATAGTATCGGGAGGTGGGGCCTTTGGGAGGTGATTAGATCATGAGGGTGGGGCCCTCGTGAGTGGGGTCAATGCCCTTATGAGAAGAGAGATGAGAGAGGCGATTTTTCTCCTGGCCATGTGAGAAGATGGCTGTCTGCAAACCAGAAAGAAAGCCCTCACCAGACACCAGAACTGCCAGCCCTTGGTCTTGGACTTCCCGGCCTTCAGAACCGTGAGAAATAACTGTGTGCTGCTAAGTCACCTGCCCTACAGTGTATTTGTTATTGCAGCCTGAGCTGACTAAGATGCAGTTTGATAAACACAGACCCAGCCTTTTTTCATTTAATAGCTCTGCGACGTGCCACACTGTGTATGTAATGTTACTGATCCCACCATCCAGGTTATCTCAGGTTGTTTTTTTTTAATCTATCGCCAATGATGCTGTGATAGACGTCCTCTTACAGAGATTCTTACATACTGGCAAAAACTTGAACTGGATTTCCAGAAGCTAGATTTTCAGATTTAATAATTTTAATTGATATTGCATATCACTTTTCAAAAAGTTGTAGCAATTCACACTACTACTAGCAACGTATGAAATTAGCCCTTTCCCAACCTCCTTGCTAGCAATGTAAACTCTTAGTCTCCTTAGTTCTGTTCTAATATTTTATCACTTTTTAAGTTACCTATTTGAAATGTGTAGCATGGATGACGGTTCTTTTTTCCCGTAAGTTGTTCCCGTTAGCTATTACTGCAGGACAAACTACCTGAAAACTTGATTAACCTGAAACCGATAATTCACTGTCATTATTTTTACATCATGTGATTCTCTGGATTAGGAATTGGGACAGGGAACAGCAGCAATGACTTGCTTTTGGTCCTCAAAGTCTGGACACTCAGCTAGAGAATGGAGGAGCTGAGGGCTGGCCCATGCCTTCCTCACTCTGTCCCCCATGGACTTCCCCGCAGCTCGCCGGACTCAGGATAATCAAACCTCTCACAGGGCAGCGCAGGGCTCAAGACAAAGGAAACAGAGTCTGCTGTCCTCTTAAAAGCCAGAACTGTAACTGGCACAGCGTCACTTCCAACGTACTCTATGGGTTAAAGCAGTTACCACTGAGCCCAGATTCAAAGGGAGGAGGCTGAGACCCACCTCTCCATGGGAGGCATCTCGAGACTTCAGGGCCATGTTTGATCTGCCACACAGGTGGGTCCCCAGGTAAGCCAGTGTATTTTGTCATTCTTTAGTTACTGAATTGAAATATTACCTTTTCATATTACCTCTATTCTATTTCACTGATTTATTTGTCTTTTTCTCACCTAAAGCTAATGTGTTTTGGTTCCTATGGTGTCATGTCGTGATGTCTGGTGAGCCCAGTCCCCATCACTGACTCCCGTGCTCCAGAACCGGCTGGCAATTCTGGCTCATTTACACGCTCAGGTGCAGTTTGGGTTAGTTTTTCATATTCTGTAGAAATCATGTTTGGATTTTTATTGGAATGGCTCAAAATGTACAGATAGTTATGGGAGAATGTATATCTCACAATAGTAAGTCTCTCCTTTACAGACACAGCACATCTATTTTGGGGGCCTTCTTTTTATACTGAAGTCTTACAATTTTCTTTACACAGGTGTTACTGGAGATGTTAGTGCATGTCTTAGTGGATAAAGTATTTTTTAAAGGAAAATCTCTCGGGTTTCCTGGGTAATGATGTCAGTGTTGCTCCAATATTCGTACTTCTTGTACACATCTCTTGTGTTATCGCCTTGATGAACATTTTAATATATGTTGAATGTTTAATAGTGGTGATGGTGAGAGATAGCCTTCTTTTATTTCGTTCTTCAGTGGTAATACATTGATCATTCACCTTTTAGTACTTTATTGGGTAGAGTCTTCTAGTATATACTCATCCTTAAAGAATTTCCCTTCTATTCCTGTTTAGCTCAAAGTTATTATTATAAATGGGTTTTTAATTTTTTCAAATGCATTTCCTACATCTTTTTAAATGATCATATGAATTGTCTTCTTTAACTTGTGCATTTAATATATTTCATTGACAGATTTTCAAGTGTTGAACAACCTTTGCCTTCCTTGGAATAAGCCTGCATGGTGATGAAGAGCCTGTCTCGCCTGGCTCTATGCCCCGGGCTCTCCTTGAAGGGTGCCCTTGGGGAAAGTCAGCCCGAAGATGCGCCCTCAGGTGGGCTCTGCTCTCAGGGATCACGGCCAGGGGGGGCTGCTGTCCCATGCCTGGAAAGTTGTTTTATAGTTCGGTATAGCTTTTATATGATTCACAGCGGAGTGGTATCTTCCATACTAGTTACTACGCCCTTTTAAAAAAAAATTTCATTCAGTTTTTACTATTTTTAATGTTGCGAAAATGTACAGTTTTATGAATAATCTTTTACCTGCTTTCTGATTGTTTCATTACTTAGATGCCTATAAATGGAATTACTGGCTTAACGTGTTTCTGATCTATATTGCAAAGCTTACTTTCCAAAAGTCCACACTAATTGACAGCAACATAAGAGAGTATCTATTTTATTGTGCTCAAGCCAACATCGATTACTGTTAAACTTTAACTCTTGATTAATGTGTAATGAGAAAGATTTCATACCTCATAATTTATATTTGTTTGGTTATTAAGATGTTGCACATATTTTCATTACTTTAAAAAAAAAACTTTTAATTTTACACTAGTTCTAGATTTACAGAACTATGGTGGAGGCAGTACAGAGAGTTCCCCTACAGTTGACATCTTACGTTATCAGGGTGGCGCATTTGTCACAACCGATGAACCAACGCTGGTGCATTAGCAGTAACTAAAGCCCATACTCGAGGCAGATTTCCTTAGTCTTCACTTAACGACCCCCCTTCTGCTGCAGGATCCCCATTCAGGACACCATGTCACCTGTAGTCATTGTGTCTCCGTAGGCTCCTCTTGGCTGTGGCAGTTTCTTCAGTTCTCCTTGTTTTTGATGACCTTGACAGTTTAAGGAGCACTGATCATGAATTCTGTGGAATGTCCTGCAGCTGGGATTTGTCTGATGGTTTCCTCATGGTTACACCAGGGTTCGTGTTCTTGGGAGGAAGCCCGCAGAGGAGAGGTGCCCTTCTCGTCACATCATGTCAAGGGAACGTGACAGGTGAGCTGTCCGCTCGACACGTAACTGCTGATAAGGACCTTGACCGCCGGGTTGCAGTAGCGTTGCCAGGTGTCTCCACGGTAAAGTTACTCTTTTAAAAACATTCCTTTCCACACTGTATTCTTTGAAGAAATTCACTTCCCCGCCCCCTGCAAGAGGCATGAGAGGATCTTTCTTAGATCTTCAGCATGACAACCCAGTGGGGTTCCTAGAGGTAAAGCCCACGAAAGCAAGTCCCCCCAAGACCGCAGCCCCCTGGAGCTTCTCAGGGTTGCTCTACTGCACACTCCGCCTCCAGCAATTCCTCAAAACTGCCACCTGACGATCCCACCAGCCTCTGGCTCCCCTCGCTGCGCCTCTGGACTTGCTCCGCTCCCCGAATTCCCAGGGGTGGTGTGCCCTGTGACCTTGGTTCTCTGATGGCTCCAAGAAAAGTTGTTGATCTTCAGTTTTTTTCTTGTGGTGAGGATGGAGTGATGATTTCCAGACTCTTTATGTTCTGGAGCTGAAGCCAGAAGTCCTCTTGTTTTTATTCTTGCTTTTCCTAGATTTCTTTCTTTCTAATTTACAGAGAGATCATGGGCGAGATCACGGACGGGTCAGAGAATTCAGTGTGAAGTGGAAAGAGTTTGCCCCAGGCGACTGAACAAGACAATGGTTAGACTTTGCATCCATCACATGGAGCGCCAAAAACTCCCTACTCCTTCCCAGACCGAGAGGGTTTCCGCCTTTGCCCCTCTGCTGGCCTGCAGTCTCTGGGGGAGACGCGCCTCCTCTTGTTGGAGGCGAGCCCGCTGCCCTCGCTTTCTGGGCAGTTTCCACCCTTTCTCGGGCCTCCGCCCCAGCCGAGCATGAGATCCCTGCACTTAAACTTCCCTGCATCCTGAGAGCTCTCTTGGCCTGTCAATCTGATCTTACCCTTTTTACCACTTCTTTCCCTTTAAAACAAGGGCCTGAGTGTCCACACGGTCTGAACCCCCAGAAGCCCCTCTGCAGCAGGAAGCTCGGTCTGCAGGTGTAGTGCCGTGTGCACCCTGGGCCTGACATGGAAGGAAAGGCCAGGGAGAAAAAGTTTTCCCACTTTTGCATGGAAAGCCCAAGCTAAAGTTGAGAGCCATTGTTTCCTTTCTTCAAAGGGCTAATTAGAGTGTTGCTTTGATTTTGATTTTCCATATAAAAGAAAAGGGGAAAAACATTGCTTCTTCTGAGAACTCCTTTCAACATCCCGGAAGCCTGGGGGAGATTATTGGGAGGATTGATGTGTGACATTTATATATGGGGTTTGGGAAGGCATTGTTTACTTTTATAAATCCATTTTTGTTGTCCATGTTCTTAGGAGGCATCGGTTGGTCACTGGTGATAGTTTAACCACGTGATAACCTCAGGCAAAGCTTTCATCTGCCCAGTGAGGAGCCTCTCAACATAGAAGAACTTGGATGTTTAAATTTTCTTGGAAGATGAAAGGGTGATGAACCAGCTAATGCCAACCCTTTCTAAGAGATGGGGAACATGCTATGATTGGTGAGATGGAGAGTGAATTTCAGCTGTCATCTGTCTGGAACTACAGGGTGACAAGTCAACTCACAACAGGCCTGTGCTAACTTCTAAGGGGACCAGTGGGGTGGACACTGCTTAACTAGAAGTAGAAGGAAGCATGTCATGCCTTCTCTGTTGAAGCAAAGCATGGTTTGTGGAGGCCCTGTGCCATTGTGCGCTCTGTGCGCTGAGCAAGGATGAACTTGTCTGCTGAATGGGATGCAGATCCATCTCTGCTTTGCCAGCATAAGGGGCCTTTGTGTGTGACCTTGAGCATGGATGTATGACCTTGTGCAGAGCATATGGGCTGGAGCAGTGTGAGTGGGCCCCAGACAGGCTCCTCTCACACCCTGGGGTCAGACATGTGCTGGGGCTACTGGCAAGCCCCAGCCTGGAGGCAGACTCACACCCTATCACAGTATGCCCTGCAGCGGGGTGGGGTGGGGGGCTGGGGGTGGGCTTGGGTTGGTTTCCAGGAAGCACAGAGAACCAACACGAAAGCAATCATACCAAAGGACACTGTAAGGGCTGTGCGTGCGGAGGTTGGAGCGTGGTGCCAGGAGGTTCTTAAGCACCAGGTCTGGAGCAGGGCTGCTGGAGGGATAAAGTAACATGCTTGTCAAGCAAAGCCACAGGTATCTTTTTAATAAGGCAGCTTTTTATGGTATGACTCACTTATATAATTTATTCACTTAAAATGTACAATTCACTGGGTTTTTGTATATTCAATATTGTGCAAACACCAACATAGTCAATTTTAGAAGATTTTTATCACCCCCAAAAGAAACCCTGCATCCTTAGCTATAATTCCCCCACCCCCAGTTGCAGGAAACCACTAACCTACTCTCTGTTTCTATAGATGTGTCCATGCTGGGTATTTCCTATAAATCAAACCATACAATATATAGGGCTTGGTGTCTGGCTTCTTTCCCTTAGCATGATGTTTTTAAGGTTCATCTTTGTAGCATGCATCAGTTTTTCATTCCTTTTTATAGCTGAATAATATTCCATTGTATGGATGTACCACATACTGTTCATACATCCATCAGTTGATGAGTGTTCCCACTTTTTTACTATTATGAATATTGTTACTATTAACATTCATGTACAAGTGTTTTTTTTTTTTTTTTTTTTTGTGGACATATGTTATCAATTCTCTCGAGTATGTACCTAGGACTGGACTGCTAGGCTGTATGGTAACTATATGTTTCACTTTCTGAGGAACTTCTTTTAGACTCTTCTCAAAAGCAGTGGCATCATTTCACATTCCTACCAGCAGTGTATGAAGGCTGCATTTTTGCCAAAACTTGTTATTATCTGTCCTTTTGACTATATTTGCCCTAGTGATATGAAGTAGTATGTCATTGCGGTTTTCATTTGCATTTCCCTGGTGGCCAGTAAGGTTGAGCATGCTTTCACATGCTTATTGGACATGTGTGCATCTTCTTTGGAAAGAAGATCTATTCAGATCCTTTGCCCATTTTAAAATTGGGTTGTCTTTTTATTATTACATATTATTCTTTTCATATTCTAGATACAAGTCCCTTATAAGCTATATGATTTGCAAATATTTTCTCCTGTTCCGTGGGTTGATTTTTCATGTTGATTTATCAAAGGATATCATCAAGTTTTTAACTTTAATGAATTATAATTCATCTACTTTCTTCTGTTGCTTGTGCTTTTGGTGTCATATCTAAGAATCCTTTGTCAAATCCAAGTTCACGAAGATTTATGCATACATTTTCTAAGAGTTCAATGATTTTAGCTATTACATTTAGATTTTGATGCATCTTGATTTAAAAACCACAGATATGTTTTACAACAGTGAGATATTTGGAAGGAACGTTTAGGGTAACTTATTCAATGGCAATTTGTGATTTTTAACAGATTCATACACTGCAAAATTTCATTTCTGCATGGTCATTTATTTGCATGTGCAATAATAATGGCAATACAACCATAAAAGTCATGGTGCAGCATGTGAAGTGATGCCCTAACGTGGCAAAGCAATACCTGGAAACACTACATGCACCTTGCAATGTGTTCTCCACGTCCTTGAGACCTCCATTCCACCCTCCTACCATGCCCCAGATCCAAGAGAGCTGCCAGAGTTCCCACTGACAGTGTCACAAAATATGACAGAGAAAATGTGAACCAAGAGATATATTTTCTCCGTAACTTAGGGAAACCCAGAACCAAAGAGGGCCTGAAGTAGCTTTCCATCTGCAGCGTTCTGAGAAGGGCAGCCTTCAAGGAGCATCTGACACTACTCTACAGGGGGGACAGTAGAGGCTGGTGGGTGGCAGCCAGGAAATGTAGGGCCAAGCCTCCCCAGACCCAAATTTCCCATGGCACCTGAGAGAAGTAGAAGGCATCCAGAGGTTTACCATAGGACCAGCTACATTATTGGGGTGCCCATGGCAAAATGAAGATGTGAGACCTCTTATTCAAAAAGCAGAAAATGGCCATTAAAGGAACAACAATGTAAAGATTTTCTATCTTCCAGTCTCTCTCTCCCCTTTACGGCATTTTCCATTAGCTATTGATGTCCTGCTCCTTCCAGCCTGGGGATACTCAGGGGCCAGTGCAGACCCTCACAGGTTGCTCCCCCCGGACCAGGGGTGGGACATTGAGCCCAACATCTTCTCTCCTCACGGGGCTGCTGCCCAACTCACAGTGGAGAGGAGACCCCAGGGCATTGCAATCTTCACAGCAGGACACACTGGTGCCTGGGTTGGGGGTCAGCGAGAGGCCTGCACCTGCCAAGTCACCTGCTGAACACACCGAGGTGCTGGCAGCCTGTGTGTGGATGGACTGTCGTGCCTCCCCACCAAGATGCTACGGGACACCCATATCTGACCTTGACTCTCCCCCCGCAATACCCAGGCCTCCGCCAGGGGCAGAGGGTGGCAGTGGTCGCTGGGTGGGGATGGGAAGGGGGTGGCTTGGTAGGACCTAAGATTCTGGGGGCAGCTGATGGCCGAGAACCCCCCCTTGGGAGGCAGGAAAGGGCAACGAGAGGTGGGACCGCCTGTGCCGAGGCTGAGAGCCCCAGTGTGTGCTCCACCGTCAGTCGGACCTCACTTGTTCAAAGATTACGAAGACTTTCCAGTGGGCAGTCAGCAATGACAGTGTGGTAAACCCCAGCTGGAGGCCCCTCTGAGGGCAGCCCCTGTGGCCTGTGTTGGTCACCTGCACATACAGCCAGTCCTGCTGTCCCATGAGATTTGTTGGGAGACACGGCTGAGGTGCCAGCTCAGAGGCTACCTGGTGGGGGGAGGGGACAAACACCAGCCTACCAGTGGTGGGAGAGTCACTACCAGATGCTCTCAAGATCCCTCTTGCCCAGGAGTTGTTGCCCACCAGGACACACCCCATGGATCACCCTTGTCAAGGAAGCAACCAAAGAGCAGAGGAAGTGGGATTTCACCCCACTGAGATGGGCAGGGGGACAGCAGTGGTCCCCTGTGCTCTGCCCACCCTTGGAAGTCAGAGGGGGGAGGAGGGAGGACACAGGGAAGGAGGAAGAATCCCTGGGTTTTCACCAAAGATGTGTTTACCTGGCAGAGTGGAGTCTTAAACGGCAAGTGACTGAGTTACTTTGACTCGGTGCTATCACATTTATTGGTCTCAAATACCGCTGGAGAGCCCTCCTCCAAGTACAGGCGTTATGGAGAGCAAAGGTCTCAGGTTCTGCTGCAAAGTGATGCCCTGCACACTGGTCCTTGTGAGGGCTGACGCCGGGCGGGGCAGGGTGTTGAGCCCTCACACATGCAGTTAATTTCCATAAGAACCGCACACGGCAAGCACGACTTCACCTCCACTTTTTGGAAGAGGAACCCAAGACTCAGGGAGGGGGAGTCCGTTGGCTGAGGTCACGAGGTGAGGTCTGCACGGAAAATGTGGCAGGGCCAGCATCAAACCATGATGGCTCGGACCCCGCCCCCATCCCACCTTGGCTCTTCATCTTTTTTTCCTCCTAATCTTTGTGCGTGTGTGTGTGTGTGTGTGTGTGTGTGTAGATCAGAATTAATTTGAAATAGCTGACAAAAGCTTATGGAAACCGAAGCTCTTCACCCCAAGCGAGGGAGGCTTCTCTTCCTCCTATGCCCCGGGCTTTAGAAGCTCCCTCTCCCCTCCCACCCCACAACCTCCCCCTCACCCTGGGCAAATGAAGAGCCCCACCTGGGTTTATCCACTGGTGCCTGACCCAGTGAATTTAATAAGATGTATTTGAATGTTAATCATGCTGCTAGAGGCAGTTATTAGCATTTGTCTGTAGTTATTTCAGTGATGTGAATTTCCATGAACGCTGAGCGGTTATGAAGCACAATAGGCGATACGTGTCAATTAAGGCTGCCACGTCCACAGGTCGTAAGGCAGTGACTTTATGAGGAGAGAGAAATCCAGAAAGACTGGGCTGAAAGACCAGAGAGAGCAAGTCTGTGAGAGCCCATGTGCAGTCGCATGAAGGACATGGGAGCTGGTGACACACGCATGTCGGTGTCACGCACACACGGGGGGCGGTGGTCTCCCCAGTAATTAGCTCCAGGGAGCGTGGTCCTTCTGGTTCCCAGTGTGCAAGGGGATGTAAAAGTGCGAGGCAAGCGTCCTCAGCACAGAGCTCTGTTAGGAGATGTCATCGGAAGGAAAGACACACCGTGCACGCCTTTAGGCACAGGTTAGGGGCAGACAGCTCCGACCTGGAGAATCTCTAGCAAACCTAAACCCCTCGCTCACCTAGGAAGCTGGGGGTTGTGCTGCTTCAGAATTCAGGGCGCAGTTTCCCCTTGAAGATATTTATGCTCTGGGCCTTGCCATGGGTCTGCCTTCCTCCTCCTGTTCCGAGCCAGGCCGCGGTGACACTGGCGTCTCCAGGAGACAGGATGATGTGCCACCTACCAACTTTAGACGTGTCTGGTTTTCTCTCAACATTCTTAGAAACATTTCAAACACACGCAGAGGTAAGAGGATAGTACAATAAAAACCGGAAGGCTCTAGACCCAGATTCAACAATTATTTGCATTTGGCCGTATTTAGGTACACATCTATCTGTCTATTTGCCTTTGCTGAACTGTTGAAAGTTGTGCACATGACGCCTTCTCACCCAGACACCTTGGCTTGCAGTTTCTAAAAGTAAGGACATTTTCCCAATATAACCACAACCTCATTATCACACCTAAGAAACTTGTAACACCACAATGTCATCTCATATCCGGCTCATTTACAAATCTTCCTGCAGCAGCTCCTGGACCTCTCAGGACTGGCCCCCCTTGCCAGGCCCTACCTGAGGGGAAGAAGTACTCAGACAGGGCAGGTGACCTGGCCCGGCTCCGTAGTCTTTGGATTTGGACGCGCCTTCCCTTCCTGGGAGGTTCCTGCAGGTCCCTCCTGCCCTCTTCACCCTGGGAGATTGGCCTCGTGTTCCAAAGGCCGGGGGTCCAGAGGGAAGGAAAAGGAGGGATGCAGAGTGCCCCGTGCCTTCTTCCCCTCAGTGCAGGAGGGTTTTAGAGCTGGGACATGGCGCTGTGGGAGCCACTCTACAGGGTGGGCTCTCTTCTTACATGCCACACACAGGTTGGCTGGGGGCTGCAGCTCCTGATGGGATGGGGCTTGGAAACAGCAGCCTCTGAGGCTGTGCAGCCTTGTCTGCCTTGGTGGCTGGGGTCTTGGACCACCCCACATTGAATTTCCATCTCACCACGTGAGCACCTCATGGCTTGGCTTTGGAGCTTCCTGGAGCCACCATGTGGGTGGAGAGGAGGGACCATGTCTGGATTCACTGCCAACTTTCAGAGGGAGGGGGCAGAGGAGAGCAGGGTAGGGGGGCTCTGCAGAAGGGGCTACCAAACACTCCATGCTTCCCTCCTGTGACAAAGCCCCTCACACTTGGTGGCACAAATTGACAGCCATTTTATGCACTCTTGGATTCTGCAGATCAGGCATTGGACGTGGAATAGCAGGACTGGCTGGTCTCTGCTCCGTGACGTCTGGGGACTTCAGCGGGAAGACGAAAATGCTCTGCACGACTCGAAGGGCTTGGGGCTGGACTCGGCCAGAGGCTCCTTCACTCCCATGGCTGGACCTGGGCTGGGATGACCACAAGGCTAGACTTAGTGGGATTGTCAACCAGACCAACTCTCCAGGCGGCCTGGGCTTCTCCCAGCACGGTGGCTGGTGTTCAGGAGGGAGCATCCCGACACGGAGCACCCAGGAAGCCAGCATCCCAAGAGAACTAGGTAGAAGCCACCGGGTTCTCTGACCTGCCTGGGGAGTCACCCACTGTCCCTTCTGCCACATTCTCTGTGTTAGAAGTGAGCCGTAGAGACAGCCCAGATTCAAGGGAAGGGGTCATAGAGCTGCCTCCCCATGGGGAGTGGGAGGTCACATTGCGGAAGAGCATGTGGGATGGGCGACACTGTGGTTATCTTTGGAAAACACCACCTCGCACAGAGCAGTGGGCTTTCCCCGGAGCCTTGACAGGCTGGCGAGAACAGCTGCAGAGGGAGGCAGCCCTGGCTCTGCACACAGCAGCAGTTCAAGGATCCGGGGGCTGGAGGCAGCCTGGCCAGGGCGGCGCAGCCCTGGCTCCCATCACCGGGGCCCACGTCCTGCCCCTGCCCTTTGCAGACACTGGCTGGTTTAATCAGGCAGCAGGCCCTTCATCGTATCGTGAGGAGTTGAAGCCACTGGCTCCAGGCTAAGCAGCCAAGAAGCCTCAGCGGGACCCTCTCACCAGCCTGTCTTCCCTCAGCTCACTCCCTCCTCTTCAAGGACCAGAGCTGGCCTCTGACTGTCCCGAGGGTGCTCTGATCTGGGCTCTGTCACCCTTAGGATGTGTAGCCTTGGGCATGTCACTCACCCCACGGAGCCACAGACTCTTCACCAAGAAGAATGGGGCCATCAGTCCTGCCTGTGGAGCCCCCAGGGTGGTTGTGAATAGTGTGTGGACGCCTGGGGGGCACCAGGAGGGCAGGCGCCGTGCAATATGAAGTGTCATGTGGGTGCATTTTATATATAACTCTCCAAAAGATGTCCTGCGTTTTCAATACTTACAGCTCATCGCAGGTGCCTAGCAGCCCTACGGCCAGTCTGCTGGAGCCTGAGGAGCCGGGCTCTCTCTTCTGTTCCAGGAGCCGGGGCGGCTCAGCAGCTCAGCGATTCCCCTGGGGCAACCGTGGGTCTTCATCTATTTTGGGTCATAGGCCTTCGAGAATCTGACAAAAGCAATTAACACTCTCTGTCTCTCCAAAAGAAAAGTGTTACAATTTTGCACATAATTTCAAGAGCTTCACCTGCATCCTGTCTAAATCCATCTCAGATTTTTAAAGGAAGACACACGTTCTCACCCTGCACCTGCTGAGGCCAGAGCAAAGGGGCTCCACGAGCGGGAAGAATTTCATCTGGGACCGAAAGTTTGAGAAGCATATTTTAGTGCTAGGCTAAGGACCAAGGGGTAGAGGGGGAACGTTTCAGGAGGACTTCATGGGGCCAAGGGCCTGCACAGGGGACCCAGGGCTTGTGACCTCCCTGCCGTATGGGGCAGGCCCTGATCTGGTGGCCCCAGACACTGAACTTTCTCAAGACATCAGTACCTACCAGGCAAGAATTGCATATAGTGGTCAGGGTAACCCTAAGGATTTTTCTCTTCTCTTCTAAATATGTTTGTTTTTAAGGGATAAGAGACCTGGCTCCCCTCTCTATGGGACAAAATGCCTCAGGCCATTCTGACCTAGGTCCTCAGCCTGTGTAACCGCAACCGGCCTATTGTGGCCAGAGTTTTCTGGAAAGCAGGTTCTGAGTCTGAGATCTGCGTGCAGGAAATTGCTGGGGAGTGCTGTCCAGGGCAGCAGGTGTGCGGGGCTGCAGGCAGCCTGGGCAGACGGGGGAGCTGGGCCAGAGGCGGTTCTGACGGGGGCCTCAGCCAATCGCACAGGGAGCCCAAGTGCAGACACGGCCTGTGGTGTAGTCCTGGACTGAGGCTGGGGGACCAGACCTTTGTACCCCTGAACTGACCCCCGTTGAGTGTGAGCTGGCCCTGGAGGTGTGTGGCCCTCACCCCGGCTGCACACGGCCAGCAGCTGCGGGTCGGGGACTTGGTCCTGAAGGAGTGGGGGCTACACAACCCCTCAAGTGTGGCATCCTGACCTTGGAAAAATAGCTACTTAATTCAGCCTGTTTTCAGTCCTTTTAATGACCAGATAGATGTAACTGACTTGTGATACCGTTCCAGAACTTTCTGCAACTCCAGCTGTGATTACACTTGCCCCCCCACCCCCCGGGGCAAGGGCACATCCAGAAAGGAGAGAAGAGAGAGCCAGAGTCACGCCAGCCAGGATGTCTTCTTGCTGTGGATTCTCAGTGGAAATAACAGCCGCCACGCTGGTCTGCTCAGGACTCCTGGTGTTGGACAAAGCAGGCGGAAGCGGGCAGGGTTGCCTTTGGGTGACCTGTGAGCCCCTTGTGAAGCTTAGCCGGGGGCAGAGAGAGCTCAGGGGGCAGAGCTCACTCGGGGCTGTCTGGCGCCTGGGCCAGCGGACGGCTGGAGGGAGGACCAGGCCAGGCCAGGAGCAGATCTGCAGGTCCAGAAACTTGATTTTTCAGGGTACCCTGAACTGACCAAGCACAAGGGATTGACTCAAAACAAGTAACCTCTTAAGATACTACTAATAATAATGATAACAATAATGACAACAATAAGGATAATGACAATGACTTGCACTAGGGTCAGGGCTAAGCACTTTGCATAAATTATAGCCTTGAAGGTTCCTGAGGGCTCTAGGAACCAGATGCTATTCTATGCTCATCGTAGACTGGCTGGAGAATCTAGTCAAGCTGTCCCGTTATGCAGCTGGTGTGTGATGAGCCACCAGTAAGCTCCTCCCCCGCCTTCTGCTTCTCATTAATCAGAGCCGATGTTTGCTCAGGTGAACACACTGTTCAGGCCAAGTTCCTTGGGAGGTGTCTTCTGTTTCTCTTATTCTCAAACACCCTGCAAGTAATTCCTAAGCAGGTCCCATCAGCCTTACTTTGACAATTCACCCTCAGCACACCCGAACTGCCACGAGGCAGTCACGACAGAATGACAGACAACTCCCAACTCTCAGTGGATTAAAATAGCAAAAGTGTATTCTGTGCTCTTGCTGCACATGCATTGCAGGTCCGTGGGAGGTTCTGCTCCATGTTATCCCCTCCCAAGGACCCACGTTGCAGAGTTTCTAGAAAATGTCAACAAGGTAAGGAAAAGAAAGGGCAAATCGTGCATTAGCTCTTAGAGGTTCCTACTGCTCACGTTTCATCGGCTGAAGCGAATCCCATGGTCACATCAAAATTCACAGGGTGGGAAGTGCAAGTCTATCATGGCCCAAGGGGGAGCCCCAGGGGCACAGTGAGCTGCTTGAATTCCTGCCACAGCCACTCCAGAGCCAGCCTCCTTCCTCTTTTGCCCAGAGAACTTTAACAGCCTCAAGCTGGTCTCCCTGCTTCCTGTTTCCACCCTTGTCCTTCAATCCCTTCTCCATGCAACAGCCAGAATAATCTTCTACAGTGTAACCCATATCACTTTACTCTTAGGCTTAAAACCCTCAAATTGCTTCCATCCCATTAACAATTACGATAAAAGTCCTCACCCTGGCCTAGAAGGCTCCAAAACAAAGGTCAGATAACTCTGGCCCTCCAGTCAAATCCAGCCTGTCTTTGTCGATAAAGTTTTATTGGAACACAGCCCCACCCATTCACTTACATATTGCCTATGGCTGCTTTCACGCTACACCGGCAGAGCTGAGTAGCTACAACAGAGACCATATGGCCAAAAACTTAAATATTCCCTTCTTGGCCCTTCACAGAGACTCTGCCCTAAATGACCTGGGCTCTGCCTTCCTCAACCTCATCTTCCTCAGACCCACATTCCATCTGCCTCCTCCTTCTCTTTGCACCACTCATTCCTTCCTGGCCTGCAGCATTCTTCCCTGGCAGCATTTCCTCGAGGGGTCCCCCCTGGCCCCTCACTGGCAAACCCCCAACCTTTTCACACTTTAATTCCTTCTTCATAGCATTCTCCTCCACTTGATATTCCATGACAGGCTTTATTCATTTATGGGGCTCCAATCCCCGCCCATGTTAAGGTCTGTGAGGTCTGGACCGGGTGTGGAGAGGCTGGAGTGGCCTTGGTACCTTGGTACTCTCCTCTCACGTCTGTGCCTTGCTCTTTCATTCTGAGCTGACCAGTACCCTCTCAGGGAGGAAATTTTTTAATTTTTGGTCTCAGTTCTAAACAGAACATATTTCCATGAGATTTTTCACAATTTGCTTGATGTCTGAGGATTTTAATTTTTGCACTTGAGAGTCAAGGACAATAGTGGTATTATTGTGCCTCATGTTTTATTTTATTTTTTTTTTAACACTTCAAGCAAATTCCGGTCATCTCTGGGAGGCAGACTTTGAACATCTCTGCAGTGCCTGAGGAGAACAATCTTCTGTAACTTTGATGCCAAATGGGATTTCTGAGAAGACGTTACAGTCCATTGAAAAATCGCAGTGGAGCGTGAAGAGCAGAGGGTTCCCGCGGTGGGGCCTCGCCGGGCCTGCCCAGGCTGGAGGTGCCCTTCCCGGCTGGAGGGGACCCCACAGGCAGCGCAGCAGGCTGGGCGCTGCTGGGCGTTGGGCACGACCGTGTGCTCAGAAACCAAGGCCCAGAACTCAAGCGTGTGTTCCTCATCCCTGCCATAGGCTGGGCCATTTCCAAATGAGTTTAGGTGGTTAAAGCAGGGAAGACAACACAGAAACAAAGTGCGACTCCACTCACCTTGTCCTTGATGGCGGTGCTCTAGGACACGGCAGAGACAAAGGGTCGGAGCAGATGATGGGTGGGGTGTCTGTGGCGGACGATGGTCTCTAGAGCCCCGGCCCAGTCAGTTCTGAAGAAACTCCCTGGCTGCCCCCAGCCTGCCTGGCTGTGTGGGACAAGCTGCAGGGGTGTCATGAGAGCCACCCGGCTGCCTCCTGGCATGGCATGCCCACTTCTGTGGCCGCCTGCCACGGGCACCCTTGGCTGCCTGCTCAACTGCTCTGAGCCCTTCCCTGCAGTCCCCTGTGCTCTGCCCTGGCCCACCACACGTGCCCTTCCCCTGTTCCCAGCGGTTGCATCCCAGCTTAGCTTAGCATTCCAGGCCATTTGCCACCTGTGCCCACGAGCATCTCCCCTTTCTCTCCTATGTGAGCATCCAGCTGTTTCTCAGAGCCTTCCTGCTTTGGTTCACACTCTTCCAATCCCCTTGATGTTTCCTTCTTCTGCCTACAAAAGCTGCCTACCCTCCAGACCTAATCCCATGTCACCTTCTTGGTGACATTCCTCTGGTCCCTCTGACCCCACGGCAGGCATCAGTGCCTCTACGGTGACTTGCACCTAGAGCTTCTGCTGCAGGGGGCTTCTCTCTTCCTAGAGACAAGACCACGGGGTGCGGCTCGCTCATCTTCATTCCACTCTGTCTGCCAGCACGGCGCCTGGTGCAGAGGGTGGACCAGTAAGTGTTTATCAAATGAATAAACTCTCTGAGGACAGGGGCTGGCGACCTAAAGCACACTGAGATGTAAATGACTAAGAAGGTGTCATGTGTGGTCTTTCTGTGAGGCGTGGCATCTCTGAGGTGGGGGTGGTGGTGGGGTAGGGTAAAATGTGGGGAAAGGGTAGGAACCCGAGGTGAGAGGAGGTCCTTGGGCAAGCCTGTCTGACTGGGCTCATTGACTGGGGACACTGACTGAAGTCACTGATTGAGGTCATCGCCCCGGAGCACTGTGCGGGGGGACTGGGAGGAGCACTCGTGAGCACTCACAGCCCTGGCAAGGGAAGGAGTCTCAGGGGTGAGGGAAGAGGGCAGGTCTCAGCTTCAGGTGTCAGATGAGCAAGGCCTTAGGAGAGGGCCTGGACCCTCTGCCATGCCGGCTGGGTCCCAACCGCACGCGTGCCCAGACCCAGACACACCTGGGTCCTCCTCTCTCCAGCCCCAGGGGGCAGAGAGCGAAGCCCCCAGGGCCACTGCGTCTTTCTTGGAAAACGCACTTGGACATGGCTCTGACACCGGCCGGGCGGCTGGCAGGGCGCCTGGCTCCTGCTCTCGGCGCAGCTGCGTCTCGGCCAAGCACCCTGCCCGCTGGTGTCTGTGCAGAAAGGCCCAGCGGGCCCCTGGACGCTCTCAAAGGCTGCCGCCCTCTCGAGTGGCTGAACAGAACAGTTCTCTCCGTGACGGTCTATTGAACCTCGGGGACTGGCTGTGCAGAGGGAAGAAAAGGCCTGTCACCGGAACGTGAGAGGGGCAGGAGAGCAGGGCGGTGAGGGCATCAGATGGGTGGAAGGGCCGGGGCAGCCAGGTGCAGGGCCCACGGCTGCGATCCAGCTTCCCTGCCCTGCGCGCAAGGCTCCAGGCCGGGGCAGAGGCTTGGAGAAGAAAGGGCTGCAAGAGCAGAGAGCCCTGGGTGAAATGGCACAGTGAGGAAGGCCAGCCTTCCCCACTTCCATTAGCAAGTCACATTGCTCCTGTGCATTTGGGGTGGGGTCTGGGTAGGGGCATGATACGCCTGTGGTAAAGTGTCCTCACGGTTGCCCTAGAAACCGAGTGGAGCCCATCCCTTCCTCTCCATGCTTCCTCGCCACAGCCACATCCTATCACAGTGCTTGGGCCCTTCCTGTGTCCCTGCTCAGCCAACACACATGTCCACCAGGATTCCTTGGTGGCCTCTACCCCCAGCCTCTCCCTCTCCTTCCTCCCCATTCCTCGCCACCTCCCTCCAGTGCTGCTTCTGCCTTTTTGGCCTCTGCCGTCTTTCTCCACTAAATGCATCCCCTATGGAGTGGCCAGCAAGGTCCCTCTAGGCGGGCATCTGCTCACACATCTCCCCGTGCGCTGCCTCTGCCATGGGCTCCTGCCTGCCCATGGGAGGAGACCCTGTCCCTGTCCCAGTAAGCCAGGCCCTCTGCTCTGCTCTGGCCTGAGGCCTCCTTCACCCCCTGCCCTCCTGACCTTGCAGCTCAAGCCCCATCACACCGAACTCCGCCCCACTCTGGGAGCACACTGTGCCCTTGCATGATTTTCGTCCTTTATACAAGCTCTTCTGGCTTTCTGGAATACCCTTCCCTCTTCTGCCTTGGGCCAAGGCCGGGTGCTGGGGAGGAGGTTTACACGTGCAGTGAAGGAGCTGGGGCGGGATCCGGCCAGCCAGCGATTCTCACACTCGCTCTGTCGCAAAGCTCCTGGGAGACGCGGGCTGTTTGCAGAGCTCCATGGACTATCGGTCAATTTAATGCCCTTACGACAACTGGATCACACTGATTAGGTCCAATGGACGTCCTCTCACATGCAGCGCAGTCACAGCATGTGCACACTCGGCACAAATAAAATGTTTTAAAGAAAACGCATTTCCAAGTTTTCTATAGAACATGCATTTTCTATTCACTCTGATGTTCTAATCTGCTTGGGTTAATAAATGGTAGAGTAAATCTGTGTATATCTCGTCACCTTGGTGAGCCCTGAGTGTCTTTCCTGTAAGACAAGCATAATAACAGCAGCTTCATAAGGTCTGAATGGATTGCACCACGAGAACGCACGGAGGTGTTCCATGTGCTTCCACGTGCACATCCGTGCCCATCCCATCTCCACCGGGCATCCACCACGGCCCCCTGCCCCGCCGGGACCCTGGCCCTTTCCTGTAGTACCTGTTGATTTATTTTTTTCCTGCCACTTCCCTTCCCAATAACACCTCAGTATAGTTATGGGGAATCCTTCTCTCCCCTGGTGGCGGTTTGGGGAGGTCACTGTCAGCTGCCTGCCTCCCACTGAGGCAACTTTCTGAATGCTTCTGGGGGATGGTCAGGGAACCAAGGTTATTCCCAAAGTGGTCACCATTATGGGATTGTCAGATGGACTTCTAAATTCCCTGCATGAGAGAAGGTTGTGGCATTTTTATTAGCACTGTGGGAACGGCTAAGGCCCAGGAACCTGTGTGTGTGTGTGTGTGTGTGTATGTGTGCGTGCGCGTGTGTGTGTGCGTGCGTGTGCGTGTGTGTGTGTGTGTGTGTGTGTGTGTTATGCTACCTTGACCACCAAGGAGGCCCTGGAGGAAAGTGTCGGAGAACCCCTGGGCTCTCATGGGTCACGGGGAGGCAGGCAGGTTAAAGGCATAGAAGGTTTTGCAGAGAAGGATATATTTTGGTCCCAAGTGGCTGGGCTCTCTGATGTCACTCAGGAATCCACTTCTGTGACCTACGCACAGTACTTCCCTAAGGGACATAAATAACCATTCCTGCCAGGACAGGGAGCCAGCCTGTCAGAGCAACGCGCAGAAAGCCCAGGGGTGCAGTGCTGGGGCCCTGGAGAGCGGGGAGCTGCAGCCATGAGAGGCACAGAGAATGAGGCAGCCTGGGAGCGCTGGTGCCCCAACCAGGGGCCAGGCGCGTCTGTCTGATTCTAGCGCTGCTGTGCCTTCCTCTGAACCTCTCTCATCTAGAAAGTGGGCGTGATGTTTGCCTCTTAGAATTGTCATGGAGATTAAATGCAATTATGCAAAATAATGTATCAGATGTGCCTGGGACATCATGGGCACTTCATAAATAGGGTCCTCTTTCCCTTGGGGCAGTGCTGGCAGAGTAAGGGGGGGCTCCAGCATGGAGGAGATCACAGCATCTGCTATGACCAGGGCACAGAAATCCTAGCCAGGAGGAAGAGCATTTGTGAAAGGGGTTGCAAGGAAGGCAGGAAGCACAGCGACAGAGTAACAGGACTTGAACCGCAATGTGGGGGCTGCAGACCTAGGGCCCCAGACCACATGTGAGCACTGCCACTGTAGCCCATCCTCCCTTGGGGCCTCAATGGACCCCAGCGTTGATGTCGGTGCTCATGGGCGGGTCCGAGTGTGGTGCACACTGAGGATGGCATGGGTGGGTGGCGGGGTTGGCAGTCAAAATAACCCACGCTGGAAAATTCTTCCCCTAATTAGTTGTTTCTGAACTTAACTGCCCAGTAAATCTAATTTGAAGTTTATCCGTGGTGTGATTATGTTATTTTCAAATAATCTCTTTTAGAGAAAGTCCCCATGAAAGAAGACCAGTTGGGTGCAATTTGTGTGTAGTAAGAATACTCAAAACCAGGTGAAACCTTCTGCCCCGGTGTGGGGCCAAGGCAGGGGTGGCTGTCCCAGATGGAGGGGGCCTGCCATGCTGCTCCTGACAGGTGTGGGGCCAAGGCAGGGGTGGCTGTCCTGGAGGGAGGGGGCCTGCCATGTTGCACCTGACCGGAGGGGCAGGGTTCTCGGCGTGGTCCCGCCGGGCCAGCTCCCGACCAGGCATGGTTCCGAGGACGGAGGAGCAGGCCGGCTGGCACGCTGCCCTCAATCAGCCTTCAGCCTCACTCTCAATATTTCCACTTCCCTTTCTGGAGACACAGGCCAGTCTCTAGGAGAGGAAAGATGAGTTTCTAAAGCAGCGCAGGATTTGGTGGGAGCAGCTCAGAATGGCTTTGCAGTTCCTGTCTTTCAGGAGGCAGGGAAGGGGTTCCGTGTCAGGGGCCGAGGTGACGGCCTGGTCACCTCCTGGGTGTGGAGGGGTCTTCTCGGGTCAGCAGGGAGGCTCAGGAGGGAGCAGTGGGCCAGTCAGGGCAGCCTGCCGGAGGCAGCAGGGAAAGCAGCTGGTCTCGCCAGCGAGGTGACTTCTTCATGGGAAGAAGGCAGGAAGGAGACCCACAGGGCGTGCAGATGCCAGAGCTCAATTTCTCTAGCAGGATGGACTCAGCCAAAGTGACCAGAGGAAACTCTAAGGCACAGCTCCCCAGCGAGGGCAGGCAGCGGGGAGAGGCAGGGATGCCCGTGCTGGAGAGCACTTCCTCTCCTGTGCGCTCTTAACCTGGGGCCAAAATAAGCTAGGCCCAGACTTCCCTCTACTGTTCAGGGCTTGTGAGATGCACCAGCGGAGAGACCGGGGAGGCAGAGGGTAGAACGCCCACCCCGGGAGGGCTCTCTGCATGCCAGCAACGCCACTGCTGGGTTAGGGGAGTTACCTGAAGTGCAGAGGTTTCCCCACGCTGCAGGAGGTGGGGTGAACCCAGGCTCAATTCCCTCAACAAAACTGGGAGAACAACCAGCCTGTTCTTTCCGAAGGCTGCACACCAGCCCAGCTACGCCCTTCCCTTTACAAATCGACAGAAACCCGGGCCCCAAGAACTGTAGCTCAGAGGGGAAGAAGACAGACCTCAGGTTACGTGGGAAAAAACATCAGGGAGAGTTGACCTGTACTGTGTCATAACCAACAGCAGAGCTAGTCGAAGCCACCCTGCCTGTACTAAGCAGGTGCAGGATTGAAAAACGGCAAGCCTACCACGCAGACACACTGCAGCCAAGGGCAAAGACGGAGGGAAGAAGGGAAGGAAAGGACAGAATACAGTCTGCAAAAGACGAAAAAGTTATTCTGAAAGAACATGCAATCCAAGGAAAAGAGTTTCCCATCAAGCACATCTTCTGTTGAACGTTCCTTGTGCATTTCCTACGTGCCAAGCCCTGTTCCATGCACTCAGACACTTGGCACTTCATGTAATTCTCACAACAGCCCTGTGGAGGTGGCTCTCGCCACAAGCCCCATTTTACAGATGAGAAATAGACGCCAAGAGGTAATTAACTTGCGCAAGTGGCAGGTTCAGTGTTCAAAATTTGGGTCCAGAGCCCATGATTTTAACTCTTAGTTTCTATTATCTCTCATTACACAAATTAATTATAGAAAATCTAGATAAATATGTACATGAAGGATAAAAGAAAAAATAATTCAAACTTTTACTACCTAAAGGCAAATGGTTTTAACAGTTTGTTACACTTTCTCCCAGTCATTTGTCTTCTTTATTTTAAATTTATTTTTATAGTAGTGGTTTGTTTGTTACTGATAAGTTTAAAAGAGAAAATTTAAAACTACCTAAAAGTAGTATGAACCATACCTCACATTTATTTATATTCTTACTGGGAAGAAAACAGAAAAGGAGCAATGGAGGCTTCATAGACACACAAGCAGATACATGCATAGACAGACACATGCACACACGTAGGAGCATACATGCACACACACGGCTGTGTGTTGATGTACATATGCATGTATACACACACACACACACACACACAGAGGCAGTCCTCAACTTATAATGGATCAACTTACAATTTTTCAACTTTGCCTTTCTGTGAAAGTGATATGCAGTTCACCATGCTCTTGCACTTACGATGGGGTTATGTTCAGATAAACCCACAAGTTGAAAATATTTAAGTCAGAAATGCACTTTCAATTTAAGATATTTTCAACTTAGGATGGGATTATTGGGACATACCCCATCATAAGTCAAGGAGCATTGTGTGTGTGCGTGTGTACATTTGTACATATATTACATATATTCATCTGCATGCAATGCCTTGACACAGGTGCAAAGTCAGTTTAGAAACCTACAGCAATGAAAGTGAATATCTCTACTCCCCCATCCCTAGATTTCCTCTCTTCAATTATCGTCATTGTTAACAATTTTTTGTAATTTCCTTTAGAAAAACTTAAATAACAGTGGATATTGTTTAGTATTTGTATATGATTGTATACGTATTTGCTTATTCTAGTTATTGAATTTATAAATTTAAATTACTTAAATTACTACTATTTCATAAGATTCCACCTTCAACAGTATCTAGTTATTCTCTTAACTTCACACCAAGGAAGAAGAGGAAATTCCTTTTTAAAAATTTATTCTCATCTTTCCTTGTCTGCTCCAATTTTCATTTTATTGTTATTTTCATATTGTCAGAATTGATGCCATGTAATTTCTTACAATTCTTTAGACTTAGTTTTGTATTTAGAAGAACTCAATGCCCACCAAGGAACCCTTAACAGCTTATTTCATTTCTCTTTTTCTTCTGCCTTTTCTTTCCCCAGGCCAAGAAGTCCTGGTTTTTTCTTTCTAGCCGTGTTTGCAGTGATGGGAGGGTGGCCCTGGGAAATGTCAATGAGGGTGACTACTGGGACAGGAAAGGAAAGCAGTGACAGGAAGTGGCTGGGCCCAGCAGGGCAACAGTCCGGAGGTCCAGGTTGACACCAGCCACCCAGACACACTGATCCTTCATCACGTCACGGCTCCTTGGGTTATGGCCAGGAAAACGAGGAAAGTTGACGATGGCAGTGATGTGGACGTCGCCGACACCAGTGATGAAAGTGATGGGGAAGGAAGCAGAAGTGGGTGTGAGTATCAGCCGGGGCTGTGGGAGTTTTGGCACAATACGTGCTGGGAAGAACGCCAATGACAAAAGTAAAAAAAAAAAAAAAACCCAGCAGCAAACAATGCTGGTGCCTGAGCGGGGCACAGCCCGACCTCCTCCCTGTCTTCCACGTCTTGTTCCTGGTTGTGCAGAGCGAGTGGAGACGGTTCTCACACTGAGAAACAGTGCTCATCATCCAAAAGGTAAAAGGCACCATTGATCACTTTTATATCATCGTCATGACTTTGCCTTGTAAATAAATGCACAACGATGCAGCTTTTGCTGTGTGTCCACTGGTTTAAACAATGCTGACTTTGTTTTCTCTTTCAATTTTGGGAAAAGGACCTTGTATGTTAAGTGGGTTCCTACTCTCCCAGAACCAGATTAAAAGTGGCTAAACGGAGCAGACGCTGAACTCTGCTGTGCATTTGTGTTTTCATCGCTCTGTTGTTGGTTTCTAGGCTCTCTGAATTCCACCATTGAGTACATTTTGTTGTTATTGTTTTTATCTTTTAAAAAATATTGTGTTTAAATTCTCTGAGTTTTCTTGCATTCAAGAATGTCCTCTTACTGCCTTTGTAATTTAACAGCAACTTAGCTGTCCATGCTAGTTTGGGGTACACATTCATTTCCCCCCACACTTCGGTAGAAATTCCTCTATTGTCTTCAACATTTACAGTGACTCATCTTTTTTGTTTTTTGGCCCGAAGTATTCTATATTTACCCTTTATATACAATTTCTTAACCAAGCTCTGTCTAGATTTGCAATTATTTTGGGTTTTTTTACGTGATATGTGCTTTTTTACATGCAGATTAAGATTTTCTTTCATTTCAGGATTTTTTAAATTTATATCTTTAAATACTTATATATTTTCCCTACTTAGTGGTTCTCTGAGATACCAATTATTTCCATGTTATATTGATTTTTCCATTATCTTTTCCCTGATACTTTTATGTACTTTCATGCAGGTTTTTTTTTATGTGTCCATAGTTTTTCTTTTAGCTGTCTTCCCCATAAAATTCTGACTACTATTCTCAGAAACACTCAAAGAAGACGTTATGATCTTGTGTCCACAAAACATGAAAGAAAAAAAAAATCTGCTATGGAAAACTTCTTGGCTTGTTAGCAGAGAACGTGAAAACGTACACAGAAGTTAAACAGTAGTTCCCTCAAACCTCCAAATTCAGCATAAGGCCTGGAATAAAATGTAGAGCAAATGCCCCAGGACGTGGAACAATAATACCAGGAAGATGAAAACATATTAGGAAAGAGTGGAGCCAACTGGAGAGTGAAATGCAGAACCGCCGACCTCTATCTGAGAGAAGTTCCAAACAGTACGAATAGAGAAAATGGAGAAGAAGGAACCATTTTCAAAAAGCACAGAAGAGCACCCTCGTAGGCTGAAGCAAAACACAATCTTCAGACAGAAAGGAAGCAGGAACAACGGGAAGAGTGTAAGGAAAACCCTAAGAGCTTCTGGAGAGAACAAATGAGACAGTTACCGGGAAGAAGGATCAAACTGGCATCGGACTTCTTGCCAACATCAGTAAACACTGGAATGAGACGCAGAGAGGTCTTCAGTGTTCTAAAGGAAATGCATTGTCTGCTTATAAATCTTTCAACTAGGTATGAGAGTGAAAGGCAGACATTTTCAATCTTATAAGGACTGGGTAAATTGACCACCCTTGAACACTCCCTGAAAAAAGAACACCAAATTTTATCATTTGATCATATTCAAGAAAAAATAAAATTAAAAAAAACATAACCAAGAAACATTTCAAGAAACAATGAAATAAACCCAGGAGTACAATGAACACAAATCCTTAAATGACAGCTGGGCAGCAGGCCCCCAAACCTTAATGCACTTGACAAAAATATGATTAAAAGCTCAAATATCTTATAAATATAGTTTAGCAGGCAAGTGATCCCTCTGTCATTGAGAAAAATGAAAAGCAATCAGACCCTCCCGACAAAACAGAAAGCTCTAAAGGTAAGTCATGGTACAAATATGAAACAAGCTAAAACTTGGCCTACTCTTAAGCAATTCATGGCATTTAAGAAAGAGAATCTATTTGACTTTAAACCTTGGAATTGTCTCAGTGAAACAGCAAATCTTCAGTGGCCTAGGAAAATACTCTTGTCTTTATGTACATGTTTCCCTAGTAAAAATACCCAACTATATTGCCTTAATTTTTGTAGATAAAAGAAGGTTGAATATAAGGAAGTTCATTCATAGGATTCAACTGAATATGTAATCATATTGTAAAAATGCTATTTATTTGTTTTTATTTTTCATAATCAACATATAAATAAATCATGAAAAATATAATTATGGTTGCAGGGCAAGATATAAATGATAAAAGCTTTGAAAATCTAAAAGCCATGGTATGTTTAGGAGATGGAAAAGTGAGGAGAGGTAGAAAGAAGTTTAAGGGCACAAAATTACATATGTCTTTAGTGAGAAATCACAAGATACTGATCATATTTATTTCATGGATCAAGAAATAGAATGAATATTGTATTAGTAAGAGAAAACAAATATATAATTATACTAATATTGGGAACTAAGATTTTCACTACAAAAAGGAGATATGAGTAAAAACTAAAATAAAGAAAATATTCTATTCCACTAAATTTAAATTGAAAATATCACTATAAATTCATGATTTCATGCATGAAATCCCCCCATCCCCCCATCCATCCTTCCCAGCTCTGTCTACTGAAAGGCCAATAGGCCAGTAGCAAGTCAGGGAGTCTATCTAGTGACCCAGATCTAAACTCTACTCTTCACTAGCATGAACCAGATAGTCTTGGAGAAATGGCTGACTCCAGGTCTGGGGAAGGAAAATGAAAAGATGAGGTCAGAAAGTAAGGAAAGTAAGAAAGTGTTTGAAGAACAGTGGAAATATGTCAAAAGGATACAGGAGCCAACTTTAACGGGGTCCCCTTGAACATATTTAAGATAATTTAAGTATCAAGAAGCATAATGCTTTGAAAAAATAAATCTATGAATTGATAGTAATATAAGAAAGATTGCTTATGTTTACAAAAATAGACAAGAAATAACAGCTTTATGCAATTGTCCAAACCAGAAATAATCCCCATGTCATTTAACAATGGGATGGATCGATGGCTGTGGTGTACTTACACTTGCCTTCGCCCACTGCTTCAGCCCGTGGTGGCCTCCCACGCGGGTAGCTTCTCTCAGCACCAGGGAGGAGTCACCTCCACCTTAGCCAGGGCCTGTCCCCTCCTGTCCTGCTGAACACTCCTGGACACTGAGGAGTGGATCTCTGCCCACTGACAGCACCAACATCAGAAAAAAGAATTTCATAGATTCTACGAATCAACCCGGCTGTGCTTCCTGCCCTGTGTTAGAATCATGCTGATGCCAAAGCCTCACCCAAGACTCTAATTCGACTTTAAAAAATTGCCCCAAATGAATCCAATGTTCAGCCAGAATGATCTAGAAAAAAGGTGACCAAATCTGAGATTAATAGAGTTTGATTTGTGCAGTCTCAATAGACAGTCTCACACTGAACATGGCACTATTTAATCCTGGGTACAGTGGAGAGGAATTATCAACCAGGGCAACTTGGAGTCCAAAATACCTTCTGCCAACTGCTGTTAAACTTTCCACAATACCTAACATTTGTTGATGTCGCATGTTCGGAGACGATATCAATAGTCAGTATTTATTGAGTGCTTCTGATGGATGTGTCAGCCACCATGTAAATACACGTGTTTACTCTTCATGTCAAATCCGGTGGGCATTGTAGGTGGGGAAGGCACGTCTCAAATCATGATTGGGTGTGGCAAAGTCATAACATGTAACCGAAATGTTTGTACCCCCATAATTTCCTGAAATAAAAAAAAAATCTGGTTTTAAATGAAGACGCCCTCTTCATTTAAAATGAATAGCTAACATTTGTAGTAACTCGAATCATATAAAATTGTTGTCATTTGACCATTTCATCCTATAAAATGGCAATTTCACATGGTTAAATCTGATACCACAATGCGAGGTGGTGCCAGATTTATTAGTGCCCGGGGCTCGGGGAGCTGGGAAGAGGCCCTGAGGTCGGGGCAGGGCGAGGGCCTGGACCCAGCCTGCAGCTCCACAGCATCACCTGCCAAACACGGACGCGGAGATTCTGGATTATTATCCCCAGGCCGGTTTCAGGCCCCCAAACTGCACCAACAGGAAGGGCGCAGTTCCCTGGAAGGAGAAGCGACTCCGCATTTCGGAAGACACTATGAAGGGGGAAGTGCCAGGGGCCACCAAGCCAGTGGACGAGGGGGACCCCACCCTGCCATTTAACCTGGAATTTACTCCAGTGCCAGGGAAGGGAAGCCTCGTTCCGACAAACAGGTTTGATCATCGCCATGAACAGCAGCGGGTCAGAAGTTTTCCTGAGAGTATTTATCAGGGTTGTCCCGTCCTTCTCTGCCTTTCACATGGAGGTGCTGGGGAGGGTGACTGTTTTCAGGTGAGCAGCTCCCCAGCCACGAGGAGCAGTGCTGATACCCAAGGGAGAGGGCTGTCCGTTATGGAGATGAGGACTTCAGGTTGCCTGTGGCAACCGGTGACACTTGGGGGTTGTGTCCCTTGAGAGGAGAAGCGTGTGTCCTGTGGATGAGAAGAGCCTGTGTGAATGCTGGGGGGCAGCTGACGGGTGACGGAGGCGGAGGCTGCTCCGTAGGGGCCTGCCCAGCACCCGCTGCTCCTTCTCGCTTGCCGAGGCAGCCCCGTGTTATCTGGAGCAGCCATGTGCCCGGGCCAGAGGCTACCTTTCTCACCTCCTTTGCGAGCAGGAGGAGTGAAGAAGACGGGAGTGCTGACCACTGCGTGGGCTCTGAGAATGTTTTCTGCAGCAGAGGGTATGATGTTGTCCTCCCCGTTCCTCCTTTCTGACACCAGTGAGACACCCCAAGACCCTCCTATTGGGCCACCACGGCACTGACATGCCTTGACAAGTCCACCTGTGGCTCCCTCTTCCCACGAGGCAAGTTCTCTCTCAGGAGATGCCCCTTGTCCTGGAGCCCCTGGGCTCCCTGGCAGGCCCATCCACCCCTCTTCCCTCCATGCTTAATCACACCAAAATCCTGGTGGGATGCTCTGTGAGGCTCCAAATCTTTTCCAGAACACTCTGTGCTAAGCACCGTTCTAGGTCCTGGGACACAGGGAGGATTCCCAGCTCAATTCTTTGAAAACCAACAGCAAAATGAGCATAACTCTGGGAAGTCTAACCAAGGGAGTGGATAAGGGTGGGGACAGACATGTAAATACATCTAATTAGAATTGAGAGAAAACTATAACTCTGTGTTGACAAATTGAAACATCATAATAAACTGAAAGAACTCATAGGAAAAATTAAACTTCCAGGATGTATTCATTTGTTCAATATATGTATGTATTTGCTGTGGTCTGAATGTTTGCGCCCCTCCAAAATTCATGTCGAGATGCAACTCCAGTGTGCTGGTATTAGGAGGTGGGGCCTTTGGGAGGTGGTTAGGTCATGAGGGTGGAGCCTTGTGAGTGGGATTAGTGCCCTTATAGACGAGGCCTGTGGGAGCCTGTTTGCCCTTCCACCGTGTGGGGCCCCACAGTGGGCACCGTCTGTGAGGAGCAGGCCCTCACCAGAAGCCGAATCTGCTGGTGTCTTGATCTTGGACTTCTCAGCCTCCAGGACTATGAGAAATAAATTTCCATCATTTATCAATTACCCTGTACTGTGCAAGGCATTTTGTTGTAGCAGCTGGAACGGACCAGGACAGCACTGGGCACTGAAAGCACAGCTGTCACCCTTGGGGGTGTTGTGGATCTAGACTTCTGAGTCCAAATTCCAGGCCCGTCAGTGTCTGGCTGGGTGACTTCTAGCAAATGAAATCACCTCCCTGAGTCTGGGCTCATTCACTTACAAAGGCGGGCAGGAAGAGTGTCCCCCGCAGCCTCCCCACCTGCAGGTCCCGGCCCTAGCCCTCCAGAGGACTTAGTGCACTCCTCCTCTTTGTGGCTTTGAGGAAAAGTCCAAATGAATCCTTTCTATTCACTTAAATAAAAGACTCACTGTTTTTAGCCAGAAGAACGAAATGCTTGAAGGAGCACCACACTGCACGGTATGTAGATGAGTGGAAGACAAGTGTCCAGGGACGGGGGTGGCTGTCGTGGGCTCCCTGCAGCCCTGCACTGAGGCCAAGAGCAGGCTCCAGAGGCAGGGCTCGGGAGGCAGCCACCACGGGGCCCCATTGTCTTTGCGTGGGTCACTTGTGTTGTGATGTAGACCTAGAAAGCTGCCTCTCAAAACGGCCCCTTGCTCCACCTCGTGGGTGAGGAGCAAGCCCCCAGTGGTCAGAAGCCTGGGGCAGGGTGGGAGGTGGGGGCTCCGGCGGTGGCTGCTGCAGGCTGGAAGGCGCCGTGGGGACCCTCTCCATCTTCTGCTGAGACAACTCCCCACCGTCCACGTGAGCTAGATGCCCACACAGCACTGGCAGCCAGGGTGAAGGGGACTTCATGGCCTGTGTTGGCCAGTCACTGGAGAAGAGCTCCCAGGAGGAGGTAGGGTGGGGGCCAAGGTGACCCTTTAGCTGGAACAGTCCTGAGAAGGGCACTGAGGGCTGGCTGCCAACGGCTCTCCCAGCAGCTTGGAGAGTAAGTCCTTTAGTCTCAAGGTGACAGAGGTGGTGATGGTAGCGGGGGCGTCACAGCAGCTGCTCCAGTGACATTTATGACGTAAGGAAGCTTGTTTAACATTGTTTGACCCAGCCTTCTGCAAATGTATTTTAATTGCACCTCGCCCCTTTCTTCCTAGCAGACTATGGCAGCTCAGGAGCGTGTAAGGAAGAGGTTTGTGCATACTCCCTGGAGGCCATCCTGGTTCCCTGGCTGCTGTCCCTGGAGGCTCAGCTCCCCCTGTGCCCGGCCCCACTCTGAGCCCTTTCTCTGGCAGAACAATCTAGAAAGAGTCTTATACACCTGGAAAGAAGGCTTCTTCGAACAGGGAATGCCACTGCTCAGAGACGCCTGAGGCTGACTCTGCCTACCCCAGGCAGACCTGGTGGCAGTGGCGCAGCCTCACACTCACACGGCCCTGGTTACCATGGACACCCCCGGTCTCCTCACCATCATGGAAGTCAGCCCTGAGCTCCCGCCTGGCTTCAGTCTACCCAAAAGCTCTCTGCTGAAATCCCCGCCCTTCCAGGCTGAAAGGCTTTGGGATGCTCAGCTTCTTGTTCCTTGTCTTTGGGCACATTTTGGCTCTTCCAGAGTGCTGCACAGGGCAGTCGTGGGCTTGCAGCCAGAAGATGTCCTTTAGCTCTGCGTGTCCTTCCCTACTCTTACCGCCGAAACAGGGAGGAAGGAGGACGAGGCAGCGTCGTGGTCTTTCACCGTTCCCACCTGCGGCTGGCGGAGGATGATCTCGTCTGGAGCCAGAGGGGAGGGAGGGAAGGGCATCTGCAGGAGAGTGGGCCAGGGGGCAGGGCTGGAGTGAACGCCTGCACCTGGACGCTCCAGGGTGGTGTTCAATGGATTCCAGAGTCCTCTTCCTGGGCAGGGGGAGGAACAGGAACCCCTACCCTCACCCGCCCCGCCCTGTTTGCCTTTGGCATGGCCACGGTGCAAGTGGGCTCAGAGCCAGGCACACAGACCTTGGTCCAGGTCCACCCTTGCCACAGAAGTGTTGTAGAACTTTCTGAGACTCAGTTTCTTTATCTGCAAAATCACAATAGCAAAACATCTCCCTGCAATGCTGGTCTTGGTGGTGAAACAAGATGATGACATTTTCAATTGCACTTGGAGCAAAACCACCATGACACATTCCTTTCTTGGGCAAGGGACAGCCAAGCTCCTGGCATGTGAATTTCTCCTTTTAGCAAATGTGATTTATTTCTATTTCCAGCATTTATTTGTGTTTTCACTGCTGTAAGAAATGGTACAGATCTTTATTCAAAAAAAATTTACACAAGTGAATCCTGATTCTTTTTCCTGGTTGTAAAATAATTTTACATAATAATTTTTTTCCATGTTTAACAGCTTTCTTTGAGATATAGATATATCTTTGAGATAGATACTATATATAAACTGGGTATGTTTAAAGTATACAATTTGAAACATTTTGACACAAGCATACACCTGTGAAATCAGCACCACATCAAGGTAATGGAGACTTCCAGTATTTCCAGAAGCTTCTTGCACTCCTTTACAACCCTTCCCCCCTCCGCTCCACTCCCACCCGCAGGCAGCCGGGGTCTGTCCTGTTAGGGCAGTCTGCACAGTGGCAGCTTCTGTACGTGGCAGAGTGTGTGCTCTTTTTCCTGTGGCTTCTTTCACTCGGCATAATTATTTTAAGATTCACTCATGTTGTATGTGTTAATAGTTCATTTCTTTTCATTTCTCTTATACTTTGGTACACGAGATAAATGCTATGAGAAATACAGCAATTGCATTTCTGGAGAGTCAGAGTGTAATATTACAGGAAATGTTCTGGACACAATTTTTAAGAATTTTAGTCAGCACGTCCTGGCTGCGTAACCACGGACACATTACCGAGCCTTCCCGGCCCCGTCTCCTCTCCTGCGGGACGGGAGTCCTAACACGCTAGCACATCCTCGGCTGTGGGCACCAGAGCTTTGGTCTTTGCAGTGAGAAACCCGGCCTCCGGGGCCTGTGTCTCTCCATGTGTCCGAATGGCTTGGGGACTGGCACCTTCTCTTGGCTCTGGCCTCATGGGGGTCATGCTGACTAAGGTCTGTCAAGGGCCAAGTGGTGACCGATAAAGGAACAGGCCGTGTGGCCCCCTGCCTGGGAGGCGCGCTGCTGGGTTCTGACAGTCTGGGAAGGGGGCCCCTGAAACGCCTCTTCACGACCCCGCAGGTCAGCACGGTCCCCTCACCAGGAGGAAAAGGCGTGATTTCCGGAACGATTTTGGAGGTGCCGCAACTGGAAAACTGATTATGAAGTGAGAAGGAAGTTTAGTGGGGGTGGTGGTGAAGCGACACGCACAGGGGGCTGCCCTCCTGATTTCCAACAGGAACGAGATTTGGGGGGAAAACAGAAAAGCTGTTCAAACCCCTCTGGGGGGAGGAGAAAGGCATTTAGTGATTGGGCCCAACAGGCCCTTCCTCCTGGCAAATTAAGTTTGAGAAGCGTGAAGAGGAGGGCCGACCCTGCCCTTGCGAACAGGACAGAACTTGTGGCAGTTGGATTTTGCAAAGATGGCCATGGCAGTGTCTGCTGTCTCACGCGCTCTTCCGTAAACTTACCACTGTCCCCACTGAGAAGTGATGTCTAGGACCTCTCTTCTGGAACCAGGCCTGTGTGACTGCCTTGACCAATAGAATACGGGGGAACTGACATCATGTGATATCTGAGGCCAGGTCATAGCATTGTCATGCAATTCTGCCAGGTTCTCTAGGGACACTCGCTTTTGGAATGTAGCCACCATGCTGTGAGCCCATAGGAGGCCCGTGTAGAGAAGAACTGATGCCAGGCTCACGCCCAGCTGAGCTCCTGGCCAAGAGCCAGCACCCACCTGCCAGCCACGTGAAGGAGTCATTCTGGAATGGACCCTGCAGCCCATTTTATGCTACACAGGGCAGGTATGAGCCACGCTGTCCAACTTGCAGATTCATGAGCAAAATACACGATTGTTATTGTTTTAAGCCACTAAACTTTTGGGGCAATTTGTTATACAGCAATAGACAATTCATGCAAAGTTCACCTAGGAGAAAGGTAAAAGTTGAGGACAGCATTCAACAGCAGACACTGGGCCATACGAGGAGGTGCCAGCCCCAGCTCGAGCCGTCACATGGCAGACTTCAGCACTGAGCAAGGCCCTCCCACCATCCTGGCAAGTTTAGGGTATAAAAGGACAAGATTAAGAACTGCCTGCACACTCTTGGACATCCAAGTTAAATAATAATCACAGCACCTCTGGTCACAGCACAAACATTTTTGGAATGGCTTAGAAAGTGTTTTGTTACAATGTTATTTTTGAATTGTGAGGTTCACTGAGAACTCTGGATAATTCCTCTGCCATCAAGGGGTTGGGGGTGGGTAAACTCACAACCAGGTTTATAAACCTCTTGCTACAGAGTTTGCAGGATGTACCGGGCTGCAGAGAGAATTTAATGATAATTTACAGAGGGTGTGCAACAACTTGTACATTATTTTGCTAATTTTATAGGTGAAGAGACTGTGAGTCCCACAGGTAAAGTCCACAGAGTCAGCAACTGGAAGAGAAAGATAAGAAACTGGGTATATCTGTCTCAGCGTCTGATGCCCTTTACAAAGCCAAGGAGTAACTTTGACCTTAAATTGGGGATTTATTTTTTTTCACTTATTTGAATGACCAGAATAAGCACGTGTATCTTTTACTGCCCCCTTCTCTCTCTTTTCTCTTTAATATATCATAGTCATTTCTTCTGTTTTAAATTTTTTAATTGTAAAATACACACAGCATAAAATTGACCATCTTAACCATTTTAAGTGAAAAATTAAACGGCAGTAAGTACATTCACTTTGCTGTGCAGCCGTCACCACCATCCATGCCCAGAACTCTCTTCATCTTGCAACGCCGGAACTCTGCACCCACCGGACAGCAACTCCCTGTCCCCCTGCCCAGCCCCTGGCAACCGCCATCCTGTGCCTGCCTCAGTGATTTTGACTGCTCTAGGAACCTCATGCAAGTGGCATCGTACAGTCTTTGTCCTTTCGCGATTGGCTTATTTCACTTAACATAATGTCCCCAGGTTAATCCACGTTGTAGCATGTGACAGAATTTCCTTCCTTTTTAAGACAGCCACTTCTTTTTGCTCAAATACAATATCTTGCTGTTTAAAACCTCCAAGAAGCTGGCATTTCTCCCCACTCTCTGCTTGATATACACAGCTGGGGTTTTCTTAGCAGGGAACATGGGTGGGAGAGGGGCGGGGCCACCTGCAGGGCCCAGGTGACCCTGAGCTCAGAAGACCACACCCAGCGTTGCTCGCTCTGGGGAAGGCCTCTTCCCTGGTTAGGTCAGGGACTTCTTTTTCCCCAGGGAGGCCAGTTCTCCCTTCATCCTGCACCGAATCACTGTCTGCCACTGACTGGATCATGAGGGCAGAGGGGGTGTCCTAACTGACGCTGAGATGGGGGAGTCCACACACAGTAGGGTCCTCATGGACGTCTGTGCTGAATGAGCAGCTAAGTGCTGGCAGGCACATGAGTCATACAAAGCCTGCTTAGTCCGTAATGTTGCTATAAAGCTGGGCAATGGGGGAAATATAAATGAAAAATAAATTTTAAATGAACTCTTACTGAGTTCAGAGCAGAGATTATAAAATCCCTTTAAAGACTCCCAAGCTGGTAAGTTGTGACTTAACCAAGCTGCATGTTTTAGGAAAGTGAATGTCCCACCCGGAAGGGCCGCAAACCCGACACTGTGTGGGCTGTGTCAGGCCCCGTCCTGATTTTCTCCCCCCAAGAATCTGAGTGTGCAGGCACCACCGGTGCCGATCCCATTTGCAGCCCAGGGAACTCCTCAGTCTTGAATGTGTGCGGCCAGCTGCAAGGCGAGAAGCACAGCCAGGAAGTGTCTCAGGGGACAAAGTTGCCATAGTGCTCCCTTGCGCTACCTGGGCAGGGCCTCTCCAACTACACTGTGCTCATGGGTCTCTCCCGGTGTCTGATTTAGCAGCCCTGGGAAGGCCTGGGGGTCTGCATGTCTCACAAGCCTCGGGTGGTGCCTGGGCTGCCAGCCCACGGCCCACGTCTGGGCCCACGTCTGGAAAAGCAGGTGTGGGGGACAGGAGGTGCTGGCCACAGGGCACAGCCTGCTGGGTTCCTGGGGCAACAGAAACCCAGGCAGAGGACATGGAAGCACCAGGCTATTTGGGCAACCTTCTGACTTTACTTTGGTTTCCTGTGTATTTTCTAAAGGCTGAGCAGGGTTTGCCCGATAAAGGGTAGATCCTATGCCTGTTAGCGCCTAGGAGCCCTTTCTGCCCCACAGATGACCAGATGGGGACGTCTGATGCATCTGTCTACTTAGGCTGGGGCACAACGACTCTGCCCCTGAACCCAGACCCACTCAGCATGGTTTGGACTAACCCACGTGGCCTCTCTGGAGACAGACCTGGCCTCCTGTGGTCCCCGAGTCCACACACCTGCCCATTTAGAACATTGGCAGGATGAGGGCCTGCCAATGGCAGGAAGGAGCCTTGCACCTTCGGAGCCAGACACACATCTAACAGTCCCACCCCCATCCCTTGACTAGCTGCTGACCTTGGGAAGGCCCGCCTCCCCGTGGACTCAGTTTCCCCATTTGAGAAATGGGGCAGTAATGCCACCTCAAAGGTCCTTGAGATGATGCGAGCACAGCGACATTGCATAAGGGGATGGGCGCCAGTCACACATGCCTAAGGAGGGAATTAGAAGACACTGCTGGGAATGCACGGTGTACGCATCTCACTGAAGCGAGCCTTCCAAATGAGAGTGCCCCGTCGCACCATCCACGGCTGGGGACGCAGCTGTGATCCAACAGGAGTGGCCTGTGAGCCAAGACAGTCAGACTGAACACGCAGTTTTCTCCGCCTAGTAAAAAACGCTGCTCTACTTCACACTTGTTTTCACCGTGGAGTCAGAAACCAGAGGCCCCCACATGTTTTATGGACTCCCCATGCTCTTGAAATTGGCATCATAAAGAGTATTTTCTGGGTCCCAAATGTGTCCTTCTCTTGCAGCCGCAATTCCCCAGCACCTCAGCAGGACATCTGCAAAGGCTGGTGTCGTATGTCATGTTCCCGGTTGCTTCCTGTGACTGACTTCCAGCAGGGTCTCTGGGCTCCCTTGTGAGTGTCCCAGGCCAAGCTTCCCTGGACTACACCTCTGTGCCGACCCCTCCCCCAAGCCCCTGCCCTCTAGTGGGCTCCCTGTCCCTCCTGGGCGCCTGGGGCTCTGCCTCCTGAGAAGAAGGAGGTTTGATCACCCCATGGCCTCTGACGGCCACCCCTGTCCTCATCCTCACCCTCTGAGCAGGGTTGAGTCATGAATTTTGTTTTTTATGAAGTGTGGTTATTCTCAGTAAGCTTTCCAATCAAGCCTCTGTCATTTGAAAGCACTTTTGTTCGTGATATGTGGATTGGTTTCTGGATGCTTGTTTGTGGTTAAAATTGTGTGGTTTTTATACCTACTTAATGAGAAGGGAATGCCGCAAGGAAGCCAGAACTAGGCTGTTTTCCCTGCTGCTTTCAACATGAAACCAAAGTGATTTAGCTGTTGTTTCGACCAGGTGGGAAAGCCTGGATGTGGACATTCCCTACGTAGGATGGAGGCCACGTGTCTGCTACGCAGGTGCCTACAGCAGGTCGGTGGCACCCGTGGTGACAGATCGCCACTGTGCTGGGCACTGCCCCGCACATCTGCTTCATCTCTCTTGTCTCCTTCCATCACCCCACAAACTCTGTATGTGCCGTCTGCTTCATTCTGCCGGAGAGGAAAGGAGTCAAAGACGATAGCACAGTGCTTGAGGCGATGCAGGGCTGGGTGCGGGACCCAGTGCACCCGATTCTGCTCACCACACGCCCCGGACAGCTGCGGCTCCGGCTCCGGCTCCGGCACAGACGAATACCTCCTGCGAGTGCTCTCGGGTCAGGTGCTGCAAATGTGAGCCCAGCTCCAGGACCACCAGACTCTGAGGGTGGACAGTCCCTTCCGTCCCAGGGCCTTAGTTTTCTCATTGTACCACGGGACAGCGCTCCCTGCTGCAAAGAGTTTGCTGTGGTTTGAATGTGTCCCCCAAAGTTCATGTGCTGGAAACTTAATCCCCAATGCAACAGTGTTGAGGGTGGCATCTTCAACAGGTGATTGGGTCACAGGGGCTCTGCACTCACCACTGGACTAATGTTGGTATCACAGGAGTGAGTTTGTTACAAAAGTCAGTCTGGCCACCTCTGCCCTGCTTCCTTCCACCACGTGATGATGTAGCTGGAAAGCCCTCACCAGGTGCGGTCCCCTTGATCTTGGACTTCCCAGCCTTCCTAACTATAATACATAAGTCTCTGTTATTTGAGAGATAAGTAGAACTCTGTTATAAACTACCCGGTCCGTGGTATTCTGTAACAGCAGCACAAAGCAGACTCAGACAGTTCTTGCAGGCTTCAGTGAGATGGTGCACAGGCTGCTCTGTCCTCAGGTCCAGCCTGAGGGCAGTCGGAGCTGGCTGGCCACGGGGTCTTCCCCATGCCCATGCCCTGGGGAGCCCACCACCCTCCGGGTACCTTGCTGGCCCTGGACTCCCCAGGTGGACACTTGCAGCCAGATCCCCCCACTGTCATTCTACGGGCCAGCTATCCCCTGCAAGGGCAGGCCCTAAAATGTTGCTTCCTCTTTTTCCTTCCTGTAGATTTTAGGGGATTTTTATCTAGATGGAAAACATGGCAAATAGTATAATCTATAAGCTTGATATTCTTAAAATAAAATTAAGGAGCTTGAGATCAGCTGGCTCTGGGCCCATAGCTCTTTTTTGACTGTTTTAAGAAATGCATTAGATTCAGAAGAAATCTTTTCCTAGCGCCTTCCTCTTAATTTTTAAACCCCTTTGTACATCAAAGGTTTTAAATGCAAGGAAAATGCAAGCCTTTTATCTCCAATCCATTTACCCTTAAGTCACTGAAGTTGTTCTGCAAGATGATCGAATGTTCTGATCATTCCTTTCTCAGGACGGGAAATTGCACTGAATTCTGGGTGAGCAATCTCTGGTTGCCCAAGGTCTGAGAAAGAGCCAGAACCCCCAATTCAGTAGGGTTCTAACAGACACAAGGCTTGGCCAAGGAGTGCCTTCTTTGGCTAATACTTCCCTTTTGGTTCTTTTAGATTCCGTGTCCCTTTGAAGACAGTACAGTAAGCGTCATTGATCTGTTTTTCCAAAAAGCCATCTTCAAAGTCAGTTACCAATACATTTCAACTGAGGTGCACAGACATTTTTGCAATGGAATCTGAAACTTCTCAACCCCCCTGGCTTCGTGCTTCTAGGTGGGTTTGGAATTGGATTAGAAGTGAGGGCGGGTCTGGATAATGCCTCTGACTTTGTCTGTAGCCCCTGAGGTTGCAGGTGTCTTAATGCTGCTGGGGTGATTTCGGCCTCGTTGGAAGTAATGGGAGGACTGAGTGGAAGGGCCTGGCGCGCTGGCTGGAGGCCAGCGCCACAGACGCAGCAGCGGGCTTAGTGGCGGAGGTGCAGAGCTGGTTTGTGCCTCGGGTTTTCTGAGGAACTGACTTCAGGCCTGGCTCTGGTTTCATTCCCACACGTGAGCTGCCTCTTCCTCCTGATCTTCCTGTGAGGGTGAAACCAGCGGGTCTATAAGCCCCAGAAGGGTCTGAGGGGCCCTGTCTATACTGTTCCCTGTTGTTCCCAACGTAGAACCTGGAACATGTTTGGTGCTCAGCTACACGTCTGTCAAAGGAAGGCATGCAGGAACGCCCAGAGCCCCTTCCTTTCACTTACTTGTAGAGAAAGTTCTCCTGCAGCAAGCCCCTCCCTCTTCACTCTCTCCTTTCTAGTGTGCTCCCGGAGTTTTCCAGTTTAGCCTCAAACCACTGCAAACCAGTTCTCCATTTGTCAGTCAGCCAGAGGAATTGCGATAAGAGCCCCTGTGTTTGCAATTCTCAAGGACTTGCCTAATGGCTCCTTCCAGGCTCCCCTTGAAACGTGAGTGGAGCCAATTCCTGTATCAGTTGGACATGGAGGGAGCGGCCAAACCTCAGTGGGGAGACAACGAGGGGAGGGGCTGGGGAGGAATCTGGTCTAACAGGTGAAACGACGTATCCAGGTGGCATGGGACAGTTGGCATAGGTGGCACAGGACAGAAAACGGGGTAGTCCTGGCCCCCAGAGCCGTTAGGGAGTCTAGCTGGGCATGATGGTCACACACAGGATGACACGGACTTTCAGGAAGGCTGGCAGGTGGCAGGCCGGCCTGACCCCCAGGCAGATTCTGGTCAGTTGTCCAGCCTTGGAGTGGGAGCAAACATAGCTCTAGCCGGAGAGGAGCAGAGCCCTGTTGGGAGCTGACCCCTAGGTACAAGGCAGAAATGCAGTTCCCAGAAGGGGGCCAGCAGCAGATGTGGCCCTAAACTCAGCCCACCTGAGGAGTTGGGGCTGTCCCCGTACCCCCGTCTCAAACCACGGCTGGACTGTGAAGAAGGCAGAGGCAGGCTGAGGCGGGCCAGGCACTCCCGCCTCGAACTTCTCTTCTTGCTTGGATGTGGCTGGAACTTACAGTGCTTGACTATTTGGGAATAAGAGCAGAGCCCACCCGGAGCAGGACTGCACTCCTTCCTCGTATGTCAAGTCCTTCCAGGTCAGAGAGGACTTTGGAGCAGTTGCACAGGTCGCAGACTCTGGGCTACCTGTCACGGCAGGGTTATGTCTGCTGAGAGGCTTTGCTGCTCTGACAACAAGCCCTCCTCCTCCTGCCACCGCTGTTGCCCACAGCCGTGGGCGCGTCACACTCCGCTCTGTCTGGCTTTCCCAGGGTGGTGCCCCGGAGAGCCCTGAGAGGCAGACCCTCCCTCCTTGTTCACAGATGGAGAAACAGAGGATTCGGGGGAGGGCGTTGATTTGCACAGGGCAACAGAGAATACAAATGGGGCCAAGTCTTGTTTCCACTACACCACCTAAGCGCCCCAAACTTGGAAATTGGAAATAGAATGAAAAACTATTTCCCGTTAGAGGAGTGACTGAAACTTCAGGACGTCCTAAGATCTAGATGGGCCATTTTCCAAAGGATCAAGGGCAGGGTTTTAGCAGGGACCGGAAAGGTGCACGGTAGGCCCTCCACAGATATCAGTTGAATAAGCAGATACATAAATGACAGGATGTGTGACTGGCCAAAGGCTAAATGTTCTGTCCCCGATCATCTCCATTAATTCCAAGCATGTCTGCCTGCTCCATGTGAAGCCCGTGTTAGCTGGGTCCCCTCAGTTGTTGCGACGTGAGCTTCCCTAGCATCCAGGCGCTTGGCCTCCCATCACAGGTGACCCAGGTGCGTCTCTCCAGGATGCAGAGGGATCCAAGCTGCTGAGGCTGCGGCCACTGCCCACCGGCCTCGTCCTCCCCAGCGGGTGTCTGGCTGCCTTTGCTGACGGCCTCTCTGTGTCCAGCGCCCGCCCCCCACCGCCACTGGCACTTGTGCCTGGGGTTGTCCTACCCTCTCCATCAGGGCACTCAGCGCCATTGGGAGACGCCCCCAGAGAACAGGATCCCTGCCAGCCAGCACGGGACGGCCGGGACGTGTGAGCGAGAGACTGTGGGGGATTAAGTGTGCTCGGTGGAAACTTCCAGGCAGCCAAGGAGCGCTCTGAGCATGCCAGAAACACACGCACACCAAACCCCCTCCATTGTACACACTACATTATGCGCCTCAAACAATAAAATTGGAAATAACCAGAAAAAGCAGAACCTAAAAGTCCCTAACCACATGGAATCTAAAAATAGTCTCCTAAGTATCAACTAGGCAGGAGGAAACGCCAAGGCAGTGAGGGGGATTCAGGAAAACAATTAAAACACAGACACCCTAAGGAGCGTGTGGAGTCAGGCTCAGAGGGAAAGTAACTGCTTTAAATGGCAACTTTAATAAAAATGCAAAGGGAGCCTTAATGGCCTAAAAGTTGACAAAGAAACAAAGATGCTGGCTCACAGAACAAGGCCAGGAGAAAGAAATGCAAAGAACACAGAGAAATAGACTAGAAAGAGAAACAATACATTAAGCGATGTGGGTAAAGTCCTTGAAAAAATAAATTCACCAAGTTGAAGAGCTGTAGGAAATATTTTTGACAGAAAGAGAGAGAAGCTCCACAGTTAGTAATGAGAAGGGCTGATGGAACAGGAGAGCCGTTCGGGGGCCGGGGTGGCCTGCTGCACTGGGGGAAGGTGGGTGGACACAGTGGGTGGGCTGGGACCGAGGGAGCCAGTCTCACCTGTCACTCTGCTCCAGCAAGTTGCCGGACTTTGGAGCGAAGAGTGATAACCTGCTTCTTAAGGTTTTTCACAATGTCTGAGTGAGTTTGTCTGTATCACTCTCGGGGACAGGCAGGGGCAGAGCCAGGGACAGCAGGTGGCCCCAGCCTCTCAGCTCCACACGCACCAGTCACGAGAGCAGCGGTGAGTCCGGGCCAGCTCTTGTCCCCGTGGTACAGAGAAAGAAACCAGGGCAAAGAAGGGTGTAGAACATTGTCTGAGGTCATTCGGCTTTGTCAGAACGATCTCCCGGACGGGTGGAGGACCACGGGGCTGTCACGTCGTTGAAGGAGCTGGGAATGTCCTCCCTGAAGTAAAGATGTCCCAGGAGGCTGTGTCCCCTGTGCCTGGGCACGAGCTGACACCGTGGGTGGGAGCTCAAGGAGGCACATTAAGTTCAGCTTGAGTGTAGTGGAGTGAAATTTGTGTTCAAAACCATCGCTGTCAACTTTCTCTGGTCTTTTCCTCTTTCCTTCTCAGCTTCCAAGTTTGGGGGTGATGGGGAAATGGTCTTTCCTGATTTTTGGGTTTCTAAAAACATTAACCCATTATGAGACAACATCCTGTACCTCTGAGAGAAAGATCATCACCATTAAAGAAGAAAGGAACTTTCTTTAGAGGCTAAAAGAATTTGGGGGTGGGGAGGTAGGCATGGGGGCAGGTGGTGAGAAAGGAGACACTTTGCTTCTTGGGCAGGGTCTGGTGAAGCCTCCGGGAGGCACTGAGGTAGCTGGCTACTTGGTGGCACCATTGAGAGTCTCGCCAAGCCTCAGAGGCACAGGCAGGCTCCTATGACCCCCACCCCAGGGACGGCATCAGTGGGCTTGTGCCAGCTTGAGATCTGCAGGAGCCACAGCAAAAGGGACGAGGGGATCTAAGCAGAGACCCCCAAGGACCCAAGGTCTAGGGCCAGATGAGACTGTGCTCATCCTGGCAGACAACTGAGCAGACAGAGGACTCAAGAGTCAGCCTGTACCTAAGCCCCATCCAGAACATATTTACACCCTTGGGGAGAAAGGAGGGGAACCCAACTGATTGAATTTAGTTTTTCCCTAACTATGGTGACATGAGACTTTCAAATAGAAAGTAAGTAGAATTGGGTTTGTACACTGAGAGTCTGCCTCCATGTTAGGGAGATTACGAAATGTAGATGGTCCCCTGTCATTGGACTGTCCCAGCAGGGGCTGGATAAGCCTTTGGCAAAGATGCCTAGAAGAAATGCATGTGCTGGCCAAGGCTCCTCCTGCCCTGCCACTGCCTGACTCCGCTGGGGGAAGATGACAGCTGGCAACAAGTGCTCTGCGGGAGCAAAAGTGTTTCCTCCAGCTACCTGAACCTCCTGTTGGCGGCTCATTTGTGAGGGGACAGAGCCGTAGGGTAGATGAGGTTGGTGGACAGAGCACTTGGGAATAGAAGAGAAGATGGCGACACTGAAGAGCGGGCGTCTTTATTGCTCTTTCCTCACTAGGTTGTAAGATCTTTTTCACAGCTTGGTTTTCTAAAATATCACTTCTCCTGTTTATCTCTGCCATCATCATTTGTTTTTATTTCAAACGACTATAGTTTCACTTCCAGATTTCTAGTTCTTTAAATGCTCCTGTTTTTAGTCCATAATCTCTGGTTCACAATCTTTTATTCCTATTTTACAGATGTAAAAAAATGTCTCTGTGGGAATTTTAAGATGACCAGTCCTTTTCAGATTACTTTGTTATCTCCATTTGTCCTGGAAGTGAATCCTCCCTTCCAGTAGGTTTGTTCATTGTCATTCATAGCGTTACACTTTCTTGTTTGTTTCAGCATTTGGCTTTTGAGCTCATCTTGCTGTGAGTTTTATTTCTGTGGTTGTTATTTCAAACATTTTCTTTGCAAATTCTCTTGTTATTGTCTGGTGGTTTTCCAGATTCCAGGCTTCCTGTGGTCCACAACTCAGACAAAGTCTTATAAAAGGGCTCGGCGATCTTTCCCCTTTGGGACTCCTCGTCGTAGTCCCCAAAGCTGTGAGTGGCAGTTGGGCACCATTTACAGGGAACACAACGTGACGAGCCACCTTGGAAGTGTGGGGTAAGGTGGCCCTGAGGGAGGCCCATTTCCAATCTTGATATTTCTCTATTGTCTTCCAGTCTTGGAGTTACCACTATCTGAAGCTCAGAGAATGTAAATCACTTGTTTGAGGAAATTCACTGGAGAATAGTCCAAAACTCATGCATTTTTCTGCCTCACTGTGCTGCAACCCAGAGTTGTCCAAGAATGCTACGGAAAACGAATGGGCCCTTGAAGTTTGGCCTTGAAGATATTTCTAGGATCCACTGGAAATGGATTACTCACATTCTTCCGTGGATGTGGATGTTTGTGGGGAGAGAGGCAAGTTGGGGCTTTACTGCCTCCAGATTGCCCCACGTCGGCTGCCATGGCTGGGCCAGCTGAGTCCTGAGAGGACACCCAGAGACTTATCTTGGATTCTTGCAGTTCCTTCCACCACCACAGAGGTTGAGAGAGGCGACTCTCCTCCAGCGAGAACTCTCTTTGGATTTCAAACAGCCCCAGGGTTTTGTTACACTATTATTGGATGTGATTTTCCAAAACCACGCTTCACTTTGAGTTTGCATCACTGTCGGGCAGTTTTCTCCACCGCTTCAGAGGGAGAGATGGAGCCCAGCTGAAGACTTAGCAGACACACACATGAGCCTTTGCACAGTTCCTCTCTGATATATGACCTCATAGGTTCAATAACCCTGGGAATATTTGATCTTGGTCCCGCAAGTTCCCAGGGCCATTGGTTTACTGGAGGCTGGTGCTTGAAGTCTCTCCTTCTAAAACCCCACTACCAAAGAAAAGATGTCAAGGCTACCAGGGGAACTGACTGTATGTTCAGCCAATCAGATTTTGGGGAGGAGAGTTCAAAATACCTCCGTTGGCTAAACCCGTCCAACATAGAGGAAGAGCTGCCCAGTTGGCTTCCCCTAGGCCTAGCATGGAGCCTGGCACATGGGTAGCTCACAGCAGCTAAAAGGGGAATTCTTTGCCCATAATAATGGATGTATCTATTATCACCACCCAATAATGGCAAAGGGATAAAGAACAAAATGGCTCATCTCCAATGAATCCAATTCCAAAAGGTGACAATCTGCATGCACTCTGTGTTTTGAAAGTAGGTGGAACTGCTTTTCTAAATGTTTTAGGTCTGGAAAACTTCAAAGGTACTTGGCCAAGCAAGGCCTCTCTTAATTTTTAAATGCTTGTCTATTTTAAGAGAAATCTGAGCCGCCTGTTTCTGATTCACTTATACTTGATTTGTCAAAACACTCTTTTGTAAGTGGTGTTTGTTGTCCAAAAATCCATGTGACCCCTGTTAGAAGTACTGCATCCCGAGGCAGGGAATTGGTTATGGTCAGTTGTCCCCATTCCCAACCCTGATTTCAGCTCCATTTCTCATCTTTCTGGAGGGATCCAAAGTCCTAACAGGGCCGTCTGTCTCTATCCGTTTTTGGGAACTAGACGGGGCTTTACAAGAAGAAACTGTGGTTGGTTGTCCTCAGATCCCCAACCAAGTCTTAGAGGTTTGGCTAAAAATCTTGAACACCCTTCCCAGAGGAGAGTAAATAGAGCCTTGTGAAAGCACAGCATTTGTGCTCTTTTGACTGTAAGAAGTTATGTACTTGCAGTGTAGAATGATAAATGAATGTGTTTTTCTGCGGCCACCTCTATCTGGTCTGCTGTACGGGGTCTACATTCATGCTCATTATATCTGAAATGACAAATTATCCTCTAAAAATATTTTAAAATTATATTCAGTGAAATGTACAGACCTTAAGTGTATAAGTGGAGGAGTCCTGACAAATGTACACACCGGCATAACCAACAACCTAAGCAAGATACAGACTATTCCCACCATTGCAGTGTCTACCTGTTCCCCTCCAGTCATTCCTGTTACACATAAACGAGTGCGGCTTCGACTCCTGTCACTGTGGTGGGCAGCTTCTAAGATGGTTCTAATGATCCCTGCCTTGGTATTCATGTCCTTGTGCAATCCCTCCTATGGAGCATGGGCCGTGCCAAGTGACTTGATATTCCTTCCGGGGCTAGGTTGCAAAAACACTTGGGACTTCTGTCTTTCTTATTATCATCTCTTGCATTCTCTTGTGGAGCCCAGCTCTGGGGGAAGCCACCTGCCACAGGAGAGGCCCATATGGCAAGAAACTGATTTCTCCAGCCAACAGCCACTGAACACCTAACCCAGCCAACAGTCTTGTGAGTGAGCCTGGGAGCAGACAGCCCCCAGGCAAGCCTTAAGGTGACTACAGCCCTGGCAAACACCTTGAAGTAGCCCTGCGGGAGATCTGAACCTAAGGCATCCAGCTAAGGTATGCCTGGACCCCTGACTCTCAGAAACAGTGAGATAATAATACATGCTTGCTACTTTAAGCCAAAATTTTTGTTCTGCAACAATAAATAACTAAAATAACCACCATCAATTAGTTTTGTCCTTGAACTTCAGACAATGAAATCATACAGTATGTATTCTTTTGTACCTGGGGTCATTTGTTTTTATGTCTTGCAGGTCTACAATCTTTGTGTATTTTTGGATGTCTTGTGCAATCTTGTATGTCTACAAGATTCATTCGTGTAGTTGTGTGGATCAGTAGTTCATTGCATGAATATATGGCAATTTATTTATCTATTCTTCTGTTGATAAATGTTTGGGCCATTTCCAGTTTTATGCTTTTTTGAATAAAGTTGAATAAAGGTGCCATGAACAATCTTATACAAGTGTTTCTATGAACATATGTTTTCATATTTTTTTAGGTAAATACTTAGGAGTCCAATTGATGAATCATTGTCAGTTAATTTTAGAGGAAACTTCAAAATAGCTTCCAAAGTGTCTGTACTACTTTGAACTTCTTTTGCCACGTGTCTTTTCAAGATTTTCTTCTACTTCTTATTCTTTTTTTCAAGCCTTTTTAGGTGAAAACTTAGATCACTGATTTTTAAATCTTCTATCTTTCTATATAAGCATTTAAAGTTATAAATTACTCACTGGACATTGCTTAATTGCATTCCACAAATTTTAATATGCAGTATTTTCAAATATCACCAGTTTAAAATATTTTCTAAATTCTAAATTTTCTTTCTTCCCCAGTGATACATTATTTTTAAGTGTACTACTTAACTTTCAACTATTTGGAATTTTTCTATTTGCTGTTACTGACTTCTATTATAATTTCACTATATTCGGAGACTACACTATGTTATATTCAATCTTTCAGAATTTATTGAGGCATTTTCTGACCCAGTATATGATCTGTCTTGTGACTATTCCAAGCACACTTTAAAACAACGTATATTCTGCAGTCGTTGGTATAGTGTTCAGTAATATCAATTTAGCCAAGTTGGTTGTTAATTTTGTTTTAGTCTTCTATATCTTACTGGGTTTGAGTACGTGTATGTATGTGTGAGTGGGTAGTTGTATTAATCATTAAGAAAGAGGTGTTAAAATCTCCAATTATAATTGTACAGTTTTCTATTTCTCTATTTGTCAATTTTAGATTTATGTATTTTGGACTGTTATGAAGTACACACAATTTTGGAATTGTTATATCTTCTTGATAAGTTATCCTTTTATTATTATAAAACTGTACCTCTATTCTCTGGAAATATTTCCTGTCTTAAAAATCTACTTTTTCTGATTTTAACATTTATATACCTCCTTTGTTACTTTTCCTGTTTTCATAAAACATCTTTTTGTGAAATCTTTTTTTTTCTTTCAAACTCTCTTGTGCACTTGTATTAATATTTCACGTGTATCTCTTATAATTAACATACAGTTAGATCTGTTTTATATTCCATTCTAGTAAGTTCTGTATATGTGTTAAAGAATACAAATATTCTTTTATATGTACCCACATAGATACTGTTTCTGATAAGCTATGTCAAATACAAATGTCTATCTGGTGTCAGTTCTCTCAGTCTGAAGAATTTTCTTCAGCCGTTCTTATGCAGCAACTTTTCTGACTACAAATTCTCTCAGCTTTCATTTATGTGAAAATATCTTTCATTGAAAAGATAGTTTTACAGGATTTAGAATTGGGGATTGACACTTCTTTTATTCATCAGCATTTAAAAGAGGCTCCCTTGTCTTCTGGTTTCCATAGTTTATAATAATAAGGCAGTCATAATTTAAAACATTATTCTCTATGTAAATTGTCTTTTTTCTTGAGTTGCTTTTAAGATTTTCACAATGTTTTTGGTTTTCAGCAGTTTGACTATGATGTGAGTACCTGTGGTTTTCTTTGTATTTGTCTTGCTTGTGGTTTTCTTAGCTTCCTAAACCTATATGTTTGTTTTTTACTAAATTTGGGAAAATTAGAGGTATTATTTCTTCAAATATTTTTTCTGTCCCATGCTCTCTTCTATTTTTCTGGAGCTCAAGTTACACATATATTAGACCGCTTGATATTACTCCACAGGTGCCGGAGGATTTGTTCTTATTTCTTTTTGCTCTTTAGATTTGAAAATGTAAATTGACAAGCATCACGTTCACTTGCTAATTCTTCGGCAACTTTTGATGTGTTGTTATTCCTAGTAAATGAATTGCTTCATAGATGTTTTACTTTTCACTGTTAGAATTTTCATTTATTTCAATACGACCACAGTTTTCTTTAAGTGCTTTGACATATTTACAACAGCTACTTCAACAACTTTGTCTGTTATACTACATGTGAACCATCCTGGGTTCTGTTTCTATTGACTCTTTTTTCTCTATTATGGGTCACATTTTTCTGCTTCTTTGATAAATGGGATGTATTTTCCAGCTTCTTCACGTGTCTTTTTTTACTGAATGTTAGACTCTTTAGATGACATATCATAGAATACCTGAATTGTGTAATTTTCCTCCATAATGTGCTGAGTTCTGTTTGGCAGACCTTTGAATTCCTAGGAAGTTACCAGTAGGTCACCCGTGCTTGGGGAAGGCTTACGACTGCCCAGGTGTTGGTGGGAATGAAGTGGGACCAGCAGGAGGAGGACTGGGCAGGAGGCATAACACTCAGGCAAAGACTGGTCATTGAAACTGTCAGGCCCCAGCTGCTTTCTTTGGTCTAATATTTGAAAAATCTCCTTATACATTTTGTCCGGTTTTATAGTTATTACCCATAGGAGGACAAGCCTGGAACTTACTCTGTGATGGCCAGACACATAAACCTGACCAATCACTTTTACATTTTGGTTTAAGGGATCAATATTTTTTTGTATGGCCATTTCTACTTCCCCTTCAGTTTGGGCTCCTTGACACTTATTTTGGGGAGAAGTCAGTCCCCAGCTCAGGCATGAGCTGCCAGAGAGGTAGCTAGCACTGTGAAAAGAACATTTCATTTGAACCTGACCTCAAATCCTAGCTCGGTCACTTACAACCTTATGACTTTGGAACAATTAACGTGTCACTCTAAGTTTCAGTTTTCTCATCTAAAAAGGGGGGCAGTCATTATAATGCTGATCAATAACATTTGTAGAATGCTCACTCTGTGCCAGGAATTTTTCTAAGTGATTTAAACTTGCAGGTTCTTTGTGAGCATAGAAACAATGATCTGTGTTATGGCCAAGTGGCCCGAGGGATTGGGAAGGGAAGAATTCAAGATTCTGGGACTTGGGTGGGGGTGACCATCCCAAGGACCAAGCTTTGCCTGAGTATTATCCTTTGATGTTCAACCCTCATCCTGGTGGTTTCATTTTGTCTCCACCAACAGCTGGGAAGGTCGTAAGCCTACTCCAAACATGGGCGACTAACTGATTCCTAGGTGTGGTGACACTAATGGCTGTGGGTGGTACTTGCTGGTTTTCTACCTGAATATGTTGTCACAGTATTAGACCCATTACAAGTTCTCAGCAATATTTGTAGAGTGATTAAATGATTAAAAATTTGAAGCAATAAAGAAATTATTGAAGGCAGTGGTTAATTAATTAATGGTTTCCTGGGGCATTTAATTTTGTTTTCACAGTACCCAGCAGATAATGGCAGCTTTTTTGACCAAGACTGTTGAGTAAACCTTAAACTTTATATCAGTGAGTATCGCTGAGGTTATATTTTAGTAAGAAATAATCCCCAAATCTCAGAAATTTAACACAACTGCTATGGACTATTTGTGCCTCCCCAAAATCCATGTGTTGACACTCTAACTCCCAAGGTGACAGTATTAGGAAGTTTTGCCTTTAGGAGGCAACTAAGTCAAGAGGTCAGAACCCCCATGAATTGGATTTGTGCTTTTACAAAAGGGAGCTGAGAGGACTCACTCCCTGATCCCCCAGTACGGTCACCGAGGCAAGACAGCTGCCTGTGAACTAGGGGGAGCCCCACCTGCTGGCACCTTGATCTGGCTTTCCCAGCCTCCAGAAATATGAGGACTAATGCTCGTAGTTTATAAGCCACCATGTTGATGGTATTCTGTTACAGCAGCTAATGAACTAAGGCAGAAAACTGTTACTGAAAGTGAGGGTGCTGCTGAAACAAACACCTAAAAATATGGAAGAGGCTTTGGAACTGAGGAACAGGTAGAGCCTGGAAGCGCTCTGAAGTGCATGCCAGAAAAAGCCTACGCTGCCGTAAGTGGATCTTTAACAGTGATTCTGATAAGGGCTAAGAAAGGAAACAGAGGAGCTGTAAAGAAAGCCTCAATCCTTTTAGAGAATACCTAAATATCTCTACATACGGACGGTGACGCCATCTGAAGAGGTCTCAGGCAGAGATGAGGAACAAACTACAAAGCAGCACAGAACTTGGCTGGATTCAGCTTGTGTCCTAGTGCTCTCTGGAAGGTGGACTTCCTGGAGGGCAGAGCACAGAGTCAAAGACGATGATTCTCAGACTTTAAGGTCAAACAGAATGTGCCCCATTGAGTTTTGGACTTACCTGGGACCTGTCACTCCTTTGTTCTTTCTCCTTTTTGGAAATGGCATGTCAATCCTACGCCTGCCCCACCATTGTATTTTGGAAGCACATAACTTGTTTGATTTCACAGGGTTATAAATGGAGAGCAATTTGCCTCAGAATGAATTATCCCTCAAGTATCATTCATATCTCACATAGATGATATTTGGTTGGGACTTTGGACTTTTGACTTTTGAGTTGATGTTGAAAGAAGACTTTGGGGGCTATTGGGATGGAATGCATGTATTTTGCATGCAATAAGTACGTGAATTTCGTGGGGGCTAGGAATGAAATGTCATAGTCTGAATATTTGTGTCTCCCCAACACTTAACATGTTGAAATCCCAAATTTCTATTAGAAGGGGGGGCCTTTGGGATTTGATTAGGTCACGAGGGCAAAGCCCTTATAAAAGAGACCCCAGAGAGTGCCCTCACCTTTTCTGCCATGTGAGGTTACAAGAAGATGGCCAGCTATGAACCAGGAAGTGGGCCCCCACCAGATACCTTGATCTTGGACTTCCCAGCCTCCAGAACTGTGGAAAATAAATTTATGTTGTTTATAAGCCACCTAGTCTATGGTATTCTGTTATAGCAGCCTGCATAGATTAAGACAATGTCAATGGAAATGAAGCCAAACAATAATTTAAAGAGGTTTATTCTGAGCCACATTTGAGGACTGTGACCCAGAGCCACACCCAAGAGGCCTTGAGCAAGTGGACTCACTGTGCTTGGGTCACAGTTTGATTTTATACATTTCAAGGAGATAGGAATTGCATGTAAAGTCATAAATCAATGCATGAAAGGCATACATTGGTTTGGTCCAAAAAGGTGGGGCATCTCAAAGCTGGGGCTTATAGATTGTAGGTATGTTTAAAGACTCTTTGATTTATAATTGGTTAAAGAAATGAAGCTTTGTCTAAAGGTTTGGAATGTTTTAAGTTAAGATAGGGAAGACTGTTAATCAGGGAGAAGCCCCTGGACATGTTCCCATACTCAGTGATTTGTTGTATACATTGAGGACCTGCAGGTTCATCTTGCATAGCCTTAGGCCTGTCAGTGAGTTACAGACAATATCCACAAGAAGAGAGGGCGTCGTGATGAGGCAGGTCTGACCTCCATCTCTTGGCCAGCAACTCAGTTTTAGGGTATCCCCTTGACCCAGAGGAGGTCCATTCACTCAGCCGGTGGGGAAGGGAGCCTTAAGATTTTATTTTAGTTCACAAGAACGACAAAAGTTTGTTTCTCACTCGTGTTAGTGTCAAATTCACGGTAGGGAGCCCTGCTCATTGTAGTGTTTCAGGGATGCAAGGTTATCAAGACCATTTCTCTCCATGTACTTTTAATATCACTGAGACAGGGGAAAGGGACAAAGCACTCTTTGCTGGATCTTAAGAGGTTTCCACATTTCATTGGCCAAGCAAGTCATTTAGCTGCACATAACCTTAAAGGGGCAGGGAAGAAAATTTTAGGATATACTTGGCAGGGAGGCCTGGAGCTAGAATCTTTGTGAACAGCCTAATGACTACACCGTCTCTTTACACCTTTCACCAAACCAGCTTCGGCCATGTCAGCCACACGTGCATTTGGCAACACCTCATATCCACATGTGCTTTCGCCAAGAACCATCACTTCTTTAAAACGGCTATTTTTCTCTTAGACATGTGGTCCACATTTGCTCCCTAAAACACTCATCGCTAATAAGAATGCCACTTCAGTCAGAGCCTATGTCCAACTCGATCTTCTCTAGCAAAGATTTTACTTTTAATACTACGAAGTTATGTTTTAGCCAATGTAAAAAGCATCAACTAGAACAAGTTTAAACTTTTGTCAGAAAATCAAGACTGTGCTTTCTTTGGCTTCTCTTTACTCTTGAAACTTTCCTAAATTAACTAATGATTATAACTCCATATAAACTTCAATTCATTTGTATATCAGTTCAAGAAACTTTTTCTATCACCAATAATTATCTTCAAATTTTCTTACATTGCATATACAATAGAAGGATCACAGAAAGGTCAAACCTACCAATATGTGAGATGCAAGGTTCATATGGTAGTGAGCAAGTTTTTCCATCAAAAAGAGCCAGAGTAAACTGCAAACCACACAGTGAGAAATGCACATATTTGAGGGTGTTTGGAAAATGAATCTCAAATGTTAGCTTTAGCTTAATGATTTTAGTACCTGCTCACAGAGACCCCATGTCCTGGTTTTGAGAACATGAATTTCACGGACATGTCTTGTCTAGCACTCCTGGGAATGAATGTCTGTTATTTAGCATAAGCAATATTTTGTCAGTCTCACACCATCTAGCTGTAAATAGTATTAATACAAAGTTATAGAAAGAGATTCATTTACAGAGAAAAATATGCAATAGCCATGAAATCTGTAGATTATATGTCAGGGCTAAAAGTGGACTCAAATTCTTATTCTCAACTGGTTGATGCATATTTTCATAAGCTCTAAGACAGAAAAATGGGGAGAAAATTTTTAGGTTAGTTTTAGGATCCCAAAGCCACTGCTTTTGTGCCTCTGGTTGTTCATACCTGTTAGGTAGCATCATTTCAAACACCACAAAAATCATTCTTTCTTCCTCATTTTAGTGATTTCTTGAGTAAAAATGCTATTTCACCCTCATAAATGCTCCCATTTTCATATCGCCATGATGATCGTCTCCTGTCTTCTTTCCTCAGCCACTACGGCAACAGTCAGGAGGTCATAACCTCTATTAATACGTTGTTGCTGCCTTTTCCTTTGTTCCTATCGGTAGGGGAGGCTTGATACCATTGTACTGAGGCTACAAATTCTTCCTTTATGTGAGTTCTCTTATCCAGAGAAAATTAAGCTTGAAATCAATAACAGAAAGAAAACTAGAGGCTTCTGGCCTGGACAAGATGGCATAGACCTGTCTCTCTCTGCTCCTCTCCACCAAGTACAACAATAAACCCCAAAAATGATGAAATGAACTCTGAAAGGTGGGAAAAGGAAGGCAAACTGGTTGGGGACCCTAGGGCTGGAGAAACAACATAGAGTTAGGGTGTCTTGCAACAACCCTCACTCAAAAGAAGGAGATTCAGCACAGTATTTCCAACCTTCCAACTTAGCAACAGCAGGCAGCCAGGTAGGGCCATCCAACCTTGGATGGGAGTCCCTCTGACTACTACACCAGGTGAGCCCAGTGGCACTGGCAAGGGGGATCAATCAGGAGCCTCAGTGACAGTAAGTGGCCAGGAAAAGTACCAACCTCCCCTGTTGGGCATAAGACCCCAGAAGGCCAGGCAGCACTGGCAGAGGGGTCCTACCACAACATGCTCCCAGCTCCCCCATGAGAGACACCCAAGTAGCAGAACAGCGCGAGCAAGGAGATTCTTTCACAACAAGCACCTAACCAGACAGTGCTCTCCATCCCGCAAGGGCAGGCAAGGTCCTGCCAAAATGCAGCTCAGAAACCCCCTTCCACCATCAAGTGGTACCAGGTGGCCCAGTGTGGAGAAATTCTTCCTGTTTCCCCAGGCAGCAACAGCAGGAAGCAGTGGGAAAGTGAGATAAACCAAGCAAACCAAAATAACCTCACAAAGGCCCTGAAAATTATATTGTCATTGGAACCACAGCTGACAGAAGGAGGCCAGACCTGTGGGCCAAACCCAAACAGGGTGCCTGACTGTTAAAATAAGATATTTAAATAGAATCTAGAGTGTCAGAATAACCAAAATTTCCAGGACACAATCAAAATCATTCATCACACTAAGAACCTGGAAAATCACCACTTGAATGAAAAAGGCCGTCAACTGACCCCAAATATTCAGATGAATCAGATGTTGGAATTATTGGCAAGGATCTTAAAGTAACCATCACAAAAATGCTTTCATAATCTATTATAAATTTTCTTGAAACAAATGAAATGACAGAATTTCTCAACAAAATAATAGAAATTACTTAAAGAACAAAAATTTAGAACTGAGAAATACAATAACAAAAATTTTTTAAAACTTGCTGAATAAACTCAATGGTAGAGTAGAGATGACTGAGGATAAATATCAATAAACTTGAAGACAACTCAATAGAATTCACTCAGTCTGAACAACAGAGATAAAATAGACTGAAACAAAGGATGAGCAGAGCCTCAGAGACCTGTGGGACAACAAAAAAATATACAATGTTCATATCATTCAATTTCCAGAAGGGGAGAAGAAAGAGATAAAGACTGAAAGAGTATTTGAAGAAATAATGGCTGAAAAGTTTCCAAATTTAGCATGGATTCAAGAAGCTCCTCAAATTCAAAATCTGATAAACTCATGACACATCATAATTAAACTTGGGAAAATGAAAGGAAAAAAGGTTTTAAAAGCAGCCAGAGAGAAAGGACGCATGACCCACAGGAAACCACCAACTTGAATAACAGTGGGGTTCTCTTCTAGAACAATGGAGGCCAGAAGGAAGTGACACATTTTTCAAGCACAGAAAGAAAAGAATTGCCCACTATGAGTTCTATATGCAGAGAAATTATCCTTCAGGAATAAGGAGGAAGTCCAGACATTCTCCAACAAAGGAAAACTTGAAAGACTTTATCACCAGTGACCTACCTTAACAGAATGGCTGAAGGAAGTTGTTTAAACAGGAAGTAAATAATAAAGAGAGAAATCTTTGTAGAACAAAAGAAAAAGCAGAAATATGGGTATATGCAATAGACTGTCCTTCACATGAGTTTTATAAATCATATCTGATGATCGAAATAAAAGCTATAACGCCATCTGGTACTCAAGACAATGATATTTAAAAGTGAAGGAAGTAACGTGATTTAATAGAAGTAAGGCTTCAATGCTCCCCTTAAGGTGTAAAATATTGATACTAGTAGACTATACTAAGACTATAAATATATTGTAATATCCTGAGCAACCACTGAAAAAAACTATAAAAAGATACACTTAAGAGCACTATGAATAAAGGTGGAATAATAAATAATAAAAAATGTTCAAGTAACCCACGAGAAGACAAGAAAGGAGAAACAGAGAAAACAAATAATAAAATGGCAGGCTTAAACTCTAACATGTAAATAATTATCTTAAATATAAATAGTCTAAATGCAACAATAAGAAAGCAGAGATTGGTAGAGTAGATTAAAAACCATGGCCTAATTACATGCTATTTATAAGAAATTTACTTCAAATTCAATGACTTAGGTAGTTTGAAAGTAAACGAATGAAAAAAGATATTCCCCTGCAAACAATAACTTAAAAAAAAGCACAAGTGGCTACATTAATATCAGAAATAGTAAACTTCAAAGCAAAAAAATTTACTAGGGACAAAGAGGGACATTACGTAATGATAAAAGGATCAATCTAGGAAAACATAACAGTCCTATATCTATATGCACCAAACAGCAAGCCTCAAAATACATAAAACATATTTTGATAGAAGTGAAAGAAGAAAGAGAAAAATTCACAGTTATAATGAAAGTCTGCAACAACTTCCTTTGAGCAAATGAACTACTAAGCAGAAAAGCAGCAAAGATATAAAACATCTGAACAACACAATTAGCCAGGAATATCTAATTTACATACATAGAACACTTCACACAACAGCAGCACAATGTATTTTTTTTTCTAAGTACTCTTTGAAAATCACTAAGATAGATCATTCCCTGGACCACAAAATACCCTCAACAAATTTAAAAGAGTTGGAGTCATCTAGAGTATGTTCTCTGATCATAAAAGAATCAACTAGAAATCAGTAACAGAAAGAAAAAGAAAAAGTCTCTAAACACTTGGAAATTAAATAATCCATAGGTTAAAGGAAAGGTCTCAAAGGAAGCTAAAAAGAACAACCAAAAAATACATAGCACTGAATGAAAATGAAAAAAAATAAATCAACAGTGTATTAAAATATGTGAGACACAGCTAAATGCTGCAGGGAAAACTTACAGCATTAAATTCTTACATTAGAAAAAAGAAAAGTTCTCAAGTCAGTACTCTTCCTACCTCAAGGAATGAGAAAAAGTTGAGAAAAAAATCAAAATAAATCCACAGCAGACTGAAAGAAGGAAATAAAGATAAGAGGAGAAATCAGTGACACTGAAAACACAAAAATAGTAGAGGAAAATCAGTGAAGCAAGAAGCTGGTTCTTTGAGAAAATGCAAAAAAAACTGATAAAATTTAAGAAGAAAGAGGACATAAATCACAAATATTTGGAATAAAATAGGGGACATCACTACAGATCTTGCAGCCATTAAAAGCATAATAAGGAAATATTCTGAACAACTTTACTGTTATAAATTCCATAGTTTAGCAGAATAAACCAATTGCTCAAAACTCACAAACTACCAAAATGCAACAAATATGAGACATTAATATATGATCTGAATAGTCCTGTAACCATGAAAGAAACTGATAAGGCCTTTAAGAAGAAAGGGGCCAGAGTAACGTGGCATGGGGCAGCAGCAGAATCTGCTCCCTGGGGACAGAGTAAGGGTAAGGATTTAAAAACTAAAATGATAATAAGGATAAGAAAGCATGCATTTAAATCTTTGGGTTAGCATTTTTATAGCTGATTCCATTTGTGTGAGACCACTGATCAATATGTAATCATTGTAATATTTTGGGATGTTTCTTAAAAGATTTTCTTAAAAGAATCTGTCATGTTAAACTTCTGATTTTAATTAAATGATAAAAAATGTTTATAATTGCCACATTTAAATGTCTAGGGAAATTTAATTTGCTAAGTGACATATTTGTCAAGTGAACTAAATACTTGGAGGAACGTTTATTTAATATTTAAAGGAATACTGTTTGATACCTTTATATATCAGTAAATTGGACATTATGGAAGTACAAATTGTAGAAATGTTATTTTCCATGCATTAAAGCTTCTCAAATGTTAAAGAATTTATCAATAAGGAGAAACTGAGTAACCATAATTCTAGTCACTAACATTTCAATACCATTTACCGAGCACTACTTTTGTGCACTTAGTAAAAACACTACTGACAACAATGAACTCTCTTACTGGAGAGGGGTGGTCAGTACAAAAACATCCTAGCACCAGCATGGAGATCCTCAACCCTGTCTGCATGTTGGCATCACCTGGGGGCTTTAACAAAGTATGCCAGACTGAGTCAGCTTGTCCAGCGTGAGGCTGGGCACCAGTATCTATTAATACAAAACACTCCTAAGGGGCTTCTAATGGGCATGGGGCTGTTAAAAGTTAAACTGTAGCAAAATAAAATTGTAAAGGGTTTATTTGCATGAATGGCAATTCATGAACTGGGAAGCACTAACCCAAAGGTGGTTCCGGGCTTCAGGGAGGGGAGGCAAGGGGAAAGGTTTTTTAGGGTGAACACAGAAGGAAAGCAAAGAAAACGTTTGATTGGTTGCAGTTCTATAGTTGCCTTATTTGATTTATTCTGCCAGAAAGTCTCTAGTTATATAATTACAGGTTAGTTGGCAGCCTCTGATTGGTTAGCCTTAGTTTTCTTTTTCTTTAATATAGGCATTTACAAGAAATAGCTCATTAAGTGCCACTTAATTTGCAAGTCAAGCAAAGGTGAGGTCGTTCATGAGGCCTAACTGGCTTTGTCTGCTCAAGGGTTCTCCAGGCCGGTCTGCACTTCGGTTTCCTTCAGCAGGGGTGAGAACCTCACAGGTGGAGCCAGGTGGCCAGGGAACAAGGCAAGATGACCAGGAAGCTGACCGTTACAGGAGGAAGGGTTTGAGTAAGGCCTTGATTGCAAGTTGGATTCCATAAGCCAAGAGGCAGGGACACGGGGAGGAGCATGCTTGGGCTGCACCCGCGAGAACCACCTTCCCCGCAGGTGCTCGCCCTGATGCTTCCATGTTTGCCGGTGGTGTTTTCCCTGGCCTGGTCTCTCATGGGCATGGATCTCTCTGCACGCTCAGCTCACGGGCCGGGTGCATCCGGCCAGGCCTGAGCAGTAGGGTAAGGCGTCGGAGGTGGGCCATAGTCCTGTTAAAACCAGACGGTGGGGCTGGATCAGGAGCTTGAAGTCCAGGCGTCTGGTTTAGAAGAAGCGGGTGCAGGAACACCAGGGGCGTGGCCTTGTCCAGACTGCCCGGGGAGGGCCGTGTCCCAGCTCGCGGGGTCTTGTTCATGCAGGGTGGGCAGGCTCATGGTGGTCCGCAACCTGGCAGCTGGGGACCTGTGGAGCAGCCTGAATGTCTGGACTCTTCACTGTGGTGACACTGAGAACCTTTTAGTATCAGTCATTCTGGGAAGCGCTGGAAAGACAGCAGTGAGCAGAGCAAAGTCCCTGAGCTGGAGAAAGAATCCAGATCAGCAAATGCTCGCCATCCAGGGGGACGCGCACAGAGGAGAGGCAAACGCGAAGTACTGACAGCCAGTGGCCAGAGTGGCAGAGTCACACGCCTGGGAGTGTGAGCTCGCCCAGCCACTGTACTTCTTGGGGTCCTATTGTCATCAGCAATAAAATGGGAATTAATATAAAATAAACTAATATGACATAATATGATATATTTAGCTGAGGGTTTCTGTGAGGTATAAATGAGTTAATGCATGTAAAATATTTGTGATAGTGACTAAAACATGATTAGTACTCAATAAATGTCACTTATTGTTGTTATTTTATTATTGTCATTAACAATGATCCCCAGGGAATCTAGGAAGGCTTCCCATAGGAGGAGATGCAGGATTTGAATTGTGACGGGGAGCTGCGGTGTTTTGGGGACTATTTCAGAACAGGGAGTGCGTTGCAGGCCGGGGAGCAGCGTGTGCACAGGCCCCGGGTGGGGAGGCAACATGCAGTCTTCAGGGAAGTGCGCGTGGTTGGTGCAGCTGAAGCAGGCGTGGTGGGAGAAGAGGCCAGGGACAGGGGTGCCGGCCAGGTCACCAGGTGGTGGAAGCCAGGTGTGGGTGTGGCTTTGCCGCCCGGGTCTGCAGACCTCCCTTTGGTTCACAAGTGTGTTCTCAGGAAGTGCATATTCGATGGACATTTAGTAGCTCTGGCTTTATGATTATAATTTTAAAAACGATTTTTGTAATGGTAGTTTCCATTTGGAAGACATTTTAATTGAGTAAGATTTTAGTTTCATAAAATTTTAGTTCCCAACTAGGGTGCCTCAAACTAGGGTCCTCAGGCCTGAGGAATCCTGAATCAGAATTCTTACAGAGACCACACGTATTCCCCCCACAGCGCATGTCTGGGCTGCGACATGGGCTGCGGTGTCTACACCCCCATTCTCACGATAAATGTATCTACAAGTTTCGAAACACCGCTGAGGGCGACAGGGAGGGCGTGGCAGGGCCAGCCTCTGGGGTAGCCCCTGTGCAGCCCACGGGCCCTGTGCTTAGAAGAGCCCTGTGCTTGGCTTAACACTCTGCTATTGTAATCTTGAAATTACTAATAATTTTTGGACAAAGGGCCCACATTGCCATTTTGCACTGGGCCTGGCAGATTATTTAGCCAGTCCTGTGTACAGGGTGCTATTAGCCTTTTGTCCTCATTGCAGGTGGGGAAACTGAGGTTTAGAGAGTTGCCCATCATCCTGTCGCTGGGACGTAGCAGAGGTGGGCCAGGGGCCAGTCCAGCTGACCACCCTTTTGTTGTGCACAGAGGTAGCCAAGGGCCATTATTTGAGTCTGGCGGAAAGGCACGAGGAATTTCTGCAGTTTTCCTTGAGCCAATAAGCAGATGCTCCCCTCACCAGGAGAGTCCCTTTCTGGGATTCCTGCTACGGAGTTTTGAGGCCTTCTTAGCAGCAGCGGCGGAGTTCTCGGCACCTCCCACCCAGGGGTGCAGCTCTGGGACTGGCCAGTGCCCGGCCTGAGCTCAGAGCCAGCTGGCACTGGGGACGGAGAGGACAGAGCCAGCTTACGTACCGACGGGAGCGGGTGAGCCAGGCCTGGGTCCTAGGCCCCTCCCCAGGCTGCTGTCCTGGGTGTGAGCTGCTGCCACACCTGCGTGTCAGAGCGTCTCTGCTGGAACACGGGCCGCCTCGTCCTCCCCCGCAGGCGGATGCTGGAGGGGAGGGCTGGCCGCGGCCCTGCGCTCTCCCTGACTTCCCACTCCTAGAGCCCCCCTTTAGCCCCACCCCAGGAGACCCCTTCAGGGGATCATTTGTGAGAGCAATCTCATGTCACTGTGGGCCACCCCTAAGGAGTGAAATTCACGGTGCGTTCCAGGCCAGGTGAAAAAGATGTTCCCCTCAGGCCTCTGCGTGTCTCACCTGCAGACCAGCCCCTCCCTGACCAGAGCAGCAGCTCTCTCGTCCTCCTGCCTCCTGCTCACGGAATCCCAGGGCTGCAAAGGACCCTCATGATGGTGTGAGCCAACCCCACGTCCCGCCAGGTGGCTGCTTAGCTGCTGCTTGGATGCAAGTGGTGAGGGGAGCACCCTGGTGCAGAAGCAGCCCATCCCCCCTCAGGACAGCTCCAAGTGAGAGCAAGGTCTCTTTGCTGTGCCGGCTTCCCGAGGTGGCAGCTTGGTTCCCCTGGCCTACGTCTCCCGGAGCCCACGCTCAGCCATGTCTGGTTAGGGTCAGCCACAACGGAGCGTCCCGGGCGATGGGGAGGGTCAGTGGGGTAGTAGCAGCACTCACCTGTTGTTGCTGGCCTGTAGACTCACCCTGACGGCAGGAAGCCACAGCCAGGCCACCCCTCTGCCTCCTGGCCGGCTGTGTGTGCTTCACCCAGTGATGGATAGCTGCTGCTTCTGCAGGACACCATCGTCACCATGGCCGGAGGCAGCAGGAATGGACACGGTCTCAGCCCTTCTGTCCTGCTTGTGGGTTCCAGCCTGCCCATGCCCTCCCCTTCCTGACAAGCTGCCCCTTGGACTTCAAGCTCCAGCATAGGTCATGGGGACCCCAGCCTCGCAGAGACTGTCAACCACACCGCCCTGGGGCTAGCTAAGCCCAGTGCCCTACAGCGCATCACAGATCTCCTCCTTGCTCCGCTTCTCTCGGTGAACTCCGACTGAGGCTCGTAGATTACTGGAATTGGGTTTCAGGTCAGAGACCCCTGGTAGCTTCAGGTGACCTGCTGAGGAGCGTTTGAGCCCTTGTCATAGCTGGAACCCTCCTGTCCAGTCCTGGCCTCATAGCAGAACACCCAGAATTGGGCTCGATGGTCCAGGTGAGACCTTTGCTTTCCGACGTTCCCGTCACAGACCCTTCTGCAGGGCTCGGACACAAGTGTGGGTGCCTCACACTTCCCACCTCTGAGTCCACAGGACTGTTTCTTTCTCCCAGCTGCGCGACAGAAAGAACAGCCACAGGAGAAACTAACCACCTGGACTTGTTTGGTTTGCTGCCTGGCGACTTTGCCGGGCCGGGCTGGGCTTCCCCTTTCTCATTACCGCTCGTCAGGCATCTTGGGCTCGGCGGGCTCGGCGGGCCGGGCCGTCTGCAGCCTCAGCACTGTGGCTTCTGCGGGCTTTAGCTGCAAGGGGGTGCCAGGGCCTGGCAGCGACACTGCTTCCGTGCACAGCCCTCCCTGCTCCTAAGGCGGGCGGACACGCAGTGGAGCCACATGGGCCGGCTGAGGTTTCTTGCCTGGTTCTCTGTAGCAAGTCGGCTTTTGGAGCCACTGAACACTCAGGGCCCTCACCCCTCCTTGCCCCGTGGTCCAGGGGTCAGGGCCCTCACCCCTCCTTGCCCCGTGGTCCAGGGGTCAAGACCCTCACCCCTCCTTGCCCCGTGGTCCAGGGGTCAGGACCCTCACCCCTCCTTGCCCCTTGGTCCAGGGGTCAGGACCCTCACCCCTCCTTGCCCAGTGGTCCAGGGGTCAGGGCCCTCACCCCTCCTTGCCCCGTGGTCCAGGGGTCAGGACCCTCACCCCTCCTTGCCCCGTGGTCCAGGGGTCAGGACCCTCACCCCTCCTTGCCCCGTGGTCCAGGGGTCAGGACCCTCACCCCTCCTTGCCCCGTGGTCCAGGGGTCAGGACCCTCACCCCTCCTTGCCCCGTGGTCCAGGGGTCAGGGCCCTGACAGAGGCAAAGCCAATCCTCCCACCCCGTCAGCTGAGCCTGCACCTCCCGCTGCGGGAGTCCTCACAGATGCTGGGGCTGAGGTTGGGGAAGCTGCCCGGTCAGCCCCCAGCGGCGTTACGCTGCTCCTCCTGGGATCCACCCTGTGACGGGATAATGGGGAGGGACAGTGGGACACCACTGCCCGGCCAGGCCCTGCCAGGCCGTCCACGGGCCCCTGGGCACAGCGGGACAGCAGCTCTGACTCTCCCTCCTTCTCCGTCACCTCTCCTGTCCCTTCCCCACCCCCTAAGCCTGGGGTCTTCTGGAAGGGGAGAGAAGTATGTCCTAAGCTTGCGGCATCCCCGGCCCCTCCCCACACTTTTACTCCACTTGTTCTTCTCTCAGCCACACCACCAGGGGACCTTCTTCATGAGCGCAGTGGGGGGGCAAATCTAAGTGCGGATTCAAGTTCTTCAGTCTGCTAACCGGTGCCTTGGCAAGTGAGTGACACCTTCGTGCCGCAGTTGAAGGAAGACACTCGTAGCTGTGAGGATGATTACGAAGGCGCCTGGCAGAGCCCGTAGGCCGCCGGCTCCGTGTGCACGGAAGCCCCTCCCTCCCGCTCCCGTCCTGCTAGATCAGCCCCCGTTGCTCGGTAACTGCCCCCACAGCCTGGCCGAGGATGCTGCTCTCCTCCAGGCAGCGCCAGCCTGGAGCTCAGCGAGCCCAAGGTGCGTATTCGCAGACTCCTGGGCACATCCAGGGACCTCAGCCCCACCGAATCCTCTCCCCAGGAGGCCACCAGGACAGAGAATGCGACTGCTGAAGCAATTCTGTCATGCAGTTCTGCAGTTCCGGAAACAGCCCACCACGTTTCATAGAAAGGTTTGTCCTGTAATGCAAGTTTAAGTAGCAAGACAGCCTCTCCCACCCCACGCTGCTGTAGCTTATGATAACTCTGTGATTTTTTTTTTTTAATATTGTGTTGACATATTTCTATTCCCAGCTGAAAGAGAGAGAAAAAAAAACACAAATGCAATTTTACCCAAGCTCAGGAGAAAGCCATGTTTCTGTCTGGGTCAGCAGAATTTCCGGGTCATTTTCTGGGATGTCTGTGGTCAGCGGGTGGACAGGGCCTTGGCAGGGCTGGCCCAGCATGTCCCAGTGCCCTTGGCTTCGGCGAAGGAGAAAAATGCAACCAGGACCGAGAAGAGGCACAGGCGGGTACAGACATGGGATGCGGGGACCGTGTCTCCAGTTGAAAGGGCCCGGCACGAGAAAGGAGTCCTGGGATCTGCCAAGCCCTGCAGGGGGCATGTGCGGCGGGGGGCAAGTGACAGGCCCTGCCAGGCCCTCTGTTTCCCTGCAATGCCAGTGCAGTCCTACAGCAGGCGACTGTGGGCTCTTCCCGCGTCCCACTCAGAAGCATGGCCCACTGGGGAGGGCAGGGGTCCAGCCACTGCCCTTGCCTCTGCTTTTTTCCCTGTCTCCTGTTCCCTGGTGAGACCTGTGGGCACCCAGCCAGGGTGAGCATGGGATGTATGTTACACATACGTTACACGGTGCCTGACACCTACAAGGTGTCTGAGAAATGTTCACGACAATAGCAACTCATGCATTCGTTTGCTTTTAGCACATGCCAGGCTTGTTCTTAGTGGCCTACATATGTTAATGTGTCTCTCCTCACTGCGTTTCTCTGAGGCAGCTGTCATGATCATCTTCATTTTACAGATGAGGCGACTGAGGCACAGAGAGATTGGAGGGCTTGACCCCAAGCGTCTGCCTCCAGGGTTCGCCGGCCCGGCAGTCCCTCCCGTCCTGGAGCCTGGCGTCAGAGCAGGGCGGCTCCGCCCGGCAGATGTGAGGAAAGGCCTTTCAGGGCAGGGTGCCACGGACCGTGGGAGGACCAGAGGTGAGAGGATGCGGCGCATTTTAAACCTGACATACTTCACATATGAATTTCTCCCCTGACACTCTCCAGATGCAGGAAGTAGTTGAAGCGCACATTATTCAAAAACCATCCCAGGTGAATAATGTGATAATAAAACAGAAGGAGGGTTAAGTGCCGGGACATTCTACCTGCAGAGTGCAGCCAAGCTGTGCGCAGCATGTCCCTCCAGGAGGCCGGGAGGGACTCCTGCTGCGGTTTGCTGCTGGCCACACGCGCTTGTCAGACAATTGAGTCCTTGCGGTGTCAAGACACAAAAGACAGGGCTGGCCAGCGGGGCAGGCAGGCTCTGCCACAGAACTCGACAGCGATTTGCCTCCAAGGGTGCCTTGTAAGAGGACATATGTTCTAAACAACGTCCCACGAGTAATAAATTCATTTGCAATTCTCAACCAACAAAAATCCCAAATTGGCCTGGTCCTTTGGGCCTGGGACCCCTGGCCACCGAGCCTGCCTCAGTAAGGCTGCAGCACATCAGAGAGCCACAGTGCCACCTCCAGCTGCCAGGATTGGGCAGATAAGTGGCCAGGCCCCTGCTCAGCAGGCTTGGGGGTCTGCCCGTGTCAGGTGTTGGGGACAGGAAAGGCTTACCCTGCTGGGGTCTTCCATGCTCCTCACGTTGTGGGGCCGGAGCTCCGAAGTTGCTGCTGCCCACCTGGGCTGACGTCACAAACCTCACTGAGCCTCAGTTTCCTCATTTGCCAAGCGAGGACAGTGATGTCTCCCCGATAGGCTGCTCTGGGAGAACAGGTTGGCCGGAGAGCAGCAGAGGAGACAGGAGGCCAGGGGTTGGTGTCCTGGAGCGGAAGGAGGCAGTGGCCAAGGAAGGAAGCAAGAGATGAGAGCCACTCTCTGTCGTCAGTGTTTAGGAGTCTTTACTGCTGGCAGGAGATGGGCCCAGGCTGGGAAGGAGCTTATCAAAGGTCAGCAGAGGCATCACCATCCATGAGCAGGTGTGACAAAGACCTGGTGCACGGCAGGCACCTCGCTCCACCACGTCTCATGCCTAACTCATTCCGGGGCTCAGTGTTGCCTCCTAAAATCTCTCCAAACCCACTCTCCTCCCTGTGTGTTCACCTCCATTCCAGCCCAAATCCATCTGCCTGTCTTGGGCCCACATCCCCTCCCCAGGCGGTGGCCACACCTCCATCTAAGTGGGTTTGCTCCACCCCTTCTGAGTTCGTTATTGCTTGCGGGGTAGAGACAAACTCCCTCCCCTGGCCAGAGCCCACGTGTGGCTGTCCTGCCCTGCTCTCCAGTCGTCCCTAGTCTCCTCCCGCCTGCGCTGTCCCTACCTGCTCTAGTGGCCCAGGCCCCCAAGCAGGAGTTGCTGCCCCTTGGTCCCTCTTTCCTCCCCTCATCACACGGATTTACCTCCTCCTCCAGATACTTGGTCTCCCTGACCAGGAAATAGCTCTGAAGTGTGTTGGTGCACGTACACGCCATGGGCCTGCTCCATCACAGCCCTCATTACAGATGCATGCTTTTATTCTGGGAGGGGGCCTTTTGTTGAATTCATACTGTCTCCCTCTCCTATTAGATGAGGCGGGAACCCCCGTAGCCCAGGGAGGTGCTAACCCGGGAATATCAGGCCCACGGTGGCTTACTTAGCTCCTAGATTCCACAGCTTCTTACCATCCTGAAAGGGTGGTGTCTCAGTCTCTTTGCGTTGCTATAAAGGAATACCAGAGGCTGAGTAATTTATACAGAAAAGAGGTTTATTTGGCTCACGGTCCTGCAGGCTGCACAAGATGTGGTGTTGGTATCTGCTTCTGGTGAGGGCTTTCGGGGGCTTCCACTGCTGAGAGGAAGACAAAGGAGCTGGCATGGTGTGGAGAGAGAGGGCACAAGAGAGGGGAGGGAGGCACCAGGCTCTTTCAACAACCGGTTTTTGCAGGAACTAGGAGCAAGAACTTCCTCAGTCCCTCAAGGACTGCACCAAGCCACTGAGGGATCCACCCCCAAGACCTAAAAACCTCCCGCCAGCCCCCAATTCAACATCTGGGATCAAATTTCAATTTCATGGTGGGGTCAATAACATCCATATCCAAACCATAGCATTCCTCCCCTGGCCCCCAAATCTTCTGTCCTTCTCACTTGAGAACACAATCATTCCATTCCAACAGTCCCCCAAAGTCTTAACTTGTTCCAGCACCAACACAAAAGTTCGAAGTTCAAAGTCTCATCTGAGACTCAAGACAAACTCCTTCCAGCTTTAAGTGTGCACAGAAATCAACAAGGTATTTACTTCCAAGAAACAACGGTGGTGGAGGCACTGGGTGAACAATCCCATTCTAAAAGGGAAAAACTCAGCCAAAAGAAAGGGGTAACTGGCCCCACCCAAGTCTGAGATCCAGCAGGGCAGACATTAAACCTTAAAGCTCCAAAATCATCTGCTTTGACTCCACGTCCTGCATCCTGGGCACGCTGGTGTGAGGGGTGGGCTGTCTCGGCCTTGGGCAGCCCTGCCCCAGGGCTTTGCTAGGTGAGTCCAGGCTGCCCTGGGAGTTGAAGTCAAGCGCCTGCGGCTTTCCCAAGGTGAAGCTGCAGGCTGCCAGCGGCTCTACCCTTCTGGGGTTTGGAGTGCGGTGGCCTCATTTGCATAGCTCCACTAGGCACATCCCTAGTAGAGCTTTTCTGTGGTGGCTCTGCCCCCATAGCAGGCTTCTCCTGGGTGCCCAGGCTTTCTCATACATCTTCTGAAATCTGGATGGACGCCTCCAAGCCTCCATGGCGTTTGCATTCTGCACATCTGCAGATTTAACACAGCATGGAAGCTGCCAAGGCTTGCGGCTTGCACCCTCCAGAGTGGCGAACCAAGCTGAACCTGGGGCCCTCTGAGCCTCAGCGGGAGGCAGAGTGGCTGGGATGCAGGGGCAGCAGCCCAAGGTGGCGCAGGGCAGCAGCACCCCAGGCCTGGCCCATCAAACCCTTCTGTCCTCATGCGCCTGTGGACCTGAGATGGGAGGGGCAGCCTGGAAGGCCTGAGATGCCTCCGGGGCCTGTCCATTATCTTGACTGTTGGCACCTGGCTCCCTCCTACCCCAGCTAATCTCTCTAGCCTCATCCAAAAGGGATGGCTAAAGAGTAGAAAAGAGAGCTTTGTTGGTGACATCAATTTGCAAACCTGATAGTCTCTTCGAAGACGGAAAGGACAGGTTGGGTTTTGTGCCTCACAGGTCATATCACACAATAGAGTTATATATATTCAATAGGTTTGGGGGGAAAGCTATGCATATTTATGAGGAGCGACAAGCACAAGTGCAACAGGGAAACATGCGTAATATACACCCCACATTCACTTTGGGGCAGGGCTTTAGCATTAACATGAGGTGGAATTTGCTGTTTACATCAGAAGGTGAACTATGGGACATGAACGGTTTGTGCTCATCTCCATAAGCCGGGCTGACACTGGCTTAAGGTCTGCGTTGCTTATCAGGGAAGAATGTCTGTAAGGCCGTCCGCTGTCCAATCAGAGCTGGAGATCTGGTCGTAAATCAGAGTCAGGAGTGCTCTGATAGCTCCTACTGCTGGGCAGTTTAGCAAGAGTGTTTTTTCCTTGTAGTTGTAGAAATTTAGAAATTTGCTACAGTAGCCAGACCCTGAACCCTTGACCCATAAGTAACGTGTTTCCTTCCTATCTTAGTAGATAAAGAGGCATCCACTTTGGTCTCTCAGACCACACTAGCAGGTGCTGGCTCCGCTGTACTCTTGGGTTCCTCTCCGAAAACACTCTTTCCTTCTCTGCCACATGGTCAGGCTGCAAATTTTCCAAATTTCTACACTCTGCTTCCCTTTTAATTGTAAGTTCCAACTTCAGTTCATTCCTTTGCTCCCATATCTGATCATAAGCTATTAAAAGCAACCACGCCCCTTCTTGAACACTTTGCTGCTTATAAATTTCTTCCACCAGATACCCTAGGTCATCACGCTTAAGTTCACTCATCCACAAAGTCCTAGGGCACAGACACAACCAGCCAAGTTCTTTGCTCCAGGATGACAAGGGTGACCTTCGCTCCAATTCCCAGTAAGTCCCTCACTTCCATCTGACACTTTGTCAGTCCACCCTTCCTCGTCCATGTCCTATCAGCATTTTGGTCACAACCATTTAAGTCATCTCCAATGTTTCAAACTTTGCCTCGTCCTCCTGTCTTCTTCTGAACCCTCCAAACTCTTCCACCCTCTGCCCACTGCCCAGTTCCTAAGCTGCTTCCATGGTTTCAGGTACCTTTACACAACACCTCTCTCTTTGGTACCAATTTTCTATCTTAGCCCATTTGTCCTGTTATAAAGGAATACCTGAGGCTGGGTGATGCACACAGAAAGGAGGTTTATTTGGATTATGGTTCTGCAGGCTGTACAGGATGCATGGTGCCAGCATCTGCTTCTGATTAGGGCTTCAGGAAGCTTCCACCCAGCAGAAGGCGAGGGGAGCAGGCATCGCATGGAGAGAGAGGGAGCAGGAGAGAGCAGAGAAGGTGCCAGCCCTTTCCAACAGCCAGTTCTCGCGGGAACTGAGAGTGGGAACTCACTCGCTCTTTGCAAGAACGGCACCAAGCCATTCATGAGGGATCCACCCACCACACTGAAGCATCCCCCACCAGGCCCCTCCTCCAACACTGGGGATGACATGTCAACATGAGACTTGCCAGGGCCAAACAGACCCTAGCAAGCGTTTCGTGTGCTGCAATGATGTTTCAGTGAAATGGAGTGCGCCCACTCGGCACCCCTTTATTCTTCCTTCTGGATACACTCTGGACTTTTGGCATCCAGGGAAGACGGGTCCAGTGAGCAGAGAGAGCAGCCCTGGGCTGTGGCTGGGCTGGGATCTCACGCACCTATCACAGCAATGTGTATGGAGCACACAAGTTTGTGACGGTGTGAGATACAACCACTAGGCTGTGCCTCATCTCCTCCGTGAAGTAGGGCCTGAAATGCAACCTAGAGCTCAGACTTCAAAAGCAAAGTGCCACCACAGGCCAGACCTGCTTCCTGCCCTCCCACTCCATTTGCCGAATGAGCAGGGCGGACACAAAGTCACCAGCCAGCCCCATCAGCAGGGCAAGGCAGCTCAGGCACGTCCCTTCAGGTGGTGTTTGAGGTTTGAGCTCTGTCGTGAAGCAGGAAGGGTGGTCTCCAGGTGGGCCCAAGGGGGGTTTGAGGGCAGGGGTGCAGGGAAGGGTGTGGAAGCCTCGAGGGCAGGTGTGGCACATTCAGGACCTGGTTGTTGGTGGCCTTCGAAGGATGTGCTAGGAGAAGGGGCTCAGGCTCCAGTGCAGGGGCAGAGTGGGAACCACTGAAGGATTTCAAACAGTTTACCTGCCGCGGGAAAGGTCAGGGAGCTCTCCCGGGGGAGAGGGGGGACTGCAGGGGGTACTGGATGAAGGCGGCCCATGGGAGGGCAGCAGGGACAGGCGGGTGAGATGGAAGCCAGCACTCTGCCTGCCACCTGGGGCACGGAAGACGGAGCCCACGGCCTGCTCAGGGCAGAGCTAGCCCAACAGCAGGGCGTGCGATGGTCACAGATAGCCATGGACACCCCAGCTCTGGCTCCTTCCATTGGTGCCACCCTCTGGAAGGTGGCAGCAGGCAGGGAGGTCATCCTCAAGGTAAGGAGGGAGGGCCGTCAGTGCCGGGGACTGGCCCTGCCCCTCCAGGAAACCTTCAGGGACCTGCAGACGGTGAGTCTTGGCCCCTTCAGTGCCACCCTGGGTGCACCCAGGGGCCCTCCCTCCTGCTGTGCTGCCGCCATCCACGCACAGGGGCCTCCTGGACCAGGCCCTTCATTCCCTGTGACAAGCACTTGTCAGGCACGCACTAGTGCTGGGGACAGGCTCTCTCAACGAGGATGAGCTTCTGTCCTCACCCTGAGGGAGCCACAGAAATGTACCTGCAGACTGTGGTCAGTGTAGAGAAGAGCTGAGAAGGAGCCTTAAGAGAAAAAGGCAGGAAAGGGCTGACTAAGAGTGAGTCAGAAGGACTCTCCAAGACGGCCTTTCATGCTGAGCCCTGGGAAACCCCGGGCATTGGTCCAGCAGAGAGGAGGACAGGCCTTGCAGGTACACGGGAGGGCACAGGCCCGGCCTCCGACCCGGCAGAGCGCGTGCGCCCCGGAGGAGCAGATAGCAGTGCAGAGGCTGCGGCATGGCCCTGAGGGGTGGCGGGGGAGGTGAGGGGCAGCCAGGCCCCGGCAGGGCTCTGGTGAGGCCCAGGTGGGGCCCAGGTCGGACCCTCGTGAGGGCCTGTGGGGCCTGGTCGGTCTGGGAACTGGTGGGGCCATGGTCAGGGTCTCAGTGTCCCCAAGTCCAGCCCAGGTCCCGGCACGGAGCAGGCATTTGGTAATAGTAAGCTTCCACCAGAAATGGATGGCCTTTCGGTCCCAGAGCTGTGGGCTCTGACGTGCCCTCCTCCGGGGCTGGGCGGTGGGTTCGGGAGGTCTGGGCCTCGCCTGGGCTCCTGCCGGCCGTGCCCTGCTGGCTCGCGCCTGCCTGATGGAGGAGGCCCCCTGCCAGGCAGCACAGGCCCCTTTTCTTCATTAATTACTACCTGACATTTTAATGTTCAGGTTTAATTACATTCTCCACCACTTGGTGCAAAAAAATAAAAACACGTGAAGCCTTAGAGACCCATAAACCAAGTAAGAGAACTTTTGTACGTTCAAGCTCTTTGAAAGTCCTGCTGAAGCCCGAAATGCATTTTCTCTTTGAATGTGCTGATTGTGTGTCGGGCACCTGAAGTGCGGAATGGCTGCGGGGTCTGTGGGCACAGTCACACCAGCCCGGCACACACACGGGCTGGAGACACCGGAAACCCGCCGCTGCCTCTCGGGCCGCTGAGCTCTGCTGCTTTTCGGGAAGCGGCTGGAGCTACCCAGCAGAGTGACGTGCGGTGACGTGCGGGCGCTGACGGCTCCGGGTTCACAGGCCGGCTCTGCCATCCTCGCGTGGGAGCTGGCAGACAGTGTCTCCATTTCCTCGTCCACAGGGCAGTGGTGATGTCCGTGAGCGAGCACCTCATGCAGAGCCTGGTGTGTGACGCCATCGCATCCGTGCCGGGTAACGGTCTGCTGTCATCAGGTCACATTCGCTCCACGGTCACCAAATTGCCAGCTAACTTGACACGTTTTAAAAGGATTTTCCACAAGAATGAATTCACCTTGCAGAGAAGGGTCCTCCCTAAGACACTGTCTTAGCCCGTTTCAAGCTGCTGTGGCAGAATCCCCGAGACTGGGCATTCACAGTAAACGGAGATTGAGCGACTCTTGGTTCAGGAGGCTGAAAAGCCCAAGACCGAAGGGCTGGCTGGTGGCGGTGGCCTTCTTGCTGCGTCATAACATGGCAGAAGGGCAAAGGGAAGGTGACAGGGAGCAAGGGAGCAAAGGAACAGCTTCCAGCCCTTCCACAATCAGCACCAATCCATTCGTGAGGACGGAGCCCTCCTGACCCAAACACCCCCACCAGGCCCACCCCACAACACTGCTCCCCTGGGGAGTAGGGTTCCAACACACGCCTGTTAGGGGACACATTGGAACTGTAGCAGACACCTTGTGCTAGGACCCCCCAGCATTACAGGGCGGCTTTGGAGAAGTCAGGTGGTGGAGCCCGCTCTGTGCCGCCCGACCACAGTTCTGCTGTGAGGATGCTCTCACACCTGGTGGGGAGGCCCTTTTGAGGTTGTCCCCCCAGTTCACGCTAGCCGGGCTTCCGGGCTCTGCCTCCATTTTCTTTTGCACTTGCTCTGGAAGCAGAAGGGAGTGGACCATGATGGCTAAGCAAGTTTTCCAAAGATTGTACCAGCGGCATCTCCCTCCCGCATGCTCTTCTGCAATATGGTTTTGCCACTCTCCCCTCAGGAGGGGGAGTCCAGGGCCCTCTCCACTTTGGATCTGGGTGGGCTGTAGCCACTCATTTGTAACCAAGAGAATGCAGTGGAAGTGATGCTGTGGGGCTCGGATTGGGTCAGAAGACACCTTGGTCCTCACATGGCCTTGTAGGACACTTCCTCTTAGAACCCAGCTGCCATGCCATGAGAAGTCCAAGCTCAACAGAGCGGCAGTTGATAGTTCTGACTGGGCCCAGACTGCAGTCACCTCAGCTCAGGCACCAGACATCCGAGTGCCAGAGTGAAGAAGGTGCCTGAAGATTCTAGCTTCCTCTGAGCCCAGGTATCAGGGAGCAGAGACGAACCATCCTCTCTGTGTCATGACCAGTTCCTAACCCACCAGGATCTATGAGTATCACAGATTGGCTTTGGTTTTACACTACTACGTTTGAGGTGGTTTATTAAACAACAAATGAAAACTGAAACATCCCTGGAGATATTCAGACCATGCATAGCTAGTGGTCAAATTGGGTGATTAGTAGTGTGACCATATAATTTGTGGTTCAACCTGGAGCACTTTGAGAATGGGGGTGGGGGAGAGACAGAGAGATCCAGATGTCTATGTCTATCTATGTAAATATTGATAGACAGTTCAGAATAACAGACACAGAGCAAATTCTTCTGGACTCCTAGACACCCTAGTAATGGGTTTACTCCAGCACTGATCCTCTTTCCTTTCTTTCCAACACCGCAGAGGGAAAGCTTGGTTTGGCTTTGGGAGATCTTGATTTACGTCCTGATTGAGTCATTTTACCAGCTGAATAACATTGTGTATGTCACCCAGATAATCCTCCCAAACTTCAGTTTTCTAGTCTGTAAAATGGAAATAACAACTTTCTTTGTTTAGTCCTCAAGCCATAGCGATCAAGCTTTTGCCGGTACAACTTCACAGAAATTGTCCCAGAGGACTCCTCAATGACTGGTTTATGCCAACCCCCAAGAGCTCTATTCATTTCTCACCTTTCCTGGTCCCTCTGTGATGTCCAGCTCTGCTTACTGCTCTGTTCCTGCAGTGCCTTCCTTTTAGTTTCTGCAGCATCTTTCTCTGCTGGTTCTCTTCCTGCTTCTCTGGCTGCTGTTTCTGTCTCCTTATAGTTCTGGCCACAGCTTAATTGTTGGTCATCCCGAGAACTCTGACCAGGCCCAATCTGAACATCAGAGAGAAAAATACACTAAACAAAAACAACAAAGTGGAGGGTTCTGTGGGCCTGTAACAAAAGGTCTAACATTCCTCTTGTTGGAGGACCATAAGGAAAGGAGAATAGGGTGGGGCTGGAGAAGTATTCAAAGAAACAATGTCCCCAAACTTCTTAAACTTGATAAAAAGAAAACATAAATCTACAGATTATTGAAGCTGAATAAATTAAACAGAATAAACCAAAGCAATTTATATTTAGGCACATCATAGTCAAACTTATGAAATGAAAGACTAAGAAAATTGAAAGCAGTCAAAGAGAGATGACACCTTATTTACAGGAGAAAAACAATTGGGACGACCATGGTTTTTCATCAGAAACCATGGAGACCAGAGTGAAGCTGAATTACATTTTTTATGTGTTGAAGGAAAAGAATTGTCATCTTAGAATTCTACGTCTAAGTGAAAATATCCTTCCAAAGTGAAAATATTCTTCAGAACTGAAGAGGAAATAGAGATGTTCTCAGATGAAGGACAAATAGAGAATTGTTGCCAGCAGATAAATCCTAAAAGAATAGTTAAAGGAAATTCTCTGAACAGAAAGAAAATAATAAAAGAAGGAAACTTGGAACATCAGAGAGGAAGAAAGAACATGGTAAGCAAAAATATGGCAAATACAATTGAATTCCCTTTTCCTCTTGAGTTTTCTAAGTTATATTGGTCAACTGAGGCCAAAATTATAACACTGATGTGGCTCAAAATATATGCAGAGAAACTAAGACAATTATTATATGAAAAGAGAAGGATAAAGTAACATAAAAGAAGATATTTTTCTATATATAATGCAAACTAGTAAAATGGCATTAATAAACTGTGATGTTATATATGTGTATATATAGTAATAGCTAGAGCAGCAACCACTAAGAAAATCTACAAAGAGACACATAAAAAACCTATAGAAAAATCCAGATGTAACTATAAAAATGCTTAAGTAACCCATACATAGGCAGGAAAAAAGAAAACAGAGAAATGAAAAACAGAAAACAAAAAATAAAAAAGGCAAATGTAAAGCCCTAACACATCGATCGTCACATTAAATGTAAATGGATCTAAACATATCAATTAGAAGACACATGTTGGCAGAGTGTATTAAAAAACCTTACTCAATTATCTGCTGACTAGAAGAAACTTGCTTTCAATATAACAATATATGCAGGTAGAAAGTAAAAGGATGGAAACAATAGAGTGTGTAAACATTAATCTAAAGAAAGCAGGAGTAGCTATATTAAGATCAGACAGACTTCAGAGCTAAGAAAATTATCAGAGACAGAGAGGGATGTTACATAATGATAAATCCACCAAGGAGACATAGAAATCCTAAATATTCAAGGACCAAACAATAAAGCACCAAAATATATGAAGCAAAAAATGACAGAACTGAAAGGAAAAATAGACAAACATCTGATCAGTACTCCTCCGGTCTGAGAAACCGTAACAGCCTCACAGCTAAGAGGACCCTAAAGAGATGCGATAACTAAATGTAATGTGTCCTGGATGGAATCCTGGAACAGAGAAGGACAGTGGGCAAAAGCTAAGAAAATCTGAATAAAGTACAGAGCTGAGTTTAAAGATAATGTATCAATATTGGATCATTAGTTGTTACTAAGAGGGGAAAACTGGGTGTGGGATACACAGGGGTGTTCTCTACTGTATTTGAACTTTTTCTATAAATCTAAAACTAACCTAAAATTTAAAGGTTCATTTAAAAAAAAAACTGGCAAAAAAAAAAAAAAATCGCTACCCTTCTTTCATATGCCCAGTCCAGAAATAAAGTGGGTGGGGTAGCTAGCTGGACTGCTTCCTCTCATTCATGTCATTTTCCTGCTCAATTTCGGATGAAGCCCTGTGGATTCTACCTCCGGACCATCTCTTCCACGGCACTCCTTCAATTTTCAGTGGTCTTCCTTGGTTTGGGGCATCCTCGTCTTCCCCCTGGACTGAAGCAAAAACTCCTCATGGATCTTCCTGTTTCCAGTTTTTCCCCTTCCCTTTCCTCCTTCACCCAAATCCAGTAGGCACATCCCCTTCACATCATGAATGATAGTCCTAAAATGCAAATAGAATCAGGTTTCTGACCTTGTAAAATTCCCTTGGTGGATTGCCACTGACTCCAAGGGAAAAGTGAGGCTCCTTTGCATCCTCCAAATCCAGACCAGGCTGCCCACCCCTCCAGCCTTATCCCACCACTCATCACACCCACTTTGTATGCAGTGCTCCAAGCACCTGGAGCCACATACAGTTCTCCTGACTTGCCAAACTTTCAGGCATCTACACATTTCCTTGGGCTGCCTCCACCTGCATAGACTGCCCTCCGCTTCCCCCATGTCCCCTCTCCTGTTAAAACCTGCCCACCTCTGCCATACTCAGATCCACAATTCTCCTCTTCCTCCAAAGAAATGGTACCAGGCACAAGTTATTACTCTCTTCTGTGTCCCAACCAGAGCCTATGTGGCTCCCATCAGAATCTTCAGGACAATATTGCATTACCTGTTTCCCCTACAGGACCGCAAGCTCTTTGCAGAAGTGGACAGTATATCCGTTGTCTTTGTGTCCCCAGCACCCACGGCATTGAATTCATGGAGCCCTTGGGATGACCAGCAATTAAGCTGTGGGCAGAGTAAGAACCACCAGTAAAGGAGACTGAGTGGCGTCAGCCAGAGAGGTCGAAAGAGAAGGAGCAGAGAGAGATGCTGCAGATGCCAAGGGGAGGTACGTGGGTGTCGGAGTGAGTTGGGCTGGGTTGTTAGGTCTGCGTGAGGGCTCAGGATGACTCCACGCGAGCAGCCAAGGCCCCAGGAGAACGGCACAGCATCCAGGCATGATGTACAACCTCCCCCACCCACCGACTGTCCAAACGGGAGAAGGGACAAAAACACACGTTCAACCAAACACCCTCTATTGGCTTCTGGAATCTTGGCCACAACATCAAATGTACTAAATGACATTCACTCACAGTGTGATCACCCGTGAGCAAAGTAATGACCCCGACATTGAGAGAACAACAGGGTCCCTGTGTTCCAGGTGGCAGACAGACCCCCCAGAGATGAGCATGACCAGGTCTGTTGGCCTCCTCTCCCAGACAGAGTGGTATGACTGAATCAGGCAGGTGGCTCTAGGTTAATTTCTCCACCTCCCCATTTTTTTGTTGGGTGATCTTGATCAAGTTAGTTCACTTCCTTCAGTTTCATCTGTGCAATGGGGATAAAACAGCCACTTCACACAATTGTTAGGAGGATTCAATGAGAGGACGCAGGCAAAGGGCTTGACATACACTGCAGTAGATGATAAAGACGTGCTAATACCCTCTTGTACCTTTTCATAGTTTTAAGGACACAGACAGACTTTGATACAAAACCTATATGGTTGATATTTACCTTTTACAAATCACAATGGCCCTAGAGCCCACAGAATATAAGATAGGCGTATGCATTCCTTCAACTGATATTTAACGAGCCTCTGTCTACGCTAGGAACTGGGAAGGCAGCAGGGATTACCCAGACAGACGTCACGTTTTCCTGTGTGCTGAAGGGTGCCCTGTCTGAGAAGGCAGACACAGGAGCTCTGGGCAGGGGACAGCATTGGCAGAGGCATCTGTGTTTAATTGGAGGGTTGGACGCTGAGAGAGGTGAGAGGTGGCAGCGAGGCTGCCCGAGGACTTGGGGGTGGACCACAGAGGGTGTCGAATGCCACCCTAGAGATAGCAGCGCCTTGGGGCCATGGGCTGGACAGTGACAACTGCCCGATTCCTTCCCTCTCTACTTCTTCTTCTTCTTTTTTTTTTTTTGCCTGCTTATTTCTTAAAATTCTCTCTAGGGAAACCTGTGGCCTCAAGGCCACATGTGGTCTTCCAGATCCCTAAGGGTGGTCTCTCGACTGAATCCAAATTTTATAGAATAAATCCTTTTAATGAAGGGATTTGTTCTGCGAAGTGCGGATTCAGTCGAGCAGCTGCACTCAAGGATCCGAAAGGCCATATGTGGCCTCAAGGCCTTAGGTTCCCCACCCCTTATGAAAAATATTTACCCTCAATCAATCTTAGATGAGCTGCAAATTATTCATATTCAGTTGGTAACCGGTGGTTACTCAGCTACGTCTTGATTACATGCAAGGAAGTGGAGCTAGTCAACTGATAACACCACCACCCTGGGCTCCCCTCCTCCCCCAGCTTGGATGTCCTTTCCATGAAAGGACACTGTCCTGTGTGTACAGCAGCCAGAGGCTCACACGTGAATTCTTTATATGTACTGCAAGCAATCCAAGCATCTGACTTCCATTCTCTGCTCACAGCTGGGAGCAAGTTCGAGAAATCGGCAGAAAGTTGGAGGTTTGTTAACAGGGGTTTATTTTGGCACTCAGTTGCAATTAAATCCAGTGGGTTAAAAGCTTCTGAATGCATTACCCTCTTTTAAACAGGACGCTTTTAGAGAGTTTCCACAATGAACAATATTCATCACCAATGTTATATATGGCTGCCTCTCCCCCTCAAATAATGCCTCTTTCCTTGGAAGGAAAAGCAACTTTCCCATCATCGTAATTGAATCCAAACATCTGTCACCCACAAATTCCTGGCTTTAAAGTTCGGCTAATGGATATCTGGCTTACAGATCACACAGAGCCACACTCATTTGCAACAAATTTACAGCCCCCAACACACACGTACACCCGTGCACACACCCCAAATGCATCCCTTCAGAAAACAACACTTTTTCATTATCATTTCTTTGAATAAAATTAAGACAGCGAAGAAGAAAGGGGTGTAGGCAGGGTAGTGAAAAGAGCAAGGATGTGGGGCTGGAGACCTCGGGTCTGATCATGACTTTGACAAACAACATAACCTTTCCTGCTCTCGGTTTCCACACCTGTGAAAAGCATGAATGGTAAAACCACCTCCACCATTTAACTCTTGCAACCCACCACACCCTGACACGTTCCTGCATCTGTACCTCTGTGTGATGGTCCCTCTGCTAACTGTGTTCTACCAGAGCTTTGTCATCCTTCAAAACTCAGCAGCTATGCCGCCTCCCCAAGGAAGCCCCCCTGGTTCCCCCAAGCAGAGTTACCAACTCATTCTCAATCATTCCAGAAACTTTGCAAGAAGTTCCCTTGTAGCTTTCATTATACAATCCTGCAGCCACCTGCTTGCATGCCGAGCCCCCCCTCTAAACTATGAACCCACAGAGAACAGGCCAGTTCTGGTGCTCTCCATTTTGCTGGTAGAGAGCAAAGGAATAGCCCGATGCAGGTGCTAAGAAAGGCTGAAGGAAAAACAATGGAATGAGTAATGAATCGAATGACATGATACCCTCGCGTGGCGTAAGTAGGGCTGCTGCCTGCCCGCAGTCCTCCCCCTCCACCGTGCTGAGACCTCGGTTTTGCTGGAACACGGTTCTCGTCCCACTGTGCCTTTGGAGTATCCCCTTCAGGGTACGGTGCAGACTCCTCCTCAGGGCCACCTGTCTCTCCCGGTTGAGTTGCTACCTCCCGCCCTGCTCCCCTCCCCCGCCACCTGCTACGTTCCAGGAAACTCAGCCACCCTCCTGACGCACCACACTCTTTCACCCTCTAGGTCTATCCCTCTCCCTATGTCTCCACTCACCTTCCTCACCTAGCCAACCCCTACCTGTCTCCAAGACCTGCCTAAGGTGCCTCTTCCTCTAGGAAGCCTTCCTGGATCCCTGAGGCCTCCTGTTCTCCGCCTGCCAGAATGCCGTGCTTGTCTCCAATAGGATGGTCTGTTTGCTGGTCCGTGACTCCTCAAAGCAGGGGCTGCGCCCTGCCCCCCCTGTACCCACCGTGCCTGATGCTGCGTGGTCACCCAGGGAGCACCCCTGCTGGGAACAGCAGGCAGATGAGTGAAGATCAAGCCTGATGAGAAGAAGGGCCGATTCCTAAGCCAAGCATAGCACACGTGAAGTGCTGTATGCACACCACCACCAGACCATTGAGTAAGGTCTTCTTGACCAGTTCTTGTGAAAAGTATTCTTAAAATCCCCCACTGCAGTCATTAGTTTTTCAGTTTCTCCTTGTAATGCATTGTATGTGTGTGTGCACTACATATATGCATTTGTATATTTACAAATATATATTCAATAAATATGTATTAGTGCTATGCTGCTAGGCACCTACAAGCTTATGATTATCTAAACTCCTGACATAGTCGGACTTTGCTTGGATTATCTCCTATTGCCCCCCTGCCCACACCTTCATCTTCCATCTTTCTGTGCTGTCCAGTTTTATTTAGGTAAATTTTTTTATAGGCAGCTTATGCTCTAATTTTAAAAACGCAATTTGATTGTTTTCTAGTGAGAGAATTTAATTAATTTATATTCATTATTATTCCTATATTTTACTTATTTCTGTCATTTCATGCGTTCTACTTGTTACGCTATATTTTTTTTTTTACAGCTTTACCCCTTCTTTCGTGTCTCCTGTTGGACTGATAATGCTTGCTTTCTTCCACGCTCATATTTAGCTGCTTTCGAAGTTAGAGATTCTATTACTATTGGGTAGGAGGGATGTCTCCCAGCATTTTCACTTTACAAAATCACATTTATATTTTTTGAGTAATGTCTAAAATTATTCAGTAGCTCTATCTTCATCCCAATAAGACATTGCTCTCAGCAAGCCTGAGGTGCCCTCCACACACCCTTGCCTTCTATGACTTTAGTCCTATATTTATTTTTTTCTGCTAAGAGTTCATTGTATCTACCAACATAGTTTACCAATATCTTTGATCTCCATTTCTTCTTATATTCTACTCTTCTGTGGATTTAGTTTCCTTCTTGCTGAAATTTACCTGTTATTAGTTTTTTTCAGTGGAGATACGTGAGGAATGAACTACCTTAGTCTTGCATGTCTGAAAATGCCCTTATTGCCAATCCTCGGGAATGACAGTTAGCAGGTGCAGAATTCTAGGTTCACAGTTCCTGTGAAAATTACTTTCCACTGACTGCTCACCCCTGTCATGGCCTATTAGACGTCTGCTGTCAGTCTGCATATGTCTCCTCTGTAGGCGTCCTAGTCTTTTTGGGCTGCTACAGCAAAATATGATACACTGGGTGGCTTAAAAACAACAGATATTTATTTCTCACAGTTCCGGAGGCTGGGAAGTCCATGAACAAGGCTCTGGCCGATTCAGTGTCTGGCGAAGGCCTATTTCATGGTTCGCGACGGCGCCTTCTTGCTGTGTCCTCACATGGTGGGTCAAGGGATCTTTCAGGATTTACTTTATAAGGGCATTATAAGCCCATTCACGGGGGCTGCACCCTCATGACCTCGTCACCTCCCAAAGGGCCCACCTACTAGTGCCATCACCTTGGAGGTGAGGATTTCAACATTTGAATGTTGAGGGGACACAAACGTTCAGACCACAGCGTAGATAATTTCTTAGGTAGCCTTTGAGATTTCATCTTAACCTTTGATGTTTCATATTTTAATGATGATGTATATTCTCGTGTGGGTTTATTATTCTTAGTATGTGCTTTCAATGTGAAGTTCTCATTCTTTGTTAAGTCTTAAAAATTCTCACCCATCATTGCTCCTAGCATTGCCCCTCCTCCTTTTTCTTTACTTCTTACTTCTGGAAGTTGCATTAGATGAATGTTACAAATTCTTGATCACTTCTCCATGTCTCTTAACCTCTCTCAAATACCTGTGCTTTTATTATTTTTATGGAGCTCAGTGACAGAGGGGTGAGTGAATTACATGCTTTACTTCTTGACACCTGATCCATACAAGGTCCCCTCTTGCTTTGCTTTTGTGTTATTTTATTTCACCATCATCTATTTTTCTCCCCACTCCCTCAGATGGACCACTCCTGTGTGTCTGATGTGTGTCATTTTGTCCATATGTGCTCTTAAAACAGGTATTGCTTTCTGAACATGCATTTTTAATTTAGGGAAACAATATTGTGTTGTCACCTTGTTTCTTACTTTTTCATGAAATGCTGTGTTTTGTAACAGCTACCCCTGTTGCTGTGTGTACATCAGGTTCATTCCTTCTAATTGCTGCACAATAGTGCTTGGTGTGCATTGACTGCTTCCCAGCAATAGTAGCCAACTGCTTCCAACTGCCTGTCACCACTGACGAATCCCATCTGTATTTATCCCCTTCTTGGATTGTGTGGAAATTTCCTTGAGATATCCTCCGTACACATATCTGTCTACCTATCCATCTCTCTTTCTCTCTCTGTTTCCATTTATGTCATCTACCTAGCTCCAGGAGCGTGCCTAATTTAACTAGCGCAAGGCTGCCTTTCAGAGTAGCTGTAGTAGCCTCCACCTCCACTCGCTAGGAAGAGGCTCCTGTGTCCCCAGATCCTCACCAACACTTGGCTTTATCCAGCTTTCAATTTCTGCCAGTCTTCCTTGCTGTGCATCTCTGTGTGATATTCTGCGTAAATCTCCCAGCACTATCCGACATTGTATTCATTTTGCCTTTTACTGTGTCCAGTTTATTTATTTTAATCCCATCTATTGAGCTTTAAGTCTTTGATTTTAAGGATTATATTTTTTATTTCCCGTGTTTGTAATTTTTTCTACATTCACTTATTTTTGATTCATAGTCACCCATTTTTATTTTGTAACCACCTGGGTTTTTAAAATTAATAGTATTTCTTTCATTATCCCTTGGAAAATGTTCAACATCTTTATTCTCAAGTCTAATTTAAACTGCAACCCACTGTCCCCTAGCCCCATTTTCCTGATTTACCTTTGTCCCATTTCTTCTTGTAGCACTTATCAATTTATCACATACTGTATCAGACACTCTGGCTCTTCCCCTCCCCCATCCAGGCAGGGACTTCAGTCTGCGTGTGGAAGCATCTCCGGCACCCAGGGCAGTGCCTGGCACTGTAACTGTGTCGCTGATCAGTGAACGGATTGGCCTGTTACCTTATTGTAGGAGTGGCTTTCCTCCTGTGCTGTAAATTTCCTACTGTGCACATGGAGTGGTATTGCTTTTGCTTCGGCTGCTTTTTCCTCTGCCTGCATTCACGTCTCCTGCCTGGCAGTTTGCTGCTGCCTTTGCCCAGCCCCTGGGTTTTCTGCACCACTACAGCTCTTGCATTTGTGGTTTACAGTTCACACCCAGGGCCAGTGGCTCCCAGATGGTGAATGGCTGCCACCATTCCCTCCTGCCACCCCAGGGAGACATTCATCACGTTTGGCAGCCGCAGGAAACCACCCCAGGTTTGATCTCGTGTCTGTGTGCCCAGAAGCTCCATCTCCTTGTGGGCTTCACACAGGGAGCCTGGCTCCAGACAGCTCCCCGCCAGTGGGGCGAGCTTGTCCCCGTTCCCAGTGGCAGTCGGCTTTGTAGGACCAGCGTCGTCGGTTTCTGCAGATTCAGCCCCTGGCTGTGCACATTCACGTTCTGTCCCTGGTCCATGGAGATGCTTGTTTTGTTTGTGAGTGTAGCTCTTTCTTTTCAGCATCTCAAAAAGATCCCTAAAATAACTTTCTTAAACCATCCTATTGTCACTTCTGTGAGTTTCACAAGTCTATTTTGAAATTCAAAAGCCAAGTGTTGACTCTTTTCCTTCTGTCTGCGTTTTAGCTCCATCACCATCCTCTGAGCCCATAAAGGCTGGGAGAAAACATCACTCAACATCTGACAATATCACCCCACCCAAATAGCCTTGCGCCTGTTCTCACTACCTCCTGCTTTTTCACTGGGTGTCTCGGACAACCTTTGAGAAGGTTGGTTAGATTTGGTGCCTGTCTTAGTCTGCACAGGCTGCCCTAACAAAATACCACAGATTGGATGGCTTAAAGAATGGAAATTTACTATCTCACAGCTCTGGAGGCTGGAAGTCTGAGATCAAGGTGCTGGCAGGTTTGGTTTCTCTCAAGATCTCTCTCCTTGGCTTGCAGACGGCCACCCCATGCTGTGCCTTTCAGGGCCTTTCTTCTGTGCCCGTGCACCCTGCTGTCTGTCTCTTCTTAGAAAGACACCAGTCGGATTGGATCAGGGCCTGCCTACTCTTTTGACCTCATTTAACCTTCTTCACCTGTTCCAAGGGCCCTACCTCTAAATACAGTGACACTGGGGGTTAGGGCTTCAGCACATGAATTTCGAGAGGACACAATTCAGTCTACAACTCTCCTACTAAACCCCATGTGAGAGCTGACCAGAAATAGTGTGGAGATTCATGCCTGGGGCATTTCTCTTCTTTCAGTCAATGTTTTTAACAATAAGAATACAGTGATGTCTTTCATGACTTAAAGTTCACAGACACCATCACTTGTGCATGTATGCTGTCTGTCATCCTCACAAATCTCTGCTCTTGTGTGCTATGAGTGTGCAGAGGTGATATCCACTGAGGCCAAACTTCAATGTATTTTAGAGATTACCTGCTGGGTATCAGTGGAGACGTCACATTACCTTGGAGCAGATGTTCTTTGTTCTTTGATTACTAGGTGTTAGCAAAGCCCCTTTTGGTAATTAGATGTTAGTAAATGCCTGTAGCATATGTTCACTGTTTTGCATTGAAAAAGCAATTTTTTCCAATATTTCACATGATTTCTGGGAGGCAGTCAAGATCTTAAGCTCTTCCTTTTTGAGGCTTAATGTTAGGGAGTGGGTTGAGGGGGGACCATGAGCAGAGATGACAGGAAAAGATGGGCGGGGTCCCCACAGGGGATCAATTGCAAGACCAGAGAGGGAGGGACCAGTTGTCCTGGCCCAACACAGGCTCCAAGTGGCCGGGAGAGGATGTGGTGGAGGCTGACGTCCTTCCTGCGCAGTCTCTGTGCTCATGTCTTGGGAACAGGCGTCAGTAGAAGAGTGTGTCTCCGTGTGCATGTGTGTGCAGGTAAATTAGAGCAGCCATCTACCTGAGCAGTTTAATACTGGGAGTCCAGGCCAGTCTCCAGGGATCCACCACTGCGGAGCATCACTAGGAGGGTCTCTGACTTGTGTGCCAACACGGTGCTGCCATGCACCCAGATCACCAGCCCCGGAGCTTTCTGCAACTGACCAGGATTGCCGAAATGGCGTTAAAGAGCATGAGGAACACTCAGAAGACAGTGGCGCTGAGGCAGAGGGGGCTGAGGGCGACCCGCTTGCCCTGGGGGGCTTGGCCAACCTCTGCAAGTTTTTAGGCCTAATGATCCAACCCCAGAAGGCAGGATGCTCCTGGGGGAGGAAAAGAGGCAGGTGAACACATGCTATTTTTAAATTATATTTTTAAATATGAGAAGCAATGAGACTCCATTTTGTACACCAAGCTCATTAATTGGTACTACTATTTAGAAGTCAGGGTAATCAAGGCAAAAATATTTGTTTGTAGATCAAATGCATATTTATTGAGCATCCATTTCGTTCCAGAACTTGAATGAGGCAGTGGACACTGAGAATCAACATGGCATGCCTACAAGTGTGCCCAGTTGAGCAGAGAAGCATCTTAAATACCTGCACTGATGCTTTGTGACGTATGCATTGTGATGAATCCTGGAGAGCTGGGAAGGAGGGCTTCTTGGGGGAGGTGTCCCCTGGTGGTGGTTTGAGGAGTGAATAAGAGCTTGCCAGGTAAAGAGAAGCAGAAGAGGTCCTTTCGGTCAAGTATCCGCCAGGTGTCTTTATTCTACTTCTCTGAAAGCAAGTCTTTCATGGAGTGGGTGAGGCCTAGCCCATCCGTGACCACAGATGGTTCCAGGGAGGAGCTGGAGGTCACCTACCCCAACTGATGTGAAACCTGCAGCCAGGGGCGTCGGGGTGTTTGCGCAGTGAAAATCAGCATCAATACTCCCTGTCCCGCAGTCATCATGTTCCTCCACACACAGAAACATTTCCCATGAATCCGGCCAATCTGGAGCCGGTGCTGGAGACACAGAGACCCTCCGCCAGCCTCCACCCCCAGCCTGGCAGGCCCCTCTTTCCAGAGTGGAATGCTCCCCCGGGGAGCCCGATCACCGACTCCTGCCTTCATCTGCTTTTAATCACCCTCTTCCCTCCGCACATTCCCTTATGTTAACAACACATTTTGCAGTCGCCAAGTGCTTGCCGCTGTGTCAGAAAGCTCACCTGTGGCAGGGAGGCTGGCGGGTGATGCTTCCTTGCCTGGGCACTTCAGTAAGCCGAGACTTTTCTAGGCCCTGGGGTGCTGCCCTGGTGCTGGCGAGCCCTGCACCACGTGCACCTCTGATTTCCAGAGCAATTTGGTCCATATCAGCTGAGCACTCCCGGGGTCCCAGCTGGCCGGCAGGATGCTCTCTGGCAGAGGTCTGAGTGCTTACGAGGCTGTTTGTCCAAAGATCACATTTTGGTACCCGTGGGGGAGGCTGCTAACAGAATTGGGAAGCATCCTGGATCCTTCACCCCACACTTTCTTTAGTTGCTGTCAATAGGATTTTGGCAAAACCCGCTCCTCATCTCTCCAAATAAGTTACTTTGGAAAGCGCGGCCCCTGTGCCATCATCCACGTCAGCAACCCAGCCACCGCCCCCAGGAGGCCCGGCGCCGTGGGCCGAGGCGCGTTGCTGGTGAGTGGTGTTGTTTGAAGCCAGGATCTCAGCATTAGGATGTGTTAGAAAGGGAGGGGCTTCAACACCGCCTGCTTATTGTGGAGCTAGAGAGCCCTGGGGCAGGTCCCTGAGCCTCCATCTCCCCCAGGGGGCGTCACCTGCCACCAGGGGCAAGTGAAAATGCCCCCATCAATGTTCTGGGCCTTCCTTGTTGTTGGAGTGTCCTGGGAGTCTTTTATGCTGGTCCCAGCATCAGGCCCTCACCGCAGACTGGACCGGGTTTCCGACGATTGAACACTCTTCCTGAAAAAGAGAGACCAGGCAGGAAGTAGCCCAGCTGGACGGAGTGCCGGTCGCGTTCCGTAGGTAACATGAGTGGTGGCTCCCAGGGACCCGCCGAAGGCACCTACCTTCCGTCACACAAGCTTTAGATGTGGCAGTCTTTATTCAGCTTGCCTCCGGGGACAGGTCACCGATGGCTGCAGCACTAACCGCCCTCCCATCGAGCACTGGAGTCTTTCTGGACCCCCTCGAGTCTGGGCTGGCCTTGACTCGCTTTGGCTAACGGCGTGGCCACAAAGGTGGCACAGGCAGAGGCTCGCTTGCTCAGTCCGCCTTTCCTTCTTGCTGCTCTTGGAGCCCTGGTGCCATGTGATGACGTCTGGGGAACCTTCTGGATATGAGAAACATGAAGCCCGGTCCTTCTCCTCCTCCTCTTCTTTGCCTTCTCAGCTCTTTAAAATGCACTTTAAATCCCCTTTCTCCAAGGAACCTTTTCTAATCCACCAGGATGAGTTAGGAGCCCTCCGTTTGGTTTCGGCAGGGTGGAAACCACCACCTCCTGTGATAAAGTGCAGTGGTATCCACCACCCCCACTAGACCACACAGCAGATCCTGCAGGCGAGGAGCACGGTCATCCGGCTCCATAGCCCGTGCCTCCAGCAGAAGATCCGAGACGCGCAGCGAGCCCTCCGTGCTCATTGCGGAAAGAAGGAAGGAGGGAGGAAGGGAAGAAGGAAGGGCCCCCAACTGGACCCATGCAGAGCATTTTTTATGTAATAATTAAATAGATGGTATTGATAAGACTTATTTTAATGTATCATAAAATTTGATGATATGTTAGAATATTGATAGCTACTGTTTCACTTTTCCTTGTTTGAGCCGTACGACAGTATGGTAAGGCAGGCATGAAAGATCATGTCCATTCTTACCTTACCATGAGGAAAGCAGGGAAGACTTGGGTGACTTGCCCAGCAGCGATGCTTCTCTGCGCGGATGGCAGAAGGCGACCAGGACGTCGGATTTCACAGGCCTACACCATCCTGCCGGGGCCTGGGGCCAGCGCTTCCCGTGCGCCAGTTGTAGGAGTGACGCCTTCAAAAGTTTTGCCATATCCACTTACCACCTGTCACCATCATTTTACTTTTTTTCTTTACATTGACCCATTTTAATTTTTATATTTTTATTTGTTTTTAATTAAACTTTTTATTTTGAGATAATTGCAGATTCATATGCAGTTGTAAGAAATACTACCTAGAGATCCTTGTACTCTTTACCCAGTTGCTCCCAATGGTGGTAACTTGGAACGCTGAAGCCCAAAATCACAGCGGGGGTATTGGCATTATACGGTCAAGACACAGAGCTCGCCATCGCCACAAGGGTCCTTTGCGTTGTCCTTTTGTAGCCACACCTACTTCCCTACTACTCCCCGCCCCTCCTTAATCCTTGGCAGCACTGATCTGTTCTCCATTTCTATAATTTTGTCACTTCAAGAATGTTAAATAAGTGAAATCATTCAGTATATAATCATTTTGGATTGACTTTCTTCACTCATCGTAACTCTCTGGAGATCCATCCAGGTTGCTGTGTGTTATAAATAAACGGTTTATTTCTTTATATTGTTCAGTAGCATTTAGTAATGGTATCCATCGTCTACCTGTTCACCCTTGCAGGACCCTGCGTTGTCTCCAGTTTTTTACTATTACGAATAAAGCTGCTATATACATTTGTGTACAGGATTTTGCATAAAGATATGTTTTCATTTCTCTGAGATAAATGCCCACGACTGTAATTGTTGGTTGTGTGGCAGTTGCATGTTTAGTTTTTAAAGAAATTGACAAACACTTTTAAAGAGTGGCTGTTGTTATTTTACATTCCCACCAGCAATGCTATGGGTGATCCAGTTTCTCCATATGCTTGGCAGCATTTGTGTTGTTGCCGGTTTTTATTCTATGCACTTACATAGGTGTGTAATGATATATCACTGTGGTTTTAGTTTGCATTTCCCTAATTGTTAATGATGCTGAACCTCTTCTCACGTGCTTATTTGATAAATGTATATCTTCTTTGGTGAAATATCTCTTCATGTCTTTTGCTCATTTTCTGATTTGGTTGTTTGAGTTTTCTTTTTTTTTTTTTTCTATTGAGTTTTAAGAGTTCTTTATATATTCTAGATGCTATTCCTTTGTCTGATACGAAGTTTATAAATTTTTTTTCAGTCTGTGTCTTGCTTTTTATCCTTTTAGTGGGGTTCTTGCAGAGCAAAAGTTTTTATATTTAGAAAATACAATTTATCAGTTTTTCCACTTGTGGATTGTGCTTTTGGTGTCAAGTTTAAGAATTCTTTATCTAGTCCTAGATCCTGAAGATTTCCTTCTATTTTTTTTAAGTTTTGTAGTTTCATGTTTTATGTATTTAAGTCCATGATCTATTTAGAGTTAATTTTCACAAAGGGTGTAAGACTTAGGTTGAAGTTATTTTCTTCTTTCTTATTTTATTTTATTCTATTTTTGGCCTATGTATGTCTAATTGCTTTAGGACCATCTATTGAAAAGTCTCTTTTCTCCATTGAATTTCTTTTGCACTTTTGTCAAAAATCAGATAGGCATATTTGTCTGGTTTGTTTTCTTTGTTCTCTATCTTGTTCCACTGATCTAGGTATGTGTCTAGCCCCCCACTGATACCATACAACCTTGATTACTGTAGGTCTGTAATAAGTCTTGAAGTCAGGTAGACTGATTCCTCTCACTTTACTATTTTTTTAAAAAATTGTTTCAGCCATTTAAATTTCCATATAAATTTTAGAATAATTTTGCCTATACCTGCAAAAAAAGTCTTGCTGAGATTTTGATAGGTTTGTATTAAACCTGTACATCAACTTGGGGAGAAGTGACATCTTTACTGTGTTAAATCTTCCAACAAACGTGTGGTATGCCTCTCATGTGTTTGGATCTTCTTTGATTTCTTTCATCAGTGTTTTGTAGTTTTCATCATGCAAGTCCTATATGTATTTTGTCAGATTCACATCTAAATGTCTTATTTTTGAGCAATCATAGGTGGTATTGTATTTGGTGTATTTGTTTCAAAATAAAACTGTATGTTGTTGCATAAGTAAAAAAAACAGGTATCACTTCCCATAGAGAATAACCTCAAAAATACATAAAATTTAACTGAAACAAAACACATAATTTGTTGTTTAACTTGGCCTGTGTGCTTTGTAAACCCAACTCATGTACCAGCAATCAAGCACGCAGCACACTTCAGAATGCAATCCAGCCTCCAGTGATTCATGACTCACCATAAGATATTCCTAGAACAGGGCTGTGGGGGCTTTACATAAAAACTCTCAAGGCTGGGAAACTCACCACCTCCGGGGGTAGCTCATTCTACAGTCAGATAGTTCTGATTGTTGAAAATTCTTTGCTTTGAGTTAAAATCTATAGCCCTGTGATTCCCACCCTAGTTCCGAGTGTGGCGTAGAAGGCTGCCAAGGCTTCAGGCTGCCTCCAAGCACGACGTGGGCAGTGTGTTCTCCTTGCCAGCAGAGCAACGCTCCCTGCCCCTGAGTGGGACTGAGCAATCTTCTCTGGCCCCAGAGTCCCACTAGCTGGCTCCAGACATCTTGTCTACCCTCAGTGTCCCACAGCCCTTCAGGAAGTGACCACAATGTCAGCCTTCAACTGTCCCTCTGCCCCACCATCTTGCTCAGATCTAGCTGAATCTGGGCATGTCCATCTTTGCTGCCCAGTTATCCTCTCTGGACAGGTCAGAGGAAATAAATCGGTTTTACTATTCATTCAACCTGTCCTCAAATAAGCAGAAGACTCTTCCAGAGTCTGGGGACAGAGAGAGGAATAAAGCACAACCCTGTCCTGCATGAGGTCAGAAACATGTGTCAGTGGCAAGCATGCACTCACGAGCCATCAGGGACAAGGGGGACCCTGTGCAAAGAGCTGAGGGGCAGCCAGGGGGGTTGGATCTTCGTGGACCCAATAGGGTAGAGATGTTTACCCCCATTCTGCAGTTGAGAAAACAGAGACTTACTGTTTTCTCTAGATCTGTCAATAAATGACAGACCAGTTTTGGCTCTAGGCCAAAAGCCTTAGATATTGTTTTTTTCTTTTTTCATTGAGAAAATGAAAGGCTCTCAGTATTTGTTGAATGAATGAATGAATGAATGAATGAAAAAAGGCAGAAGTGAACCGGATGTTGTCCGGCAGGAAGTTTCCCCAGAGGGAAGAAAGCCATTGCGCCTCCTTGGTCCTTCCCGCTGGGGTCTGCCCCGCCCAGCCTGCGCAGCTGCCCTGGGAGCGCCACAGCCACACCTCTGCCCACGGCCGGGGGACACCCCCTTCCCTGGAGGCCCGCAGATGCTCTTCTCTCCGGCTGTTTGTTTTGCCCGGTTCCACTCGCCCTGTGAATGGCCCTGATGAACCGGGTCTGAGCCTGGGAGCCTGGGCTGGTGCCCAGGGTGGAGGAGAGGCTGGGGGTGGACAGAGCAGCCCCCGAGGTCACAGCACAGGATCTGCAGCCCAGAGAGGTGATGTAATTTGTCCAAGAAACACGCTCATCAGATAAGGAGCCAGCATTTGGCCTAGAGGTTTGCCTGGGCCCTGCCCATGCGCCCCTCCGTGCCCACAGAGATTCAGAGGAGCAGGGCTGAGCGGCCAAGCCCAGCGTGCAGGGTGACCAGGTGACCCACCCCAGTGTGCAGGGTGACCAGGTGAATCCAAGGAAGGAGGGCGCTGCAGTGCCCTGTCGTCCCCCCGGAGCCCCTGGGGGAGGGGCCGCTGTGTGTCCCGACTGGCCCAGACGGACACCTGCCAGGGCCCGCCTGGCCTGTCCCCTAGACGAGGCCCCTCAGACTTCCTCCCGCGCAGGGCCAGGCTGCTGCAGTGCTCCGCGCAGCTCCCAGCGAACCCCGAGTGAACCCTCGGGGGCTTTATTTTCATTTCTTCTTGGCAGGACGCAACTTCCTGCTTCTAAGAAAAACATCTTTAAACAGAGCCATGAGCCGGTTCCAGGGCGTCCCGCACATCCCCCGCTCCGGCGGGGCAGCGCGAGCTGGACGCACATGGAGCGCGTTTCCTCTCAATGCCCCAGGGCTCTCGGCCGCAGCACAGAGGGTGTTTGACAAATCAGTTGGAGCTTTTATCAGGTCCAGGGTGTGGGGGCAAAAGCCAGGAGGTGGGAGCGGGGGAGGAGGGGCCCCCGGGGCGGGGGAGGAGGGGCCCCCGGGGCCCCCAGAATCCAGCCGACTGCAGCCCAGACCAGGAGGCGGGTGTTCTCCGAGCACCACCGTGTGCACCAAGGTGGGGGCTTCCCAGGCCAGAGAGAGGCCAGGGGGAGAATTGAGCAGTGTGGTCCTGGCCGCGGGGAGCCTCAGGGCAAGTGAGGCTCAGCTGGTACCCTGCTCTCTCACACTGGCTTCTGCGGTCAAGGAGAGGGGACTTTGTGCAAGCCACCGAGGAGCGTCCTGAGTTTTCTTCCGCAGCGCAGGGATCAGTGCCTGGCCCCGGCCGGAGCCGCAGGGAGTTCCGAGTGAGGTGCTGGCCGGGGTCCTGAGGATGACACAGAGACACTGGGTGGGGCAGGGGGTGCCGGTGTGGAGCCCAGGGAAGGAGGCACTGAGGGCCCTGCAGCACTGTGTCCTTTCCGAGCCCCTGGGCCGCTGGAGCCCTCACCGGGCGGAGCAGCACCGCTCAGCCAGGCCGTGGCCAAGAAGACAACTGGCCTGAACCATCATGGCCGGGACACAGGTCGCACACAGTAGTGACTAGGTTCATAACTTAGCTTTAGAAGCTCATAAACAAATATTCTTTACAATGGAACATTGCCTTCATTAATAGTTTCCTTGCAATCTCTAGGAAGCAGCATTGCTCCGAAAGGTTTTACAGAGGCTCTTATATAACCTGAAAGGGCGCTAAGAGCGGTGGACTTTGGAATCAGAGAGCCACGGTTCCAGTTGCACCTTCTTGGCTGACTCCTGTCCATCAGTTTTCTTAGCTGTGAAATAGGAGCAAGGACACCTATCTTATGGATTTGGTGTGAGAGTTATTTTAGTTATTCATGTACCCTCACTCTCGTTATGAAAAAGTTAAGGTGATTGATAAGGATACATAAGGTAGAATAAAATGGCATAAAAATAAAAGAGAAGCAAAAGGGCGGACAGAAAACGAATTCAGCAATAACTAAACACCATGCGTCATCTCGTCTTTCAGTTTCTCAGGGTGAAGAACAGTTTTAGGTCTAGGAATTCTCGCTGCCCACATGAGAGTGGGGCCCTGTGTGTTCCTCGGTTTACGGAGGTCATAGGATGAAGCAGAACAAGTCTCCGCAAGAATCTCAACTGTTCTTGGTAGCAAGAGGAGGTGGGGATTAAGCCTGTTAGTCTTTTTAAAACAAATTTATTTATTTAATTATAAACTGACAAATTATGTACATTTATGGGATAACATGATGTTATGATTTACGAATACAGATTTATGAATATGACCCTTAAACAACACGGGTTTGAACCACACAGATCCCTTATGCATGGATTTCCTTCTGCCTCTGCCACCCCTGAGACAGCAAGACCACCACCTCCACCACCTCCTTCTCTTCCTCCTCAGTCTCCTCAACACGAAGACAGCAAAGATGGAGACCTTTAGGATGATCCACTTCCACTTAATAAATAGTGAGTATGTTTTCTCTTGCTTATGATTTTATTAATAGCATTTTCTTTTCTCTAGCTTACTTTATCGTAAGAATATAGTCTATGGTACATAAAACATACAAAGTATGTGTTAATCAACTGTTTATGTTGTGAGAAAGGCTTCTGCTCAAGAATAAGTTAGTAGTAAAGTTTTGGGAGAGTCAAAACTTATATGCAGATTTTCAACTGCATGGGGGTTGGTGTCCCAAGCCCTTCTTTGTTCAAAGGTCAACTGTACAATGTGACATAATTAAATCAATCTAATTAATATATCCATTACCTCACATACTTACCACTCAAGTGGTTAGTGTGATGAATATAGTAAATAATAATGTATTGTACATTTCAAAATTGCTGGGTAAATTTTAAATGTTCCCATCTGGTCGTCTTTTTAAGGAGAATGTAATATGAGGTAATGAATGAAGGCCTAGGGAAACCATCAGTCTCTTCCATAGGGCAGCCACTCCAGTTGGATAAACAGCATCATGCAACAAAGCAATTTAGTGAAAGTGATTCTCTGTGAGCTCCGGTTGCCCAACGCCCTGCTACGCCAACTGGAGATAGATTTCACAATACTGGGAAGCACGAAATAGCTGATGATCTTTCAAGAAATCATTCCTGTCACATGTCAACAAATTGAAGACTGTCCTTTCCAACAGCTACAGGATGGACAGCTGTTCCCGACTGCTGATTAAATGCAGACCCGTACGCTTTGGCAAGAGGTCGCGTGGAGGAAATCAGTGTTGGCTGCCTCCTGAGAAAGTGGAGATGCCTAACAGTGACTCAGACCTGAGTCCTTTAGGGGCATGTGTGCATGTGTTCCACAGTCCTTGGCAGAAAATGACTTCGGATCCACTACAGAACATAAACCACCTACGGATGACCAAGGTACTGACATACACGCTCCTTACTCAATGAACATAGTAGTTTTCATCTTGAGAACGTTTAGAGCAAGTGAAATCAGTTAACCACCCCAATCAAGAAGAATCTCCATAAAGCACTCCAAATTTGAATTTGAGCAACGTGCTTCCCAGGGATATCGAGCAAAATTTTTAGCAAAATTTTTAGTGAAATAAAAGATTTATTTAAAGGGATATTTGTTTATAAACCTCTTAGGTTGAGAATTGCCTACATAAACTATAACTTGAATTTGAGACTGGTGGGTTTTACTTTGAAGCAATGCACAGCTACAATATCTAGCTGTTTAGGTCACATTTAGACTGAGATAGAGCACCTCATCATCTGCCTAGAAGCAGATGCATGTATTATCTACATTCTCTGTAGCAGGTAATTGTGTAGCCGCCATGCCTGTGAATAGTGTAAGATAATTAACAAGTATGTTTGGGGGGAGGTGGTATTTTTCAGTTCTAGTATGTATTTTTCTAAGGCTTTAATTTTATAACACTAATATATTTAGTAGTACAAACCCAAACAATGCTGTCAGTATAGACTAAAACTCTCCCTTTTCCCTCTCATTCTACTTTCCAAGGGTAATAACTTTCCAAAGTTCCTGCTTTTACTTTTCCTGGCCATGGCCTTCACATCTAAATAATATGCTCAGAGCCCTATTTCTTGATCTGCCAACTCTCAACAGTGTGTCTTGGCTCCCCTTCATTTAAAAAAAAATTAGAAAATTTAAATTATGTACATCAGATTTTATTCAGCCCAAATTTTATTTATATATATATATGATTATTTTAATTCTCCTTTAGTTCTTTAGTTTACTCTTAAGACTTTAACATGTGCTGGAAGCTATTTCTTGACCTCTATTTTCAGAGCACCCTTTGACTCCCCCCCATGTCAGTGGAAGGAATTAGACCCTCTGTCTTCCCTGCTGTCCCCCTTCCCTCTCCATCTCATCTTCCGTCAGTTCTGGTCTTACATCGAACTGGAAAGATTATAGTATTTTCATTCTCCTCTGTCAACATATCATATTTTATCAAATCTAACATACCATCATTTCTGAGACTCACCATTGTGTTGTTTCATTAAGTAAAAGAAAAGCTGCCAATGACACCCCATCGATTATAAAGTGCATCCCAATATCAGGGAGGCTAGAATGTGAAAAAGGGTGCTATTAAAATTTATGATGGTAGATGGTAATTTATGACTCGAGATGGTAACTAGTCTCCTGTACTTGCTCTGTAAGGTAATTCCAAGAATAACAATCAACTACTTTTACAATATTGTTATTGTGTAATATTCCAGTAGAGTAGATTAGGATCATAGAAAAGGGTTATAAGCTTTTGTCACTAAACCAATGCTGCCCAGATGGAATCATAACATGTCAGAAACATTATCTCTTATAGGCTAAATTTGTCCCAAATCATGCAACATTTAATGTTCTTCATGTTGAGCTATGATTTTCTTATATACCGTTCCTAGAATGCCTATTGAATATATTTTTCTTGTCATAAAAAGTGAATATTTTGTCTTCACCTTGTCACTAAGATTGGCCCCTAAGTCGTATTATGTGTTGTGAGAAATCACTTTTTTCTTGAAAACATTCTTCTAGGGCCCCTCTGGTTGGACCTTAGATTTTCCCAGCATTGAGTGCTGACTTATGTCTTCATTTTCTTGAAAGCACACATTTTCTCCTCATGATCAGATCCCCCTTTCATTGTTTGTAGTGCATCCTAAAAAAAAAGTAATTTTTTTCAGAAGACTGAGAATAAAGTGTGTTTTTCCAGATCTGGAAATACCCCGAGGGAATTTCTGATAGAGCATATTCATTTCCTCTGTTCTCTCACCAAACCCCACTAAAATGGCAGTAAAGTGATTTTTAAAAGCCAAACTTTTTTTTTTTTTTTAAAGGAGAATAGTTAACATCAACAAAATGTCGTGCGCTAAAAAGCAGAACAATAAATGGTAAGTGGCTGAGCAGAGTCCCAACCACCGCTGAACCTCTGCAGGCTCCGCGACCCCTGGGATTGGGAGTGGGGGCTGGAAAGGGCGTTATTGACAGTATATTTAAGTTTGTGGCTGTTTCTCTCCAGAACCTGATGATCTTTGGTTGTCTGCTCCTACTTATGATTAAATTTTGATTATGATCAAATATGATTATGATTACAAAGTCAGGCACAGCCCCTTTTAGCCCACTGATATATCCTGTTCCTATTCTCACTGCTCTTATGAAATTTTTCACTTCTGTGCTCCTTTATTTTCATTTCATTAGATATTTGACAGATAAGTAGATAGAGGATGGGTAGATGGATGCCAGGTAGATAGATGACATGTAGATGGACGACTGGTAGAGACAGACAGACAGACAGACAGATGGACAGATGGACAGCCAGTCAACAGTTCTGAACCAGTATCACTGCTGGAGAAATGTAAGGTTCTGTCAAGGGATGATTCCACCTGGCTCAAGGTTCAGGTTCTACAAGTTTGGCCCACGATTCAAAAGCAGAACTCTTTGTTGACCTTATGTAGCTTTGTGCATAAACAAGTTACATCAATAAGTGAAAAGTCATTGGAATGTCAAAAACATCCATCAACAAGCCAACATAATTATGATGCTCCCCGAGTGGCGAATAGTTGGACACTAGTCTGTGTTCAGTCTTCTGGCTGCATGTGGAAAACATTGGCTTGAAAACCCTGACCTAAGCGTGTCAACCAAGAAACAGGACAACAGTTTGATAAAGTATCTGTTAATTAAATTTGCAGGGAGAAGAACACGTTCTTTTTAATCACAGAATTCCGTTTCTCAAGCCACACGGGCCACGTCTGTCGAGTGAGCAAAGGTGAGCGGGGCTCACGCCAAGGCGCTGTTCTCAGCCTTTTCACAGCTGGGGGTTCTGTCAGCCCCCCGGGCCGAGGCCTGTTCCCCAGCTGGAACCTGCCGGTGTTAGTCTGCTTGGGCCGCCACAAAATACCACAGACTGGAGGCTCAAACAACAGAAATCTATGTCTCACAGGCTGGAGGCTGGGAAGTCCAGGATCAAGATTCTAGCAGTGTTCACTTTCCGGTGAGGGCCCTCTTCTGGGCTGGCAGATGGTCACCTCCCTGCGTCCTCACATGGCACGTGGGGCGGGGAGAGGGGAGAGAGAGAGAGAGAATCTGGTGTCTCTTCCTCTTTTGCAAGAACACCATTTCTATCAGATCAGGGCTCCACCCTTGTAACTTCATGTAACCTTGATGCACTCCTTAAAGGCCCTGTCTCCAACACAGTCACATGCTGGGGAGGCCAGAGCGCAAACATACGAATTTGGGGAGGACACGGTTTAGTCCACAGCAGTCCTTAGGAGCCACACGCATGGGGGCCGGTGGCCATTGCTTGTAGAGGAGAACAGAATAAATCCCGCAGGTGTCCACTGTGACCTGGGTCTTTTTCACTCACCGGATGTACCCCAGTGACTTTCGGACCATAACTGCTTATTCAGCATCCCTACCCGCTCCTTCTCCCCACCCCCCGACCCCCGCGAGCCTTTATGGGAACCGAGATCCATCCATTCTGCAGAGAACAGTGGCTGCTCCCCGGTTCTCCCTTGGTCCTCGGTGTTGGAGTAGCCTAGCCTGTGGTGAGACCGTAGGTCTGAGCTGGGCTCGGCCATTCACTACTTCTGTGAGCTTGGGAAAGTTATTTCACTTCTCCAAGTCCTACTTTCCTCATCTGTGAGATGGGGATGACAGCACCGATCTCCAGGCTGCGGGAGGCCCAGCAGGTAACGGAGGCGGGGCCTGCAGTGCTGTGCACGCCACTCCCTGCTCCTTCTCTGCCCGAGGACATTCTGTAGTCCCCTTTATCTGCAGATCCTGCAAAACGTCAATGTCACTCACTACTGTTCTGTGACACAGGCACAGCTGTGTCCACACAGGGGGCTGCATTTCCTAGAATGAAAGCCACGCCTCGTCCTGGTCTCCCTGCGTGGCAGCAGTTTCTGGGTTTGGTTTTGTTCTCTCTCCCACCCTCTTCCCAGGAGCTCTGCCTGGGGGTCTGCTGCGCTCACTGGCACCCCCACCCCAATGTTACTATCATGAGGGGCCCTCCAGAGCAGTGCTTCCCAAAGTGTGTGCCGGGCCAGCAGCTGCAGCACCCCTGGGAATTTGCTAGAGGTGCACATTCGGGGGCCCCACCTGCAGCCATTGATTCAGAGACTCTGAGTGGGGGCTGGCAGTCGGTGTCCTCACAAGCCCCGCTGACCCTGGACCTTTAAGCAAGATTTCTCCCAGTTGGTTTGGTTTTGTTCACGGCTCTGTCCCCAGTGCCAAGAATTGTGACTGACCAAATTGCTCAATAGATACTTACAGAATGAAGGAGTCAAGCAAGGTCTCGGAAATGAGTCGCCATCATCAGGTGGCCCTATGGGAATCAGATGAGCACAGTGGAGGCGTGATCTTGCCCGGGCATGCGCTTCGAATGTCATGCTATGTACACACACATCAAAAATGCAAAATTAGAGCCCCTCTTGGGGCTGAGATGATGCAGTGTGTGGCATCAGAGTTCACAGGGGGCCACACATCCCCTCCCCAGAGAACGCTCACCCCCACTGCAGCAGCCTTGGCGGGCAGGAGCAGCGCCCTGGCGATGCCGCCGTGGTTAGAACAGGGCAGCAGTGATGCAGGACCGTGGCCTCACGCTGATTCTGCGCCGGCCGCTGTGCTGGCAACTGCCGAGGACAGCTCTGCGAAGCCGGGGTGCAAGTGTCCTTTAAGATGTTGCACATCCTAGAGATCCAGCTCCCGGAAGCCTAAGTCAGTCGCCTGATTTGAACCCACCTTTTACTAGCTGTGTGACCTGCAGAAGTCTGTGCCTCAGTTTTTCTGACATAAAATGGGATGCTGGCTTAGTTAGCTGACCCCATCTATGCTCTCAGTCCCTCCTGTCCTTCCCTTAGATGCTCGGGTTTCCTGGGTGACTCTTGTTCTTTAACGCACCCCCAATGCATGCGTGCACGTGCGCACGCGCGCACACACACACACACACACACACACACAGTAAACGCACACATAAATGTACACACACACACTGACAGTGATCACGAGCTGCCTGGGGGCAGGGTCCTCACTTCTGAATCACCAGTTTCAGCACAGTGAAAATTTACTAAATAGCGTATGAGAAAGCACACATCAGTGGTCAATTTCTGTACAAATTGAATGCTATCGAATATCCCTGAGAACAGCACAACACCTAGTATGGTCCTGCCATTGAATTCCTTCTAGCATTAGGATCTTCACTCTGATAAAAAAAAAAAAAAAGTCTACTTGAAATTCGCTGAGGGTAGATCTTAAGTGTTCTCACTACCAAAAAGAGAGAGAGAGAGGGAGAGAGAGAGAGAATGGTAACTATGTGAAGTGATGAGTATGTTAATTGCTAGGTCCGGAGGAGCCGAGAGACACACGAAGCCTCATGTGTAGCAAAATGCTGTGTCTCTTGAGCATCTGGGTGCAGATGCGAGGAGGCGAAAGAGCGTCCACCCTGAGGGAGGGGAAAGCCTTGGGTTTTATAGAGGGTTTCTCAGGGGCGAGTGAGTACCTGGGCCAGAACAGCTACTGCAACGAAATTTTTTTAAACAACCAATTTCTGGGACCCCTGGATCAGTCTCATCCTGTAGAGATAAGGGAGGGGGCAGCTTCGTCCTTACTGGGGGAAGGAATGCTGGCTGCAGCTGCCGGTTAGGTTCACGATGTCGGGACTCTCCAGACTCCTGCGGCCGTTGTTTCGCAAACCTCAGTTTTTCTCTTAACCACCTTCCGTCCTGTGCACACTTTTCGAGTTCCCACCTGGAGGAAACCTAACATTAATCAACTTGATTATAGAGATTTTTTCCACAATGTATGTGTATGTGCATCAAAACACCAATCATACCTGATAAATATGTACAGTTTTTGTCAATTATACTTCAATAAAGCTGAAAATAAAGTCTCCAAAATGATGAGATGACATGTCTTGGGGGCTTGAAGGACAGCCGAGGGCCTGGCTCTGCTGCCCCCCACCCTGCCCTGCCCCGTCGGAGCCGCCTCCCAGCCCACTTTGTCCATCCACCCTGTCACGTGACAGCACCCAATACAGAGACATCTGTCACCTCTCTGGGCAGTTCCACCTGCCGGGACGGTCAGCGAGGGCCTCGCAGGCGTCTCCATTGTTGAGGACCAGGAGGAAGTGTGACTGGGAGAGGCGTCCGAGCGCCCAGGAGCTGAGACACCAGTGATGATATCTGTTTGATTTTCCTACGGTCCATTAGCCTTTATGTCTAAATACTCTGGGGTCACCGTGCGTCCACCCAGCGCGTCCATCCAGCGGCCCTTCCAAGCACCGCCTGCCTCTGGAAGACAATGGCGGACTTAATGAAGATTGATGGCCTGGTGGAGCCCCGCTGGGCCCCTCCCCGCTTCGGGGAGGAGCGCTGCGCAGAGCCTGGGGGCAGGTGCCAGCTGGGCCCCCACTGACCCCTAGCAGAATTGGCTGTCTGGCTGTCGGCCACATTGGCAGGTGAAAAATAGTCCCTGACTGGTCCCAGCTCTGCCACTCTCCAAGCACTTTCCACATACCCTGAAGGAATTTCAAAATGCAAATGCCGCCCCTTGGGTCAGGCCTGGCTTAATTACCTTTTATTGCTCCCTTCGGGATAAAAATTGAGGCTGGCACACATGACTTCTCCTATTAGGCTCTGAGCTCTTCTTCCTCACTGCCTGCCCTGCCTCCCTGGGCTTTGCAGCAGCTCTGAGCTGATCCTTGTCCCCAGACTGTGCCGCCCTGCCTCCTGCACGGGGCGTGCTCCTGGTGTCCAGGTGCCCGCCACGCAGCGCTTCCTCCGAATTGCCTGAGAAACCCTGATCCTCTTTCCCTAAGCCTTCCCTGACCTCAGCAGAGCTAAACCCCTCTCTCCACGTAATACTTCACGTCTGTTCCCTGTCTTGTCGTTTTGTGTACTGCATTGTCCTTTTTAAATCTTTAGTCCCCTTTTTCTAATTACCAAAGAACTACATGTTTATTATGAAACAGAAAATACAGGAACGCATGAGTTTAAGAAGGGACTCGCCCTGTAACTCCACTAACATCAACACGTGTTTCAGTTATTCTGCGTTTATGCCTCTGTCTCTCCCGAGCAAGGGACACTGCTGGGGGTGGGGGGTGACTCCCTCCCTCCTCTCTGAAGCCCCGCCCGGCAGCAGCAGGGGGTGCAGAGCTAGACAGAGCAGCTGCCAGGACCCTCCCCCACCCCACCCCGTCATTCTCAGGATTTGCATCTAACGCCCAAAGCCTGGGTTCTGCAGTCCCAGACAGGAGTGTATCTTTTTCCTACAGCCCCACCCTCCTCTGGAGGCGGCCTGGAAAGGGCAGCGTGATAGATTTCAGACACATTGAGAGCAGAGAGCATCCTTTCTACTGCAGATGTTTGGCTAGGGGAGATAAAGTGAGAACTCTGATTTTAAACCCCACAGGCTCAAGGAAGGTGTGTAAACCCAGACTTCTGATGGGGGTGGCGGGTGGGGGCAGAGCTGAGGCAACGAGCAGCGAAGGAAGAGAGCAATCGATGGATCCACCTGTGACCGGAGACTGAGCTGAGCGTAAGCCCAGACCAGCCTGGTGCCTAAGCCAGTGCGCTGCCCACTGCTCCAGGTTCATCCCCAGCCCCGCCCCCCCCACGAGAACGGGGCTATTCTGATGGGACAGACTGTTGCACCTCAGGGTGACTCAGGTGATGAGGCCTTGGGGAGGGGCCGTCAGCCCGAGAGGGGCCTGTAAGTGCATCAGAAGGTCAGAGATTGTCTCCAATGTGCTTTCCGCACGTCTCGCGATCCTTTGGCCTTTTCTAGACCAGATGGTCATTAACCTTGAACATATGGGATCTGGTCTTGGCTGGATGTCAGACATTGACTTGGTCTGAAAGTATTATTCACTTGAAGTATTAAAAACAGAGTCCACTCAGTCAAAAGGGCTTTGTTTTAGAAGTAAACAGGTGGAAAATAACAGATCATGCCCTCAAACACCAGCCGAGCAAGGCACGTGACAGGCCGACCTGCGTTGCCAGGCTTTATGGCAGCGGCCGGAGTGGTCCCAATCGCTCTGCGTGCTCTGGCCACGCCGGGCCGTGCATAGTTTCCGAATGACGTGACTCATTTGCAAGTCCACGGCCCGTCCAGAGGAAGCTGCCCGGATCACTGACAGAGAAGCCAACCTGGTGGCAGATACAGGTTTTAGGAACCTGCTTGAGCTGCGTCCCAACCCTCTCACACTGTCCACATTCCTTTAGGATCCCCCAGCTCACGGTCCAGCTCCCTGAAGGCCTTCTCACTGCCCTCCCACTTCCTCTTTGATTCCTCACTTCCTTTCCCCTTCCCCGGTCCCTCTGGGGGGAGAACGAGTCTTGGGCAGGGAGCCAAAGAACCTTCCGCCTGGGGAACATTCGCTGATGCTTCAAGTGCTGGGAGAGCCACAACTCCCAAATGGACCGTGCCAAGCAGGCTCTTTCCCCTTAATTTCGGAGGCCCGCAGAACAGTTTACAGAAAATCTACTCCATGTGTTTCTGATCCATCTCCTCACAGCTCATCCAAATGCTGGGTTTTAAGAGTTTGTGGATATGCGTGATGCCTTTGGGGTCAACTTTACAAGCCTTCCATGCTTTCATTTGCACTGAGAGAGGAAGCCGGGCTTTGCCAAGAGTAAATGAATTGGCGTCTCTGAAGGTTCACGTTGGGTCTGCAACACTGAAGCCAGAAGGCCCGAGTGAAAGGGAGAAAGCCTCGGAGAAAGGGCTGGTCTCTGCCCAGACTCAGAGCTTCAGAGAGGAAGCCTCCGCGGGGCTGGACGAAGCCTTCACATCTTCATCCTCTGCAAATTTCCTGTTCATTCATTGCAGCTCCTCGTAGAGCTCAGCAGTGTCAGGACAGAATCCAACATCCTGGAGAGGGCCTCGGCAGTCATGGGCTTTGCAGCTGGTGGAAAGGAAGCTCTGAGCAGAGGACTGATGACTTTGCCTTCTGGGTTTGAGGTGCCATGCGGGGCCTGGAGCAGGAGGAGGGCTGTGCCATGGCCCCAAGGCTGATGAGTCGAGTCAGCTCCCAAGCTGTCAACACATGACACCCCCAGCAGTTGAAGTTCAGGGCAGAGGGACATGACTAAGGATCCAAATTCGGCCCCTTCTGACTTAACCAGGAAGAAGAATGGAAGGAGACGTGGTCTTTCTGGAGAGCCACGCACTAGGAAAGGAAAGACGGGGAGGGGCCGGGCCACTGCCAGGACAAAGCAGGCTGCACATCCCTTCCAAGGAGGACATTTCAGCAAGAGCATGGCATGAAATGTGCCTCTCAGGCTCTGTCCAGATCTTCTCTGTGGCTTTATGACAGGGAACATGTGCAAGGCAAGCACAAGGTGTTAGGAACTGCTCTCACTTGCACCCAGGCTGCAGGGCCTGAAGGGCAGCTTCAAGGCATGGTACAAAGCCAGTGGTCTTGGGAGCCAGGCAAGGGTGGGTTTGCATCCTGAATCTATCACCTAGTAGCTGTGTAACCTTGGGCAAGTGCCTGCACCTTAGTTTCTTCATCTGTAAAATGGGTATAACAATATCAACCCCTCTGGTGATGAGGCGGGTACAGGAAAACACACCACGTGTTTGATGGAAGGTAATATTAAAGGGCTTCCATTGGCAGGTGAGAAGCTTCTGCGGTCCTGAGAGCTGGCTGGCTGAGGTCACTAGCCACAACCATGGGTGGCTCACCTTTCCAACTTGGCCTTAGTCCTGATGAAGGGAGTCAGGGTAGGCTGTTAAGAGCCTGCACAGTGGGTATGTGCAGATCAGGGAAAGAGCTTCAACTTGGGAATCTGCAGACCTGAGACCGAGGTTTGAGTCTCAGCTTTGTGATCTGAGGCAAGTCGCTGAACTTCTCTGGGCCTCAGCTGCTTTATCTGGATAGAGGAGGCTTTGGGCAAGGATTGCATGAGAAAAGCCCTGTGGGAGCGGGTAGAGCTCTAGGCAGAGGTCATGAGGCCAATGCTCACGTGAGCCAGGCAGGCGCCGTGATAAGGGGCCACCTGCAGGAGGAAATACGCAGACTCGGGGGGAGTGTGGGGCTGGGAGGGGGCACACACGCTCTCCCGGCCCCACCAGCAGGACCCGCACTCACTGCGCACCCCAACCAGAGCAGGCTGGCCCAGGGAGCTAGGACACAACCTCTAGACACGGCGTTTGTGACTTTACATCCTCTGTGATTATGAAAAGTCCAGGGTCGAGGACAGAAACCTCTACTGGCTGCCAAGAAATCAGACATGCTGGAAAACATCCGAAGGGCTATTTATCAGAGGGAGCAGACCTCCCAGTCACACCGTGGTCCTGGACAAGTCATTTTCCTCACTCAGCCTTAGTTCCCTGTCCGTGAAAGAGGGCGTCGCCAAAGACTCAGGGAGCAGGCAAACACCAGATACCTGGGGCGTGGCGGGCTCTCAGCCGTTGTTACTGTCTTCTTCTCCTCACAGAAAGTAAGTCCAGCTATTCCAACTTCTTTCTCGATAGTTACTGCAGGCCTTCCTTAGTATCTGCAGCCAAACATAGAAAAGAAAAGGCGGGTGCAGACGAAGCCAGTCTGAAGGCAGCCTCCCGAAATAGCCCCACGAGAAAATACAAATCTGGTCTTGGTGCATTTTAATTGCTCTATTTGTTCAAAATAAAAATGCATGTCAGTGTGAGGGCTTTTCTGTCCCTCGCTCGGGCAGAGGGTTGGAGGAGGAAGGTCCACTTCCTTGCGGGCTCTGCGGCCCCTGGCTGCGGGAAGGCCGCTCTCCCGGGCGTGTTTTGCTTCTGGAGGCCGGGCCAGCTGCTAACAGAGCCTCTATTCACTGCCGCCTCGAAGAGCAACAGAGCATTTCACTATTGCCTGCGCTGGGCTCTCCAACGTCAGGTTTACAAAGAGTTATTTTCTTAGGGACAGATTTCTTTAAATTCCATTTCCTTCTCCCTCACCCCTGCCCAACCCCCACATCCTTGTGATTGAGCCGGAGGCCCTGTGGCCAAGCTTTTCTTGGACCGCGTGAATCAAGATCAATAAATATCTGTGCTGGAGCATGACTTGCCGCGGCGCCTCGCTGCCTTCTGGAATAAGGGCCCCGGTTGTGTGCGGCCCACGGCCCTGGCACGAGCCTGCCCTTCTGCTAGACGCGTCTGTGCTGAGCATGGGCCACCAGGCCCCCAGCACCCAGTGAGGAAAGACCCAGAGGGCACCCTCAGAGGGCGTGAATGGTCTCGGGGGCAGCGGCAGGAGGGGGCCCCCGTTTGCCTGGGTTTCAGGCCACTTGGTCCACAGTTTGATTTGGGTGGTTCAGGACATGTGTCAGGGGCAGCTGCACAGATGAATTCTTCACTGCCGGCACCATTCCTTGGAAGAGTACAGAGGAGTCTCTATCCCCTGTCTCTAGCCAGGTGTCCCCTCCGCCCGCTCTGCTCCACTGGAACCGCGCTGACCACCTCTGTCTTGTCAAGTCCAGGGGTCAAGTCCCTGTCCTCATCTGACTCGACCTTGCAGCAACGTTTATTAGTTGATCACTCCATCCTCCGTGAGCTCTCCTGTAGCGCTTCTCCATGGACCACCGGGGACCACAGCCGGCGCCAGCCTCGTCACCCTGGCTGGCACCTCCTCTCCTTCCTGATCCATTAATGTGGGAGATCAAAGGGCTCAGCTGGCAGATGCCGCTTCTCACATACACTTGCCCCCCGGGAATCACACCCAGGCCTGTGGCTTCAAACACCAGCTATGCTATGAATACTCCTAAGTTTACCATTTCAGCCCCAGCGCTCCACATTGACCTGGTTCTAATCACCATTTGAATACCCATTTGGAATCTCACACTCAATATGGCCAAAACATAACTGTGGATCCTCCATGCCTCCCCCACTGCAAAACACACGCCTGCTTAAAACACACTCCACTCTCTGTTCCCTTTCTTTGCTTTCTCTTTCTAATAAAATAGATTATTTTAAATTTATTTCCTTGTTCCTTGTCTGTCTTCCCGCTAGATTGTCAGCTCTACGAGGGAAGAAATTTTATGACTTCACATTTAATTCTGCCCCAAGAACCATCTCCTCAATTCAGGCACTCAATAAGTACTTAATAAGTGGATGAATAAAATAACATTGAATTTTGTAATGTAAATGTGATTCTCTTTCTAGTTCTCTTTAGATCCCCAAAGGCATGTCTGTAACCCTGCTCTAACACATGATAATTTCTCTTTCTAACAAAGAGAGAATAGTTTCAGTCTGAGAAACTTGGCAAAACAGTATCTTGCTAGAATTTAATAAACTTTCTTTATTTTCATTGTATTTTTAAATGTAGTTCCCTTCTACTTATGGCAAGTATTAATAGTTTCCTATTTATACTTGTGGTATAAAGTTTCCTTTTAAATTTTATTTATGTAGGCAATATGAGTGAATCAATTTAAAGAAAATATTGAGTAAATCATAGGAGGTTGGACATTGGTGCTGGATGGCTGAGACTAGGGAAACATTGCACAGCTCTGCGAGTGCCTGGGAGTGAAGAATCAGATATCCTGGGCCAGACAGATTTTGGACTCGAATAGTAGGATCGTAATCCATTTAGCAAGGACCAGCTCATCTGCATCATTTCAAGCAAGAAAGCACATGGAGGTTGACCAGATGTCTCCTTTGCTGAGAGCTGTGTGGAGCTGGGTGGACTGTGTATGTTCGGGGGGGGCTTGGGTGGCGACTTTGCCCTCATTGGAGCATGCACTTGACAGAGAGGGATTCTCTTCACCCTCCTCCCTCATCAAGTTCCCCATGGGCACACATCTGCTCTCCAGATGTCCCTCCATGTGAGCAGATCCTGGCCCTAGGGGGCCGGTAGCTGGACTTGCACCCATGACAGCCCCTCCCCAATTCTCCTGTGGGAAATCTGGCTGTGAGACTATGGCATAATCAGAGTCTAGCTGCAGAGAAGTGACCAGGGAACCTGGCATCTGCTGGGCCTGCCCTGCACACCACCTGGGCAGGGGGAGCTGACAGAGACAGCTGTCCTCTGCCCCAGCTGCTCACTCATCAACCCCAGACCCCCAGAGATATGGAGCACACTGCGCTGACAAACCCGCCCGCAAGCGTCTGCCCACCGGCCTGCACTTGCAAAGGCACAGCGTGTGTGGCAAACAGAGCAGCCAAGACCACGGGCGGCGGCACTTCACAGCTGGTCTTGGGCTTTGCAGTTGTGTCTGAAACATGCTCTGAGTTTGGAGAAGTCCTAGCCTGTCACAGGTTATATTTCCCAGACTCGTTTTGTTACTTGGGGCTCTGTAGCCAAAGAAGATCTTGCATTTCTAAATTATGAAACCCAGCCAGGGTACGTGACGTTCCACTGAGGCCAAAGGAATCCACTCATCATGCAAAGCCTGGCCTCTCCCAGGAGCCAAGGGGCCGGGGGCAAACTAGGGCACCAACCCTGTGGTTGGAGGGCAGAGTGCATCACATAGAGGAGTAAGGATGAGGAGACAAAGCCAGAGACAGGGCAGCCAAGGTGCCTAATGAGGCAGATGGGACGTGAGCAGGCCCTGGACAATCTCAGTGCCAAGGAACGGGCGCCTTTTAAACAGTCGCCTCCAAAGACAGCCCAGCCTGAGCGTTTCAAGCTGCAGGTGCAGACAAGCCACAGAGGAAACAGAATGTAGGAAGTGCCCCTGGCATGTGAGGGATGCCGCCTTCTAAACTCACCAGCCATGCAGTGGCCCACCGCCCTCAAAGGGATAGCAAATTGCCCCTGGGAGGGACAGGCACCAGGCAGGCAGACAGCTCTTTCCCAGGTATGCTTCATCTCCAGGGATGGGCAAGTTGGCCTAGGGCACAGGCCTTGTTTTGTGCCTCTTTGAGCTCACCATCTGTGCCAGCACAAGGTGGGATTGAGTCTGGGGTGATGAACCAGCAGAGCTTAACTAGGGAGACCCCTGTGAACTATTCCTTTCAGCGACTGCAGGGCACAGACCTAGGAACTCAAAGGCAGCCAATTGTCCCACCCCACATCCTGCCGGGGCTGCGTTGGACCCTCTGTGGCAGGTGGCATAACCTCCCAGCAGGGACCTCTCCTGTTCTCTAGCAAATGTGGACTTTCTAGAGGCTCACTTCAGAGGAGAAGGATCACCTCTGTGACCTCGTGGATACAAAGCATCCCCGAGAGGTGCAGCTGGAAAACCAAGGCCAGATGGCTCTGAGGGGCGAGGTCCCCCATGCTGTCAGTGCCTCGCCGTGCCGGAGGCAGAGAGCCCCAGGGACACCACGGGGCTCAGAACGGGTCTTGCTGCCTGAGATAAGGGCACAAGGGAAGGCACGAGCTGTAGCGAGCCAGGCTGAGCTCGGGCTTTGGGACTGCAGCCCTGGCTGTGTGTCCTGGGTGGAGTGACTAGCAGTGCTCCCTTGCCCGGGCCCAGGATCCTGGTGCTCGTGTGGCAGTTCTCAGCTGGGGCCATGCGTCCCTCTGTGCCATAGCCAGTCATAGTTCGGCTTTTCCTGCTTTGCGAGCTTGAGTCTGTCCTGAATGAACCCCCACCAGGGCCTTGACCCCTGTCCTTCCCTGACTTGCCCCTTCCCCAGGGACTCCCTCTGTCCAGCCCCACCTAAGCCCCTGTGGGGTCCTGCATCTCCCGGACAGGCCACGCCCACAGGTCTGCCCCCTGCACCCTCACCCCCTGCTGGCCCCCGGCCCCTGCCCACCTCCCTCCCTGGGCTTTCCCACCCTTCTCCCCACCACGCCTCTCCTTCCTTTTGCCTTCAACTCAGTAACTCACAGCGACAATCAGAAACCACTGTCTTTGCTGAGGTTTGTGCATTTGAGCAACTTGCTAAGGTGAAGCTTGAGCTCCTCCCACTCTCAGACAAAGGGGGTCTACTGAGCTCGGTACTTTCTGTAAGTCAGATTTATCGAGGAATAATTTTACATACAATAAAACTTACCCTTTTCAGGTGCACTGTTCCATGAATTTTGGCAAATAGAGACAGCCGTGTAACCACCACAATCAGATATAGAATATTTCCATCCATTGTATTTGGATCAATATTTCATCACCTGTCTCCGTGTAGAATATTTCCTCGATAGGCCCCCCGTAGTCTCCCTGTCCCTGTAGTATTGCCTTCTCCAGAACATCACATAAACAGACTGTCGTATGCAGTGTGCAGTTTTGGTGACTGGCTTCCTCCCCTTAGCAAATGCACTGCGGTCCCGCATCCCGCTGCCTGGGTCTGTCGTCCTTTGCTGTTCGTCGCTGGGCACCCTTCCCTCGCGGGGACGTGCCATGGTTTGTTTCTACATGCATGGGCATCTGGGTTCTTTCCAGTCTTTGGTAGTTATGAACAGAGCTGCTATAAACATTTGTGAGCAGGTCTTTGTATAGAGTTATGTTTTGCTTCTCTAGGTAAGCACCGGGAGTGGGATTGCTGCGTCGCACGGTGAGTGTGTCTGTAACTCTACAATGAAGGCCCCATTGCTTCCCAGAGCGGCTGTGCCCCGCGACATCCCCACCAGCAGTGTGAGGGGCAACTGTCCCACAGCCTCGCCGCCCTTGCTATGGTCAGGGTTACTGCTTAATCTTTCTAGCAGGTCTGCAGCTCTGCAGTGCGTGCTGGGCACCTCCATATTTTTCTTTCCATTTACTCTGTAACTGGCTCTTAGTTCCGTTTACTGTCTGAGCAAATGGCAGCCTCTCAATAGACACATCCCAAGAAACAGGGTGAGGGTGGTCAGCACATCCTGAAGTGGCTATTTCCCATGACGAGCGCGCTCACAACCACGTTTTTTGTCGGTTTGAAATCATGGTTAATGAGCAGAGGTTCTGTGGTTAGACAGACTCAGATTAGACTCCTATCTCTGCTCACGGCCCATGGAGGGACCTGGAGCAGCCACTCAGCCGCTCGGCATTGCAGCTTCCCTGTCCTTCCAACGTGGAGAACAATCCCGGCCTCAAAAGTAGACACTCGATAGCAGCCAACCCTTCATAGGAGCTACCGTGACTGTCTTTGCAATGGGAACACCAGCGTCTGCCCGTGAGGCCGCTGTGTGGACTTTATGCCACCGTGGGCAGGACGGTGCCTGGAAGTGGCTGGGGCTATGAAGGAGGCAAAGGATGGGCCACAAGATGAGGGGGAGACGGGACCCGAGAGGAGGACTAGTCACTGGCTAGGAATTGCCTGGGAATAAATCCACCCACAGAGGAGCTGGAGTGCACGCAAGCGTTCGCTGTCCAGCAGATCTGAAGCCAGGACGAAGGAATAGGGGCAAACGCAGACTGGAAAGTTCCTTCAGCCAACGGCATGGCAGCGTTTCGCTGACCGGACCTCAAGGGCATTCGCCCCTCCATCTGGCCACCTCGTTGCTGGCCGTTTTCTTTGTCACCATGCGGCTCTCTCTCCACCCCCTTCTTTCTCCCTTTCACATCTGCACACGTGTGTTCACCGCACCCCTGAGCAGGGTGCCCTGGGGCTCATAATCCCCACACCCGAGGGGAGAGGGAGGTTCGCCAGGACCCTGGCCCAAAGTGGAAGCTGGGTCCTCTCCTCCCCTTCTGACCTGCAGAGAGACATGGTTTGAGCTGCTGCCGTCATGGTTTTACCTCTGTCCTCGGTGGGCCAGAGGTGCAGCAGCTGGTGATGAGGATGTTCGTGGCCCAAGGAAGGGCAGGCAAGCTCACCTGTGGCAGGCTGGCAGCTGGCAGAGCACAGCTGGCCCCAGAGTCCTGCTTGAAATCAGGAAGACAAATGTTTCTAGAATGTTCTGAGAGACATGGCCTGGCTGAGTTTTCTCTGACGGTGCCCCAGGTGAGGTGGGGTGTACCACCTGGCCAGACACCACCTCTTCAGAGAGCCTTGACCTCTGAGAGAGGCCTCAGGCTGAAGCAGGACAGCAGGCGCGTGGGGTGACAGCAGGAGAAGCCCCTGAGCATCCACTGTGGAAAGAGGTCATGCTGGGTCAGCGGCTTCTCCTTCATCTTCTAAATGCGCATTTTCTAAGCACCTACTGTGCATCAGGCACCCCAGTAATAACCAAGGGGAAAGGCAGTCTCTACCCTCAGACCGAATGTCTGATGAGGTATAGACATCTGCCCACGTCCCCAGCCACAAGTGTCACTGGGCTCCAGGGCCACAAAGGAGGGTCAAACATGCAGGAAATCGAGCAGGGGTCTCCTCCTCAGAGGGCCGTGGAAGGGTTTTGTGATGGAGGTGGGGAGGGCCCAGCCCCCAGGTGGGGTCCCCCCTGGGAGGCTCTGGAGAATGGCTGTGTCCTGAGCTCCTTCGGGGGTGCTGGGGCCACACCTTGTTATCAGGACACGTGAGTTTGCACTTGCCCAGAGTGGAATGCCCTCAGGGGAGAGGGGGGAACATCTGGGCTGGAGGGGAGGAAAGGAGAAAAGAAAGAACGTAGGAAGAGGGGAGGAAGTGGGAAGGAAGGAGCTATTTTAAGAATGTATTGCCTATTGCACCCTGCGAATCGCAGTCTATGTGACATGTTTGATACTGCACAGACACACAGAAGCCACTGTCAGGACACTTCCTTTCCGCTCTGTGATCAGGTTCTTGACAACTCAGGGATGAGACTGGGCGTTTTGTCCCACCAGACATAAGACCTCTGCCCCAGCAGACTTCTCCCCAAGACAGGGGCTACATGGGGCAGGGCCTTGGCCCACCTTATGCCCCATGGTGGTGTCCCCAGAGCTTCACAAGTGCTTAGCTGCTCAGTAATCTTTGTTGAATGAATAAAATAAAATGAAAAGTGAAGCAAAAAAAAAAAAAAAACCAAAAAAAAAAAAAAAAAACCCCGGAAGATACCAAGTCCCCACCCATAATTTAATGTTAACAAAAGCTCTGGCGCTAGTCCCCGAGGCCACATCGAAAACGCAAGTGGTTTGAGGAGAAGGAAAGAGAAATTTATTGATTTGCCAGCAAATGAGGAGGTTGACAGACTTCTGCCTTATAGTAACAACGTCCTGCCCCTGAGCAGGAATACAAAGCTTGGAAAGGAGAAGTTTTCAGCTTCAGGCTATTGCTGTCCGACTATAGTGATGGAGTCATCCCATCCTCGGCTAAGAGGATTCATCCCATTCTCGGCTAAGACAATCTCGTGGCCTCCGCATGGACGATTCCCTTGAGCCGCCTTCTGTGGTAGAAAGAACAAAGGACACTCCCCTGCCCCTCCCGACCACTGGCCTGGGGCAGGGATGCAGGTTTCAATTCCCGAAAGGAGTGGGGAGGTTTTAGAGAGACAGAAAACAGTTTTACCCTTTTCCAGGTCATTCCCACTGTTACATCAAGACGAGGTGATGTAGGAGGAACACAATAAACACTTTCTTGAAGGAAGTGCTGTGAGGCGGAGGTGGGGCTGGGTGCCAGGTCGTGAGGAAAGGCACTCAGAATGTCCTTTTACTGTCATCCCAGCTCTCCAGCTGTGCGAGATACACAGCACAGAAGCCCCACCACAGAGATGTCCTGCGTGACACTAAAGTTTCCGGGGGCCATCTCCTGACCCACCCCTTGGTGTGTGGGTGGCAGAGTGGGAGCACGCCAGGCAGCAGGCCTGGCTGGTGTGGGTTTGCACCAACGATGGCGTCCTTTGTGGGAGAGACTGGGTCAGGGAGGAGGGTGGCAGCCATTCCCCAGGGCTAAATTTACCGCTCCAGCTAACTTTTCCCATCCCCTTCCTGGATGGAAGGAACAGAGCCCATCAAAAAGAATTCTTCTGACACTTGTAAGAAACAGCAAGGAAGACTTTATTTGAGATTATTGCAATAGGAGAGAGGGGTTGAACTCAACTCCGAGTACACCGGGGGCCAGTGGGGATTTCTAGCCAGTGGGCAAGGTGAGGAAGTGGGTGGAAAATTACTACGAGGAGCTTGGTTAGGCTTCCGGGTTCAGAAAGAGGAGTTAATTGGATATCAGTGGGCTGGGGTTCCTCACAAAAGGATTTAGTAGGATTCTTTGCTAAAACTGGGCTGGGCCTGCCAAGGACAAGGTCTGGTTGGAAAGAGGGCTGAGAGGAGCCTGGGGAAAGTTTAGTCAAGGAGGAGTCGCTGTCATCCCTAAGGGGAGAAAGGCTGGCCTGGGGCACAGGTTGGGCTTGGGGACAGAAGGGAAGGAATGACTTTGAGTGCAGCACTGTGGAGTCCCTTGGATGGGATGTAAGCCAGGTCTGTGGGTGGCTTAGGAGAAGGTCTAGAGGGGATGGCAGGGAAAGGCTGGCCCAGCGACCCTGGTGTGTGGCCTGACCCAGGTGTTTTACATGGCGGGTAGAGGGCATCCCACCAGCACCTGAGCTGTAAGATCCCAGAGAGCTGCAGGCACTGCCACTTAGAGGGAGAAGCAATGGTGGGGGCTCGGGCCCAGGAAGGGGGTGTTGGCTCTGGGACTGCAAAGGGTCATGCTGGTAGCCAGGAGTGAATGAACGTGGGAACCCAAGGTGTAAAGTGAGGCCTATAGCCGACATCAGGAGACCCCCTAGGGGCACATGGACCCAATGGAGGTGTTGGGGAACACTGGTGTGCCCACAGGAATTTTGTGAGTTGGGCTGGAGCCAGAGAGGACTGAGCTGCAGTTGTTGTGGGGCCCGTTCCGTGGAAAGACCCCCCCAGGCAGGCCTGGCCACACCACTGTGGTCCTGGAGAGTGCTAAGCAAGAGTCAGGGGTGGGCCAAGGCCGGGCTCAGCCTCCCTCACTAGGGAAAGAGCACGTTGCTCTCCCTGGACGGCCATCTTGCAGCATCGGTGTGGATGAATGCTTTACTTTTAAAATCTATGTTTGAAAAAGGCAAGGTTTCATGACATTTCTGCCCAGGTATTCCATTTCTGGGAACCTAGCCAAAGTAAATAATATTAAACAGAAAACAAGCTTTATGCACGAAGATGTTTATTGCAGTGGTACTTAGATGAGCACAAATTGCAAACCATCTAAGCATTCCACCACAGGGAACGATGATTAAGTAAGTTCCTTCGTAATCCACTCTGAAGTATTTATTCAGCCATTAGAAGTGATGCTTGCAAATTCTATAGCAACATGGAGAAATGTTGAAAATGAATGAAAAAGTGGGAAGCAGAATTGTATATATAGCATGAGTGTATCTGTGTACAAGTAAGAAAAAGTAAAATCAAGGCCTTCTGAATTCTAGCAGATTTAGATGCTCCTCTATCCACCAGAAGACCCAGCTGTCCCAGAGCCCCTAAGCCCAGATCATTACCTACAGGAGCACCCCTGCATGGCTCAGGTCAATGGGCATGTCACCCAGACACCTGGCCAGCAAGGGACAGACGCTGTGCCAAGTGGGCCCGGCCGGCAGGCTGCACAGTTGGTATGGGGCGGGCTGCGCTGCAGTAACAACTGACCAGCACATTTCAGTGGCCTCAAACAGCACAGGCTTATGCTTCACCCAGGTTGCACACCCACAGCGGGTCCACTGGGACTCTGCCCCTTGCCGCCCTCACTCAGGGCGTAACAGGGAGAATGGCCTGGAAAAGGGTAAAAATGTTTTCTGTCTCTCTAAAACCTCCCCCACCGTTTTTGGGAATGAAAATCTGCACCCCCGCCCCAGGCCAGTGGTCAGGAGGGGCAGGGGAGTGTCCATTGTTCTTTGTACCGTAGGAGGTGGCTCAAAGGAATTGTCCCTGAAGAGGCATGAGATTTCGAGGCCATGAGATTGTCTTAGCCAAAGATGGGATGAGTCAGAACCATCAACTGTAGTTGAGCAGCAACAGCCTGAAGCTGAAAACCCTGACCACCACCTAAGAAAGCCGACACCCAGCATTCGTGCCAGACCTACTGTGAGACCCTCGTAAACGACTTGCCTCCGACCTGTGTTTTCCAGCTACAAAACGGAGATGTTTACCTTCCACAAAGTCATTCTTCCCGGGGCACCTTGCAGAGTGTGCGGCGCTGCCATCCCCACACAGCTGAGGCCTGGCCCGCCGCGGAGGTGCACCGCTCCCGCCGGCTTGCTCTCTCTCCAGGGCAGACTCCTGTCTGCAGGGAACAGTGCTTCCCAGAAAGAAAAAACCAGTTCTACTCAGAGGCAGTGAGGGTTAATTTACTGAGCTTTGTTTCATTCCTGGCACTATCAGCATGAAAAAGTTTAAAAATAAGTGAATAAGCAAAACAGAAGCAGGATGAAAACATTTGGAGCAAACGTGCCAGATCTGTGACAGCCAGAGGAGTGTGTCTCTGTCTCTCCCTCCTTCTTTGTGTCTCCACCTCTGTCTCTTGCTATCTCTCTCTGTCTCTCTCTTCCTCAGCCTCCCTCTCTCTCACTGGCAAAGCAGTGCATAGTTTTTGTTTCAATGCTGTGCTGTCGACGTGACGGCTCATTCCTTCCTATCCAACATGCTTGTGCTGAGATGTGTCCCTGCGCACCGAGGTGCCCGCGCAGCGCGTGTCTCCATCCACAGGCTCTGAAGGTTCCTCAGGGGGAGCAGCCTGCGGTGGGAAGGTAGGTCGGTTTGGGACTCCTACGCAGCTAGTGGCTTAAAGCAGCACACACCTGTCAGCTCAGTCCCCAGGGGCAAAGACTCTAGGCATAGGTGGGCGGGCCGTCTGCCCAGGCTCTGGCCAGGCTGCGTTCCACTGTGAGGCTCCTCTCAGTGGCTGGCAGCATCCGGTGCCGTGGCCAGAGCACTGAGGGGGCTGTCGGCCAGAGGCCACTCTCAGCTGCTGGAGACCCTGAGGCCCCTGGCCGTGAGGTCCCCTCATGGGCCTGTTGTTTGCCTTCTCCCAGGCCAACAGGGGAGTGCGACAAGGTCTCTTTTAGGGGCTCGCCTGATAAAGTCAGGCCCACCAGGGTAATCTCCCTTTTTATTAAATCAAAATCAAGTGACTAGGGACCTTACTGACACCTGTACAACCCCTTTCGTGAGATAAGTAACCTAGTCACAGGAGTGATGCCCCGTCAGGGCCATGGGTCCTGCCCACACCCTAGGGAAGGAATCCGGCACCCGGGAGGGGAACTTGGGGCTGTTGTAGAATTCCGCCCACCACAGGGGTCCCCTAGAAGGAGCCTCCAAGCAGGGCACATTCAGCTGCCCTGGCGCCGTGGAGAGTCTTGTTTTGCTAGGCGAGTTCTCTCTTGCTCGGAGCCCCTTGGTCAGGAGGGGACTTTCCGCAGTCCCCGAGGCAGAGGTCTGGAGGGGGCAGGAGACAGACCTCCAACCCACAGGCTCTGTCCTTCTGTCCCTGCTCGGCTTCCTCAGGGAGTGGAGGGAGGGCCCGAGCAGCTGGGGAAGGCAGGCGGGCGGGCGGATGGCGGCACAGCCACACACTGGGGGCCAGCAGACCTCGGGCCCCCTGGGGCAGCCACACTAATGATTTCCTCTCACCAGTCAGGGGAAGCAGAGGGCAGGGGGCCGGGAAGTGATAGCAGATGCGTGTGGGGTCTTGGCAGATGACGTGAGGGGTGTCGGAGAACCACACCCCCTGTGGAAAAAGACCTCCTGGCCTCTGTCCAGATGGGCTGTCACTCAGGGGTGTCCCCCGACTCAATCCCCTGGCAGCAGGGCTTCTGCAGGGAGACGGCAGCCCTGTGAGCCTAAAGCCAGGGCGGGACCTGAGAGTCAACTGTGCCTCTCTCGGACCGTCCCGGGGCTGGACCCAGGGAACTTGGACTCTGGTCTTGCCTTTTTGCTCGCTGTTGGCCTGGGGCAAGTCACTGCACCTGGGTAAACCTCAGTTTCCACCTCGGAATAGAGGGGTGGATGCAGTTGGAGGGAGGCCTTTTAGGGGAGCAAGCGTTCTCGCTGGCCACGTGTTGGCCCTGTGTTCCACACGCCTTTTGCTCCCGCAGACCACGCTGCAGATCTGCGTGGCCGTGGCCTGCTCGGCTCTGCTGGGGAGAAGCCAAGGCAGAGCCCACATGGACCTGAAAGGATGCTCTCTCCTCTCCACTCCTGCCTGCCTGCCTGCGTCCACCACCTCCCCCACCACTAGCACCGCCTTCCCCGGACTGAGTCAAGGAAGTCACGGGTGGCACATGGCCTGTTATGCCAAACCCAGAGCCTGAGCCACGCATCAGCCCCTGGGTCTCCGTGCAGATGACAAGGGAATAAGAGCACAGAACTTACGGGGCCTACTGGAAAGTGCCACATCGGGTGGCCCAGAGCCTGAGTTCCAGTTCCTGCCTCACCACCGACTCGGTATGTGACCTCGAAAAGTCTGTATTCTGTGCCCCAATTTCCCCGTCTCAAAATGAGAAGTTTGGGCTGGTCCTAAAATATCCACTCTGCAGCCTGAGGTCTAGGAATTTGCCTCCCTGATTCGGGGCCAGCCTGCTGTGATTTCTAACCATCTTTTAAAAACTATATTATTTAGCACCCGGTACTTAGCAGGCCCCAAAAGTTTGCTTACTGGAACTAGGTTGAATGAGACAGTCTTTGGGCAGCCCGGCAAGCCGCTGGCTGTGGAGGACTAGCAGGGCAGACGGGAAAGCAGGGGAGCCGCCTCTGGGGACGACTTCTGTTTGCCCCTCCCGGGGGTAGGGAGCTGGCTGCCAGCGCTCTCCTTTCCCGGGGGGACGGTCTGCCTTGAACTGAAGCCCGTCTCCCCGTCATGGGCACGGCAGCCTCTGGAGGGTCCCAGGAGCCTGTGCAGTGTCTGGGGTGCTGCCCCCACAGGGGCTGGCTGTGTTGGCCGTGCGGCTTCAGGACAAGCACCTGCCTGTCCAGAGCCTCGGCTTCCTCCCTGCACAACGGAGCCAAGGAAACCAGTTTCTCCTGGGTACAGTGAGGATGGGCCAATCTAGAAGGGACAGGGGGTTATGGGCTGAATTATGCCCTCCGGCCAAATTCATGTGCTGATGTCCTAAGCACCCCGCCCCAGCACCTCAGGATTGACTGTATTTAAAGAGGCAATTAAGTTAAAATGAGGCCCCTAATCCCACATGACTGTTGTCCCCGTAAGAAGAGATCAGGACACAGACATGCACAGAGGAGAGACGTGTGACGACTCGGAGAAGGCGGCCGTCTGCAGCCAAGGAGAAAGGCCGCAGGAGAAACCAGCCCTGCCAACGTCTTGATCGAGAACCTCCAGCCTCCAAACCTGCGAGGAAATGAATTTCTGCCGTTTGCGCGGCCCGGCCTGTTCTGTCATGGCAGCGCGGCCAGCGATCAGGCTGGCAGACGGAGACCCGCCCTGCCCTGGCAGCGGGGGACCGGGACGCAGCTCAGCCCTCACAGCCCCTCCCGTGGCCGATGCCTGCTGGCGACTCCCCCGTGACCCCAGCCCTGTGGCCAGCGCAGGACAGCGGCCCAGCCACGGGCAGGGGAGGCGGCAGCGGCCGTGGCAAGCTTGTTTTGATTGTAGGCGACTCTGCCGAGAGGCTGTGAATGCCGCCAACTTGTCTAACATGATTCCGCGAGAAATGTTGACTCTAAATTACGAGGACTTAATTTTTCCAACCACAGCTAGGCAGTAAATGACTCTCTGAAATGACAGATGGAAAGTTCAGTTAATATGTTTATCTTCTGGCTCGCGGCGGCCCCACCTCCCCCGGCGCTGCTCAGGCCAGCCGCTCTGAGAGGCGGGGAGCCCTCGCTGCCCCCAAACCTGCGCTGCGTGCAGCCCCAGGCCCCAGGGATCTCTGACCCCGGCCCCCAGGGAATCTCAGGGCACAGAGGCTCTGCCAGAGATGGGGAGTGTGACGCAGAGGCAGCTGACCCTGGCCACAGCCCTGGCCTCTGTAGGAAGAGGACACTTCCCTACCGATCTTCCCTGTCCTCCGCCGCTCCCATGCAGCCCTCTGGCACAGGGCGAGTGGCACGTCCCACCTGTGCAGCCCTGTCCCCCGACCCACCCATGTCCCTAGCCCCAAATGTGGAGGGCAGGGTGAGTTCAGGGCCACGTGCCCTCTGGAACCTCTGCCCCCAGGCAGGGGCTTTGGGCTGCTGCCTGTGCTGACTGCCTGTTGGGGCCTCGGGCCAGAGCCTGGTGTGAGCAGCCGGAGCCCCAGGGATAACTGGGGGCAGTTCCTGGTCTGAGAAGCCCCCACTTCAGCAGGGAGAGTCCAGAGGAGACGTCACAATCCTCTGCGGGGCGGGCCCCAAATGCGTCAGCACAGAGTGTGTTAGGAACCCTGAGGCCAGTGAGGCTAGGTGTCCTTGCCAAGCCCTGCCGGGCTGCGCCGTCCAGGATGAGAAGTCAGGAAAGGGGGACCGAGGAGACTCCCAGGCAGAGGGCAGCCCGAGTAAGAAAGGTGGTATCTGCAAGAAGCCGCCGAGAGCAGGGCTCCAGGGTGCCAGGGGAGCGGGTGGCCACGGACAGACAGACACACCAGGCTGCGGGGGCGGCCGACCATGCGGCCTTCGGTGAGGGTGCCACGGGCCGGGTCAAGGAGCCTGGGCCTCAGCCTTTAGGGGATGCAGTCTTTCTTTTTTAGTTGTAAAATACACACAATGTACAGTTTACCATGGTAACCATTTTTCAGTGCTCAGCGCAGGTGCATTAAGTGCATTCACACCGCTATGCTACCGTCACCACCGTCACCTCCAGAGCTTCTCCAGCACCCCAAACTGAAATCTGTTCTCATTAAACGGCAATTCCCTCCCCCGGCCCCTGAACCCCACTCTGCTTTCTGTCTCTGTGGCCTGGACCACTGTAGGGAAGGGACACAGTGTTAACCCGGGAAGGGTGCCGCAGCGAGGGGCTGCTACCTCCCATCGCTGTAGCTGCAGAGTAGAATGCGAACTGAAGAAAGATCTCACCCGCGGCCACCGCAGGCGCCCAAGCCAGAGACAAGGCTGCTTGCCTTGAGGTGGCGGCCGATGGTACGTGCCCTGCCTGGAGGACAGGAGACGGGATTTGAACTCCAGCTCAAGCACTCGGAGCTTAGTGCCTCTTGGCAAGTTCTCAGCCTCTTGGGGACTCATTACCCACGTGTGAGGTGGGGGTGACAACGCTTTCTTTGTGGAGCTGACTGTGGGTAGTGAGGATACTAACAACAGCGGTGAATACTTACTGGCCCCGCACAGGGCCAGGCAGCGCACCAAGCGCTTCGCACGATCTGCGTCGTGTCAGCCTCAGGGCCCCCACGGAAGGAGCGACTCTAAGTCAAGGAAACTGAGGCTTATCGAGGTGCAGGGCTCATTGCCTAGGATTTGCAGCTGAGAGGAACCTTAACCCAGGGCCCAGCACAGACGGGACACTCCATAAATGTGAGCTGACTCACGAGCCCTCCATAAAGTGAAGTCAACCATTGTGCCGAATTTCACGTCTCGCTCTTTCAGGTGGATGCTACTTTCAGCTCTCGGAGTTGCCCCAGAGTTCAAAGCAAAGTGGCCTCAAGAGATCCATTTCAGCGCAGACGCGTCCCCGCAGGAGGCCACGGCTTCTGTTGAAAAGCAACGGGCGGTGTGCAGGGGCCTCTGCCTGTGGCCGCCAACTGCCCAAAGGCTGCTCGGGGAGGTGGGGGCAGCAGAGCCTTGCAGACTCCTGGGAACAAGAATGTCACGAGGGCTTTGGCTGGGCGTCCTCAGACACCGTCCCCATTAGCCTGGGGAAGAAACCCAATGGGGAAGACCCCTGTTAGAGGAAAATGTGTCCACACTAGGGCTGCCTAGGAGGAAACAAGCCAGAGTGGCTGGAGCCAGGTGGTCAGTTGCTGAGCCCAGGCCTGGCCAGAGATCCCCAGCATGTCATAGCCATAAAGAAGCAGGAAGTGGGCTGGGGCCTGGCCTGTAGTCACTGTCATGTAGGCTCCCTTGGAGAAAAGCAGTGCCCATGCTTCTCCCTCCCCCTCGGCCTCCACAACGCCCTCCTGCCAAGTCTCACCTCCTTGGCCTGGTACCCTGACCTCCTGTGATCCAACCCTGTCATCTCTGCCCATGGAGGCTGAGCTCAAGCTGAGGGACGGTCTCGGTTCCTTCTCTATCCCAAGAAGTCCATGATTTAGTACCGATGGAGAGCTGTGCTCTCCACCTACAGCTGTTTCTCTTTCTTCTCCTGATTGAGTCCTACTCAAAACCAAGTCAATGTCATCTCTTTTGGATGCCTTTGGGGAGTCTTCCCATGGGCTGGTAGCCTACCTGCTCCTCCAGCCCCTGTCCCCACCTCGTCCCTGTGCTCTCACAGCACTTGGTTATACCTCTAGGGTCACCCTTCCCTATGGTACCGTAACACATCCGGCCATGTGTCTGGTCCCTACTAGTTTGGCAGGTGCCACAGTTTCAACAGCCACAGTGTCCAGCATGGGCCTGGTATAGATGGCATTCAGGGTGGCTGCTTGTCTGAGAAAGGTGTTTTGATCATCTTCATTGGGTAGCAAACCATTGCGAATATAGTAGCATAAAATAATTATTTTATTATGCTCATGAGTGCTGTAGGTCTGGAATTAAATCAGAGCACAGCAGGATGGCTTGTCTCTGCTCCATGAGGTCTGCAGCCTCAGCTGGGAAGCCTAGAACATCTGGAGGTGACTTGAAAGCTGGCAGCAGGAATCATCTGGCAACCTTTTCACTCAGCTTCTACCTGTGCTCTTTCCACGAGCCTGGACTTCCTAACAAGATGGCAGCCACTGGTCAGTTCAGGCCTCTAGCACCAGTGTCTGAGTGGATAAGGAGGAAGATGCATTCCCTTTTTCTTCTATTTTTTATAAACCTATAAAATTCAAGCAGCCACCCTGAATGCCACCTGTACCAGAGCCCATGCTAGATACTGTGGCCATTGAGACTGTGACACCTGCCAAACTAGTAGGGACCAGACACATGGCCAGATGTGTTATGGTACCATGGAAGGGGACCCTCGAGGTATAACCAAGTGCTGTGAGAGCACAGGCCGAGGTGGGGGCGGGGGCTGGGGGAGCAGGTAGGCTACCAGCCCATGGGAAGACTACCCGAAGGCATCCAAAGGAGAGGACATCAACCCGGTTTTGAGTAGGATCTGCCCACGTGGGACGGCAAAGCCACATCACTGAAGTGCATGTAGGACAGATGGTACTGTCACACCTGTTTTGGGAATAGACACTCCGCTACAAAATGAACAGCAGAGAGATTGAAATATATATACTCCACTGAATTTTTTTTCTTTCTCCCTTTGCAGAATTGCCACCCACCCTCCTCCAAAATCAAGTTTCAGCACAGGAATGAAGGCAGACGTCAATAGGCTCACGCAGTCGAGCTCAGGAATGGCTCCAGAAAGATGCTAAAAGCACATATCCTTGTGCATATTTAAAATATGACATCCCAGACTCTGTGACAAAGAAATTATTTCTTCCATCTTTCCTATGTGGTAATTTCCAGAATCAGACTGTTTCTTGATCTAAGTTGAAAACTAAAAAAAACGTAGGTCCAGATCTCCATCAACAAATTCCTTCTAGCCAAGAACTCCCAGGTTCTACTCTGCCCATTTATGTAGGAATTTGGGCAAGTAAAAGAGATTGTTTTGCAGCTCAGGATCTCCTTCTGTCCAATTGGAATGAATGTCAGATGTTTAAAAAGGAGGGGAGATGTTTCATTGAAGGCATATAAAATGAAGGAGGGAACAGAGAACATCTCAGAATAAATAGAATGCTGGATGTTGAAATGTGTGCTTGTGTATTGAACAATCTTAAAGAAATTTAAAATGCCATTGGTCCTTCTCTTTAATTAGAGATGAAGCCAGAAGGCTGGGGATGTTGAGGTTAACTGAAAACAGGGCCCCACTGTCCTCACTCAAAACAGAAGGGAAAAATAAGTGCGAGCACCCAAAAAAGCATTGGATTATTTTTCCTTAAATGCAAATAATATTTTTGGCCAGTAGAGCATTGAGGACAGGCTTTTCCCTTCAGCAAACAAAACTCTGTTCAAGACACAGGCCAGCCTCACCACCAATTTAATCTCTTCTTAAATTCTTATGACGTATGTGAGTCCTTCCGTGCTGGTGAAACTGGTCTGAGACCTTTGGGTAACATCTGGAAGAAATGTACGTTGACAAATGCCAAAAACAACTTTTAAATATCAGTCCTCTAGAAGAAGCGATGAGAAGGGAGCCATTCTCGATAGAGGATGGAAAGATCAAACTCCTTTTATTGGTGTGGAGAGCAGCCCAACCTCCCATCCACCTCGTGACGGTGACGTGTAATCGAGAGATGCATTTCCGACTCCCCCGTATCATCGCTGTCAGACAGGTGGGGTCTCTCTTTGGTGAGAGTCCCTGTAGTGATCAGGTGGGTCCTTGGCTTTTCTGGGATTTCTCAAGGGACAGCACCACCGTTGAACTCAGCCAGGGGAGCTCAGGAGGAGGATGTCCCACAGAAACCTGGCATCCAGACTGAGCCCTCGGCGTGGCCTGCCCTGGGCGCACCTTGTTCCAGCAGCCCTAGTCCTCTGTCCTCCAGCTTGTACTTGGATGAGGCAGAGAACTCACTGCTTCCTAAAATCTCCTATTCTTTTAGGAGTCTTTGTTGGGCAGCTCTTCCTAATAGCTGAAATAACAGCCGCTTCCAATTATTTGTGGGACAAAATGAAATCAATAAATAAGTACCAAGCTGAATCTTTCTCATCCGTATCCAGTTTGTGTCATACCCCACCCACCACCCCAGACCTGCACAGAAGAAATTCAAGACAGTCAAACGGAAGGACGAGAGCCTGCCTGTGAGTGATCGCCCATGTCGGGGACTCTCTACTGAGGTGCCAGAACATGCAGGACGAGCACACGGGCCAGTCTTGCACGAGACAGGGAGAAGGGACCGGACCCTGTGCTGTGGGGGCACCGTATCTACTGTACTATGTGGGGACTGTGCCGCAGGGTGTGATGCCAACAGGACATGGAAGGGTTTTCCCCACACGGGGCTGCACTGCTGGAGAACAATGAGTGGATCTTTGGGGGAAAGAGGAGTGGAGTGTGATTCCTTACCGTGTTTGGAACATACGGTCAGCATTCGTGCCCCACAGGCCTCCGGGGCCGCTGTGCAGGTATTGCTCTCACTTTGTAGGAATGGAAGCCGTTGGCGAGGTTTGGGCAGAAGGTATGGCCCGGATGACACTGTGGGAAGATCACTCGGGATGCTGTGAGAAGAGCTGGGTTTAGGGGAGCATGGGGGACAGGAAGTAGCAGTCAGCTGCAACAGTCTGGGCAAGAGATGAAGGGGCTTAGACAGGGCCATGCGGGGCCCTCGTCAGCTGCAAGAGCCCCTGAAGGTGCATATCTCTTGGTGAGCCCCTTGCCACCCGCGGGCAATCAGGGTTCTCACAAGGAGGAGGGTGCATTCGTCAGGGCTGTCCACAGAAACAGAACTAATAGGGTGCATACACACAGAGAGAAAGAAACTCATAATATGAAGAATGGGCTCACACAATTACGGAGACTCAGAAGTCTTGAGACCTGCAGTCGGCAATCTGGAGACCCGAGAGGGCCTGAGGTGTAGTTCTAGTGCGAAGCCAGCAAGCTGGAGACCTAGGAAGAACTGATGTCTCAGTTTGAGTCCAGAGGGAAAGACGCACGTCCCAGCCCCGGGCAGTCGGGCAGGAGGCGTTCCCTCTTTCCAAAAAGGAGGGTCAGCCTTTCTGTTCTATGCAGGCCTTCAGCTGGTTGGGTGAACCCCACTCCTGCATTGGGCAGGACAGTCTGCTTTACTCAGTCTACCAATTCTAACGTTAATCTCATCCAGAAACACCCTTACAGAAACACCAAGAGTAATGTTTGACCAAACACCTGGGCACCCTGCAGCCCAATCAAGTGGACACATAAAATTAACCATCACGGAAGGTGAAAAAGGGTACAGGCTGGGCGGCAGCAGTGTCTGCCACAGGTCCTGGGTGCTCTTGGGTCCAGATTTGGTTCTCCAGAGTTACTTTCCACCAAAAGGAATTAGGACTTTTGATTCCAAATCTTAGGACAGGAAAAATATTGAGTGTGGATACCCTTGGTAATGCCAGAATATAAGATTGTTTTAGAAATAATGGTAAGTTACTGTTGAAAAGACAAAAGTACCAGTTTGAAGAGCCCCATCAACCAAGCAGAGCATGAAAAACATGATAATCATCAAAGTTACTGGAACAAGTTGATTTTGTGAAAGATCATGAATTTATAGCAATGTTAAATAAAGCAAAGTTAATAGAATATGTGCAAAAGAATGCAAATACGAGGGGTTATTTAGTTTTATTCCTTTTACTGAATAGAAGAATATTTATGTTTGTATTTATATTTTTCTATTAAGCATGTCTATTCACAAAGTAGAGCTATGTTTTTTACTATGTCTGTAGATAAGAAAGAATAAACAAAGGGAACTATACACAAACAAAAATAATCCCCCAAACATGGATACTCTAGGGAGTGAACCAATTGATTACTCTCTTGTAGTCCTACACAGCAACCAATTAAACAAAGAATTTCACAGTGTTCCAAGATGATTAATTAGCTAAACATTGCACACACATCTCTCATCTCTTAGTAGATGGAACCTCAAGATGACCCCACTAATTATAATGCAATATTGATAAGGCATGCATAAGTTTCCAATTAATATTTATAGACTAGGCCAATTCATCATAATGACAGGACAATAGTTTAGGTACTGCCAGCCATAAGAAATTTTTAAAAATACATCATTTCTGGGAAAGACACCAAGTTTAAAAAAAATTAAATCTTTGAAATTAGATTTTGAAAGGCAGAGGCTTAAAAGTCCGGATATAACAAATAGAACTCCATTAGCAAAAGAAACTCAGTCAGGGGTTTGGTTTGGATCGCTTTAGACATACAGACTTGTCCTGGACCAGAATCTGTGACCCCCTCTCTTCTGAAATGGAGTGCACCTAGGTTGGGGCCTGCTAAGATTATTAGTATCTGAGAGAATTACCAAAGCCCTATGTAAGTGTAAGAAATGAAATGTTATGAATAATATAAATAAGGATTAAAACCATTTAAACATAGGGAATGCATAATTATGTAACCACTTTTACATATGTGATTTTATTTATGTCTTAAAATGACTACTGGTCATGATAGTCTAGGTCATGCCGTGATTACAAACAACCTCAAAATTCCAATCAGTTGACACAACACGGGTTCATTTCTTTCTCGTCTCCATATCCCCTTTGGCTCAGCAAAGGGCTCTGCTCCACCAAGTCGCTCAGGGGCCCAGGCTGACAGGGGCTCCATGGCCTTGTAGTTGTATCATCTAGAACATATGGCCACTTCAGGCACCCAGTATGGTGGTTTTAAAATGTGTCCACAAATTATTTTCTTCTTCTCCTTTCAAAAATTAGAGACTAATTCTCCTCCCCTTACATATGGACTACACTTAGTGACTTGCTTTTAACAAATACAATGTGCCTGAAGTAACAACTCTTACTTTCCAAGACCAGATCACAACATCCACCTTGGACAACTCGCTCTTGGGGAAGCCAGCTGCCATGCTGTGAGGATGCTCAAGCAGTCCTTGGGAAAGTGCCTGTGCCCTGGAACTGGGCCCCTTTTCCCACAGCCATCTAGGAACTGAGGCCTCCTGCCAACAGCATGGAAGGCAGCCCTCATACAAGCAGATCATCCAGCCCCAGTTAAGAGATAATTGTGGTCCAGGCCAACAGCTTGGCTATAACCTCATGAGAGACCCTGAGCCAGAACCACTCAGCTAAGCCATTTCTGAATTGCCCACACACAGAAACTGTGAGATAACAAATGTTTGTTGTTTTAAGCCACTAAGTTTCGGGCGTAAAACTTAGCCACCTGCAATTTATTATGTAGGTATAGACAACCGATACAGTGAGACAGGGCAAAAGTGCACTGGAGGGTCTTGTTCTGGCAGTTTAATGTTTCAGCCCAGAAGAGGCACATTGGATTTCTGCTCTCAGCGCATCACCCGGGATCAGCCAAAGGACCCTGCCACATAGCCAGGGGCCACAGGGGCCGCCCAAGCACTCGGCGGAAAGCAGACCCTGATATAGGCAACTGCTATAAGCCTCTATTATAAAGCATTTAAGACATTAAAAAGAATCCGATATATCTGACTTGTGTTTTTAACTAAATGTTTGGAAAATTTTATTAAATAGGTTTGTAATAATGTATAAATATTAGGAAAATTTTAATTTATTACATTCATAATTGTGAAAGATCATGTTAGAAATATATGACTAGAGAAAATGTTAAGTGTTAATATATAAAAAACGTTGTCAAAATCTTAAGATTAATTGATGTTTTATCAAATCCAAGATGTACGAATATAAACATTCTTCTTGCACAAAGGCCCCTTGAGCGTTAGGGACTCTGTCGGCCCAGTGCGGAGGTGGATGGACAGTGCTGTGTTGTGATCACAAAGAAGGAGATGGCAGATTCTGAAGGACAAGACAAGACACTGCTTCTTTGAAAGTTTCTGAGCAGAATCATTAAATCAAAGATCACAGAGTACCTGGGAAGTGCGAGCCAACAGGAGTTCACCAAGCGCAAGCCCTGACAAACCGACCTAATTTTCTCCTGGGGCAGAAGACCTTAGTATTGGTAAAATTGTAGCAGAACATATTCAAAAACTGTATTTTCACTCTTGTGCTATGTGACATTATTAATTTATAGCTAAAAATGATACTCAAGGTGTATCAGCCTGGTTGGGAATATTAAGACGTGTGTTTTCTTTCTCTGTAACTGTCCCTGTTGTGCTAAATAACTTGGATAACGTGGGAGCAAATAACACAAAGCCAGGGGAGTGGTGGGGGGGAGGAATTGATCTACTGGATTGTCAAATAATGATTCAAAATGATCCTGTTAGCTTGGGGAATGGTCTAGGAGACCTTTAAATAAAGAAACAAAGTATACTACTGAGAGCCCTTAGCTAGCAGACAGGGCCACTAGGTCTTTTTATCCATCTCCTTCACAGTCTCCTTCCAGGCCAGTGGAGGAGCCAGACGACTTCCCTTCTTCCTTCTCCGAAGGCCAAGCAAAGATCGTCAAGGCCCAGGACTTGTCTTCTGTAGGCAGCCCTGGCCACCTGCAGTGTATGTGTTCCAGCCTCTCTCCATTCAAATGGGTGAGTTCAGCCTGTCTTACACTGGTCCCAGTTGTCTTCCACACAGGCTGGAGAGAGCTGAGGTCACCCTTCAGCTTCAAGATGAATTCTCTGTTTCAGGTTAGATCAAAGAGGCCTGCCTTTTGTCAATCTTGGGATGCATGCCCAACCATTAATGAAGCCTTTTCATTTTTATTTTCATCTCTTTCTGCCAGCCATTGGACAGAACTCTGGAAGGGAAAAAGGATGATATAATCCTAGAGTGTGCTGTGGCTATTGGGAAAAGCAATGCTGTCTCAGGTGGCATTGCTAGAATGAGGCAATGCCCAGAACAAGAGCGGTGGCAACCGTCAGACCACAGGGAAATGGTACCTGCTTCTGAGCACTACGCTAAAAGGAGGTTGCGTACAGAGTGGGGATCGAGACAGTGAGAAGTTGGAGGTCACATGAGGGGTAGTGGAGGAAACCGAGGCTGTGAGACCTAGAAAGCTGGAGATGGAATGGGGACATGTCAGTGGCCTCAGGCATCTGAGGGCTCATGGGAGAGTGGGTGTGGACAGAGCCACCTCTATTTATTCAGAGACCACAGAACCTGAGAACTGGCCATGCCTGGATGGTAGATAGGTTCAGAACAAGGAGAAATTTTCCACGTGAGCTGCCTTAAAATGGAGTTTTCTGGCTCATAACTTGGTGAGACTCCATCACTGGAAGTGACCAAAGAGAAACTTAATAGCTATTTGTTAGGACTGATGCCACCAGTGGCCCCCATGTTCCTTCCTCACCAGGACTACACAACCCGGAATCTGGCTAACCCCAAGGTCACGGCTCAGAGGTAGAACGCCGTATCCAACGAAGAGAGCTTTGGTCTACGTGGTCAGCAGAGCGTGTTAGTGCTCACCGGCAGCCAGCGCTCCTCTGCCGCCAGTTACACAGACCATCACAAGCCATTCCTTGAATTTAGGTCTGGCCAGGTAACTAGTTCCCACCAAAGAAATGTCAATGGAAATAGCGTGTCACCTGTGGGCCAAAGCCATTAACTACAGATGCCTGACCTGATTTTTTCTTCATCTGCAGCAGTGAAGGGGTTTGCTTAGTGTTGAGAAAGAGAGGCCGAAAGAACAGAACTGTCTGAATTGCTAAATATGGGGGAGAGCCGCCCTGGGAGCCACGGGACCCACAGCTGACTTCACGAGAGCAGGACACGAGTAAGCCCCCGAGAGTGCGAGGCGACCTGTGACTGCAGCGCTACTGAGCCTGCCCTGACTGCTGCGCATTGGGAACAGCGTGCATGTGAGTTTCCGGGGGTCCAGAGAAGAGACTGGAGAGTCGGGGAGGGCTCTAGCAAGGCAGATCGAGGGCAGTCAGGTCTCCTGGGTCTGTCCTCCTTTACAGAGCATGGGGCACGGTACACCTTTCTCCAGTTCCTGCTGAGGCCCTGCCTAGGTCTCCCTACCTGTTAAATGTGGAATATCTTACATGAAAGCTTTGGAAGCAGGAAACGAAGTCAAACTAGGCTTCTGGACTTGCCACCTGAACTCTGTGCAAAGATCAAAGACTTCTCCTTGGTGAGAAAAAGCCACCCCCAAGTGTCTGCAAACAAGTCACATCTGGGTCTACACATTATCTGCTGATTTTATAAACTAGTTCTTTCCAAAGAATCCAAACTAGCCTTACTTTATAGATATGGAAACTAAGGTCTCATAGGTGCTGGCCAACCTTAAACTGGGTCCTTTGGTTTTCTGTCTTCTCACTAGGCCACGGTGTGGAGATTGCACAGTGGATGTAGTTCTTCAAATGAGAATCAAACAACACTCCCCAGGCACTGTGTAGACAGCCCTGGGCTGGAGAGGAAAGGCACAGGCCTCACAGAAGCTCGGTTTACAGCAGGGCTCACCCTTTGCCCCTAGACAGCTTTGATCACTCTGACGTTTCCACAAACATTGAATGAATGAAGAAGATGGGGAGGCTTTTAACCCGATCCACATGGATGAGAAATGAGGGCTAGGACGGTCTGCAACACAAGCAAAGATTTCCTTAGCTCCTCTGCTTTGAACAGCTGTCAGATTTCCCTTTAAAGTATAGGTTTAAAATAGCTGTATATTTTGTTTGCTTTTTATCACTTTTCATCATATAATGAAGATTTGGTGATGTAAGTCGCTTATAGCCTACTTTACTTGTATGGCTCGGTAGGAATCAAGCCCAGGAAGCAGCCTGCCTGCCTTCCAATCCCCGTTCCCCTGCTTTCTACTTTCCAGCTGTGTGGCTTTGGGCAAGTTACTTAACCACTCTGTGCTTCAGTTTCCTCATCAGTTAAGTGAGTATAATAGTATCCATCTCATAAGGCTGTTGTGGGATAAGATGTGTTAATATATGTAAAGCATTTGGAAAAGTACTTGGCATAGGGTAGGTATTCAGGAAGTAGTAGTTAGTAGTAGTTAACTTAGTTCTACTAAGCTCTTCACTGGCAGCCAACTGAATTCTGGGAACTGTGAATGATTGTGTGCTCAAGTCTGGGCTAAGCACTGTTGGGGGTTTTAAAATAAGGCAATTCAAGCACCTCCCCTAAAAGCCCTAAACGTCTATCAGAAAACAAAACAAAACTAGACTAAGCAACACTCTCAGGCATATTAGTAAGAAAGAAGCCAAGCCAGGAAGCCAACAGCGCCTGCGCCGGGCAGTGTCACGTGACCAGCTCCAGCTCTCGGGATGCTGGGAAACGGTGTTAAATGGCCGAGCGGATGCAAGCAGCCGTCGCAGGCGGTTCTGGCAAGCCCCGCTTCCCAGCTCTGAGCGGTACTCCCTCTTCCTTGTGTCTTCTTCCTCCTCCCTCCCGGGCAACAAGAGTGTGTTTCCATCCTGCAACCATTTAGGAAAGGCCACAAGGATTTCAGATCCTGGTCCTGACAGTCCTCGGCCCCTGAACCAGAACGCAGGCACCTGAGGGACAGCGACCGTCACGGGAAGATGTGTGTGCTACTCGAGAGCGGGGTTGGTTATTTGTGGCAAAATGCAAACCTTAAATTAATATGGTAATCACGGCTTCTGTGGAAAGGGGCGAATGTTTCACAAGTGAGAGAAAGAGGAAACAGGATCATGGAACTATACAGCAGTTACTGACCCACCAATTTCTCTCTCCCTCCATCCTTCCCCAAAGTATTTGCAGGGTGTGGAACTCACGCACGCACGGACAACCTACTATCAACTAATACTACTGATATCCTGACTTATTCTCTCAGAAGCCAAAATAGTTAAAGGATTATCTCAGTAGGATAGATACATAGATAGTGACAAATGAAAAAGCTAATTAAGAAGCATTGAAAATTGTATATGTATATATTCAATATGTCTTCAAGAGAAGACATTTCTCTGCTTTCTGTGCCATCAAGGCTGGGATCAGGAGGCATTCTTTGTTCTCCTTTCCCCACCAAAATAGAAATGCTGTGTTTATTTTTTCTGATTAAATGGGTAATGCATGCTAATTGTAAAGAAGTTATCTAACAATTCTGAAAGTTTAGAAGAAAAGAGTACATGTATACACACACACACACACACACACATATATATATACTTAAAGCAAGACGAAGGTACCAGGAAAAGAGAACAGCCTGAGAACAGTAAAGACTTCTTAGATATTATAGATATAATCGCCAAGGTAGCAATTCATTCAACGTTCTAGGAAAAAAGAATTTTCATACAGTATAAAGCAAAAGGGAAAACCAACACCCTACACCCAAAATTGGCTGAACTGAAGTTTCAGCAAGGGTTAATGGTGACAAAGGAGGGGAGAAAATTGCCAAAGAAACAGTAAAGAAGAGAATACACTTTGGGGGAACAATGAGTAAGAACAGAGAGAATAATTTTTCTCGTACCTTCATAATATCTAAAGCTAAAGAGATGGTGATTAAGCTATTTACTAATAAATAATCTGAAACATGTACTTAAGATTAACATTCACCATAAAAGTCATTTCCTTTTACCCAGAAATTACATGTGTATAAATTTGTCTAAAAGAAATAATTCCAAAACCAGAAAATTTACATATACAATGACACTTTCTATAGTACTAATTATAATAATAAAACACTAGAAACAACTTTAAAATGTTTAATAATAAAGGAATGAAAAGGAAACTCAAAAAAGAAAAACAGGCAAGTAGCCAATAAACAGATCAGGTTATCAAAGAAATGTAAACTATACTGACAAGGAGATATCAGTTTTGTCCATTAAATTGGCAAAATTTCAAAAGAATAATGTTTGATGTTTAAATTGTGAACAAACACAATTTCCAGCACTGTTGGTTAGAGTGAGTGAGTACTGGTGCAACATTTCTGAAGAATGTAAAAATTTTCAGGATAAATGTATTCATTTTATGTGGCAGTTCTACTGGGCACTGCATTAGGAAATAATTTAATCATAAAAATGTGTACATATCTGAAAGTTTATTAAATACTATTTATAGTAGCAAAAACTAGAAATGATGCATATTCTTGAGTAAAGAGCAGGGCTTCCAAGGAGAGCTACATCCTGCAACAGTATCAAATAAAGCATGCTTCCCAGTCATGATGTGTTAAGTTCCAAATTCAAGTGATAAAACAATGATTGCATTTGGGTAAATATATGTCATATATCAAACGTAAATATGCATGTTGAAATGTTTGAAATGATACACACCTCCATTGTAGAAGTTGCTATCACAGACTTCTAGAAGTTTTGAGGAACTCTTTTCTTTTAAACTTTCAGAATTGTTAGATAACTTCTTTACAATTAGCATGCATTACCCATTTAATCAGAAAAAATAAACACAGCATTTCCATTTTGGTGGGCAAAGGAGAACAAAGAATGCCTCCCAATCCCAGCCTGGACGGCATAGAAAGCAGAGAAATGTCTTCTCTGGGAGCAGAAGTGCTCGTGCTCCAACTGTGAGCCTGGATAGCTAACTGGGCATCTCTTTAGTGTCAGGTCAAGACCAGCCATTCAAAGCCTAAGTCATCACTTTTGGAAGGTTTCTTCTCCCATTAACTACAGGAATACCTTGTTTTGTTTCTCTTCACTTTATTGTGCTTTGCAGATATTGCATTTTTTACAAATTGGAAGGTTTGTGGCAATCCTGCTTCAAGTAAGTCTATCAGTGCCATTTTTCCAGTAGCATGTGATGCCTTCCTGTCTCTGTGCCATATTTTGTTAATTCTCACAATATTTCAAACTTTGTCATGATTATGTATCTCTTATGGTGATCTGTGATGCGTGAATTTTGATGTTATTATTGTAGTTGTTTTGAGGCACCAGGAACCACGCTCATGTAAGACACAAACTTAGCTGGTGAATGTTGTGTGATCCGACTACTCCGCTGGCTGTTCCCACGTCTCTCTCCCTCTCCTTAGACTGTCTTATTCCCTGAGATGCCACAATATTAAATTCAGGCCAATTATTACTTAATTAGGCCATTAACCCTACAACGATCTCTGAGTGTTGAAGTAAAGGCTGAGTTGCATGCCTCTCACTTTAAATCAAAAGCTTAGTGAGCAAGGCACGTTGAAAGCCAAGATAGGCCTCTTGTGCCAAACAGTGAGCCAAGGCCAAGTTGCGAATGCCAAGGAAAAGTTCTTGAAGGAAATTAACAGTGCTACTCCAGTGAATACATGAATGATAAGAGAGCAAAACAGTCTTACTGTTGATATGAAGAAAGTTTTAGAGGTCTGGATAGGAGATCAAAACAGCCACAACATTCTCTTAAGCCAAAGCCTAATCGAAAGCAAGGTCCTAAGTCTCTTCAATTCTATGAAGGATGAAAGAGGTGAGGAAGCTACAGAAGAAATGCTTGAAACAAGCAGAGGTTGCTTCATGAGGTTTAGGAAAGAGGCCATCTCTGTAGCATAAAATTGCAAGGAGAAACAGCAAGAGCTGATGGAGAAGCTGCACAAGTTGTCCAGAAGATCCAGCTGAGATCGCTGATGAAGGTGGCTACACCAAACAACAGATTTTCACTGTAGAAGAAACAGCCTTCTATTGGAAGATGACGCCATCTAGAACTTTAACGGTTAGAGAAGAAAAGTCAATGCCTGGCTTCAAAGCTTCCGAGGACAGGCTGACTCTCTTGTTAAGGGCTAATGCAGCTGGTGACTTTAAAGTTGAAACCAGTGCTCATTTACCAGTTCAAAAATCCTATGGCCTTTAAGAATTATGCTAAATCTACTCTGCCTGTGCTCTATACATGAAAAAACAAAGCCTGTATGATAGCACATCTGTTTACAGAATGATTTACTAAATATTTTAAACCTACTGTTGAGAAAACTCAACTCAGCAAAAAAGATTCCTTTAAAAATATTGCTGCTCATTGACGATGCACCTGGTCACCCAAGAGCTCTGATGGGGATGTACCAGGAGATGAATATTGTTTTCACTTTTGCTACCACAAAATCCATTCTACAGCTCATGGATCAAGGAGTAATTTCAATTTTCGAGTCTTATTATGTAAGTAATACAGTTTGTAAGACTATAGCTGCCATAGATAGTGATTTCTCTGATGGATCCAGACAAAGTACACTGAAAATCTTCTGGAAAGTATTCACCATGCTAGCTGCCATAAAGACATTTGTGATTCATGAGAAGGGGTCAAAATAGCAGCATTAACAGGTGTTTGAAAGATGTTGATTTCAGTTCTCATGGATGACTTTGAAGGGTTCAAGACGTCAGTGGAGGAAATCACTGAAGATGTGGTGGAAATAGCAAGAGAATTAGAATTAGAAGTGGAGCCTGAAGATGTGACTGAATTGCTGCAAACTCATGATAAAACTTGAATGAATGAGGAGTTGCTTCCCACAGATGAACAAAGAAAGAGGTTTCTTGAGATAGAATCTACTCCTGGTGAAGATGCTGTGAACATTGTTGAAATGACAACAAAAGATTTAGAATATTACATAAACTTAGTTGATAAAGCAGGGTTTGAGAGAATTGACTACAATTTTGAAAAAAAGTTCCATGGTTAAAATGCTATCAAACATCATCGCATGCTACAGAGAAATCTTTCATCAAACGAAGAGTCAATTGATGCAACAAACTTCATTGTTGTCTTATTTTAAGAAATTGCCACAGCCACCACAACCCTCAGCAGCCACCACCCTGATCAGTCACATGGAGGCAACACCCTCCACCAGCAAAAAAATTATGACTCGCCAAAGGCTCAGATGATCATCAGCACTTTTTTAGCAATAAGGTATTTTTAAATTAAGATATACACATTGTGGGGGCTTTTTTGTTTTATTTATTTTTATTTTTTTTGGCAAACCCATTGCTCAGTATATACATTGTTTTTTTAGACATAATGCTATTGCACACTTAATGGACTAAAGTATAATGTAAACATAACTTTTTATGCACTGGGAAACAAAAAGCTTGTGTGACTTGCTGTATTGAGATATTTGCTCTATTGCAGTGTTCTGGAACCAAACCCTCAATATCTCCAAGGTATGCTGGAATGTTTGGGTAATGACCCTGTGTAGATTCTACCCATTCATTTGCTGAGCTACTTTTTATAACTGGTTTATCTTGGAGCGTTCCTCAGGAAGTCACATAACTTAAAGTGAGACATCCCCTGCTAATCTCTGCTAAGGCTTATGTGACTAACATGAGCATTTATTAACATCTATTTTAGATTTTCCAGCCCAGAATTATTGCTAAAACATAAAAACCTTCAGCCTTGAACATGCTCTGCCTATCGATAAAATAGATCCCAATTTATGTATTCATTCATTAATTCTCCAGAAATTCTTTTAGTTTGCTTTTGTGCCAGATGCTTGTCAGGAACTGGAGACCCGATGGTGTTAGGGGTTAAATTGTGTCCCTCCCAAGATTCTGAGTTGATGTCCTAACTCACGGTACCTCGGAATGTGATCTTATTTGGAGATGGAGTCTTTACGGAGGTAATCAAGTTAAAATGAGGTCACCAAGGGAGGGCCCTAATCTAATGTGACTGGTGTCCTGATAAAAAGGGGACATTTGGAGACAGTTGTACAGGGACAATGCCATGTGAAATGAAGATGGCCACCTAAAGCCAAGGAGAGAGGCCTGGAACCAGCCCTGATGACACTTTGATTTTGTGTTTCCAGCCTCCAGAGTTTTAAGACAATGCATTTTGTTGTCTAAGCCACTCAGTTTGTGGCGCTTTGTCACAGCAGCCCCTGCAAACCAATACAGATGGTAAGCACAGCAGGTGTGGGCTTTACCCTCGGGAAGCCTCCCGTGCAGTGAGAGGGGCCAGCCACTGACACTGGCAGGGTGGCCTGCTCTAAGGGACATGTCCTGGTCCGACAGCTGTCCCGCTCTCGGCAGAGAATGGAATCCGGGTTTACTCTGGCTGAGCATTTGTATGTGTCCTTCTTCAACTAAAAGGCAAGGAAGACCAGCTGCACTCCAGCTATCAGGGAGGAAAACCTTGAAAATGTCATCACTTCACACCTAAGTTGAGAATAATAGTATTCATTGAGGCTTGGGTGAAGGGTTGAGCCTGAGCTGCGTGGACGGAGTTCTTTGAGCCTCTCCTGGGGAGCTCGTGCCAGGAGCCTTGCTTCCTGCTTGAAGGCCAGGCATGTGGAAAGCAAACCAAAGGCTGCTGGGAAACCCCAGCTGCTGACCCTGTGAGGATATCGGTAAAGGACGCTGTCCCCTGCCCTGAGCAGCGACTGCTGGGTTAGAAGCCACAGGGCCGTGGGTCTCAAGTCTCTGTAGCATCAGCTGCAGCATGTCCCCTGAGAGCTGTTACAGTTGTTTATACTAAGGACACTGCAAATCGTGTCGCGGGATCTTGTCTTCCTTTCCTCGTGGGCTGCTTGGAAGCTCAGAAGCACCTTTAAGACCTCTTTATGTGTGGGACCCTGACGAGTGTGATGCTTCACTTATTAATTCTACCCTCTTAGCCCACACAGGCTTTTATTTTAACCTTTCATTTTAACAATTTTCATAAGCCTCCTCCAATAATTGACTATATGAAGAGGAGCACAGATATTTAAAATTAAATAGATGACTTAATTAACTCTAAAAGCCACTCAAAGATATTTCAATTTTATTCAGTTATTTAAAAATAATATAACACCTTGAAAAATATGTGTGTTATATTCATTTATATGCAATATTTTATCTTTATTTATTTATTCTATTCAATGTTTATGTCTAATGTTAAGAGAAGAAAAGCCCAAGATGAGCTTCTCTTTCCAGAAGTGTCCCTACTAGCCTTTGATGCAAAACAAACCAGCAGTGGCTCAAGGAGCCTCCAAGCGCAGACCATGGAGCCATCCCAGGGAGCAGAACCAGGCTCTGGTCAGCGGCATTCCTGAGCCCAAACAGGGTGGTCTGGCAGAGTGCTCTCACCCCTGCCCCTAAAAGTCTCATCTCATTATAACATCGAGCTCTTTAAAGCCCACGATCTTGTTACCTAAGTCTGGCCCAGAGACCTACAAACTAAAAAGATAAGTTATTTGCCCCTCCCCCAATTCCCAACTCAAGATTCAATGATGGGACAGAGACAGAGTAACAACCTAGACACTTCTGCCCAGAAGAGATTAAAAAGGAGGCACACACCACTACTAGATCCACCTGGGCTCCCAGCCCCTCCCCCTGCTCTGGGATAAGGGGATGTCCCTGATTAGAAGCCAGCCTGCTTCCCGAAAGTGACTCCATAGTTCACTGTTCTCAGAACCTCTTGTATCCATTCTTTGACATTCTTCCTTTTCTGTAAGAAATGGCCATGTTTTCAGTAGAGTAGCAAGTTTCACAACCTCGGTCCCTGCCACAGCAGTGAGATCCTTTAGATTCGCTGAAGAAACTTCCACATTGAGACAAAACAGGAGACACGATATAAGAAACGCCTTCTTAGGTATAGTGTTGAGCTACACAGAAGTTAAGAATCCACAGAATGATTCGAAAATATCCGGGGCCAAAGCAGGTTCTATGATACCTTAAACATATATACTTTGTCTCCTTAACAAAAAGAATACCAAATGTTAAAAACAAAATTAAGTTCAGTATCTTAGAAAGAGCCCATGTAAGTGAAGAATCTTAAAAAACTCATGTTTCATTAGCTTCACAGTAAATTCACCTCTAGAAAGCAATAAACCTAAAAATTAGGTGCATTTAGTGTACCATTTGAGATGACAATAGATATTGATCAATTTAAAACATTCTTAAATATGCATATTGAAACAGCTAAGACAACCATTAATAGAACAGACATGGAGTGTGTATCTTTAGAACAAGTAGAGGGATAACAATGAACTCAGATTTTAAGGCCCTCCATTCAAAATAAGGCACAAAAGGAGAAGTTAAAAAAAGATAAAGGCATGAGACAAACAGAAATTGCATAGTAAGATTATTGGTATAAATCCTAATCACACTAAATATAAATGGACAAAATCTTCCCTAAAATATGTTCAGTCTGAGTAAAAAAGAAAAAACAAACTCAAATATATAATATTTACAAGAGATAAACATAAAATGTAAACACATGGAATAATTGAAACCAAAGAATGAAATAAAATGCTATAGGAAAATAATAACCTGAAAAAAATTTAAGCTTGAATACTTCAAATAACATCTTCAAATATATATCAGGCAAGAACTACCAGAACAACAAAGTAATGAATCTACTGATTCATGGGATATTTTGACACAACTGCTCTAATTGATAAAACAAGAAGCTATCATATCTAACACATGGAGAATATATTCTTTCCCCACATAGGAAACTTTGTAAAATTTGACATATTGATCATAAAGCTATCCTCCACAAATTTCAAAAAATTTGTATCATACAGACCACATAATCTTACCACAACACAATTAAATTACAAATAGATAAAAGCTTAAAATATGTTTTAGATTTATAAAGATACATTTATTAATAATTCATGAGACAAAGAAGAAATAGAAATGAAAATTAGAAAATATTTATAAGTAAGTATAATAAAAACACTATGCATTACCTTAGTGGTATTTGGAGGGAAATTTATAGTCTGAAATACTTATAATAAAAAGGGCAGCTCAAAATGAGTGAGCTAACTATCTAAAATATGAAATTAGAAAAAAAAAGGCAAGTAATACAGAAGGATGAAAACAAACACAAGAACAGAAACTATAGACATAAGAACAAATGTAAATAAAGAGTATAACCAAAGTCAAATCAGTGATTTGAAAATGTTAATAAAATAGATAAACATTGGACAAGATTAATCAAGAAAAAGAAGAAAAGCACAACAAAATTGGGAATGGAAATATAGGAATAAAGGAATATAACTACAGTATTATAGAAATTAAACTAATAACAAAGATGTTATGAACAATTTCATGGCAATAAATGGTGAGATAGATACATATCTTAAAAATATAACTTATTAAAATTGTTTCAAGAAGAAATAGAAGATCTTACTAGTTATTAAAATTCTTTCATAAAGGAAACCCCAGACCCAAACAGCCTTAGAGCTGATTTCTATCAAACATCAAAGATCAGATAATTTTATCTTATACACACTCTTCCAAAGAATAGAAAAGGCAAAAGTACATGTTAACTCATTTTATGAAGCTATCATATGCCTGCTACTAACAAAATAAAACTACAGATCAATTTAGTCTAAATAAACATACTATAAAGAACATACAAAGAAAATGTATAACTAATAATATCTCACAATCATATTGAAATTATCCCAGAAGACAAAATTGGTTTAATTTTCAAAATCAATCAATGTAATTCCTTGTATCAGTAGATTGAAGGGACAAAGTCAATGCTCATATTTATAGATGCAAAGATCAGTCTGATACAATTCAATACTCACTCATGACTTAAAAATAAAACATGTAACAGGCCAAGATTGGGAGGAACTTCCTTAACTTGATAAAGAGCAAAACCTATAGCAAATCACATGTGCAGATGTCTAAGACGTTCCCTTTAAGAGCAGCAAAATAACGAGAATATACGCTTTTATTTTTTCTATTCAGTGATATACTAAAGGGCTTAGCCAGTGCAATAAGAAGAAAAAATAAGTAAAACTTAAAAAGTTTGGAAAGCAATAATCAAAAGTGTCATTATTTGTAGATGTTAAGAATTTCTATACAGAAAACCCAAAGGAAACTAAAGATAAATTTGTAGAATTAATAGACAATGTACTAAATTTGTTGGATTGTTAAATTCAATCAATACACAAGAATCCCTGCATTTCTAAACACCAGCAATTTGCAATTATAAAAGGTAATTTTAAAAATTTTGATACTATGTCAAAAACTATACTGAAAAGCAAAAGATGATGAAGACCATATTCAGGCAACCCTGCAAGACAATTAGTTGCAGGGCTGGGGAAGGGCACGTGGTGGGCTTCTAATACGTTTGTAAGGATCTGTTTCTTAAGCTCGGTGGTAGATTTATGATGCCTATTGTATTTTTATTGTTTCAACTGCACAGATACTCTTTTTATGCTTTTTAATGTGTGATTTATTTTGCAATTATTTTTTATTAAAAAAGCAGTTTAGATTCTTTTTATGTATAATATTGTTTGAAATTACTTTTTACTATTAGAAAAAGCAGGGCGCCGTATCACGGGTATTACCACATCCAGCCCCGTGGAGTACACATGTACATGGTGGTGAGGGGAGCCAGGGGGCTGTAAACGACAAACTAAAAAGCTGGAAAGATTTAAGGTGGAGGATGATATTAAAGATCCCTGGGTCTCAAATGCCACTTTGAAGAATTGTTACTCTGTTCCAAAGTGGTAGCTGTATTTTCGATGAAGAAACAATATGTTTAAACAAGCAAGCAATCGACTATATTATATCTGTGTTTTAAGGTCACTGGCATAATGTTAGGATGATATTTTGGAACTTCAGGAATGGCTTTCTATGCAGCTTGACGTACTCTGGTGATTTTCCACAAGCGAAAGCCTTCTCTCCTTGGCCTCCCCAAGCAGTTCCAGTGTACAGTGTCGGGACCCCTCAGTTGTGACCTCAGCTTCCCCTCATCCTGTAGGAAAGGGGTAATGAGATGAGGCAGGCCTCTTAGGGCAGCACTTGTCCTCCAGCCCACAGCATGCAGGGACTGACCCCTGTGCCACCCACCAGCCCCCAGTGTAGACAAGCTTTGGCCTTCCTTAGGGTGTTCGCAGCCACTCATTCCTAGCTCGTCCCTCTGTCCCTGCATCGGCCCACAGTCTGACCTCTCGGCATCTCCTTCTTTGCTCTGCTCTGCACTCGCTCTTTGAATGATCCCCCCATTTTGGCCCCCAGCAGTGTGTCTCAGACATGGTGATACTCGCCCTCTATCCTGACCCTGCCTGGCCACTCTCCTTTCTGGAAGAAGCTCAAACCATTTGGTTCCCAGCCCTGGGCCACCGATGTACCCGACACTCCCTGGCCAGGCCTGCTTGGGCCTTTCCACGGTCTCAGCTCCCCCGTCATTAAGATAAGAGCTCTGGCCCTGACCAGTGCTTGCTCAGCTCCTCAGATCAGTGTGGAAATAGATCTTCACAATGTTTGGCCTTGATCACAGTTGGAAAAACTGTGGGTTATGGCCATTAGTGGATTGTGAAATCATTTTGGTGGGTCATAACCAGGGTTATTTTCAAGAAATAGAATAGAATAGCAAAGATCAAATTGCCTCACATGTGGTACCGTTTTGTTTTGTTTTTTAACTTACAGTTCAGTTATATTTATATACTGAGTGTTGACATTGTCATGGGGTGAATTGTGGCCACTCCAGATCCATATGTTGAAGCCCTACCACCTGGGTCCTGGAATTGGACTCTATTTGGAGACAGGGTCTTTAAAGAATTGATTAAGTTAAAATGGGGTCATTAGAGGGGACCCTAATCCAATATGACTGGTGTCCTCATAACAAGAGGAGATTAGGGAGGGGAAGAGGTGGCTGACTGGTGACATCAGTCCCCATATTGTCCCAACAAGAAAAAGTTTCAGGTGACAAAGCATGGCCCAGGTGGAAAATTGAGGAAAAGCTTTCGGAACCTGCCCTTGCTGGAGATACATGGGCAGAAGTTGCTGAGCGGAACAGGAAGGAGCAAGATTTTGGCAGAGCCCAGCCTGCAGGGACTTGGAGCCCAGCAGAAAGGGGAGGCGGGAGTGTTTACTTTTCCTCCCCTCACACCATGGCAGTCTGCCAGCTCCAGACCTGTTGGAGAGCCCTCTGCCCCGATGAATCCAGGATCCGCTGCCATCAGCGAACTGGGAGCTTCCTGGGAGCTTCCCGGGAGCAGGTCACTTGCCGTCACCACAGACCCAGGCTGAGACAGCAGGTCCCACATTGCCTGCACACACACCGGGTGCCTCTATCCTGCCAAGGAAGCCACAGCCCCTCAATCTCCCTGTCCCTGGATCCCACTCGAACATTCCCAGCACCTGCTTGGACCGTGACAACCACAAAGGGACAGGAGAGCAGCAGTATTCCTGGAGCTCTGACCTGTAGGGCAGGCTGCCCCAGGCGACTGGGAAGTGCCTCAAATGCTTTTTAGGCACACTGTCCTGTAACAGAGAGCCCCAGGCTCCTGATCCAAAGTCATCTGCACCCTCCCCGTGGAAACCCAAGTGCAGAGAGGAGTCCGGAGGGTAGGAGGGTGTCCCCACCCCAGAGCAGAAGCAGCACTGGAGCCCAGGAAGGGATGTTGAGGCAGGAACCTCCCCTCCTCCAACCACCTAGTGCTGTGGACATAGCCGCCTCTGCTCCCAAGCACAAGTATTGGGGCGGGTGAGCTGCAGGACAGTCAGTTCTAGGCTTGCGGGGGGTGAGGAAATACCCCCAATAGTACTCTGCTCACTGCACCTGGGTCCTGCCTAGGGGGCGCAGCTCATTTCCCTCCTTTCACAGACAGGCAGCATTTAGCATCTGTCCTGACCTGGGAATCTCAGCCCCCGGGGCTCTAATTGCTTGATCCACAGCCAAAGCTCCCCAGTGCCCAGTCAGACTGTAGGAGCCTTGGAGGACTGATGCAGCTTAGGTAATCAGGATAGACCACTTCCAGCTGAGAGAAGAGTGCAGCACGCCATGGTCTTAGCACAAAGGGGCCAGGGCAGCAGCTCTCCACTGGTCAGGGTCAGGGTCTTCTCCCCCCCTTTCCTCCTCCCACTGCTGCCAAGGAAGCCATGGCTGTTTCCACTTGAGACCAGTGAGGGTTCTGCAGGGGACAATTAAGCCAGGGCACTTGGGAACAGCCTCCCGCCTCTGACAGAGCACCTGTCACACCCAGGCTTCTCCCAAGCTTGGGGCTCATTCCTTTCCCTCTAAAAAAACCACAATGAGTGCTTTCATGTGCCCCAAAGACAAAAGCTACCATCTCCCCTGGGGGAGGGTGGGGCTAGCAGTCCTCTCCCTGAGCTGCCTGTGTCCTCTGGGAGGAGCCTACTGTCCCTGGCACAAGCACACCTCTCCTGCCAGAGCAACTCAGCCACAGCCCACAGCCAGTCTGGTAGCCCTGCACATAGCGGGTTGACCTGCCTCTAACACTTCTGCTTCAGCTAGGCCAGGGTGGAAGATCTGGGTGATTGTGTGCCCTTGAAGGACAGAAACTGCTGTCACTGCTGAGAGAGTTGTGAGTGGCATATGGATCCCACAGCTGCCTCCCCACCTCTGCTAATCTTGTCAAGAGGGGCCGACCCCTCCCATTGCAGGCTTACAGTGCATGTACCTGTCTCCTGGCTGAGCATTCTCCTGGAGCAGGAGATCACGGCACCCCTCACTATAGCAACCAGGCCCAAACCACAGAGGCTTGAGGGTAAGTTTTCTAGCCTAGTCCAGTCCAGTCACCCCAGAATTTAAGCATGCCATCCAGGGGCCTGTGAACTGAGGATCACATAACCTTGTCCCCCACCACTGGCTCCTGAGCACTCTTCCAGGGGTCTGAAGGTCCAACTGACCGGAAATTGCCAGCAACACCACAGGAGGTACCTACTTGCATGAGCCAAAAGGCAGTGTCCCTCTCCCTCCCTACACTAAGCAGCAGAGAACCTGGCAGAGGAACAGAAGAAATGCAAAGCTATCTATTTGGAGCTGAGTGGAGAGGTTCCAGATGAGAAGGAACCAGCATAAGAACTCTGGAAGTATTAAAAAATAGGCTGTTTCAACACCCCCAAAAGGATCACACCAGCTCAACAGCAATGAACTCCAACCAAAAGGAAATTTTTGAAATGTCACATACGGACTTCAAAATATGGATTTCAAGTAAGCTCAATGGGACTGATGAGAAAGTTGAAAACAAACACAAAGAAACCCAAAAAAACAAAAAAATTCAAGACTTGAATGAAAAATTTACTAAGGAAATAGACATTAAAACAGAAACCAGAACTTCTGGGAATGAGAGAGTCATTTAGGGAATTTCAAAATATAGTGGAAACTTTTAACAAACTAGAGTCTAGTCACTAGACCAAGCAGAAGAAAGAATTTCAGAGCTTGTAAACAAGGCTTTCATATTAACCCAGTCAAAAATTTAAAAAGAATTAAGAGAAATGAACAAAGTCTCTGAGAAATTTGGGATTATGTAAAATGTTGAAACATAAGAATCATAGGTATCCCTGAAGAAGAAGAAGAAGAAGAAGAAGAAGAAGAAGAAGAAGAAACAGCAAAAAGCATGGAAAACCTATTTGAGGGAATAATGGAGGAAAACTTCACTTGTCTTGCTAGCAATGTAGACATCCAGATACAAGACAGTCATCAAACTCCTGGAGGATTCAGTGCAAATAGGACATCACCAAAGCAAACATTAACCATCCTGGCCAAAGTCAAAGTGAAGGAGAAAATCCTATAAGCTGTGAGATAAAAGATCAAGTAACTTATAAAGGAAATCCATCAGACTAACATCAGGCTTCTCAGCAGAAACCTTATAAGCCAGAAGAGATTGGGGTCTCATCTCTATTCCTCTAAAATAGAATAACTGCCAGTCAAAAATTTTGTATCATGCAAAACTAAGTTTCATAAATGAAGAATAAATAAAATCTTTCCCAGACAAGCAAACACGACAGGACTTTGTCACCACTAGACCTGCCCTAAAAGAAATGCTCAAAAGTGCTCTAAACACTGAAAAGAATGGTTAATACTCACCAGTGTAAAAACACTCAACAGTAAACACTCACATCTCTTATAAAACAGTAACACAAGGGAGAATACAAAACAACTAGGTAACAATCAACATGATGATTAGAACAGTATCTCACCTATAAATATTAATAGTGAATGCAAATGTCTCACTTAAAAGATATAGATCGACAGAATAGATAAAAATACACAATCCAAATGTCTTTCACCTCCAAGAAACCCATTTAACTCATAAAGAGTCTCATAGGCTCCAGGTAAAGGGGTGGAAAAATTCCATACAAATGGAAAACAAAAGCAAGTAGAAATAGCTATTATTATATCAGATAAAACAGATTAAATCAACAACAGTAAAAAAAAAAAAAAAGGCCTGCAAAAATGGTCACTATATAATGATAAAAAGATCACTTTAACAAGAAGATATAACAATACTAGATATACATGCACCTAACACCAGAGCTCCCAGATTCATAAAATAAATACTACTAGACCTAAGAAATGAAATACACAGCAACATAATAAGAGTAGGGGACTTCAACCCTCCATTGACAGAGCTAGAGAGATCTTTGAGGCAGGAAATCAACAAAGAAACACTGGACTTAAATGGGACTCTAGAAAAAAATGGACTGAACAGACATTTACAGAACATTCTACCCCCAAAATTCAGAATATACATTCTTCTCATCAGCACATGGAACATTTTCCATGGTACACCATATGTTACACCATAAAACAAGTCCCAACAAATTTTTAAAAATTGAAATCATACCATGTGTATTCTCAGACCACAGTGGAATAAAATTAGAAATCAATTCCAACAGGAACTCTCAAAACTATGCAAATACATGGAAATTAAACAACTTGCTGCTAAACGAACTTTGGGCCAAAAATTAAATCAAGATGGAAATAAGGAAATTTTTTGAGTTGAATGAGAATGGCAACACCAGCTGCCAAAATTTCTGGGATACAGAAAAAGCAGTACTAACAGGGATGATGTTCATAGCACTAAATGCATACATCAAAAAGACAGAAAGATCACAAGTTAACAATCTAATATCACACTTCAGGAAATTAGAAAAACAAGAGCAAACCAAACCCAAAGCTAGCAAAAGAAGATAAATAATAGATCACAGTAGAATCAAATGAAATTGAAACCAAAAAAAGAAAATTACAAAGGATCAATGAAACAAAAGTTGATTCTTTGAAAAGATAAACAAAATCAATAGACCAGTGGCTAGATTCACCAAGAAAAGAAGAGAGGATTCAAATAAACTCAATCATAAATGGAGAAGGAGACATTACACTGACACCTCAGAAATCCAAAAGATCGCCCATGACTACTATGAATGCCTCTATTGACACAAACTACACAATCTAGAGGAAATGGATAGATTTTTGGAAACATACAACCTCCTAGCTTGAATCAGCAAGAAACAGAAATCCTGAACAGAACAATAACAAGAAGCAAGATGGAATCAGTAATAAAAAATCTCCTCCTCCCCCCAAAAAAACCCAGGACCAGATGGATTCACAAACGAATTCTCCCAGACCTACAAAGAAGAGCTGGTACCTATCCCACCAAAACTGTTCCATAACATCAAGAAGGAGGGAGTCCTCCCTAACTCATTCTACAAAGCCAGCATCACCCTGATACCCTGATACCAAAGCCAGGAAAGGACACAACAAAAACCAAAAACTACAGACCAATATGCCTCATGAATATGGATCCAGAAATCTTTAACAAAATACTAGCAAACTGAATTCAGTAGCATATGAAAAAAATAATTCACCACAATCAAGTAGATTTAATTCCAGAGATGCAAGAATGGTTCAACATACACAAATCAACAAATGTGATTCAACACATAGATAGAATTAAAAACAAAAACCATATGGTTATCTCAACAGGTGCAGAAGAAAACATTCAATAAAATCCAGTACCACTTCATGATAAAAACCCCCAGCCAACGGCATTTGTTAAGGGGTAGGGAACCCATGGCCTTCTGATTTCAAGATATCATTCTTTTTTAATCACCAAAGAAAACAAGAAAAACTTCATCTGTCCCCGTTGCACCCTTTTTAATAAAGGATTTGTTCTGTAAAATTTGGAGTCAGTCAAAAGGCTGCACTCAGTGATCCGGAAGGCCACATGTGGCCCAAGGCTGCAGGTTCCCCCAACTCTAGGCTGAGCAATCAGGCAAGAGAAAGAAATAAAGGGCATCCATATCAGAAAAGAGGAGATCAAACTATCCCTGTTTGCTGATAATATGATCTTACATCTAGACTAAAGACTCCTAGAATTGATAAATAAATGCAGTAAAGTCTCAGGTTACAAAATTAAAGTACACAAATCAGCAGTCTTTCTATACACTAATAACAGCCAAGCTGAGAATCAAATCAAGAACTCAATAACATTTACAATAGCTGCAAAAAAAAAAAAAATACCTAGGAATATACTTAACCAAGGAGATGAAAGATCTCTATGAGGAGAACTACAAAACACTGATGAAAGAAATCGCTAATGATACAAACAAATGGAAAAACATCCCATGCTCATGAAATGGGAGATTCAATATTGTTAAAATGTCCATATTGCCCAAAGTGATTTACAAATTCAATGCAAGTCTCATCAAAACACCAACATTATTTTTTTTAGAATTAGAAAAAACAATCCTAAATGTCATATCAAATAAAAAAAAAAATAGCCTGAATAGCCAGAGCAATCCTAAATAAAAAGAATAAATCTGAAGGTATCACATTACCTGACTTCAAATTATACCACAAGGCTATAGGAACCCAAACAGCATGGTACTGGTATAAAAGTAGACAGATTGATCAATGGAACATAATAGAGAACCCGGAAATAAAACTATACAGCTACAACCAACTGATCTTCAACAAAGCAGGCAAAAAACATGCACTGGGGAAAGGATGACCTATTCAATAAATGGTGCTGGGAAAATTTGACAGCCACATGCACAAGAATGAAACAGGACCTCTATCTCTCATCATATACAAAAATTAATTCAAGCTGGATTAAAGACTTAAATGTCTAGAATGAAAATTCTAGAAGTAAATGTAGGAGTAACTCTTCTGGACATGGCCTAGGCAAAGAGTTTATGACTAAGACCCCCTAAAGCAAATACAGCAACAACAAAAATAAATAAATGAGACTTAATTAAACTAAAAAGTTTCTGCAGTTTTTAGTGCAGCAAAGGAAATAATCAACAGAGTAAATAAACAACCTATAGAACAGGATGAAATATTGGCAAACTATACATGCAACATAGAACTAATATCCAGAATCTACAAGGAACTCAAACAAATCAGAAGAAAAAACCAAATAACCACATTAAAAAGTGGGGTAAAGATATTTTTAAAAAGAAGGTAGGCAAGTGGCCAAAAAACATTTGAAAAAGAGCTCAACATCACTAATCATCAGGTAAATGCAAATTAAAACTACAATGAGATACCACCTTAACCCTTTCAGAATGGCCATTATTAAAAAGTCAAAAAAGAATAGATGTTGGTGTGGATGAGGTAAAAAGGTAATGAATGCTTATATGCTGTTGGTAGGAATGTAAATTAGTACAGGCTCTACGTACGGAAAATAGTACAGCAATTCCTCAAAGAACTAAAAGTAGACCTACCATTTGATCTAGCAATCCCACCATTGGGTGTCTACTGAAAGGAAAGATATCATTATATCAAAAAGATATACACACTTGTATGTTTATCACAGCACAGTTCACAATTACAAAGATTTGGAATCAACCTCTGTATCCATGAACTGATGGGTGGATAAAGAAAATGTGGTACATATACCATGGAGTATATATTACTCAGCCATAAAAAGGAATGAAATAATGTCTTTCACAGCAACTTGGATGGAACTGGAAGCCATTACCCTAAGTGAAGAATCTCAGGAATGGAAAACCAAATACCACATACACTCACTTAGGAGCTGAGAAGTGGGTACACTTGATCACACAGAGTGGTATAATGGACTGAGTCTCCAAAGAGATTCAGAAGGGGGAAGGCTTGGAGGGGGAAGAAGAATCCAAAATGACCTGTTGGGTACAGTGTATGCTATTCAGGTGATGGGTACACTAAAAGTCCTGACTTCATCACTATACAATTCATCCATGTAACAAAACACTGCTTGTACCACCTAAATCTATTGAAATAGAAATTGTTAAAAAAGAAATAACTTTAGAGTGGGAAATAGGAGATCTGGGCCCCATCCCAGGTTGTGGAGCACCAGCGTCTACACCACTGCATGCACTGCCTCTCACTGGGTGCGTGTCGGCCTCTGCCCCTCTTTTACTTGCCTCTGTTGGTCCTGGTCAGGACTGTGCACAAGGGCAGGTTACAGGCTGGGTCCCCCAGAGAGAGCCCCCAGGGTCCCTCTCTGAGTGGCCTGTCAGGAAGAGGACAGCAAGTGTAGAAGGACAGCTGGGAGAGTCTGGGAGTGAGGAGGTGCGTAGACAGCATGAAGCACACATTGTCAGTGCCCTGCCCATGTCAGCCCACCACTCGCATTCCTGTGCGTGTTGACGGCTTCCCAGTGCTGGCACCGGAGAAAGCCTGAGGGCTTTTGTTGGCTGCAGGAGTGTCCTCAATCTATGCGTGGAGCAGACCAGAAGTGCAAAGGAATTTACCTGGAGCAGCCTTGAACCAATGGCAAAAAGAAGTCGGTGGATAAACGCTTCAGCTGTTGTACCCTTGGAGGGGAACCGCCCTGAGGCATGTTCTGTACAGTCTCCCAGAGGTCCCGGGGGGGGGGGGGGGGGGGGGCGAGCCCTCCCTGTGTCCACAGCGGAAACCTGCCCATCAAAACACCTTCTACCGCTGCGTCCATCCCCATCTCTTCACACCTCCCCCCCCGCCGTGCTTCCTGAGGTCGCCATCCCCCAAACAAGCCATTTACACTCAAAACATAAATAAATAAGGAAAGAAAAAAAGAAGGAAAAGAAAGCAAGAAAGAAAACAAGAAAGAAAAAGAATTTTATGAAAAAAGAAAAGAGAGATTAGGGCACAGACACACAGAGGGAAGACCATGTGAGAAGACAGACAGCTGCAAGCCAAGGAGAGAGGCCTCAGAAGAAACCAAACAGGCTGACACCTTGATCTTGGACTTCTAGCTTCCAGAATTGTGAGAAATTAATTTCTGTTGTCTCAGCCACCCAGTCTGTGTTATTTTGCTATGGCAACCCTAGCTGACTAATACCAGGCATGTAATATAATTCTTAAGGGCGGTTTCAGTCAAAAAAGTTAGATAGTCCCTGAGTTACATTGTCTCCAAGGGCCCTTAAACTTTAAAACTCATCAGAGGTTGAAAGAGTGAAGTCCTGTTTGCAGTTTGCAAAGGAAGCTTCCCTTGGGAGCCTTTGAAACCGAACAGCATTTCTTATGAATGTGGCCCAGTGCAAGGCTGGTGTGCAGTGAGCTCTGAAGGCCGCAGCCATGGTTCTCATCGTGAAGACAGAAAAGCACAAACCATGTGGCAATGAGCCACAGGGTCCACGGACCAGACAGCACATGCAGCAAAGGGTTACAACAGAGCTGGCCGTTCGTCCAGGGCCAGGCCTTGGTCTCCCTAACACTGGGTCCCTTGTGCGATGAGATAATGTGAGTGAGGTAGTAGGTGTTTCTGGATCCTGGCCCCCCTCTTTCCATCACTCCTCCCCTGAGCACCATCCCAGCATCAACGGGGGTGAGTCCTGCCTCAGCAGAGCAGGCCCTGCTCCTGGCTGGGGCGACAGCACGCTCACTTGCAGAGGCTTCCAAAGGTGAGTCTGTGAACTCTGTCCCCAGAGCGCCAGTTGGTGGTGACCTCACCTCGGCAGGTCTATTTTGAGTATCCAAGAGCCTTGCTCACACGGTTGTTGTGTAACCTTCAAGCTCTGCTGCTAAAGAGTTTTCTGTCTCCAAAAATAATCTCCAAATGATGGTTAACACGGCCCCAGCATAATTCATCCTCTACGCATAAGTGAAAGGTAGCTAATGCCCAGCTCCTGGCACAGCCACAGAGCAGGTCTTGGAAGAGGAGGTGGCCATGACTTCAGTCCTTGGCAGAGGCTGTGGACTGGACAGGGAGCCAGGCCAGAGGCAGGGACACCAGGCCCGGGACGCCTGGCATGGGCATCTCCTTCTGGCCAGGGAAGAGTCTGAAGCTCCTCTGCCATTCCACACAGGGCTTTGGGTGTCTGTCACCTGAACTGGCCACACCACCACCCCTGAATGTCACCAGGATTTCACTTTTTAAAGAGCTTCTTCATGGGTACCTGAGCACCAGGTTGCAGTCACCAACGTTGTCTGTCCCAGCCCTTAATTGTTAGCATCTCTCTCGTGTCCCAACTCAGTCCTTGAGTTGGGCCCTCTCTTTGGTCCAAGAGAGAGACCAAAGACTGCTGGACATGGTACTGTTCTAGACACGGTTTCATTTGAGGCTGACTTTTAGTACTAGAGCAGCATTACCTTGTGCAAAGAGAGGGATTATGTGGACCTCTGGGTACAGGCTTTCTTCCCATGTTCCTTCTTCCACTCGTTCAGGGACTAGTTTATCTGAAACATTTAAGCCTGGGAGGAGATGGAGGATGGAGTCTACAATGGAATGGGAAAGGGTTTTCAACATACTCAGTGCACAGTGAATCTTTACAACAGTGCTAGGAGTGACAATGGATGTATCCACTTTGCAGATGAAGGCAGAGTTCTGGAGGTCAGATGACTTGCCCCAGGTCTCCATGCTGTGAGAACTCAACACAGCTCATTTGCTGGTCAGGGTCTATGACCTTGGCATTCCTTCTCATGCTGAGGCTGGAAAGGTACTAGCGTGGGTCTAGAGCTAGGGCTATGGAGGAATGGGGTGCCGTAGCCGAGGATGACTGCCAAGAGGCCTAGAAACCTTCAGGGCCTCCCCAAAGCAAGATGGGCGAGCCCAAAGGCAGGCCCTGGAGGTGGCTCCCGGCCAACCCTGCATGCACAAACGTCTGAACTGCAGTCAGTTCTGACTCTGAAGGACAGATCCTTCCTGAGACTCGGAGACGTTTGTCCACTAGGGAGGTAGAGCCAGGTGCTGGGAAACTCAGGGTCTGGGGTAGGTCCAGCCTCACTACTTACTGGCTGGATCACTCTGGGCAGGTCGCTGGACCCCTCTGTGCCTGTTTCCTCATCTGGAAAATGAAAATGACACTGTCTGTCTCTCACTGATCTTGAGAGGATCCCATCCTGTGCTGAGCGCTCTTCCTCCTCCACCCGTGTAGACAGCGTGTATACACGGAGCTTCTCACTCTGCTCACTACACTTGGAGGTGTTGAAGGCAAATGGAAAACGTAGGCTTCTTCCACAGAGCTTTCCTTGTTTGAATGAACTGAATCTTTATTTTTCTTTTACAAGCAAAGCGCTTTTCTTTAATTTGTGCCAGACCATTTAATGTATTCTACAGTGTTCTTGTTTCACTCAGTTTTCTGGATTTCCAAGAAAGCTTCAGGATTGGGTTTGGTAAAAGACCTTGAAGGGACTCAGAGAAATCAGAAAAACAAGAAACAATGTCTTTGCGATTAGACTTCAGTTCAAGGATCTGATGAAGAAGTGAGTGTCATTAGATGTATGTGGGAGTTTTCCTTAAAAGATTTGACCTTGGTTCTTTCTAGACAATGTGTAAGAAGTCAAGCCAGAAATTCAACCATAAAATAAACATTTTTTTGTTTTATTTTGGATCCTTAATCATCAGTTACAGCCCCGGATAGTGGAGAAAGAGATGCTCTTGAAGTGACCTTCGCTGTAGCCCCCCTACCAGCCACCTGGGAGTGCGGCCACCCCACGGGGGACGTGTGTCCACTGAGCAAACTCACGCACCTGGATTGTTCTTGCTTTCTGTCTTACAGGTGAGAACAGTGACGCGCAAGGCGCTCTGGTGACTTGCTGGGGTCCCAGAGCAAGCGAGAGGATCCAGCTGACCTGGCAGACCCCAAAAGCCTTCACTGTAGGGAGTGGGGGAGGAGCGAGAAAGACCAGAAGAATCCAGTGGGGTCCTGCCAGGAGCGGGGGAGCCGAGGGGCCTTAGCTCTCCCATCCCAACAGTTCCCTCACAAGGCTGCTTCTGAGGACAAACTGACAAAATGAAGAGGTGACAGAGCACCATGCCAAGAAACGCTTACCTGTCCCAGACTCGGGAGGGGACAGGCGGTGAACGCTACCACCCTCCAGCCGTGTGACTCCCTTCCCTCTGAGCACCGGTTTCCTTGCCCACAAAGTGGGGCTAAGAATAGCCCCTATCTTAGAGAAGTTGTGTTAAGAAGCTGACACTTGCTGGGTGGCCCATCAGAGACCAAAACCATAAATGTGACCAGTAATATGACGCCCATTGAGAATTTTAGCATGCCGCACGAATAAATATTATTGTTGTTTGCATGAGATAGGTGTATTCACTGAAGCAGCTGTACTTTAGTCCAGAAAATAAGAAGACTATTGATTGGAGGACTTGGGAGAGAGTGGTTGCTGCGTGGACAGTCCCTCACGGTCTCGTGCAGGGAAACTTGCACAGCCTGTGTCCTGGGCAGCCTGGGGCTCACAGGTAGCCGGAAACCCCCTACCTGGCCTGGGCCCACTCACCTTCTCCTCCAGGTAGGGCTGCCAGATAAATTAAAGGGATGTCTAGTTAAATTTGAATTTCAGACAAGTAACAATTTTTTTTTTTTAGTATAAGTATGTCCCATGCAACATCTGGGATATATGTGCACTAAAAATTTATTTGTCATTTATCCAAAGTTCAAATGTAATGAGCATCCTGTCTTTTCATTTGCTGAATGTGGAAACCCTTTCTCCTGGGAGAAAAGCCACTTGCCACTCTATCTACCTTTTTTGTTATAGTTTATTTTCCAATTACGAAACTAATGCATATTTGTTGTAGAAAATCTAGAAAATACTAAAAAATGAAGAATATAATTCATATTATAATTGTACCACAAACTGATATTTGAAAGACTCTAATACTTGAAAATACTTAAAAATTGTGGCCTCTTTTCTGCGTTTTACATAGTTGAGATGATATTTTGTGTTTAGGTTTACGTATTTCTTTGGCTTAACGTTATGTTATAACCTCCTGTCACTGAACCTTCTCTCCACTGCGTCTGTCACTGGCACGACAGCCCTCCCTCATCACGACGCGGTCGGTGGCTTTCACTGCCTGTGCAGCTCTGTGCGTAAAACTCTCTCCACACCTCTTCAGCTCATCTCTCCAATGGCTTTTAAAATTATTCCAAGACATATATATTCATATACATGTGTGCATGTATGTAATGCATAACTTGAAAGTGATGACATTTAATATCTCACGGCGACTTTTTCCACAGCTCTCCCGGGTGCAGTCGGCGCTTCCCTCCGAGCCCGGCTGCGTTGCCTGCTGCTGACAGATTCCTGCTGCCCGAGGCCATGGCCGTGGCCGTGGCCGTGGCCGGGACCCTGCAGAAGCTCTCCCTGCCTCCCGAGCTGACGCCCCAGTTTCTGAGAGGAGGACGAAAGCTGGCACTCAGCCTTCGTTCCGCCCCAAACCCCATAATCACTCATTTACGCAAAAGACCATTCCCAGAAAAGCACAGAATGAGATGTACAAAGCGGCCCCTCATGTGCCCAGGGGAAAGAATGGACTTGGGCAGAGTCTCTGCCGCCTACCGGCTGGGTCACGCAGAGCTTGCTTCCCCTGCGGGCGTTCCCTGGGCCAGTGGTTCTCAACCCCAGCTGCACACTCAGATGACCGGAGGAGGTTTCAAATCCACCCCAGGATCAGTATCTTTTCGCAGACTTCCCTCTGTGACTTTGCTGTGTAGCCAGGGTTGGCGACACCTGAGTTAGGAGACATGGAAGGTAACACTCACAGTTAGTCCACCTGGAGGAGTGTGGAGACCACAGGGAATGTAGGAGACCTACTTACCCAAAGCTGGGCCTCAAGGTCGCCATGCCCTTGAGTCCGCCCTGTCTGGATCTGCCCTGTGTCTGACGCTTCTGGGCAGGCACAGCTTTTCTTCAGGGCCCCTGCGACATCTCCCTGAGTCTGGAAAGTGGCCTGGTCTTTCTGAAGCCCAGCTCAGGTCCTCCCCTTGGCTCAGGGTCCCTGTGCCCCCACACCCCAGAGCCCTGCTGTGCCTCCTCCCTGAGGCCCCTCGGTCTGCCCACCCCGTCCCGAGGCTGGCCATGGCACACCATCAGCTCGGGCCTGGTCTGTCTCTCTGGTGACCAGACGTGAGCCCCTCGAGGGTACTCGCCGCATCCCGGCACTCAGCTCCCGGCCAGCCTGAGGCTGGGGCCCAGCATGCGTGGGGCAAGGGAGGGAGCTGGCGGCTCTCTGACCGCTTCATGTGCCTGTCCCCCTCGCCACCCGCAAAGACAGATTTGGAGGACCAGGGCCCCTCACTTGCTCTGAGTATGGAGGGTCTGTCCCCTAGGGCACACTTGTCACTCCAGGACTAACTTTTGCTCTGTTGGAAGCCAGAGCCACTCCTCTGACCAGTCAGTGTCCTTTTACCTCAGGAAGGGACACTGACCCCCACCCCAGGATACCATGTGTAGGACACAAAGAGGACTTCATGAGCAGTGCCAAGGACTGAGACGGGGAAGATGGGCTTCCAGCAGAAGCTTGCAGGGATGTCTTCATCGACTGGGCTGCTTAAACAGCACACATTCATCTCTCACAGTCTGGAGGCTGGATGTCGGAGACCAAGGTACCAGCATGGTCAGTTTCTGATGAAAGCCCTCTTCCTGGCTTGCTGTGTCCTCACAGGGTGGAGAGAGAGCTCTGGTCTCCTCGTCCCCTATAAGGACACTAATTATGTCATGGGGGCTCCACTGTCATGACCTCACCTAATCCTAATTACATCCCAAAGCCCCACCTCCACCTGCCATCACACTGGGGCTTGGGCCTTCCTCACATGGATTTGGGGAAACCCAGACATTCAGTCCACAGCAGGGGACATGGGAGAGTCAGGGCATGAGAGCAAGAGGGAAAACCCAAGCACCCCAGGGGAGTGGGCACGTGGTCAGAGGAACTCCGAGCCATGCCAAAGGCCCACTGACATGTGGCATTGTTGGGGTGAGCGTGCTCTTGCCATGGGGTTGAAGACAAGGCAGGGGTTGCCCTTCGGACCTCTCATCTGGGACCTCCCAAGTTATGCAAAGAGACAAGAGCAGAGAGTGGTCTCTCATTCATGGAAGTGAGGGGCGGTGAGTCCCTATTGGGACCCTTAATAACATCTTCCAGGAGGGTCCCAGTGATGGCACCCACTCATCAGTCAGCAGACGTTCAGTGAGCTCCAACAACGTACAGGCGCTGTACTATGAGCAAGACATGCACGTTTCCTTCCTCATGGAACCCACACTCCTGCAGGACAGACACAATCACACAGTCATACACACGTGAGGTGTGCAGCGCCTCCCTGCAGGCGACCTGTGCCTTCCAGCTTGGCGAGAGCCGAGAGGACCAGCTGCAGATGGGAGGCTGGAGGCAGCAGGAGAGGAGAGTGGGCACTGGTTCCCTGACCCCTGCCTGCTGCTGGCCGGGGCTGGCCGTGTCCCCTACAGAAGGCCCGGCTCCTGGCCAGCCCCCGGGCTGCTCTGGGTTCTGAGAACCAGGCCTACCCCTGCCCCTCGGGCCGAGGGAGGTAGAGCTCCCACCGTAACTTAGCCCCACTGGCTCGGAGGGCCACCCCACCCCTCAAGGCTTCCCCTAAACCTGGTCACACTTTGTAGACAGCCCCTTCCTTGAACTCTCATCGAATTACACAATTTAAATATGCCATCTGTTTCCTGCAGGGACTCTGACTAACCCGGTGACCTAGTCTGGGAGGTCAGGGAAGGTTTCTGAGAAAAAGATGTTTAAGCTGAACTCTGAAGGATGAAATTCTAATTGCTTTCAATGGGAGGTCCAATGTGTGTGTTCAGTCAGTAGTGGGGAGCTCGAGGCTGCAGTGAGGTGTGTCACCAGGGGCAAAAGGGGACCCCATGAAGCCCCCCCACCTCCTATCCGTGCCTTGGCAGAGTGGGTGTCACTAGACCTGGGCTCAGCCGTAAGAAGGAAGGGGAGGCGACTCGCACCGCTAAGCACCACTCCAGGGCCAGGCGTGCTGGGGCCGCACACTCCCCACTTTCCAGACCTGGGGGCGGCTGCCGTCTGGAGCTCTGGGTTTCGAGGGGGCTCTCTGTGAAAGACCAAGGGGTGCAATGGGAGCCCCAGAAATGGCTCAATTCTGGGAGCTCCTCTAAGACATTCTGGCCAGTCTCAGGGCACAGTGAGAAGGGCCACTGTGCAGGGGCTGCAAGTGGAGGGCTTGGTCCTCAGGACAGCGGTCTTGCAGAACCAGGGATCCAGGCGAATTGTAGATAGGGGGAGAGAGAGATCCTAAGTCCTAAATTGACAGGTGCACTGTCAGAAAGATTAGGAGAAAGAAGATTGGAAGGTCACTCGGGAGGGGCTGGATGTCAAATGTCTCAAGATCAGGCAGCCGAGAAGAGAGAACAATGGAGAAAATGTAGCCGTGCTCATCACCAAAAGCATGAGTGCAGGCATACTGCTGGGGTCATGAACAGCGTAATGCCTACCTCTGGGGTGAGCAGGGCCACCCCTGCCCGCAGAGACCCCCATTGGAGCAGAGAAACGAGACTAGAGGCCAGAGTCCTGCAAGACAGTGAGGTCAGGAGGCCACGAGGATATCAGCAGGGGTGAGGGCAGGCAGGCAGGGAAGGAGGGAGCCGTGAGGAGGAGGAAGACCTGGCCTTGGACTCCCAGGAGACTCTCCCCACGGGGACAGACCCAGCCAGGAGAGGACAAGGGAGAAGGAGTGGCTGGAAGTGGGGACTCTGAGGGGACCCTGTGGGAAGCTGAGCCCCATGCATGACTTTAACTTTGCCTCCCTGATTGGTGCCCAAGAGAAACGTGGTTAGAGACAGTCACAGAGACACATAGCCCGAATTCCCTTCCTGATCCTAAAATTTAGTTAACCTGGTAGTATTAGTTTCCTATGTCTGCTGTAATAAACACCACAGATGTAGCCCAAAACAACAGACATGTATCCTCTCGGAGTTCTGGAGTCCAGAAATCCGAAATTGAAGTGCCAGCTGGGGCACACTCCTTCAGGGGCCTCAGGGGAGAACCTGTTCCTTGGGAGGTTCTGGCCGCTGCCCACATTCCTTGGCTTGCGGCCACACCACTCTGATCTCTGCCTCCACAGTCACACCGCTTCTCTTCCGTCTGTTTTAAATCTCCCTCTGCCTCTCTTACAATGACACTTGTGATTGCATTAAGGGCACACCTGGGTGATCTAGGATAGTCTCCCCACCTCGAGATCCTTAACCTAGTCACATCTGGAAATGCCTTGTTTTTGCATAGACATCCACATTCACAGGCTCTAGGGATTAGGACCTTCTGAGGCATGAAGCAATGAGAAATCACCTTTCTGAGTAGCCCACATGGAGTGGCAGCTCGATTCCAGAGGAGCTGCTCTCTGACAACAGAATTCAGGGACCATAAACCCCTTGCGAGTTGCACGCACTTGCATGTGGGAATATTGCTTGGTGCTCTCCTTAGCCCCTCTCAGGACGTAGGGCCAAAGAAGGTTCGTACAAGATCAACAGACCTGGTTGACCCTCAGCCTGGCAGAGAGCTCTGGGGAGCTCTGGAAAGTAGCTGGGCCCAGATCAATTCAGCCAGGGCCAGCGGGAGCGGAGTCCCCACAACAATAGGTTATTTAATCTTTCCAGGTGATTCTAATGTTCAGGCAGGGCTGGGAGCATGAACCAGGTAGACGGTAACGTCCCTTCCAGGTGAGACATTGGACCAACCAGCAGAAACAGAGCCACGGGTGTCCACTCTGGCGTCACATCAAGGTCCCCTAGGGTAAGGGCATTGAAAAGCACAGGCTCTGGTCCATCATCCAGGCATTTGATTTAATTGGTTTGGGTGTGACGCAGGCATCGGGGCTTTAAAGTGGTGATTTCCACGTGTAGCCCAGGTCAAGAGCCCTGCGGCAGGGGAAGGGGAGCCTAGGCTGACGCCGCTATTCCGGAAGACAATGTTGGAGCTGGGAGACCTTCGTGACTGGGCGTTTCTGAGCCACGGAATGGCAGGTCCAGGGAGCCGGAGGAAGCCGTTTCTCCGGGAACCTTGACTGGCCCAGGGGTCTCCTGCAGGCAGAGGGCTTAGCTGTGGCTCTGCTGCCTGGGCTGAGGCGTGGATTGGGTGAGCTTTCACAGGATCCTACAATTCCTTGAGTTTATAAAAACTGATATCAAGCCTGCCCCTGGTAGATTGCTTCACCATTTAGACAAGGAGTGTAAAAAGAATTAAAATAACCCAGTGAATTCAGGATTGTGGAAAATGTCATTACTGGTAATGAAAATTACAGGAAGCCTTGCCGGCGCTTGCTGCCTCCCCAAAACTAACATGAGAACATGTTTTTTCTTCTGATGCAATAATTAAGTTTGCCCAAGAAAACGTCTCCCTGTGCACGCCTCAGGGCAGGGGCTAAATGAAGCCTTTAACTGATAAATGTGGTCATCCCCACGGGGGGAGCCCTGCCAGGGCAGGCTGGCTTCCCCGGTGGATTCATTAACTCTGAGCAGCCCTATGCTGGGAGGCTCTGGAGAAGGGATTAGAGGTTCCTGGGGCCTATTAGGAAAGGGAATAGGTTTGGGGTGACTTTGTAGCTAGTGGCAGCCACAGTTGTAGGACCAGAGCCTAGAGGTCAGGACAGCAAGATGGAAATAACAGGTCAAAGCCAGTTTCATCGGGTGGCACTGGGATGAAGACGCAGACTCGCTCAGCAGCGCCGCGTGTCCCTGCTCTCAGGGAGCTTGCCCTTGGGTGGGGGCCACACCTTCCTGCAGGAGTCTCCCAGCTCAGCGGAGGGGGCCACGCTCAGAACACTGACCCGGACTGGGGCTGGGACAGGTGCCGCCTGGCTGGAGGGGAAAGCCAGGCCACAGCAGGGACGGACCACCTACTGGGCTGCCGCACACGTGAGGAAGGGGTAGCCTCACCAGCTGTCAAGGAAACAAAAAAGTAGAAGCCTCTTGAAGGGCGGTTTCTCTCCTCCCGCAGAACACTCGGGGTGGGCAATGTGTAATGGAGCGGGCTTCCCTGCCCTGTGGTGGGAGTGTGAACGGCCATGACCCTTTCAGACAACGACTGGACGTTCTATCGCAGGCCCGGGCGTATCTTGAGCTTCGTGATTTTCACTTCTGGGAGTGGACTCCAAGAAGCGATCCGCATGGCGGGATTTATGCGCAGGTGCCTATGCCAGCGCTGCTTACAGCGGTGTCCGCAGAAGCCAGACACTTGTCCCACGAGCAGACACAGCATTTGTGCCCCAGAAGAGGTGTGCTTATACTCCACACAATGGAATACATTAGGCCATTAAAATGAAATTTATGAAGAGATAAAAAATGCTAATGGTACAAAAACATTAACTGTAGCATGTAAGAAAACTATATTCATTTGGGAGCAACTATGTACAAAATAAAAGAGGGTTGTGGAGAACAATGGAAAGAATTTTTTTAAATGTTAGGGTTGTAGTACTACCAACAACTATTATTTTTGTCTTATTTTCTATATATTCTAAATTGTCTGTATAAGTATTATTTTATAATAAGAAGAGGGTTTTGTTTTGCTTAAAGAAAAGGTAAATTCTATTTCAGTTGCTAAATGGAAGCCGTGAGTCAATCATTGTGGTCTCTGTTTTTGTCTGGGCTGGTCAGTGATTTTAACAGCTCCCTGCCCGCTGCACACACAACGCACACGTCCCATCAGCAGAACGCACGCGTGGAGATGGATGCCCCGACGGGGTGGGAGGATGGCAGCAGGGTCATCTCTCTGTGGCACACGTGTTGGCACACAGTGGGGCAGGCCCCACTCTGAGACCAGGGCTGGTCTCTGTGGATGGCGGATCCGACCGAGTCTTTCACGCTGCTGGCACTAGATATATGATGCTCGAAACTCGTGTTAGTTATTCATTGCTGTGTGAAAAATCGCCCCAACACATAGTGGCTTAAAATAACAAACATTTATCATCTCACCATTTCTGCGACTCAGCCATGGCTTATCTGGGTGTTTCTGACTCAAGGTGTCTCACCAAACTGCGATCAAGGTGTCATCTAGAGCTCATCTAGGTGTCATCTAGGTGTCATCTCAAGGCTCAACTGGAGAAGAATCTGCTTCTAAGCTCACTCTTGAGGTTGTCGACCGACGGTTGGCCAGAGACATTGGTCCCTTGCCACCTGGACCTCTGCATAGGACAGCCCACAGCTAGCACTTTGCTCCCTTTAGAGCCAGAGCTGCCAAAGACAGAAAGCACAAGTAAGTGAGCAAGATAGAAATCGGTCTTTTTGTAACCTAATCTCTGAAGTGACATCCCCCACGTTGCCATTTTCTGTTCATTATAAGCCAGTATCTAAGTCCATCCCACACTCAGGTGAGAGGATTACACAGGGCAAGAATTCCCAGAGGCAGGGTCAGTGGACTGTCTTTGCAGCTGCCAACCACAAACCTCATTGTGTAAACGCTCTCTCCCCATCTGTGCTGTGCTCACTCTATATTATTATAAAACGGATGCAACACTCACCACTGTTCCTTCATACTACACTTTCATATTCAGTTCTTGTAGCACAGGCATTTGTATTCTGGTAAATGTTCAAGGGCATATATTCCTGAGTTCTTGCATGTTTGGAGACATAGGATAATACTTAGGAGAGCAGGATCTGGTATTAGATGCCTGGGTTTAAATTCTGATTCTGCCATTTCAAGCTCTGAGAACTTGGGAAAGTTATTTAATCCCCTGGGTCTCAGGAACTTCAGCTTTAAGATGTGGCTAATAATGGTACCTACCTCGTGGGGTTATTGAGATAATTAAATGAGATAGTATATGTAAGCACTAGCAAAGAATCTTGCCTTCAGTAAAATTGGTTATTATCATCATTATTATTTATTCTTACATAACAGCTTCACTTGGCTTCATTCCTGAGCAATATTTTCTTCTCTGATGATTACCATATTTCCTTCTAACTCTGAATAATTCTGTTGTGAAAACTGCAGGCCACTATCTGGAACTTTCTCCATTTGCAATTGAGTGAATTGTTTTAAAACCTAAGTGGCCATTTTCTTTCTTTACATTTTAATTCTAGTATCTCCATCAGAATGTCTCTCATATTTTATTGTGCTGCAATCATTTCTCTGGGTCATGAAATTTCAGGTAAATTTAGATCTTCCTTTATTTTAGGAAGTTTCCTCTACTGTATCTTTATTTTTCAATTCTATTTCTCCTGCTATCATCTTCAGGAAAAATTATTTGTACCTTAGACAACATTTGCCTGTCTTTCAAATCTCCTTTCCTCTTAGCTCTTTATTTTTTTCCGTTTCATTTTGCTTCACTCTCTCAATTCTGTCCTTCTTGTCACTGCCTATATATTCAGTAGCATCCAGTCTCTTTTTTGACAACTGTGATGTAAATGTTCTTTGTATAAAGTTTTTAATGTTATTGCTATAGGTCCATATGTTTTAAGTTTCTTGGCTGTCTTATCATCTCTTCTTCAAGTTCGCATACCTCTTCTTTGAGCTCTTATTTCAGAGAGTTGACACTTCCTTTAGTTTTGTTGATTTCAAGGATTGTTTTGTCTAATTTCATTTGCTTGGGTGGCATAATGTTCCAAGTGTGTGTTTCTCATAATCTTCTCCTTTTTATTTTCCTCTCAGTACCAGGCTGGTTTCATCCTGATCTTTACATATTTATCTTGGAAGGGAGTCCTTTCCTCCTGCCTCAGCTAGCTGTTGAAGCATAGCAGGGAACTAGACAGCTTGGTTTCGGCCTGTTGTCCGTGAACATCTACTCGTCAACATTCTTCCCTGAAAATCTGATGTCGCCAAGTCAGGAGACATTCCTGGCTTAGAGCGAAGCCCTTCTTCATGGTTGTACCTGTGGAATTGATATGTGTCTGTCTCTCTATGGATACCTGTATAATTTCCTGTTTACTTTCCTTCTGGTGACCAAGATCAGAATCTAGAAGTCTGCTGACCTGTGTTCCCTGTTTTGGACCCTACCCTGCTGTCCACAGTTTTGCAAAGATGCAAATTCACGTGTTTCCGCATGTTCTCTCCCTCGGCGCTGCCTCTCTGCACCCCCACGCCATGCCGCATGCACCCCACACGCCATGCCGCCTGCACCCCCACGCCATGCCGCCTGCACCCACACGCCATGCCGCATGCACCCCCACGCCATGCCGCATGCACCCCCACGCCATGCCGCCTGCACCCCCACGCCATGCCGCCTGCACCCACACGCCATGCCGCCTGCACCCCCACGCCATGCCGCCTGCACCCCCCACGCCATGCCGCCTGCACCCCACACGCCATGCCGCCTGCACCCCCACGCCATGCCGCCTGCACCCCCACGCCATGCCGCCTGCACCCCACACGCCATGCCGCCTGCACCCCCACGCCATGCCGCCTGCACCCCCCACGCCATGCCGCCTGCACCCCACACGCCATGCCGCCTGCACCCCACACGCCATGCCGCCTGCACCCCCACGCCATGCCGCATGCACCCCCACGCCATGCCGCCTGCACCCCCACGCCATGCCGCATGCACCCCCACGCCATGCCGCCTGCACCCCCACGCCATGCCGCCTGCACCCCACACGCCATGCCGCATGCACCCCCACGCCATGCCGCATGCACCCCCACGCCATGCCGCCTGCACCCCCACGCCATGCCGCCTGCACCCCCCACGCCATGCCGCATGCACCCCCACGCCATGCCGCCTGCACCCCCACGCCATGCCGCATGCACCCCCACGCCATGCCGCCTGCACCCCCACGCCATGCCGCCTGCACCCCACACGCCATGCCGCATGCACCCCCACGCCATGCCGCATGCACCCCCACGCCATGCCGCCTGCACCCCACACGCCATGCCGCCTGCACCCCCCACGCCATGCCGCCTGCACCCCACACGCCATGCCACATGCACCCCCACGCCATGCCGCCTGCACCCCCACGCCATGCCGCCTGCACCCACACGCCATGCCGCCTGCACCCCCATGCCATGCCGCCTGCACCCCACACGCCATGCCGCCTGCACCCACACGCCATGCCGCCTGCACCCACACGCCATGCCGCCTGCACCCCACACGCCATGCCGCCTGCACCCCACACGCCATGCCGCCTGCACCCCACACGCCATGCCACATGCACCCCCACGCCATGCCGCCTGCACCCCCACGCGCCATGCCGCCTGCGCCCCCCACGCCATGCCGCCTGCACCCCACACGCCATGCCGCCTGCACCCCACACGCCATGCCACATGCACCCCCACGCCATGCCGCATGCACCCCCACGCCATGCCGCCTGCACCCCACACGCCATGCCGCCTGCACCCCACACGCCATGCCGCCTGCACCCCCACACCATGCCGCATGCACCCCCACGCCATGCCGCCTGCACCCCCACGCCATGCCGCCTGCACCCCACACGCCATGCCGCATGCACCCCCACGCCATGCCGCATGCACCCCCACGCCATGCCGCCTGCACCCCCACGCCATGCCGCCTGCACCCCCCACGCCATGCCGCATGCACCCCCACGCCATGCCGCCTGCACCCCCACGCCATGCCGCATGCACCCCCACGCCATGCCGCCTGCACCCCCACGCCATGCCGCATGCACCCCCACGCCATGCCGCCTGCACCCCCACGCCATGCCGCCTGCACCCCACACGCCATGCCGCATGCACCCCCACGCCATGCCGCATGCACCCCCACGCCATGCCGCCTGCACCCCCACGCCATGCCGCCTGCACCCCCCACGCCATGCCGCCTGCACCCCCCACGCCATGCCGCCTGCACCCCCACGCCATGCCGCCTGCACCCCACACGCCATGCCACATGCACCCCCACGCCATGCCGCATGCACCCCCACGCCATGCCGCATGCACCCCCACGCCATGCCGCCTGCACCCCCCACGCCATGCCACATGCACCCCCACGCCATGCCGCATGCACCCCCACGCCATGCCGCCTGCACCCCCCACGCCATGCCACATGCACCCCCACGCCATGCCGCCTGCACCCCACACGCCATGCCACATGCACCCCCACGCCATGCCGCATGCACCCCCACGCCATGCCGCCTGCACCCCACACGCCATGCCGCCTGCACCCCACACGCCATGCCGCATGCACCCCCACGCCATGCCGCATGCACCCCCACGCCATGCCGCCTGCACCCCCACGCCATGCCGCCTGCACCCCACACGCCATGCCGCATGCACCCCCACGCCATGCCGCCTGCACCCCCACGCCATGCCGCCTGCACCCACACGCCATGCCGCCTGCACCCACACGCCATGCCGCCTGCACCCCACACGCCATGCCGCCTGCACCCCCACGCCATGCCACATGCACCCCCACGCCATGCCGCCTGCACCCCCACGCCATGCCGCCTGCACCCACACGCCATGCCGCCTGCACCCACACGCCATGCCGCCTGCACCCCCACGCCATGCCGCCTGCACCCCACACGCCATGCCACATGCACCCCCACGCCATGCCGCCTGCACCCCCACGCCATGCCACCTGCACCCCCACGCCATGCCGCCTGCACCCCCACGCCATGCCGCCTGCACCCCACACGCCATGCCGCCTGCACCCCCACGCCATGCCGCCTGCACCCACACGCCATGCCGCCTGCACCCCCACGCCATGCCGCCTGCACCCCACACGCCATGCCGCCTGCACCCACACGCCATGCCGCCTGCACCCACACGCCATGCCGCCTGCACCCCACACGCCATGCCGCCTGCACCCCACACGCCATGCCGCCTGCACCCCACACGCCATGCCACATGCACCCCCACGCCATGCCGCCTGCACCCCCACGCGCCATGCCGCCTGCGCCCCCCACGCCATGCCGCCTGCACCCCACACGCCATGCCGCCTGCACCCCACACGCCATGCCACCTGCACCCCCACGCCATGCCGCATGCACCCCCACGCCATGCCGCCTGCACCCCACACGCCATGCCGCCTGCACCCCACACGCCATGCCGCCTGCACCCCCACACCATGCCGCATGCACCCCCACGCCATGCCGCCTGCACCCCCACGCCATGCCGCCTGCACCCCACACGCCATGCCGCCTGCACCCCCACGCCATGCCGCATGCACCCCCACGCCATGCCGCATGCACCCCCACGCCATGCCGCCTGCACCCCCCACGCCATGCCGCATGCACCCCCACGCCATGCCGCATGCACCCCCACGCCATGCCGCATGCACCCCCACGCCATGCCGCATGCACCCCCACGCCATGCCGCCTGCACCCCCACGCCATGCCGCATGCACCCCCACGCCATGCCGCCTGCACCCCCACGCCATGCCGCCTGCACCCCACACGCCATGCCGCATGCACCCCCACGCCATGCCGCATGCACCCCCACGCCATGCCACCTGCACCCCCACGCCATGCCGCCTGCACCCCCCACGCCATGCCGCCTGCACCCCCCACGCCATGCCGCCTGCACCCCCACGCCATGCCGCCTGCACCCCACACGCCATGCCACATGCACCCCCACGCCATGCCGCATGCACCCCCACGCCATGCCGCATGCACCCCCACGCCATGCCGCCTGCACCCCCCACGCCATGCCACATGCACCCCCACGCCATGCCGCATGCACCCCCACGCCATGCCGCCTGCACCCCCCACGCCATGCCACATGCACCCCCACGCCATGCCGCCTGCACCCCACACGCCATGCCACATGCACCCCCACGCCATGCCGCATGCACCCCCACGCCATGCCGCCTGCACCCCACACGCCATGCCGCCTGCACCCCACACGCCATGCCGCATGCACCCCCACGCCATGCCGCATGCACCCCCACGCCATGCCGCCTGCACCCCCACGCCATGCCGCCTGCACCCCACACGCCATGCCGCATGCACCCCCACGCCATGCCGCCTGCACCCCCACGCCATGCCGCCTGCACCCACACGCCATGCCGCCTGCACCCACACGCCATGCCGCCTGCACCCCACACGCCATGCCGCCTGCACCCCCACGCCATGCCACATGCACCCCCACGCCATGCCGCCTGCACCCCCACGCCATGCCGCCTGCACCCCCACGCCATGCCGCCTGCACCCCCACGCCATGCCGCCTGCACCCCCACGCCATGCCGCCTGCACCCCACACGCCATGCCACATGCACCCCCACGCCATGCCGCCTGCACCCCCACGCCATGCCGCCTGCACCCACACGCCATGCCGCCTGCACCCACACGCCATGCCGCCTGCACCCCACACGCCATGCCGCCTGCACCCCACACGCCATGCCGCCTGCACCCCACACGCCATGCCACATGCACCCCCACGCCATGCCGCATGCACCCCCACGCCATGCCGCCTGCACCCCACACGCCATGCCGCCTGCACCCTCACGCCATGCCGCCTGCACCCCCACGCCATGCCGCCTGCACCCCCACGCCATGCCGCCTGCACCCCCACACGCCATGCCGCCTGCACCCTCACGCCATGCCGCCTGCACCCCACACGCCATGCCGCATGCACCCCCCACGCCATGCCGCCTGCACCCCCCACGCCATGCCGCCTGCACCCCCACGCCATGCCGCCTGCACCCACACGCCATGCCGCCTGCACCCACACGCCATGCCGCCTGCACCCCACACGCCATGCCGCCTGCACCCCCACGCCATGCCGCCTGCACCCCACACGCCATGCCGCCTGCACCCCCACGCCATGCCGCATGCACCCCCACGCCATGCCGCCTGCACCCCCACGCCATGCCGCCTGCACCCCACACGCCATGCCGCCTGCACCCACACGCCATGCCGCCTGCACCCCACACGCCATGCCGCCTGCACCCCACACGCCATGCCGCCTGCACCCACACGCCATGCCGCCTGCACCCACACGCCATGCCGCCTGCACCCCACACGCCATGCCGCCTGCACCCCACACGCCATGCCGCCTGCACCCCCACGCCATGCCGCCTGCACCCCCACGCCATGCCGCCTGCACCCACACGCCATGCCGCCTGCACCCCACACGCCATGCCGCCTGCACCCCCACGCCATGCCGCCTGCACCCCACACGCCATGCCGCATGCACCCCCACGCCATGCCGCATGCACCCCCACGCCATGCCGCCTGCACCCCCACGCCATGCCGCATGCACCCCACACGCCATGCCGCATGCACCCCCACGCCATGCCGCATGCACCCCCCACGCCATGCCGCATGCACCCCCCACGCCATGCCGCATGCACCCCACACGCCATGCCGCATGCACCCCCCACGCCATGCCGCATGCACCCCACACGCCATGCCGCCTGCACCCCACACGCCATGCCGCATGCACCCCACACGCCATGCCGCATGCACCCCCCACGCCATGCCGCATGCACCCCACACGCCATGCCGCATGCACCCCACACGCCATGCCGCATGCACCCCCACGCCATGCCGCATGCACCCCACACGCCATGCCGCCTGCACCCCACACGCCATGCCGCATGCACCCCCCACGCCATGCCGCATGCACCCCCCACGCCATGCCGCATGCACCCCACACGCCATGCCGCATGCACCCCACACGCCATGCCGCATGCACCCCACACGCCATGCCGCATGCACCCCACACGCCATGCCGCATGCACCCCACACGCCATGCCGCATGCACCCCCACGCCATGCCGCCTGCACCCCACACGCCATGCCGCCTGCACCCCACACGCCATGCCGCATGCACCCCACACGCCATGCCGCATGCACCCCCCACGCCATGCCGCATGCACCCCACACGCCATGCCGCATGCACCCCACACGCCATGCCGCACCGAGAATCCTGCAGTGTTGCCGGCCAGCGTCGTCCTGAAGGAGGAGCCGTCCCTCAGACCGCTCAGGCCGTGCACGCTGCCCTTGCAAGGCCACACACGCTTCCGCACCAGCCGTGGCTCAGAGGTACGCTTGTTGCCCAGTTTCCTCTCATGAGACTTTTATTTTTCTGTTTTCCTTTTTCCTTAATATTTAAATACGGTTTCAGAAGATAAAGCAAGACAAAGAGACTCATTCCTCTATTATCTTTCCCTGGAATTTTCCTCCTCACCCTTCTTAGTAATTACACATCTACTCAAGGCCCAGGTTTACAGAAAGGGCAGGGCTTGATGTCGAGGAACGAGGGGCGCGTTCCATTAGAGAAACCAGGGAAACCCCGGGCTGCACGGTGCCGCGAGGAAGCCAGACGCCTGTGAGCAGAAGGAAAGCAAAGCTGGGCCAGTGGGCGACAGGGGAAGAGCTGTTCCCCTAAACTGCGGTATCTTCATGGGAGTGAGAGAGAGTAAAGGATCCCGGAATAAACCCCACAGGGGACCTGACCTAACGCTGTGCTGCAGGGGAAGCCTCCTCAGGGAGGCTGTTCAAGGCACTTCTTTTTAGAGTCTTCAGGGAACAGCTCTGGAAGAGGGAGGGTTTTCTACCCTGTGCGGTGATAGCGACATGCTGGATCTCAGCACCCCTGAGACTCTGACTGAGGAAAACTAGGTGCAGCCATCACATTCCTCCCTCAAGGGAGGTTCCGAGCTGCAGAGCTGCACCGGGCAGAAAGATGGAGCCCGGCCAGCAATTCCCCCAGCCCGTGAACACGTGCTTTGTCCTTTGTCTTTGGGGCCGGAAGCCCTGACGACAGCTCCTGCCAGGCCAGCACGGCACACGTGTTGGTCTCACTTCATCACTTGCAGCTTATGGGTTTTGCATCTCATTTGCTGTCTTCTGACTTCTCAGCCTCTCCAAGAGATCCAAAGCACATGTCTATTCCAGTGGTTCTCAGATTCAGTGCGCATCAGAATCATCCAGGGGACTTGTCAGAACATCAAATGCTGGGGTCCCCCTGAGAGTCTGTGATTCAGTAGGTCTGGGGTAAGGGCTGAGAATCTATTAAATACATTATTGACAAGTTCTCAGGAGATGTTGAGGGTTTTCTAGGTGTTGCTGGTCCGGGGAGCACACTGCTCTATCCAAACCACGGAACAGGGTTAGCCCTTTCCACAGGCAACTCTGCATTGCCCTGTCTGTTGAAGAAGCCAGGGTCAGTGCAGAGAAGGACTCCATAATTTCTGAAGTTGAAGACAGCAAGAGATTGTTCACATTGCTGAACTGCAAATGGAGGAAAGTATGACAGTGCCGTGTGTGATGTGGTGGTTAAGTCCATAACTTGTGTCATCAGGGCTCTGGCAGCCTGATGTGGGGGGGACTGTGGTAGAGGGTTGGGGAACAGGAGGAAAGAGAGGCATTGTAAGGCAGAGAAGCATAGAGAACATGGTAAAAGAAACTGGGCCATCAGCAGTTCTGTGGGCTCAACTGTGTCCCCCAGAAAGATATGTTGAGGTCCTACCCTCTGATCCCCGTGAATTTGACCTTATGTAGAAATAGAATCTTTGCATATCTAATTAAGTTATAAGCTAAAATGAGGTCATGTTGGAGTAAAGTGGGCCCTTAATCCAGTATGGTGTGTGTCCTTATAACAAGAGGAGAAGTACACGAGACAGACACCACACACAGAGGACAACGCCGTGTGAAGACACAGACACACAGAGGAAGACAGCCTTGTGACCACGGAGGCAGAGACTGGAGTTATGCAGCTGACAGCCAAGAAAGGCCAGGGATTGCTGGCAAGCACAGAAACTAGAAGGAGAGAGAGGGCCTAGCGTGATGCCTTGGCTTCGGACTTCTGGCCTCCAGAACTGTGAGGGCCTCAGTCTCTGTCGTTTAAGCCTTCAGTTTGTGGTGCTTGGTAACAGCTGCCCTAGGAAACTAATATAGGCAGTTGACTTTCTTCTTTCAAAAGCAACATGGCTGAAAGGAGGTAAAGGGCACCGGTCCCATTTGCTCACCTTCCAGATGGGTCAGCTGAGTCTGAGGGGGCCCAGAGCCTTTTCCTCGGCACTGGTCTTAACACCTCTGCCTGTTCACACCATGTCCTGCCCTGGTCTGCTGTGCTCACCTCCTAGCAGGGTGGGACTCTGACTTTCTTGAAGGAGCCAAGGTCACAAGGATTGGGAAGGAGTGTGTGGACCCTGATTCTGAGCCCCCACACAGGGCTCTGTGCCAGCAAGGACCCTTGAGGCTCAATGACACAGGACAGCCAGTGAATCCTCTCCGTTAGACATTTATTAATGGATTGCAACTCCATCTTCATAACCTCAAGGGTATTCATACTTGAACCAACTGACACTTGTATCTTTTCATGGTCCTTTTGTAAAATGCAATAAAGCCCACAGTGTGATGCTGCTCACATCCACTAGGACAACAATTAATATAATAAAAAGGTAGATAATAACAAGCGTTGGTGGGCATGTGAGAAGATGGAACGCTCATCCATGGTTTGTGGGAATGTCAAGTGGTGCAGCCACTTTGCAGAGCAATCTGGCGGTTCCTTAAAATGCTAGACATAGAGTTACTGCATGACTCAGCAATTCTACTCCTAGGTACATACTCAAGAGAAACGAAAACATATAGTCGCAGAAAATCTTGAATATGAATGGTCATAACAGCATTATTCACAATAGCCAAAAAGTGGAAACAGATCAAGTCTGTATCAATAGAGGAATAAACAAAATGTGGTATATCCACATGATGGAATATTATTTAGCCATAGAAAAGGAATGAAGTACTGTACATGTTACAACATGAGTGAACCTTGTAAATGTTATACCAAGAAAAAGAATCCAGGCACAAAAGGCCACATATTGTATAATTGTATGTATAAAAAACGTCCAGAATAGGCAAATCCATAGAGTCGGAAAGTAGACAAGACTGTCAGCAGCAGGTGGGGGGTGAGGTAATGAGAGTGAACATTAATGGGTATGGGGTGATAAAATGTTCTGTAATCATATAGTAATGATAATTGCACAACTTTGTAAACATACCATGAACCACTGAACTGTATACTTTAAAAGGGCAAATTTTATGGATACGTGTGTGCACGTGTGTGTGTGTGTGTGTGTGTGTATGAAAAACACCAAAAAACTCAACAAAGCAGTCTGTGGTGCTTGAGGATCAAACAAAGAGAAATGACTTTGACTTCATACGGAGTGGACGCGTGTACTTTTCCCTGACCCTTTCCTGTGCGCGTTGTCGTGTCTCCTGCAAGTTCCTCCACAGGAGAATATGAGGCTAAGAGCTGCGTCTGATGACCGTTCCCCTGGCAACCATGTGCTCCATGGGTTGGAGCACACAGAGGCTAGAGACAGTGAACGCAGTGGAAGGGAAATGGCCGCAGGAAAAGAAGAACCAAGAGCTAGCATGGCTATGATAAAAAAGGCAAATAATAACAGGACTTCCCGGTATTGGGAAGTTGCTATGGCAACGGAGTAGTGGGATGCATGGAAACAGAGAACAGAGCTGTCTGGGGGGCCCTTCAGAACACGGTGATGGCAGACTAACCCAGGGGCCAGGGAATCTGTCTAGACATGACCCAGAGCCCTCGGAGCCCTAGGAGGCCCTACTTCTCAGTCAGGTAGTGCACCAGGCGACCGCTGTTGGCCATTTTGGCTCCACAGTGAGTGCAATAAGGACCAGTAAAGGTTTCCAAATCTCCCCAATGTTAGTATCTCTCTACCTGTAGCAGCTGGTACCCAGAGCTGGCCCCTCGGTAAACCATGCATTCCAATATTCACATCTTCATCTAAGCCACCATAAGCCTGACATCATGGAAGAAGTACAGCTCTTCTGAAGCCACCATGATGTGAGGAAGCCCAAGCTAGCCACACCCAGGGGCCATGTGTAGAGAGATTCCAAGCCAGCCGAGTTGTCCCAGCCAGTTAGTGTAGGCACCAGGCATGAGAGTGAAAAAGCCTTCTTGGATGTCCAGCCTAGGCAAGACTTCAGGTGACTCTATCGCCCGATGACATCTGACTGCAACGACATGAAAGAGAATCAACAAGCTGAGCCCAGCAAACCCAGAGAGCCATGAAAGAGCATGATAAAGTGTTTTGATTCTTCAAGTTTGGGGATAGTTTATCACACAAAAGTAGGACCAGTAACTCAAAAAGCACATAAGGACCACCCTTTCTGCAGACACTAGGATCACTTTCACGGATCAGGGTAAGAGGGGAGATGTCACCTCTGCCCCCCTAGTGGCTTTAGTAGTTTGCCAGATGGGGAGCACCTGATGACACCAGCCCTCTCCACATCTCACTCCTGCCCCGAGACAGTCAGAGAGGTTCCAAACAGCTCCTCTGAGCACCGAGCCCAGGGAGCCTGCTGGGGTTGCCTGCTTCTGGCTTGGCAGCACCTAGGGATTGAGGCAATGCCCAGGACCCTGCCTTTTGTCACCTTTCTCCACTCCAGAGCTCTGAAATGCCTTGTTGCTGTCATGATGCGACCTCCCTGAGGGAACCTGGAAAAGATCTAGAAAAGGAAGAGGCTCCAGGGATCAGTGCCAGCAGAACCCCCAGGTGACACTGGCACCCACCCCCTGCCTGGCTCTCCCTCCCTGTTGATCTGGGGCTCTGTGTACTTTATATTTTATTACTGGCAGCCCAAGTCCGAGGCTGCAGATAAGTGTTTATACTGGCAACAGGGGGTGGCATTTCCTGGGCTGCATTTCAGGGAGAATCATGTGTCAGAGGCTTGCTCTGTGTAGGGTGTTGTTTCCTTCTCCTCCCCCATGTCACGGTCGAAACAGAGCCTGCTTCTTGGACTGAAATTCCATTCTCACCCCAACTCGGGGGCCCTTTTGGAAGACACACTAGCTCACTTTCCCCCCAGCACAGGCACTGTGTGGCTCCTCATGGCTGTGACCAGTGTGTTCCCTGAGCTTTAGGGCCAGGGCCACATGAAGGTGCTGGGATGTCACAGCCATCCATGTCGTTGGTGTTTGGACCATGGTTTCCAGACTGGCTGGCATGCTCGGGGGTCTCCAGCCAGTGTTGCTGATGGTTCTCGCCCGTGCTAAGTATAGTATCAGCCAGGACCACCCCCGGATGGCTAAGACTCGGAGGAGGCAGGGTAAGGACTTGGGCAGGGAATGACAAATGCAAACAGTCTGTTAAAGAAATCTGTTATGAAATGTCAACCAACTCACTGAACACAGACACACACACCCCTGAGTGATTTGAGCCTATTTAGACAAAGAGGATGACTTTTCACGTTTCAACAGCTAAAGCTGGGGCAGTGCTGGTTCCACGGTGACCGGGCCCTTACGGCCTGCCCTGGGCTGGGGATCTGACCTGACCAGCAACTCACCCTTGACTGTGCTGCCCTTGGACCGGTGGCCTGAAAGGAACAGTCTGGTGACAGCCAGGGAGGGGCCACAGCCCAGCTGGCTGGAATGGCCTCCTCGTTGCTCCCAGGCTGCTCCCAGAGCCCACTGTGTGCCACCGGGAGGGAGTGTGTTCCCCAGCGCCTTAGTGCCCAGTCCTGGCTCCATTCCACATAAGATGGAAAAACAGTTCAGGGAAGTGAAGCCATCTAGCTGGGCATTCAGCAGAGAGCAAGAGGGCCAGGCCACCGCCCAGGGACAGCTCTGCCGCCCAGGGGCATGGAGAGGGCTTCGGAAAGCCAGAGAAGCCAGGGACAGGGGGCACTGATACTTTGAGGGCATCTCCTGCCAGGAGTGGGGGGCTTTGGGCCAGGGCAAACGGCAGAGGACTCATGAGCAAGTCACTTCACTGCTTTGAGCAGTCTCTTTGTCTTTAACACAGGCAGGTAAAGATACTTGGTTTCTTACTAACCACTGCTAACTCTTTGGCAAATCACGGAGATGTGAAAAATGCTTTGTAAAGTACATAAGGGAAAGAGCTCCACGTGGGCACTGCTGCCAACAGCAACACCAGATAGGCCTTCGTAAAAGGCACATGCCAGCCCTCCACAGTCCACCTGGCAAGCGCAGTGACGGATCCCAGACTTGCCATGTCGTCCTGCCTTCCCTGTGCACACTCATTTGAGTCCTCAGTCAGGAGGTGGAGTCTACTCCCCCGTCCTTGCAAACAGGCTGGCCTCGGGGACGTCCCGGCTGATACAATGTGGTAGAAGTAGCGTTCTAGGACTTTCGAGTCTGGATGGAAAGAAGCCTTAGGGCTTCCCCCCGGGCCTCTTGGCAACTTGCCCTCGGGGTGCCCTCTGAGCTCCTCGCTTCCACGCTGTGGGGAACCCGGGCCACGTGGACTGGGCAGCCACAGGCACTGCCATTCCCAGCTGAGCGTCCAGCTGAAGCCAGCACCGCAGCCGCCTTGCCCTGCCCAGCCAAGCCCTGCATACTCCAGCCCACTCTCCTGTGACTGCAGCTGCCCAAGAGACCCTCAAGGAGAACCAGCCGGTGCTTTAAGCCACTAAGTTTTGGGGTGGAATGTTTAACTGAAACCGCTCTTCACAGACATACAGGCATCTGGGCCCCTGGTCCTCCTGCCCGAGACCCTGCAATCTGAACAGCTTCATCTTCTTCCTACTGCGGCCTCCTCTCACTCTGTCCCTCAGTGTCCTCACTCTCCACTTTCTGCTGTCCTCACAGATAAGCCCAGGGTCACTCTCAATTCGAGGCTCCTCCTACAGGTTCCTTGCAGGGACAAGGATGAGATAACAGAGCAACAAGCACAGGAAAGTGACTTCAGGTGGGGCCCTACACACCATTCTTAGCCAGGGGCGGTGATTCCTCGTTAGAGCACACAGGAGCCTGAAGACTTGCAAACCAAACTCTGAGCTCCCCCAAACTTCACCCCCAAGTCTTGCCCCAGAGGCATCTTTGAGCAGTGTGGGTGGGGATCCCCCACAGCTCCGCTGGGAGGTTTGGAGCATTCTGGGCTTTCCATGTCCATCCTCCAGCCAGGGGACTGTCATGCTTATCCCCTCTGCCATGCCTTCTCAGCTTTGGCCTTCACTGCCCTGCCGGGCCATGGCCAAAGCAATGGGATTCGGAGGAAGCAACTCCACTGACTGAAGGGCTGGGCAGGAGCCCAGACACCAGGCTAATCAGCCGCGTTCGGTGAGCTCACCAGCAGCGAGGGGGCTCTGGGCTGAAAGGTGAGCTGTTTGTTTAAGAGAGGTGGGTGGTCTCCGGCCGGACTTTCAGATTAACCTAAGCCCTGGCTCTGACAGTACCAAGGGGGCAGCCTGGGGTACCAATCAAGAAATGTGCAAGCCAGGCTGAGGTCCCCTTTGATTCAGGACCCTCCAGGGCGAGGAGGAGGGGCAGGGAAGGAGGGCAGAATTCTTTCTGGCTCCAGCCAGAGACCAGAGAGGCAGGATGTTTTGGGGCAGGAAAGGAACAGAGATCTCCTACGGCCCCCACATGACATTTCTGGGAAGGAAGTTTCAGAGGCCCTGGCGTCGCTGAGCAAACCCACAGGCCCTGAGTCTCCCATTTCTGGGAGCAACAGGAAGCTCTGGCCCCTGTGCCCTGGCTTGGAGCCTGTTTTCCTCGACTTCCTGCAAGACCCTCCCCAACTTCTGCACATTGGGCTCCTCTCTTCTGAGAAAGGAGGTCATGGTCACCCGTGGGTCCCACAGAACAAGCCACAAAGGTTTGCATGTAAAAGTCTTGCTGGAAATCTCAGACAGATAAGAAGACTTAAATGTTGGGGCTTTAGGGGGTTCAAAATAGAACCCTTCCTTTACACATCCACTGGGAGGGAGAAGCCGGAGTCACGACGAGAGATGTCAAGACGTTCACTTCTATTATTGGCCGAGCTGACTGGAGGATGTGGCCTTAGGGGTGGAGCTAAACGGACCTGCTACTTGGACATGGCTCCCCCACCCCACAGGGCCTAGCGTGTTCTCTGCAGGGCAGGCGGATCCCGCCGTGGGAGGGACGTCGACCCACAGAGTGACAACTGCCTCTGAGCCCCGTGGGGAGCACCCGAGGTCCCTGGAAGGTGTCCCTCTCCACCGAGGCCTCTGGGGTCGCCAGGTGGCAGTCCCTCTCCACGGAGCCATGGAGCCTGGGGAAGGAGGCCCTCCCTTCCAGCAGGCAATAAGCAACCTAAGGAAAACCAGCAGGTTTCTGGGGACTGAGATTCAGCTTAGGAGGTTTTGAATGTCTTCCCACACTGTCAGGGTGACGAGACACAGCATTGGAAAGAACACGACCATGGGGACCCCAGATGGGGCAAATGGCCTCAGTTTTTGCCTCTGTAATGAGCAGTGGCAGTTCCCACCTCACAAGAATGCTGTGGGGTTGTTGAAGTTGGGTGACCAGATGTCCCGGTTTGAGCGTTCCAGGAAACCCTTGGTCTTGGGCAAATTGGGGCCATTGGTCCCCATGTTGGAACACCCAGTACAGGGTAGGCACTCAGGAACTCATTTCCCCCTCCTTACTCACAGTTTCTCTGAGAGTGAAAGTTGGAGAATTCTTCATGCAAGAAGCGCAGACAGCCCTTCACTCTCTCCCTGGGTAGGGGCAGGTAGCAGGCCCTTTGAGCTGGGAACCCCCTCTGAGCCTGGAATAACAGACCTGCATCTCAGAGGAATATTCAGAGGAATTGTCTTGGGCATCGCCCCAGGCACACAGCTAAGCACACGTCGCTGAGATGTCTGGACCCTCCCAAGGGTGCCGGGCGCAGTGAGGGAGCAGATGGATTGGATCAGCCATGTCCCCATCTCAACCGCTGGTCCCACGTGCCCCAGAGCCCACCTCTGCCACTGCACCCAGGTGCAACATCAGAATCCCCACCTACCCTCTGTGTGGGCACAGCCGTGGGTGTCCATGAAGCCAGAAAGTCCCTGGAAAGTGGGAACCTCTGGGAGGAACATGGCCATTGTCTAGAAGCAAATGGCTGTTTTGATAGACATCTCTTAGTTAGACACACTCCCCCATCCAGTGACCAATTCCGGTAGAGTTAACAACTGTGCTCCAGGCGAGGCCAGTAAGCCTGTCATTCTACAGTAATGCAGAAGCCTCCAGAGCTGGAGGTCTCAGCGTCCACGGGGCAGCAGCACAGGTAAGGCCGTTCCTGCTCGCAGCTGAGAAGGGCCGACGTACGTGCCACCCGAGAACGTTGCTGAGCCTTGTCATGGCCGCCGAAATCTTGCTTCCCCGAGCAGCCGCAGCTGGTGGGCCCACCGTGTGACTGGGAGTGATGGAGCTGGGAGACGCTCTCTTTTGCTGCCTGAGGTTCAGGGTGAAATTCAAAGCTCAATTCTAGCGCCTATGTTGGTCTTCACAGATGGTAGATACTTTTACTTACTTTTCTTCCTAGACCTGATTTGTTATTTCTGTGGCATATAATATTGTCATGTGTATCGTTGTTAGAAGATGGTGGAGAGTAGAAGAAGGCAATACTTCCTCATCTCTCTGAAAAGCTCAGTAATGGCTGGATGCTGCTGCTGTACGTCCCGCACTGGAGAAACCCAACACTACCCGCACCCTGAGTATCAGGAACATGAAACCCCAACCCCTGGAGAAAAGTATTAAATAATGGTCCAGACTTCAGGGTTAAATAAATCAGGATTCCAAATCTGGCACTGCCTCTTACTAGCAGTGAGATTTGGGGCAAATCAAACTTACCTATTGCCTTCTCTACCTTAGATTTCCCCATCTGTAAAATGGGAACACTATTACCTTACCCAGCATCACAAGAGCTGAGATGAGCCACATACACAGTATCTGACATGGCACAAGTAATAATCCCCATTACCTTGCAGGCAGGGCTTGGACATCATGCTAAAGGGCTCGTGTCTGTCACTGTACGTGGTGCTCACACACAGCCCTGGGAGCCAGACGTTCTCCCCTCCCGGTAGATGTGGACACCAAGACTTGGAAGGCCAGTAGGCAGCTGGACGGTCTGAGTCAACTGGAATCCAGGCTCTGCCTCACTTCAAAGCCCGTGTTCAGGATCACTGAGTTCCCCTCCTCCCGGTGGGCTGTGTTCTGCTGGGCCTTTGCTTCTTTCCTGCCTGAGGATGGCCGGGGCTCCCTGCTCCGTGGTGAGCCTGTGGGCTGCCCTCCGCAGTCCGACGGGTTGATCCTCCTACCAGGGCAGGCCACATGCGGACCCCCAGGTCTAGCCAAAAAGTGGGCGGGGAAGAGGAAAGCGTCGGCCCAGGCCAAGCTGGGGGCTCTGAGCAGGAGTCTGTGCCAGGGGCGCAGAGAGAAGAGGCCCCATGGGGCCGGGAGGGGCCTCCCAGGATGCCAGAGCCAGCCTTCTGCCTCCGGGAAGCCGCGGCCCACGCAGGCAAGACACTTAGGCCTCTGTTGACTTACAGGTCCTCGGGGACTATGCCATCTTGAGCAGAGCCAGTCTCAGCCCTGTCATCACTTGTAATGAGGCAAAGTGACCAGAGGGCTCTCTTCCCAGCACTGTTGTCCTCTCTCTCTGGAGCCTTCAGGGAGCCAGGGAGCTTCCTGGCCTCGGCCCGCCAAGCCCTGGCACTCCAGACAGGGCTGCGCTCGGCCCCCAGGAGGCTGTCGGGCGTGGATGTGTCCAGGCGGAGGCCCAACATCTGCTTCACGGCTGGCCCACGGCTCCTGATCCGGCTCAGTGAAAACCCACACGGCTTCTCACCAGTGACCCGGAAACAGGACCACACCTCTCAGGACCCTCAGAAGGTTGTTCTGACATTGGCCACAGGCAGGGAACATGCTGTGGGGAGGGGATCCCTGGCCCACAGTCTGAAAACCCCTGCCCTGCAGACTAGGCCTCCCCTTCCACCCTTGAACGTGACCCTGCCTTCGTCCTCAGCTTCTCCTTGTGGTACTGTAGAGGCCATATGTCTGCAGCTCTCCACGCTTATAACACGCCTTCATGTCCCTCCAGCACCCCGTGAGGAAGGCGTTAGGCTTCCTCATTCACAGAGGAGAGAGTGAGGTAGGTCAGCGGGACTCCAGCCAGCTCTGCCCTTGATGACAAGGACAGCTGTGGAGGACTGCTACGGGGCCCCAGCTGGGGCTTCACTGTGCCCAGGCCGGATGGTAGGCGCCCCCCAAGCCCACCCCATGCATGAAGAGGAGGTCAGGGGAAGGGCCCAGGACATGACGTGGATGTGACACACAGGCGCCACCAACCTGCCCCTCCTGCATGAGGGGCTCGGGCTCTCTGTGGAGCCTCACCTGCCGCTCTTTTTCTCATCCAGATGAGAATGGTCTAGATGAACGCTTCACCTGAGTGACTCACTGTGAGGCTCAGATATGGGGTCAACACATTTCTTCGTCTCTTGGGGTGCTGAGTCCAAATCCTGGCAACCTGTCCTGCTCAACTCTGGACGGCCCTTGGAAATGCCCTAACATCTGAGCTGACTTCCTCACCTGGAAACGGGGGTCACGGAGGTGCTGTGGGATTCAGTGAGGCAGGGGTGTGCATACACCTCAGGGCACAGGCATGAGCTCACCAAGCAGGTTCCGGTCCCTGTGCCCTCCAGGGAGGTGCCAAGCTCAGCACCGCGGCTGGAGCACGGGACGGGCCAGTGATGCGGTGGGCCAGGGCCGCCTCTGCACCGGGAGCCCCCCCACCCTGCCCTCCACGCCTCGCGTGCCCAGCCCCGGCCTCCCTGGGAGAGCCGTGCAGACCAGCCAAGGCACAGCCAGCGAGCCGCACGGGGCAGCTGGCGCTTTGGCAGGAAGGAGGCCTGGCTGCAGTCTAGACAGTGTGGATGCTTCATCAGAAACAGATGCCTCAGATGAAAGTGACCCTTCCTGTCCCCAACAGGCTCCCCAGGCCTTGGCGAGAATCCTGCAGGACAGCGCAGGCCAGGTGGGGTAAGGGGCCTAAGTTGCTCTTGGAGATGCCCCTGCAGCCTGGGCAGGCTACCAGGGAACCCCCCTCCTTCCGTGCCCTGACCCAGAGCGTGGGGCCTTCCTCCCGTCACCTGGGCTGTGTGACCCTCAAGCATGGTCCTTGCCTGCTCTGTGTCTCAGCCCCCTCAGAAATGGAGATGTGACCGCACCAGCCTGTGAGGGTGAAGTGAAATAACTGGAGCAACGTGTTTGGAACAGTCCTCCGGACCCGGTGAGCCAGCACGCGGCCCTGCGTTGGACTGCTGGCGTCTCCCTGGCCCCCAGCTCCGTGTGATGAGCTTGTGCTCTGTGTCCGGCAGTGCCAGGCAAGGGGAGAGAGGGGCCCAGCCTCACAAACCCCTGGTCTAAGGGGCGGACCCGTAACTGGCCAGCTCTGCGGGGAGAAGGCTGGCAGTAGAGGCCGCATCGCTGCTGTGAGTGCCTGGGACGAGGCGGCTGCACAGGCGAGGGCAATGATCCGTGGTGAAGGCCGAGGCAGCCGTTGCAAGGCTGACTCCACGTCTTAAAGCTGCAGGATTGTGCCCCACAAAAAGTGAAGCCATACAGTTGTAAATGCTGGCCTCCCACAGGGTGGCATTTGAGGCTTTGGAGGGCAGGCAGGTAGAGGCCCTGGGGTCAAGGGCTCCTGCTGGCCTCGCTTACACCAGCCAGCAGGGCCTCAGACCCACGTGGGATCACCCTGGCCACAGGGACTGAGCCCGCAGGTTCCCACCAAACTCTCCCACCTGCCTGTGTTGGGGGAGGGGCCCATGCATGGCTGGAGCCTGTCCCCCCTGCACCCCGCCTCCCTTCCCTAGCCCAGCTGGGCCACACAGGCTCCCCCACTACCTCCTGCCCACCGCCCCTCTGCGCACGCGCGCACACACACACACACACGCACACGCACACGCGCACACACACTATCCCACGCTTTCCTACCGTGGACACACCTCTAGGGATATCACACTGAGCATGCACCCCAGGACCTGCAACCACGGTGTCAGTGAGTGTCCCCCGCAGGCAGACGGGGTGGGGAAGGAGCTCCGGACGCCTGGCCTCCTCATTCACTCCCCAGGAAGCTGGAGCGTGGTACCTGGTGAGGTTGCAGCTCTGTGTGCTCCGGCCTGGCCACTACCTTCCTCCTTGGAAGACTGACCTGGCCACAGGACTCAGTGATGGCTGCATGCTGGGTGCTGGGGACACATTGGCCCCAGCCCTGCCAGGCTGTCCCAGTTGGGTGCTCTGGGCAGCAGATACTGAGGCAGAGTTAGGAGCACAAAAGACGTCCCGAAAGTACCACCTAGGAAGGGAAGGGGCAGGAGGTGGGACTAGCCAGGCTGGGATGCATTCATGACAACGTCTCTGCCAGGCCCAGAGAGCTCTGGAGCAGGGATCGGCCGTTAGGAGAGAGCACCCACGCAGGGGCTCCTTGGCACCATGGGCTTGCTCAGTCAGTGACCAGGGCTGCCCGGGAGGAATGAGCTGACTGGGCGAGATTAGCCCTCACCTAACATCTCTGGGGTCCAGAGCAGCAAGTGCTGCCTCACAGGGGCCTGGCAGTGTGTCTCTGTGCCACCACATGGGCCTTGCAGTGGAAGGCAAAGTGCAGTTAGCACAGAGCCTCGTACCCATGGGCCAAGGCCCCATGAGTGACCCTGGGGTGATACAGGGGTGGGGCTCAGTGGCGAGTTTGAGGCTTCCTGCAGGGAAAGGGTGAGGGCGCCACTGGCCAGGGATCAGCACGGGCAGGGTCGGGAGGTGATGGTCAGTCACAGCAATGTCCTGGGACTGTGGGGGCAGGACTGTTCTGGAGCCCAGACCCTGTCCCTTTTTGGAGGCTGCCAGGAGCTTTCTCATTCAGTCTTTTCTATTCCGTCTGAAACCATAGAGCCTGGTGCCGTCCAAGTTCACTTCCTCTGCATCCCCATCATCTTTATTTGGAGCGTGGGACCAGAACACGCCGGCCCCACAGCGGGGCTCCTGTTTCTCGCAAACAGCCCTGGCCTTGTCTGCCCGGCCTGGGGGTTGGTTATGGAGGCAGGGCTGGCGTCGGCGCGAGTTACCCACTAAACCCAAACCGCTCTGCTAATGCGCAGCAGTAGGACCTATTGTTCTTGGCCTCAAGAGACGGCTCAAAAGCCAGGACTGGTTTTGGTCATACGTAGCCATGGCCATGGCGTGCCCACGTGCTCACGTTCTGCGGGCCTAGCACAGCGAGTGGAGGGTCTGAGCGTCAGCAGGAGGGACAGAGAGAAGGAGGCTGGGGAACAGGCTGGACGACAGGCTGCGCTGGGCCCAGGCAGCACCCTGAACATCCGTGCCTTGGCTACTTTAGGAAGGAGGAATGCTAGGAGGTGCGCACAGCCCCCTAGAGAATATCCTCCCTGGCCCCTCCCCCAGAGTGTCGCTGGGCCCAGGCCTGGCCCCACACCGTGGGTGGGAGCAGTGGAAGCCTGAGACCCCTGCCTTGGGCTCGGCCAGGCTGCTGTGCTGCTACACTGTTTTCCTTCTCTAATTCTGTTCCCCGGGTAGCCCACAAAGCTGGGGCAAGAGGTATTTTCAGATAAGAGTATCTTTTGTTTGCTGAGTGTACGCTTGCATTGCACTAAAAAAAAAACACAGAGCTCCTTCCGTCAGATTTCCATTGGAAACCTGCTCTCTATTTTGTGGCAAAAGTCTCTTGAGAAAGCCAGCCCCGACTCTCTTCCTGCCCCGCCTGTCTCAGCAGGCCACTCGGGCCCCTGTGCCACCCACACTGCGCTGTGCGTGCGGATCGCCCGGGGCTGCTCAGCCCGCACCTGCGTGGTTCAGAAGCCTGGGGGCTGAGACCCTGCAGGTCTAACGGGCTCCCAGGTGATGCTTATGGTCTGAGGACATCACCACAATTCCGCTATTTAGAGAGTCCTCTGCTCAGACCCCCAGAGGACAACGTCTTCATGGTGGTCCCGGTGGGGCCACCAGGTGCTCCCAGCCCAACCACCACACAACGAGCCTGGCAGGCCATGATCTACCTCCTGGGTGCTGGGAAGGGCCACCCCGCTCTAGGCCTTCCCAGACCACAGGAGACCGTGGAGCGGACGAGGCGATCCAGGCAGGGCAGTGGTGGGGGAGAGAGGATGGGCAAGGCCAGAGCTGGAGGAGACCAGCATCTCCCAGCCTGCAATTCCGGGTTCATCTCCACGCCTCCAGCACCACGGCCTCCCAGGAGGAAGCCTGCATACGTGTCGCCCCAGGGCAGCCACGCAGGCGCTGTGGGGGCGCGGAGAGGGCGAGTGGGGATGGATGGCAAGGAAGAGTGAGCAGGAAGGGGCGCCTGGGCTGAGGCAGGGGACTCTGACTGCAGGTGAGGGAGGTCCGGGTAGGCTCCAGTCACTCCTGCAGGGCATGGTGGTGGGTGAAACCTCAAACCAGTGCCCTGGCAGGCCCGCCCAGTCCCCCAGGGGCCTATTCAGCTCTGGCAGGGCTGCGGCCCAGGGTAGGGGGTGGGAGGAAGGCACCAAGAAGAGACAGCAAGGGGCTTGGAGGGGGGCGGCGCCAGGACCGACTTCTCATCCTCCCTTAAATCAGGCCTTGGTGGTCTCTTCCCCAGATAAAACCCATCAATGTCGTACAGGGAACCAAAGATCACCTTGTGGTGTGCTGTGATTTCAGAGCTGAAAGTCTAAGGTCTCCTCTTGCTCTTCGTTGTGACAATGGGGAAATGGAGGCCCACAAAGGAGAAAGGAGCTGGCAACAAAAATAAGGCCAGAACCTCGTGTTTTGCTGTCCAGGCCATTTCATAGCTGCTGATACGTGTGTCACGGTGTCAGGACCAGGAGAAATAAAGGACGCTGGCTGAAGGAGCGGGGTGCCAGGGAGGCGGTGATAGAGAGGAACAGTGTCAGGAGCACCTTGGCCCTGGGGAAGGACGTGATGGCCCATTTGAGTCCCCCGTGTCCCCCCGCGTGCACCGGGTCAAGGCCCTGGGGTAGGAAGACGGGACAGTGCAGGCTCTAGGCGTCGCGTTGTCAGTCGCGGTGCTGCCGTGAGTTGCTGGACTCACTTAGGCCCACGTCACCTGGGAAGAGGAGGGCCGGCGGTGCAGGGCCACAGGGAGGCCGGAAGCACACTGAGGGCTGTGCTGAGCCACCAGCCTCAGGCTCATCATCCCCGGGCCCTGGAGCAGGGCAGGAGGGACAGAGGGAGCTGGGACTGTGACCTCAGGGAGATAGAAGCCATCACTATGTCCATTCCCTGGTCCCCTCCCTCCTGCGCCTGCGGCGCTCACACTGTGGAAGTGTGGAACCACCCGCAGACACCCCACACCGCCCAGGTCTGGACCGAGAGCAGTCAGCTGGCCACCGGGCTGTTTTTCCACGAGGCCGGGCCGCCATGGCTGCTCTGGCCGGCTGGTGACTCACAGCTGGCAGGACTCTGGCCCAGCGATGTTTTGAGATCCGGCTTGGTGATGGACTGATGTGACAGCTTTGTTCTCTTGGGCCCTTTTGATTTGTGAATCCCCCTTTGTGGTTTGTGGGGGATGCTCAGACCCTGCTGTTTCTGGGCTCCAGCGTCTGCCCGGCTGTGCAGGCCGGGCCAGCTGCAGCGGGGGTGGCCGGCGGCGAGCAGGAGCGCAGGGCCCAGTGGGGCTGGGCAGCCTTGGCTCGGGCGGCCGGGCTGCACTTCCAGGCAGTGTGGGGCTGACTGGGTGGTCGAGGAAGAATGATAAGTGCCTGCTCAGAGCCAGTTATGAATGGCCAGATTGCAGACCGAGGGCTGGACAAGGGCTGCCCCGCTGGGCCTGGGCCCGGGCCCAGAGCTCTCTATAGTGTCTGTGAAGGCCTGGGGGTGGACCCAGGAGAAGCCTGTGGGACTCACGAGGCAGCCAGCCCTTGGGAAAGAGCACTCAGGCCTAGGAGGGCTCGGCTAGCCAGAAAAGACTCGGGCCAGCCAGACCAGTCTGTGGAACCTCGTTGGCGGCACTCACATTCAAGGCAGGCAGTATCATGGAGAAAGGGCATCAGGGCCAAAGAGAAGTGCGTTCAAATCCCAGCTCCACTCCGCCCGGTGCTAAGACTGTGGGCTGCTTATTTGACACTCACCAGTAAAATGGAATCCTAATGCCCACCTCCTGGAGCTTGGAAAGGTTTGTGTGAGCTATCACACAGACAGATGTGTCCAGCACTGTGTTTGCTCGAAAATATAGTCCCTCCATCTGCACACTGCTGACACCCAACACCAGCTCAGCAGACACCTACAACAGGGCCTTGTTTGGTTGCTGAAAATCGCATAGTCACAGGTATTCTTTCTAGCTAGACAGTGAGCTGCCCCTGGGTAAAGCTTCCTACAGAAGAGGGAAAGTGCAGACCCCAAATCAAGGTTTGTTGAATGAAAAAAAGAGATGGGAACCTAGGAGCTTTGCAGACCCAGCAAGGTGTGACTTGCCCCAGAGCTTCAGGGCCATAGCCCCAAGGCCTCCACCACCTGGAGGAGATAGGTTAAGAGTCTATACTTAGACACAAAATTTGCATTGGAAGAGGCCTTGTGTGTCGTCCTGCCCTGGCCCCATGCAAGGTAGGACATCCCTGCTAGCAGCTAGAGCACTTCCCTCAGGGCCAAGCAGGGACAGGCATTCACTCCCCTCGGGGTAGCTCTCTGTGCCAGCAAGGCCTCTGACTAGTGAAAACTTGTAGCAATTAGAACTCATTCCACTGCCTGGGGCCACGCCATATAGATCTGCTTCCTGTTCCTCAAGACAAGCTGATGACACCTCTACAGATTCCACGAGTCTTCTTATTCCCAGAATAAACCATTAGCCAACTCACTTTCCTGACAGGGAATGGCTCCAACAGTCCCATTCTCTTCTGCAGCCACTGGTAAGGGACAGTGCACCACTTTTACCCTGGAATAAGTGGGCTGTGAGGAGGCCTTTGGGGACCCCATGCCGAGAACCCTCCCCTGCCCAGGACACCCCTCCTCAGGCGTGGGGTGCCCCCGCTGCTCCTGCCGGGACCACAGGCTGGCCTGCTCGTCTTCACCCCAACCATGCAGCTTTGATCCTGCCACACTCAGCTTTTCCATCAGAATTCAGAGGGCCATAACAGCAACTGCTTGCTTGTAAAGTGCTTGGAGCTCAGAGGAGAAAAGGTGTCAGACAAGTGTGAAATGTTATCACTGGCACAGGCCAGAAGGGAATGGAAAATCACCAGCAGAAAGTGGGAACTTGGAGGAAGCCACTTGTCAGCTCCTCTGAGCTCTGAACAAATGCACCGGGAAAGGGGACCAACCGCCTGCAGCCAGCACACCCTGGGTCAGCCCCGAGGGCTGGGGGAGGACAGGTGAACACCGAGTGTCCTGCTGTCTGATGTTGACTACTGACTTAGGAACCACGCCTTCAGCCTAAAGACTGACTCTCCATCTCGCACCCTGCAGGGGGCTCCATCCAACGGATGAGCCCAGCTGGAGAAAAGGGCCACAGGACCTAAACCTCTGCAGCAACTGCTGGGAAGAACCAACCCAGTCTCAGACAGGGATGCACCAGACAGACAAAGCAAGTCAGCATGCGGATTTGAAGACTGGGATCAGAACAAGGAGCAGGCACCCGAGTGCTTAGGTGATGCAATGAACTAAAGAGAACTTTAAAAAACAAACAAACAATTTAATTACTATTCTCAGAAATTCAGGAAAATTGTGCATTCATAAAGAATATTCTGGGGAGAAAACAGCTTAGAATTATAAGTGTGATCCACCATTTCCTATCCACAAAATGATCATCAGCAAATGAACTGAAAGTAAAGTCAAGGAAATCTGCCGGAAGGTAGGGTAGGAAGACGAGGAGAAGGAATTCAGATTAACACGATTCCTGTACCCTGTTAGGGTGAATGGGGAAAATGCCACATCGCATTTTAAAACATAAAGGATCCTGTCTTCGGGCTTCAGGCTGGAAGGTCCCAGATGCAAGCTAAGAGCATCTATAGGACGATGACACTCGGTCTGGGTGTTGACGAAGATGACCCCGCTGCTGATGGTACCACTGCTGCTATAACTGAAGAGATGCCACCTCTTGAAGGAGATGATGACGCCTCACGCGTGGGAGACTTAAACTAAGCTCTGCCTGAAGAATGACTTGGATACGTGTTCAACACTTCATTCCCTCTATATTTTCAAGGATTTTTTTCTTTATTTTTAACATTTAAAAAATCTGTATGGGATGACAATAACTAAGGGGAAGATAAGATTCCTTTCTACTTCTGAGCGTGATGCTGTGATACTTTAGGCACTAACGCAGAGCTAGTAATGCTTCCTGGTTTCGTGTTGGCTTATTTTAACAGATGGATGTAAAGTGTTGTAGAATGTACCTAACCCGTGTAAACTTCGTGGCCTAGAGTGTTTAGCTATCAAGCCAGATTCCTTAGTAGACCAAATCTTTTGTCACTGAGCATTCCAAGATACACCTTGATGTTTAGAAGAAAAATATTTGTTAAAATGACTTGAGTTCATCTTCTAGAATCTACTTTTTAAGATTTTCATCCCCTTGTAGTTTCTGCATGGACTAAGAAATAAGTATGTTAAAGTGAAGCAACTTGATGAAACTCTAGCAGGGCTTGCTTTCCAGAGACAAGTATTATTTAGAGGAGCAAAGTTATAGCCAACCCAAGCGTGTTGTAAAGCCTTTTGAAAAGTGAGGCTTGTGAACGCAAATGTGGTACCCGAGTCACAATCCACTTTAAAAATCTTGTAACAAATATAGGTAAGTTAAAAAAAAAAGAGAGAAAATCATAAACACTCAGAAAGAAAACATAATTAGCTGTAATAAATAAGACTGGCATCTCATTAACAAAACTCATTGGAACTATATTGTTAGAATTGGTTGGAATCCAAAACCTGTTGGAATCTGACAGAATCACAATCACAATGGGAGATTTTAACACACACCATGTTCCTTGATGAAGGACTTAATATTATAAGGATAACAATCCTCCCCAAATGAACCCAAGTATTAGATTATTCTCCTTGACTCTTGACAGCAAAAGCTTGCCTGTGAACAGTTAGAGATGCCCATGGAGGACTTTGAATCTGAAACCAGCACTGCAAAGAATCGGGGATGAATTCACTCTAGTTATGGTAGCGGTGGTAGAAATGGCAGGGGAGTGACGGGAAAGTGGTGGGAAGTACTGGCGGTGGTCAGGGTGATGGTAGGGGCAGCGATGGTGATGGTGGGGGATGGTGGTGGGGGGATGGGGATGGTGGGGGGGATGGGGATGGGGGATGGGGATGGGGGATGGTGGTGGGGGCATGGTGATGGGAGGATGGTGGGAGTGTGGAGGAATGGTGATGGTGGTGGGGATGGTGGAGGGGGGATGGGGATGGTGGGGGGGATGAGGATGGGGGATGGTGGTGGGGGCATGGTGATGGGGGGATGGTGGGAGTGTGGAGGGATGGTGATGGTGGTGGGGATGGTGGTGGGGGGATGAGGATGGTGGGGGGGATGAGGATGGGGGGATGGTGGGAGTGTGGAGGGATGGTGACGGTGGTGGGGATGGTGGTGGGGGAGATGGTGGGAGGATGGTGAGGGGTATGGGGATGGTGGGGGGATGGTGGGGATGGGGATGGTGGGGAGGATGGTGGGGGGGATGGGGATGGTGGGGAGATGGTGGGGGTAGGGATCGTGGTGGGTGGTGTTGGTCAGGGGGTGAGGGTGGGGGAGTGGTAGTCGTGGTGGTGGGGTGATGGTGAGCTAGCAGCACCCAGTATCTGGGGCCTAAAGGAGACGATGGCAGCAGAGTCAAAAGAACAGCTTCTTGGCAGCAAGAGTCCAGGGCAATGTCCTCACGGCACCATGTGGCTCCTTCTCGGCTCTCTGGCCTCCCTCTAGCCAGATCCAAGGCTTGTTTCCAAACGCCCCATCCCTTCACTAGGGCATCAGTGCACTTCTAATATGTCTCTTTGCTGCCTACGGTCCATAAAGTTGGCTTTGCTGCTTACTGCCAGGAGCACTGACTGGCACAAAGAGTTTTGCAATCTTGAGCACAGGCAGGCTTTGGTAAGGAAGGCAGGAAACCAGAAATAGTGTTTTAAAAGTAAAAGACTGACTAATTGAACCACAAAACTTGAAACTACCCAGCAGGAAAAGGGAAGGGCCAAGTTCTGGAGGACACACCACAGAAGAGGGAGGAAGGCTGGTAATCGTGCAAAAAGAGGCCTAGTCTCACAGTGACCACAGATGGGGACAACTGGAAACCATCTTTGCACGTCGGGTTAGCAAAAGAAGTATAAATGGTGGGTAATATCCAGGATGTGACCAGGTGGGAAAATGGGCTGTCTCCTGGAGCACTGGGCAGTCAGAGGTGAGCATTCTGGCAGGGGTGGAGGGATATCTCCCAGTATTTGAAATGAGAGTTTCTCCTACTCAGAAATGTTATTTCTTAGTATTTATCCTAGAGAAATACTTTCACAAAAGCACAAAGATGTTAATAGCTGGCTATCTCTGATAGCCTCAAAGTGTAGACAATCTAAGTGTCATCAACAGGGATGATATTTACTATTTACTTCCAAAATAACCAAATATAGAACAAAACAAAATATAAAAAACTGAGGAGGAAATGAAAGTGTTAAATTGAACTCTGTTTACTGATCTAGAAGATTCCTTGGTTTATTCTTTTTTTTTTTTACCGATGCTCCTGGCAGGATCAACCAGGAACCTTGGTTTATTCTTTAGTGAAAATAAAAAGCAATTGCAAAACACTCTGTATGGTAGGATTCAATTTCTCTTTTAATTTTTTCTAATTGCAAGGAGATGGCTACATTCAAGTTTTACTTTATACACCTCTGTAACAAGTAATAATGCACAACCAGCATGTATTATGTTTGCAATTTCTAAGCACAACTAAAAATAAAAAGGAATTAGAGTCTTCAGGAATATTCCTTTAGAATATTAGCAAGAGCATTTCCCTGCTGTCCTGAGTCACTGCGAACATGCTGAGGGTACAGGCACGGGCTGGACCTTGGGCTGTGTCCTACGCCTTCCTGCAGGCGCAGGTGGGGGAAGACAGGAGGAGGCGGTCAGGGTGCCTGGTTTTATCCCATGGCTTCAGGAAAATTCCTCAGAAGTTTAGAACCAGCTAATGGGAGACACTGCTGCAAAGAGTGATACAGTTACCTCGTTTAAGAACTGCCCAGGTCCCTTGCTCCACCAGAAGAGTGAAATTGACTAGAAAGAAAGCCCGTGTGCAATCGACGGTATCCCAGGAGATGGAAAGATGTTTCTCCGACCCAGTAAGTACAATGCACTGTGCCCGCAGCACACCGTGATGGAATACAACTAGCGGCTGCCTGACGCCTGTTGATTTATGGAGCCAGTGTCAATGACAGGCAGGGCCGATGGACCTGCTTTAGAGATTCAGCCCTGCTTTCCAATTCATGTCACAGAGAAGCTGGAAAGATGTGCATGCCATAGCAGGACTGGGTGAAACTCATGAACCCTGGTGGGGCATTCGCATGTCTGTGTCGGGCATTTCTGTCACCTGATGGGCACTTCCATGCAAGGCTGGTCTTGAGGCAGGAGCGAAGCTCTATGGGAGGGGGGGGTCGGGGGGAGGCTTAAGCTAGGTAAACACTGTGACCCTGCTGAGAGTTTGCTGGGCAGGGTGCAGGGTGGCTTGTCCAGGAGCTGGGTCTCTGAGAAGTGATGCACAGTCCTGTTCCCAGTGGGTCAGCTTGTCTTTCACAAGAAGCTGCGGGAGAATGTACTTCTGAGAAACAGGTGCTTTCCTGGGTGAACAATCTGCCCTCCCCCGCTTGTATGCTCGGGCAAAGGCTGGAGGGAAATCCCCGCTGGAAGGCAGGGATGTAGGGGGTTTGACGTGGGATGGATTTGGGTTCAAACCACACCTTTGAGTAACTCTGGGTAGGTCACTTCTCTAACCTTGCTTTCCTCCTTGGTAAGGGGCATGAAGTCCGCTTCCTCACAGTGCTGTGCATTTGTTTCCTAGGGCTTCCATAGCAGAGTACACAAACTGAATGATTTAAACAACATAAATTTATTGCCTCACAGTTCTTGAGGCTAGAAGTTCAAGATCAAGGTGTTGGCAAGTTTGGTTCCTCCTGAGGGCTGTGAGGGAGAATCTGTTCCATGTTGCTCCCCTAGTTTCTGATGGTTTGTTTCAATCTTCAGCCTGGCTAGGTTTGCGGAAGCATCACCCCATCTCTGCCTTTATCTTCACGTGGTGTTCTCCCCTGAGTTTGTCTCTGTCCAAATTTCCCCTTTGTATAAGGACACCAATCACATTGGATTAGGGCCCCCTAATGACCTCATTTTAACTCATTATATCTGTAATGATCCTATTTCCAAACAAGGTCACATTCTTAGATACTGGGCATTAGGACTTCAACATAAGGATGGGGGAATGCAATTTAACCCATAACCAGCAACGTATGTGAAGTGACTGACATGTCATAGTTCCTCAATGAATAGTAGTTATCTTTGACCACCAAGTCCTCTCTTGCTGGCATCTGGGTGCAAAGAGGCAATGAAGGTGGGAGAGGAACCCCCTTGTCTCAGGTGGCTTCTCCAGGTCGGAGTCACCCATCCCACTCTGCTTCTGCCCAATTACGTCCTCTCCATGAGGCCATTGGTCAGCTTCCTTGGTAAGTGGGCAGAGCATCTGCCCTGGGCCCCAGGGCATCCTATCTATTGTTACCTGCTGATAAATCAATGCCTTGCTGATGCAGGTTCTGATTTAGGAGCATGTCTGTCTCCCTCCTCATCCTGCTGCCATGCTGTGGTTCTGAGAGCAGGGATCTGCCACTCCATTGCTGTGCACCCCCAACCTTACCAGGGTCTAGCGGAGAGCAGCCTTTAGTGAGGGTTTGAAGGGTGCAGGAATGAAGGGACAGCAACTTCAATCACAAGGTTGCATAAATATGTGTGATACAGTTGCTGCCTTGGTATCTATTTTGAGGACTGACATGTGTTTTTTGAAACCCAGTTGTAAACCAGTCACCTTTGGCCTAGCTAAGGCTTCCCTCCCCGCAAGGTGTCTGCACAATGGGCCGCCTGCTCTTCATCCCACCCACCCAAACCCAACACACTCACGGCTGCTGGCCACGGTAAAACCCAGTGGTCAACACCAGAGTCTTATGTAAAAAAGTTCCTCCCTTTATGACTGCTTTCCTTAAACTAGCTGATCCACATCCCTCAGGGAAAGCCTAAAGGATAAGGCCCACGGACCTTAATAAAAGCATAGTCCCACAGGGGTCCTCTCTGCCCCCACCCACTGGGCGAGCACCCTGCCCCCTGCATACATCTCATAGGCCTCCCATCCGCACCCCTATCCCAGACCTGAGAGTAATAAATTTCATCTGTTTCATGCATTTTGATTTTACTTCCTCGTTGTGTCTCACCTGACTTTTCCGGCAGTCGGGGCTGCCCTAGAGAGTGCTTACATGGATTATGGCCACTCACAAGAGAAACTTTGAGACCAAATTAAAAAGAGAGCATAAGGACAAAAATCACAGCAAAGGTGAGACCTGCTCAAATGCTGCCTCCCAGCCATCCCTCCCTAAAGCGTCCCCCAGTCACATGCAAAGTGATCTTGTCTCTCTGGGCACCAGCACAGAGGCCCACCAGGCAAGCCACCAAGCACTTGGCACAGATGATGAACCAAAACCTGTTAAAGCTCTTTACTGCTCACAAAGGACACAAAAACAAGTATATGCAGAATAGGCCCATGCTAACTTCAATTCCCATGGGAAATATCAACATGCCATCAGCAACGGTTCACAAAGAAAGCAGAAAGCAGTGGCCATGGGAGACAGCTCTGTCCCCTGCTCTGTCTACCCATGTGACTTGGATCATATCACTAAACCTCAGGGCCTTTGCGTCTGAATCTTAGGAATTGGGTTAAGAATTCTTACCATAAGGATTGAGGGAAAAAGTGACTGTCTGCAGAGTTGTAAAGAGCAGGGTTTGCATGAAAGCATTTACTTTGCAGGGGCATTTCTGCAACATGGCAGCCTCATCATACACACCAACAGAAGTTTCTAAGTTGTCCTCAGCGGTAGGTAACCCCAGGGACATCTTGTGCCACTGAGCACTGTGAGGAATCTTCTTATCCTGAATTTTATTCCCTGATGATGTGGACTGAATACGTCCCCCCCAAATATATATGTTGAAGCCCTCACCCCCAGTGTAATGGTATTTAGATCAGGTCTGAGTGTGGGGTCCTCGTGGTGGAGTTAGAGCCCTTATAAGAAGAGACACCAGAGCGTCCTCTCTGCCCCAAGGACACAGTGAGAAGGTCGCTGTCTGCAAGCCGGGAAGAGAGCCCTCCCCAGAACCCAACCATGCTGGCACCTCGAATTCACACTCCCACCCTCTAGAAAGGTGAGAAAATAAATTTCTGTTGTTCATGCCATCCAGTTTACAGTATTTTGCTATGGCAGCTGGAGAAGACTAATTCAAGTAAAAATCCATTACATTTATTCTTACTTGTTAAGATTCATTGTCTATTTCTTATGACAGTCTAATGTATTGAAAAACATTAAGAAAAATTAGTTCTCTTTAAAGAATATCTAGGAGAGAAAAACAAACAACTGTTTTGATACTTTGTAGCTGAGCTGTCTAATAGGGCAGCCGACTGCCAGGCACCACTGCGCTGCTGAGCGTGGAAACGTGGCCAGTGCGGACTGAGACGTGCTGCACGTGCAGCCTGCACACGACTCCAGACTCACAGCAAAAGAGAATGAAAAGTTAATAATTTTATATTGGTTACATGTTAAAATACTAATACTTTAATCCATTACGTTAAATAACACACACAATTAAAATTACCGTCACCTGATTTTCCCTTGTTTCATGCAGCCATGTAAACTATAAAATCACATAATTGGGTCATTTCGTGGCTTTCCTTCTGTTTCCATTGGACAGCACCGGTCTGGAGTCTGCAGGGTAGACAGAGCGTGGGCTTTGGGATCCAACGGCTCTGCACTCCAATCCAAACCTTGCCATCAGCAGCTCTGTTGTCGTGGGCAAATGACTTCGCCTCTGTGACCCTCAGCTCTCCCGAGTGTGAAACGGGGATCAGAATGTCTTTCACAGGGTTGTGGTGCGGATTAGGAGAAATCAGGTACATAGCGCATAGTAGGAGTTTGTCTCTTGGTGGAAACTCAATAGATGTTCATTTCCCACCCACTGGGAAGAAGAGAAAACCGCACTGTCGGTGCCCTCCGGATCCCGGCGGCTGCAGGGCTGGTGGATTTGCACAGAAGCTCTGAGCAGCACAGTGAGAAGACGGAGCCAATCAACGCAGAGAAAGTCCTCACCTGTAAAGTTTAAGGTTTCATGGCAGAGGAGCGTCTTTATTGGAATTAATCTGCCTGCATTTCTTTCAAGCTTGCTCTAAAACATGGGTTATGCCTTAATCAGTAGAGATTTGTGACAGCTCGGTGTTGGTGCCGTGTGTTTCATGAGCAAGTCCCGGCTGCATGGAGCTTGTTCCGCTCCTGTCCTTCCTGCTCTCAGGATGCTCTGTGTGGCTCGTCTCATCCCGGGTCACAGGCACGGCTCTGCCTTGCAGCAGCTCCAGGAACTGCACCTTATCACAGGATAATAGGGACTTGCTGGAGATAACCAGTCTCTATAGAGCCGGTCTTTTAAATATACTTGAGATGAAACATAATCGGAGACAGTGAATACCTTGTCAAGGAGAGAAGGCAAGTGTCTTGGCCTAATTGCAGACATTCACATTAAAGGCGGGGGGCGGGGGCGCTAGTGAGCACAAGCTGGGTCTCAGGCCATGCAGGGCCGCAGGACCAGTACCGCCCAGGGCTGAAGAGGAGCCTGGGGGGCAGGGAGTCCAGAGCATGGGTGTCACAGCCCCCGGGTGTAGGGGTGGAGTGAGGACTCGCATACTTTTACGCACCATGTTCTAAGAGGGAAAGGGAATAGTGGGGCTTGTCCTAGGGACAGTGAGCAGGTAGGATCCAGGTCACATGGAAACAAGTGGTAGAATGGGAGTGTTTATCTACAAAGAGGACAGATGCTTGGAAGTCTTTAAACTTTGGATTCATGGACTGTGAAGAAGGTCCTCTCCTCGCTCTGCTGGCTCCTTTGGGTGGAGAGTGGCCAGTGGGTGGGTGGACCGTCTGGGAGAGAGATGCTTCAGTCTCTAAGCAAGACTGCATCTATTTCCCCAGGCCCTTCCTTACTCCTAAACAGAGTCAAAGTAAATGAACAGAACAGGGTGGTCCCCAAATGTGACAAGCTGGGTTTTGTTACACTGTGGCCTCTGTATCCCCAGAGGCCTCTGAGTAGTTGTCATGTGGGCTCCAGCGTGGGGGCCTTTGATGAGCAAAGACCTTCAGCCCTGGGCTCAGAAGTGCAGCCACGTCTCTTGCCTGACGTTGCTGGGCCTCTCTCAGGGAGCTCAGCTACACAGGCATGCTCGTGCTGTCGGAACCGCCTCTCTCCTGAAACACGCATCCTTCTCCAGTAAGGGTCACTTTGGCTGCCCCTGCCCAGGCTCTGGTGACCGCAGGCTCCTGGCCCCACCACCAGGCACAGGGACTCCCAGACCAGCCCCCTCTCCAGTGCCCAAATACAAAGTAAAGTTAAAGGCAAAAGTAGAAGCTGCAGCAGCTGCCAGGGAAGGAGGAGGGCGAGAGGGTTGGGAGAGGAGTCTCTGAGGCCCTGGGGGAGCCCTGGGTGTGGAGGACGCACCCTGCCCAGCAACAGCACGTGCCCAGCCCTGGCCTGGACGCTGTTGTTTTGCCAGCCTTGCCTGAGCCCTGCACTTAGTAAGACCCTTGGGATGGGCTTCTGTTTGTGCAGGGTGGGCCGTGCTTTCCGTGTTGCTCAGTTGCAGTTGCCTTTGGGGATGGGAAAAAGTGAGTCAGACATAGCTTTGAAGCTGGGCCCCCCAGCCTGAGCTGTGAGGAGACAGGAAGGCTCCCTCATTTGTCACTCTGTTTCTGTGGGGCCTCGCTGGGGAACAAAGGCTGCTCACGTGTGTTGGCGTTGCAGCCTTTTCCACTGGCAGTGACCACTACGCCCAGGAGCACAGCTTCCGGTGGAATTGTCCAAGGCAGCGAAGCACCCCCAGCCCAGAATGTTCTCCAAGGCCTTCGCAGACCACTGAGCAGCATGGAGGGGAAGGGGAGAGAGGAGAAGGAAGCTCACAGAATACCGGGGCAACCTGCTGGTTTCAGATGAGGGATTTCGTGAGAAGACACTTCTCTCTCTGGGCACCTGAAAAGTGGACTCCTAAGGTTGGCTTTTCTCACAAGAAGTCAAGAACCTAAAAGTGTGCATAGCCTTTTGTGTAATAGTTCCACTCTGGGAGTGACCCTAATAAAATTGATCCTAGATTCAAAAATCAATACACAAAAATAGTCACCTCAGTATTATTTATAACAGCCAAAGCTTAAAATACACTAATTAAGTAACAAGATAGGATTGATCAATTAAGCTACTGCGTGTCCTCGGCCATGACATGTGACAGTTAGGAAAAATGTGTAATCAGGTGGTGATATGTTTATGCCTTTCAGTAAAACGCACAGCATCACGATATGCAATGTGCCATCACAATCACCGCTGTGTCAAGGGACAGGACAGCCACAGGAAACGTCAAGGACGGAACAGCATCAAATGGAAGTTAACTCCGTCCAGTGGGAATGAGGACTGTGTTTCCTTTTCTTTTGGGTATTTTCAAAACTATCTTTGATGAATGGATATGTTTGATCATTATTTGGATGTTTTGCAAAGTAACTTCGGGCTGAAAGCAAATCACAGCCTTTCCGTGCCTCGGTATGTGGCCCCTGGGTGGTGCCAGGGAAGCAGCCTGTCCTCTCCACGCAGGAGGCGTCCGTGCTGACGGAGCCCACAGAGAGATGCCTGCGGGTGAAGGTGCTGGTTCCGCAATGCAGCCATTGGTCGTAGCTCTGCCCACCTTTCCCCACAGGAGACCCCACAGAGCCCCAGAGAAGCCTGACCCTTCCCCAGGGACCGAGTGTCCCGCATGGTGCTGCAGGGGAGGTGACGACTCTCCTCCTGGGTGTCCCGACAGAGCCTCAGGTGGACAGATCCCGAGAGCTGACCGACCGCATGTCCTCAGTCCTGGGCGGCCAGCACTGAAGAGGCTTCATGGACCAGAAGAGGTAGCAGACAGTCACCTGGCAGTTCTGTCCCCCAACTCTCAGCTCTGTCTCTTCGCACTCTGACAGTCGCAGAATGAGTGATTTACTCACTTTTCCCAGAGGTCTGGCCCCAGGACAGAGACACAGCTGCCACACGTGTCCCGTTTATTGTCTGCAGAGACACTGGCATCCCTTGTGCCAGTGATGAGAAGACTCATGCCTGGCAGGACTTGGCACACATTTCTGCACTTCTTCATCATCACTGCTATTTTCCTTTTATCCACACCAAAGGAGGATGTTTTTGTCCTTGGGTGTGCTTCCGGACCCCACAGACTTGTGCCAAAACAGTGTCATGGTCTCAGAAAGCGTACCTGTCTCTTAAGAAATTAAAAACCATCAGCAAAGTAATTAACTGCAGCATCTCCCACTGGGTCAACTTGGAGACAGATGTATGAGCTCGAGTGTTTCCAAAGACGACATCTGAAGACTTCGACAGAGGGTAGGGCCCCCTGGGCCAGAGATCATCAGAGCTGCGTACATAAGCAGTGTACTTGCCTGTCTTACAAATGGGGAAACTGAGTCTCAGAGAAAGGGAAAATGGCTGGCCAAGGCAGAGTCTAAGATGTATTATACCACTAGTGACCTAAGGTCCTCTTCCCCACTGCATGCAGTCAAGCAGGAGAATGACTCAGGGAACATGCATATTTGGAGCTTTGCATACCACTTCTTCAGGGTGGTGAAGTCTTTCTGGAATCCCTGGGCTCTCCAGATCTCAAAGGACTCCTATTTTCTACCTGCAAGCTCCAGCGTCAGTGGTCAGGTACTGGGCCACCTACCCCCACCCCACCCGCACACAGTGACACATACAGCCCTGTGCCCCTCCCTCCTGGCCTCCAGGATGCTCAGACCAAGGGGTCCCTGCATGTGCTCGGGAAAAGCCCAGCTCTGCCTGAAACCTCCTGAGGGTCCAGAGTTCAGAGGTGGCTGTGTAATCTGCCTCCACCCTGGGCAAGGGGGAAGAACGGCAGGAGAGACTCAGCCTAGAAGAAACCTCACCAGACTCTGCCCTGCTTTGACACTCACTTGGACCCCACTGTCATAACTGCCACATGGGACAAACCTCCGTAACGACAGTGCTGAGGATCCGGCTTACAGGTTCCCTCAGGGAAAGGGGAACAGCACACACGCCCGGTGGCCTGGGAAGGGGCCGTATTAATACCTCCAGTTGACCACTGTGGACACGGAGGCGCACAGAGGGTCAGCGACTTGGCCACACTCGCCTAGTTGGTGTGCAGTGGGGTTGGGATCCAGACTCGGGAGCGTCTCCCTGCTCCCGTCCTGCCTGCTGCACACCCGGCTGTGGCCTCGAGCTCATCCGTCCCCGGTGCCGTTATCCCCACATCAGGGAGGGGAACACGAGGCCGGGAGATAGTGCAGTGTTGACTGCCTTGGAATATGTTAGATGGACGTGGCGCTGTGTCCATTTATTCTCCCAAATTCCAGTAAATGGCTAAATGGAGTTAAAAGCCATAAATCTTTAAAGGAGAACAGAAAAAGATGGTAGCTGATGAGAGATGTCAAAATCTAGCAAGTTAGAAAGGTGAGAGACAGCTGAGCCTACAGCAAGGGAGTCAGTGAGAAGCCTGCGGACGCATCTCACCGACTTCTCGGAAAGGCTGTGCACTGCAGGGTCCGGGACCACGTGGGTGGGGATGGCGCGTGGGGCCGAGATCAGAGGTTTCATGAAACTCGGGTTAAGGAGGACTGTATCCTCCCATCCTCTCTCCACCTGGCAGGGCCCGGTGGGTCCTTCCCAGAACCCTCAGGACACCCACAACATCCTTCCTGGGGGACCTGAAGAGGACAAGCTCTGACACCAGGGACGTGTGTCACTAAAGACTAGAGGGGATGAAGGGATCTTTGAGATGAGGCTTCGCATCCTCAGCCCCTCCCCTCTCCACTCCCTCGAGCCTGGCACCCAGAGCGGTGATGGGTGCTCCCGCTCTGCCCTTGAGGGAGTGGACTGACACTCGGGGTCTCTCCACGGATGGCTCGATCCCCCATGGTCACACTGCTGGGAAGCCCCTTGATGGACCAGTGTCAGTTCTCACCCCCACACACCCCAGACCCAGAGTTTCCAACCAGCTTTTGGTGTCTCAGTCTGGATTTTAATTTAATCTAATTTAATTTAATTTAATTTGGGTTTTCTTATTTCAGCATATTACGGGGGTACAAATAATTAGGTTACATATATTGCCTTTGCCCCACCCAAGTCAGAGTTTCAAGTGTGTCCATCCCCAGATGGTGCACACTGCACCCATTAGGTATGAATATACACATCTCCTCCTCCCCCTTCCCACCTGCCCAACACCCAATGAATGTTATTACTATATGTGCACTTAAGTGTTGATCAGTTAAAACCAATTTGCTGGTGAGTACATGTGGTGTTTGTTTTTCCATTCTTGGGATACTTCATTTAGTAGAATGGGCTCCAGCTCTATCCAGGATAATACAAGATGTACTAGAGTAAAATTGTTTTTTGTGGCTGAGTAGAGCTCCATGGTATACATAGACCACATTTTGTTAATCCACTCATGTATTGATGGGCACTTGGGTTGTTTCCACATCTTTGCAATTGTGAATTGTGCTGCTATAGACATTCAAGTGCAGATGTCTTTTTTATAGAATGTCTTTTGTTCCTTTGGGTAGATGCCCAGTAATGGGATTGCTGGATCAACTGGTAGTTCTACTTGGGGGCTCTTTGAGGTATCTCCATATTGCTTTCTACAGAGGTTGCACTAGTTTGCAGTCCCACCAGCAGTGTATGAGTGTTCTTATCTCTCTGTATCCACACCAACATTTATTGTTTTGGTACTTTTTGATAAAGGCCATTCTCACTGGAGTTAAGTGATATCTCATTGTGGTTTTGATTTGCATTTCCCTGATGATTAGAGATATTGAGCATTTTTTCATATGTTTGCTGGCCATTAGTCTGTCTTCTTTTGAAAAGTTTCTATTCATGTCCTTTACCCGCTTTTTGATGGGGTTATTTGATTTTTTTTTTTCTTGCTGATTTTCCTGAGTTCTATATAGATTCTAGTTATCAGCCCTTTATCGGATGTGTAACATGCAAACATTTTCTCCCATTCTATAGGTTGCCTGTTTGCTCTCATGATAGTTTCCTTGGCTGTGCAGAAGCTTTTTAATTTGATCCGCTCCCATTTATTTATTTTTGTTGCTGTGATTGCCTTTGGGATCTTCTTCATAAATTTTTTGGCTAGGCCAATGTCTGTAAGAATTTTTCCAACATTGTCTTCTAGGATTCTTAAGGTTTCACGCCTTAGGTTTAAGTCTGTTATCCACCGTGAGCTGATTTTTGTCAGAGGTGAAAGGTGCAGATCCTATTTCAGTCTTCTGCATGTGGCTATCCAGTTTTCTCAGCACCATTTACTGAGTAAGGATTCTTTTCCCCAGTGTATGTTTTTTTCTGCTTTGTCAAAGATTAGATGGCAGTATGAGGATAGTTTTATATCTGGGTTCTCATTTCTGTTCGTTGGTCTATGTCTTTGTTCTTATGGCAGTATCATGCTGTTTTAGATACTATAGCCTTGTAGTATAGCTTGAAGTCTAGTAAATTGATGCCTCCCAATTTGTTCTTTTTGCTTAAGCTTGCTTTTGCTATACAGGGTCTTTTCTGGTTCTATACAAATCATAGAATTATTTTCTCTAGATGTGCAAAAAATGATGTTGGTATTTTAATAGGGATTGCATTGAATCTGTAGATCACTTTGGGTAGTATAGACATTTTAACAATGTTGATTCTGCCGACCCATGAGCATGGTATGGTTTTCCACCTGTTTATGTCCTCTGCTATTTCCTTCCTCAATGTCTCATAGTTCTCTGAATACTACTGAGGTGGAGAATAAGGACACATCTGGAAGTCCCAGGGCCCCACCCACAACCTGAGGCACTAGAGTACCTCTCTAAAGGAATGAGAGCTGGTTACAGGACACAAATTTGTTTTTTATATTTTTTACAGACAGGTTCTTTCTCTGTAGCACAGGCTGGAATGCAGGGGCTTCATTGTAGCTCATGCTCCTGAGCCCAAGTGATCCTCCCACCTCAGCCTCCCAAGTAGCTAGGACTACAGGCATGAGCCATTGCATCTGGCTAATTTTTTAAATTTTTTGTAAAGACAGAGTCTTGCTATGTTGCCCAGTCTGGTCTCAAATTCCTGGGCTCAAGTGATTGTCCCACCTTGGCCTCCCAAAGTGCTGGGATCACAGGTATGAGCCACTGCACTCTACCTGGATTTTCATTTTTAATTTTGTTCTGTTTGAACTTCAGGTAGACAAGTTTGAATTCATCAAACTTCTCAGTTCAGTGCACACTCTCATCATGGGTCCGTGTAAGCTCCTCTTTTGTTTTAATCTGTTTCCCCTTTATCCTCAAGCCACAGTCCCTGTCCCCCCATAAGCAGCCATTATGATGTGCTTAATATAATGTCTTAAAAATGTTTATTATTGTATTATATACGTGTGAGTTTCTAATTTACATATATGGCATTGAGATATGCATTCCATTCTTTTTCTTACTTTCTTCACTCAATACCAATGCACTATTTGTGATGTGCAGGTCTATGGATTGTGACAAGGGCCTAGAGTTGAGTAACCACTCATGTACCACACAGAACATTCCAACACTAAACATTCTCTTTTGAGGCCCCCTTGTGGTCAAACCCTCTGCCCCCACCCCAGCCCCTGGCAACTTGGCCTTTTCCATCCTATAATTTTGTGGTTTTAGAATGTCACATAAGTGGAGTCTTGTGGGGTAACTTCTTTTACTTAGACAAATGCATTTAAAATTTATCCGTATGTTATGTAAGCCAATAGTTTGTTCCTTTTTATTTCCGAGTTGTATTCTGTTGTACAGTTGTACCACAGTTTGCTTAGCCAGTCATCTGTTGAAGGATATCTTCATTATTTCCGGTTTTTATTGACTGTGAATAAAACTACCATAAACATTTACAGGTTTTTGTGTGAAAGGAAGTGTTTTGTTCACTTGGGTAAATACCTAAGAATGGGAATGCTGGCTCATCAGGCCAGTGCATGTTTTAATTTATGGGAAACTACTGGACTGTTTTCCGAAGTGTACCATTTTGCATTCCCATCAATAATGAACAAGAGCTCCTCTTGCTCCCCATCCCCACCAACATGTGAGATTGTCAGCTGATTTTTTTTTTTCAGTTTTAGCCATTCTGATAAGCAAATAGTGCTATCTCATTGGGGTTTAAATTTGCATTTCCTAAATGACTAATTATTATTTTTTTTTTTTTTTTTTTTTTTGTTGTTGTTGTTGAGACAGAGTCTCACTCTGTTGCCGAGGCTAGAGTGAGTGCCGTGGCGTCAGCTTAGCTCACAGCAACCTCAGACTCCTCGGCTTAAGCGATCCTACTGCCTCAGCCTCCCGAGTAGCTGGGACTACAGGCATGCGCCACTATGCCCGGCTAATTTTTTCTATATAGATTTTTAGTTGTCCATATAATGTCTTTCTATTTTTAGTAGAGACGGGGTCTCGCTCAGGCTGGTCTCGAACTCCTGACCTTGAGCGATCCACCCGCCTCGGCCTCCCAGAGTGCTAGGATTACAGGCGTGATCCACCGCGCCCGGCCAATGACTAATTATTTTGAGCATTTTTTATATGCTTATTTGCCATCCCTATATCTTCTTTGGTGAGGCATCTGTTCAGATCTTTTGCCAATTTTTAATTGGGTTAATTATTTTCTTATTTTTGACTTTTAAGAGTTTTTTATACTTTCTCAACACAAGTTATCAGATATGCAATTTACAAATATTTTCTCCCAATCTCCTATTTTCTATCTTCTATTTTTCTTCTAGAATTTTTTTTCTAGAGATTTTATAGTTTTAGATTTTATTTGTAAGTCAATGATCTTTTTTAAGTTTATTTTTCATATGGGGTGAGGTATGGATCAAAGTTCCTTTTTTGTGCATATGGATATACAATTGTTCCATCACCATTTTGCTCAAAAGATATGCTTTCTCCACTGAATTGTCTTTGTATCATTTTCAAAATAAGTTCTCTATATAGTGTGGGTCTATTTCTGGACTCTTTATTCTGTTCCATTAGTCTATTTTTCTGTCTTTACACAAATACCACATTGTTTTAATTACTGCAGTTTCATAAGTTTTGAAATTAGTAAATGTTAGCCTTCCAAACTTGTTCTTCTTTTTCAGAGTTGTTTTGGTTATTCCAGATCAGGGGTGGGAACACTTTTCATGTTGGAAGGCTGCATTAATTTAGCTATAATCAAACAGGGCCACATTTAAGAAACTTCAATTAGATAGACTTAGAAATGTTTATCATTTTGTAAAAATCTAACTTCTATGTACTTATTAATTTCAAAAAGTGAAAACTACTTGTTAAGTTTAAAGTTAATAAACCTTTTAATGACTTTGTTCTGTCTGCTTTTTGTTGGGAAGCATTTGAATACTTGGTTGCAGCATGGAGGTCTGCAGTTTCAGTTGATCCTCTAGATGGGTGTCAGTCATTTGTAACCTTAAGGGCATCTTGATTTGGGTTTGGTAGGAGAATGTAGATTCACAGCAATAAGTGGTTAAAAAGCAAGAAAGCATTTTGGGGGCATGTTGCCAAAGATGTGGGTATTCTGCATTTTTCCATATTTCAATTGGATCTTTCTTAGCATCAAACAATGACTTTAAAATGTTGTCTACTGAGAGCTCAATCAATTCCATCTGTAGTTTTTTAGGTGCCTTGGTGATATCAACTAAGTGAAGCTGAAATGTTAATTTGAGTGTGATGTCATGATTCTAAAAGTCAGTGAACCTTTCATTGTATTCTTCAATTAATAAGTCTATAACAGCTGCCTATTTTTCAAATGATTCGCATATATCATCTTGCTCTTCTATGACCTTTGCTAACTTAGGAAAATGTTCATCCAAAATTTCCATTTGAAGAAATCTTTTCAAAAAAGATAGCTTTTTTTGAAATGCTTGGATTTTTTGCCACATATCATATATAGACTTAGTTTTACCTTGCAAATAAATATTTCATCATTTTGATTTGACATGATATCACACAGAAATGCTGTATTCCTATAGAAATCTTCTTTCAATAATTCACATTGCTGATTCTGTTCTTCATAAACTTTAACTATCTGTTCTTGCAGAGATAAAATTTTGGCTAACAGCTGTCCCTGCAATAGCCAATGCATTTTAGAATGATATGGCAAATTCCTAATGAATACCTCATGGTTCAAATTTAGCATATTGTGAAACTGATGATTTCATGTTGCATTTGCATGAATATATAATAGTTAGCAATACTTACAACTTGTTGCAAAGTGTCACTTAAAATAGTAGCTTTAGCACAGAGATTTTGCTGATGCAAGATACAATGAAAGGAAATGAGAGCATCTGGACATGTTAATACTTTTTAAATCTGTGCAATAACCCTTCATGTTTTCCTGTCCTGGAAGGTGCACCATCTGTACATACACTCACTAAATTTACCAAATTCAGTCCAACTTCATGACATTTATCCTGAAAGTTGTTGAAAATATCTATTCCCCATGTTCTGTTTGCAAGAGTGCCCAAAGTGAGTAACTCTTCACAGCAAAGAAAATCTTCTGTTATGACCCAAATGAAATATAAAACCTCACCAAGTCAGTAGTATCAGTTGATTCATCCAAAGCGATTGAGTAATATATATTTTCCTTTTGAAGTATTGTATGAAGTTGTTCCATTAAGTTTAAGGCTAATTCATGCTACAGATCAGTTATGGTTCTTTTTGAAAGACGCAGTTGTTTGTACTTTGAAATGTTATTAGGGTCTAAGCATCTTACAACTTCTACAAGGCACTCTTTCACAATTTCTACATCACTGAATGGCTTCCCTTTTTTCACGAGTATATAAGCTACTTTATAAGTTGTTTCAGTGGCATTATTTCCAGGTCTTATTGCTGCTTGAAAGAATTATCTTTGCTTTTGCTTTTCATCTTTTAATTTCTGCAATACAACCTTTCATGGTTCTCCCTCTAATTTAAAATATTTGTGGTCCTTACAAGTGTCATAATGTAGATGCGCATTGAATTTCTTTAATGTTGATATTGCAGTATCACAAAGCAAGCATATCATCTTATCTTTAGCAGAAACAAGATAATATTGCTCTTTCCAATCCTCATTAAAAAATCTGTTTTCTTCTTTCAGCATTCTCTTGGTCTTTGATGTGAGAGGCTGTTAAGCAGACAGAATTAAAAAATACTGTGGAGCTGTGCAACTATTCACAAATTACACTTCAAACAGAAACACAGTGCACGGGTGTCAAGAGCTGATAACAGACGGGCATACTTGACCCTCATAAACTCTCACCAACCAGCCTCATGCGGTAGTGGCGCCAGTCAGATGGGGGAAGTTAGAACTAAATCATGAGTGTGGCAGCTGTCAGTTTAGGCCTTATGGCTTACTGATGTTCTGTTAATAATTGTGCCAATCTGGGAAGATGATTTTATTGAAACTTATTTTATTCTATGATATTTTAAATATGTTCATTTTAAAAACAAAATAAAAATATAAAAGACAAACAAAAATGTATTAATACAAACAAAAGGATTTGTTCTGTAAAATTTGGACTCAGTCAAAAGGCCACACTAGGCCGGGCGTGGTGGCTCACGCCTGTAATCCTAGCACGCTGGGAGGCTGAGGTGGGAGGATCACTCAAGGTCAGGAGGTCAAGATCAGCCTGAGCAAGAGCAAGACCCCGTCTCTACTAAAAATAGAAAGAAATGATCTGGACAGCTGAAATATATATATAGAAAAAATTAGCCAGGCATGGTGGCGCATGCCCGTAGTCCTAGCTACTCGGGAGGCTGAGGCAGGAGGATTGCTTGAGCCCAGGAGTCTGAGGTTGCTGTGAGCTAGGCTGACGCCATGGCACTCTCCAGCCCAGGCAACAGAGTGAGACTCTGTCTCAAAAAAAAAAAAAAAAAAAAAGGCCACACTTATGGACTTAGAAGGCCACATGTGGCCTTACGGCTGCAGGTTCCCCACCCCTGTTCTAGATGCTTTGCATTTGAATATGAATTTTAGAATTAGTTTGTCATTTTTATAAAAAACAAAACCTCATTAGATTTTAATTGGCATTGCATTGAATCTATAAATCAATTTGGGAAAAATTGACATCTTAATATTGAATTTTCTGACCTGTGAATGCAGTATATCTCTCCATTTCTTTAGATCTTTGATTTTGCTCAGTGATGATTTGTAGTTGTCAGTATCCTACTTTTTCATTTCTTTTATTTATTTATTTATTTATTATTTCAGCTTATTACGGGGGGTACAAAAGTTCGGTTACATACGTTGCCCATGTACCACCTATCCCCCCAAGTCAGAGCTCCAGGTGTGTCCATTCCCCAGACAGTGCGCACTGCACTCATCATGTAGGTATACACCCATCCCCTCCTCACACCGCTCCCCCTCCCCCCTCCCCCCCCTCGAGTCAGCACCTTCAAGCGTGACCATTCCCCAGACGGTGCGCAATGCACTCATCATGTAGGCATATACCCATCCCCTCCCCCCACTGCCCACTGGATATCCCCAGTCTGATATCCAATTGGTATCATTCCCAGATGGGAATTTAGGTGATGATCAGGGAAACCAATTTTCTGGTGAGTACATGTGATGCTTATTTTTCCATTCTTGGGATACTTCACTTAATATGATGGGTTCCAACTCTCTCCAGGAGAACCAAAGAGATGTCGTATCACTGTTATTTCTTATAGCTGAGTAATGCTCCATGGTATGCATATACCATAATTTACTAATCCAATCATGAATTGATGGGCATTTGGGTTGTTTCCACATCTTTGCGATTATGAATTGTGTTGCTATAAACATTAGGGTACAGGTGTCTTTGTCATAGAATGACTTATGTTCTTTTGGGTAGATGCCCAATAATGGGATTGCTGGATCGAATGGTAGGTCTATTTGAATCTGTTTAAGGTATCTCCATAATGCTTTCCATAGGGATTGCACTAGTTTTCATTTCTTTATCAGATTTATCCCAAAGTGTTTCATATTTTTGGATGCTATTGTAAACGATTGTTTGCTGTTGGCATATATAAATACAATTGATATTTTTATATTCAGCTTCCATTCTACAACTTTGCTACACTTACTTAGTAGTTCTAATAGCTTTTTAAACTTTTTAAAATTGATAAATAAAAATTGTATATATTTATGGTGTACAATATGTTGTTTTGAAATGTGCACACACTGCGGAATGACTAAGTTGAACTGCATGATATATACATTATTTCCCATATTCATCATATGTCTGTGGTGAGAACACTTAAAATCTATTCTCAGCAATTTTCAAGACTACAATACATTGTGATTAACTACAGTCATCGTGTTGTACAATAGATCTCTTGACCTTATTTCTCCTAATGCTAGTAGCTTCTTTTACAGATGCTCTTCTTTTTCAATGTGTGTTAGTTATTCCTATATTTCTACTCTTCCATATAATTTGATAGCCATTTTTTTTAGTTAATTTAAAAAAATCCTTCCAGAATTTTAATTGGAATTGCATTGGATTTATAGATTAAGTTTGGGAGGACTGACATTAATAAAATGTTTACTCTTTCCATGTGTGATCAGTTCTTACTTTATGACATTTTACTAGAGGCTTTTATATTGTCAGCAAGAAGAGTGTGATGGTTAATTCTATGTGTCAACTTGACTGAGCTGAGAAATGCCCAGCTAGCTGGCACAACATTATTAATATTGCTGGGTGTGTCTGTGAGGGTACTTTCAGAGGAGAGCAGCATTCTAATTGGTGGAGTGAGGAAAGCAGATGAGCCTCCCCCGTGTGAGTGGGCAGCGTGCAATCCACTGAGGCTGGGTAGGACACAAAGACAGAGCGAGGCCCTCAGACATCTGTGCTCCTGGCTCTTGGCTTTTGGGCTCTGACCAGAAGCTACACCATCAGCCGCTGGATCTCAAGCCCGAATTACACCACTGTCTCTCCTGCATCTCCAGCTTGCGGGTGGAAGATCAGGGGACTTTGGGGCCTCCATAACCATGTGAGTGAGTTCCTATAATAAATCTCATACCCATACATACATACACATGCCTCTACGTGGGTGTGTATACATATCCTATTGATTCAGTTTCTCTGGAGAACCCTGACAAATACGAAGATTTTTCCATTCTGTATTAGTATAATTCCCGGCTCCTTTACTGAGAAGTAAAGGAGTATCTGATTTTCTACTACCTTTTCTAGTTAGATATTGTTTCTGTAGAAGTTTCTGACTTTTGTGAAATGATTGTGTATCCAGCCACATTACTGAGCTTTCTTGTGAGTTCTTGTCATTTTTGTTTTGTTTGTTCTGTTTCACTCTGGGGTTCCTAGTGACTAACTCTTCAGCATGAATGAATGGCCAAGGATCCCTGGGCCTTTGAGGAGAGCTCACAGCATGATGCCACATCAGACAGCAGCGACACGGGAAGCAAAAGAAGACTGTCAAAAGGCTGTCATTAGGAGTCTCAGAGAGGCTGGCGGAAAAAAAAAAAAAAAACACTGTATACCAAAAAATAAATAAATAAATAAAAGCAGGAAGGTACAAGAATTAAACAGATAACTAAAACAGAATTATTAGAAATAAAAATACACAGTAACTAAAATTTTCAAAACAACTGAGTAAAATGTTTAGAAATTAAAGTTTAACGAATTCTCCAAAAAGGAGAACAAAAACCCACAAGGAGATGGGAAATAGGAGAGAGGTGGGAGGAGCCACAGGAAGCAATCCAGAAGTCCAAAAGAAAACTAACAACAGCTCTGGAAAGAGGAAAAAGAGAAAATGCAGGGAAAGTGAAAGTTTTGAACAAAATAGTGCAATGATGTTCCTTGTGCCGGAAGGGTCTGTGTTTCTGAATAGTCTCCAGCAGCAGGAATAGAAAGAAGCCCCGTGGAAGGGCACATCAGCCCAAATATTCAGAAAACAGGGAATGGCAAGAAGATCCTAAAAGCTTCCAAAGTGAAAAAGTGAAGAGAAAAAGGTAGGTCACACAGAAGGGAAGGGAACCCACGGGACGTGGAACTCCTTAGGGGGCATTCTCGAAGCCAGGCGGAGATCCGTGCCGTGAGGGAGAAGCCCAGGAAGAAAGGTGTCAAAGTGGGACTTTAAGGACCAGCAGAGAGGAGGCGAGATCCCCAGAGCAGAGCCAGGCAGGACAGCGACGGGTGGAGTCCAGGCCTTAGCTGCTGTCGCTAAGGTGGAAGTTACCTCTGGGGGCACAATCTGACTCAGGAGAACAGCGCTGGGTAAGACTTACGTGGACAATGGATGCACCCCAGTAGACCGGAACTCACTAAACTCACACCTCTTTTTAAGTGGGATATCCCAGGACAAAAATCTACAGAAACACATTAGGAAAGAAGAAAAAAGAATAGGAAAGAAATTTTGCGGAACAGACCCCAAAAATATAATTTATTCTCTTTCCCTAGGGAACACTGAGCCTCTGCTTTGGATTTTGACAACAGTGACCTGGACATGGATTTCATGAAATCGGAGAATCTGGGAACATTGCTTTCCCTGGGTTAACGGCCCCAACTGCTGCAGATTTGCTTCTGTTTTCTAAATGCAATGGGTGCAGAGCTGGCACTGCAACGGAAGGTCGAGGGTTCGCTAGGGCCTTGGGATTGGGTTGTACTGACTCATTCTGACCCGTTTCGGAGTCTTCTGTGGGGGGAACCTAGATTGCCCACCGGGGATCCCAGGTGCGTGGATAAATGGGCTGTGGCGATCTGGGGAGCTGGGGCCTCATGGCAGCAGGGGCTGGACTGTCCCACGGATGCTGGCTTCTCCGGGACAGCCTTGCCCCAGTGGACCACAGGCTAAACCACGAACGGTTCAGAGATCCAATGAACATGCAAGAACGCCCTCCTTTCCAGATGCGCTGGAAAGAGCAGCCCTAGCCCTGTCCCCTCCTCAGCCCTCCTGGGGGCAGGAGGACTCACTGGCTGGTGAGCCTGGGCAGGCACTGGAGACATAAGCCAGCCTTCTCCTTTCTCTGGATGATCCTGCCCTCGTGACGTGTCACCTCCTCCTACCCTGCCGCCGCCCTCCGCATGAGCAGTGGACGTGACCGCGTGACCTGCAGGCTTATTCTGTAGGTCAGGCAGCCTTTTTCAAATGGGGACTCAGGGTTCTAGTTGCTTCTACTCCATTCTTCTGCCACCGTAGAGAGCTCTGGAGGTGGGGAATGTGGAGACCTCACCTCCTACCAACTTCCTTGGACAAGAAGCAATACGCGACTTCTGCTCACATCCCCTTTGGCAAGGACTCGTCATGGGGCCGCCTCTGACTGCAGGGAAGCCTGGGAAACACGGGGAGGGCGCGCAGACACTGGGGAGGAGCACGAGCCACCCTGCCACCCTCTGACTCTCCAGGAGACAAGCTCTGCTGGCCTCACCTTGGGCTCTCCAGCCTCGCATAGCTTCCCCCTGGCCCCCATGCCCAGCCTGTGCCCCATCCCAGGTGCCCCCTCTTCCCGCACATCCTCCCTGAGCCTGCCTTGCCAGCCCCCACAGCCACCCTTTCTCTCCCTCCCCATGATCCTGCTGCAGGTCAGACCACTTAAGGGCCTCTCCCTGCCCCCAGCCCTGGCCCTCACTGCCCTGGCCCCTGCCCTGAGCCCCCACAGCACTGTCTCCAAACAAAAGCCTGACCATGCCACTCCCAGACCTTGGACGCTCTTGTGACCCTCCACACCCAGGGCTGCAAGGTTGAGTCCCAGCTCCATGGGGTCCTTCCGAGCCCCCTCTTGCCTCTCCTCCTGCACTTCCCCGCTGGCAGCCTGGGAGCTGTCCCTACAGAGCTCCCTGCATTCCCAACACACATATGCACCTGCCATTTCCCCGCTGCCTGCCTGATGAGCATCTTAGGCTTCCGGGAGGCAGAACTCAGCATCACCCGTTCTGTGAGGGTGTCCATAACAAAGCTGACCGTATAACTGATCATCCAGATCAGGGTGCTTCTGGGAAGACAGAGGTCACTAGGCGTGAACGGGGATGGTCCCAGGCACACCGTCTCCATGACCACTCAGGCAGAGCTGGTCCCTCCAGCCTTTATGCACACGAATGTGTCCCCACCTCTACCTGACAGTTACCTGGCTCACTGTGAGGCCCCGAGAGTGCCCCCTCTGCTGGTCAAAGACGCATGCAGACTCCTCACCCAGGCCAAGGGTGAGGACCCTGACCCTGCCACCTCGCCGCCTCCTCTCTCCTCTCCGTCCCTCTGTTCTGCAGCCTGCACCGTGGACACCCCAAGCTCACTCCTAGGTGGTCCCCTCCCCTGCCCTTCACTGGGGGTGACTAAGCTTCAGGCCCTCTCAGCAGGTCTTTCCTCCCCAGGCAGGCCTGACACCCTGTCACCTTCATGCCCTCCCCGCGGGCCCGCCTCCCGCCTCTTGTGGATCCAACCCTTCCAGAAACCACCTTGTAACTCTGTCACCTACAGGTTTACTGTCACCTCTCCCACTAGAATCCAAGCTACACAGAGGGGAGGAGAGGGGCAGGACCTAGTTCCCACGACCTAGAGGTGGTTCTAGAGGAGGTTGGAGGACCCCCAGGATCACCTCCAGGCCAAGGGACCCCCATGCCCCACTTCCTCTGCCTCCGGGCCTAGCTCAGCCCAGCGCTTTTGTGAACAAATGGGAACGCATCTCAGGAGAGGCAGGGTTTAGTCAGGGATGGCCTGGTCCCCCTGTTCGGTGGCTGGGCCTCAGAGCATAGTCCCTGGGGCGGCCCCCAGGCCTCCGCTCTCAGGCAGGCCCAGCCAGGAGCACAGATGCCACAGCCACACGCACGCCTTGTCAGACGCAGATCCGCCTGGCTGCACCATAAAACCCTAACTAGGCACATAAAAGCTGCCTGCCAGCCTGCCAGGTGCCTCTGCAGGCTCCAGAGAGGCGCTGACAGGCCCCCGAGGCGGCGAGGGTCCGGGACACGGTGGCACCATGGCTGCATGGGGACCTGGACGCCTGGTTCCTCGGCATAAAGAGGCGTCTCAGCAAGGCTGTGGGCGGCCAGCTGGAAGAACACCCTCTGGCTGCCCTCTCACTCCGGGGAGGAAGAGACTGGGCATCACGGAGGGTGATATAAGGAATGATGTTTAAACCTCCGGATGCACCAGTGAGGCGCGCATTACAGGCAGACACTGTGCTTGGGAGTTGAAGGTCGTGCAAGGTCACACAGCCAGAGCCAGGCTCGTCCTCCAGACCTTGCTGTCTGGTGGGGACAGCCACTCTCCCTGCCCTCCATGAGAGCCAGCCCCTAGAGGACCTCCTTCAGGTCTGTGGGAGGCCAGACCCCTCCCCAGCCTGAATCCCACTCCGGCTAGGGTGGTGGGCTCGAGGAGGGGCATGATGGCAAGACGGCCCCAAGCTTTGCTTCCTGCATCGCCCTGCTCTGGCCCTGCCGCAGCGGGGACCCAGGCCTGTGCCTCTGCCGTGGATGGTTCCTGTGTTGCGCTGAGCTGTCCTGCAAAGCCACATCTCTGCTGCAGCAGCTGGCAGACGCCACTGCCTCCTCCTTCTCCCCAGGGTCCCGACTCAGTGGGCCTGCTGGCTGCGAATGTTTGAAGGTCTACAACGGCAGGGGTTTCCTTACCTCCTCCTTTACCCAGCTACGTGCCGTTCCTGGAAATACCATGCCTGTTCCCTCTCTGCCTTCATATCTCTGAGCCCTTGGCCTGGAATGCCTCTCCTTCCCCCTTCCCTGTGCTGCTTCCTTCTCAGCTCAGTCACCACCTCCAGGAAGCCTTCTGCAAGCCCAGTTAGGGTCTCCCACTGAGCGCCCTGCCATCATCCCTGCCTCCCACCCCCCTCTCTATCCTCAACCTGCGCCAGCCCTTGCTCTCGGTCCCTGGAAGCCGCCACGCTCCCTCCAGCCTTGGGCACCCGGCTCTTTGTTTCCAAATGCCTAGAACTACTGCCCCCGTGCTCAGCTTCTGCAAGGCCCTCAGGAAACATTCTCAGATGGATGTTGAAAAGGGAAAAATGTCCAAATCCTACCAGGTGCACTGGGAGTCCAGAACAGGACTTCAGAGACCTGCGAGCCAGGCGGGGGAAGGCCAGGCCAACGCTCTCTGAGCTGCTCCACGGAGCATTCCAGCACCTGCTCAGCATCGTGTCCTCCACAGGCAAGACCAGAGTTCCCCTTCTCACCGATGCCACCTGACCGGGACTGCCCAGGATTGGGGCTGGGGCAGACCCTGTGAAGCCCTGGAATGAGGAAGGCTGCTGGCTGCAGAGAAGACAGCAGGGTCGCCTGGGGGAGGAGACTTCCTCTGCCACTGTGTGGGGGCCGGTCCACAGCGCAGCCCGCGGCGGGGCTCCAGGGAGCACTGCACACTTACTGTACCCCAAAAGGAAGCCCCCCACTCACTAGGAAGAACGTGCAAAAGCTGATGGGTTCGAGGAGGAACGTGGCCAAAGAGGCCAGTTCATCCTTAACGTCCAGGTAAGTTATGAGCTGGCCGTCTGAGCCCACCCCTCACGTGGTGGCTGAAAGAAATCATACCCAGACCAAATAGGCAGTGCAGCAACACACAGCAATAAAAACGAAATGAAGCAAACAACACAGGAAGAAACTATAACTAAATGTGTAACCTTTGGAGGGAGATGTGACCAGGTTTAGAAGTGTCTATGGTAACAGAAGAATCAGGCTTGATTTTATAAAAATGTAAAACTTGATCTATTAAAAAAGTAAGCTTAATAATATCACTAGTTTTAGATAGTAGGTTAAAATATGTGCGAAAGCTCTGCAAATATTCATACTCTTTAATCAAATAATTTTATTTCTGGAAATCTGTCATTTAGGACTAGATAGCAAATTATTTGCCAAAGCCAAAATAATTTTAAATATGGAAAAAAGTATTTATGGCACAAAGATGTCCCTTTTGGTATTACATATAACAGGAAAAAATTGGGAAATTGGTTAACTGAATCATGGTAAAGGTAACCAATGCAATATACAGTCAATTAAAATTTGTTTTTGAAAAGTTTGTTGTGATATAAGGAAATGCTATGTTCTAATGTTTAGTGACAGAAGGAAAATCCAAATCTGTGAATACAGAATGATCAAGTATATGAAAACAAAAACATTCCCAGAGAAAGGAGAGAAGAGAGTTGAACCACCCAGTTAAGATGAGTTTGGGTGGTCCAAGAATAGGTAATTCTTTTTATCCCTGCTTTTTATATTTTCCATATATTCTTCAATGAGTTTTCAATATATTTGTAAGAAATAAGCATGATTTTTTTCCGCCTTATGTGAGTTGGTCTCTCTGCTCTATGGTTCTGACTTGGGTGTGGAGAAGCTGAGACAGCACAACGGGGTCTCCGCTCACACAGGCACCCCACAAGCAGGGACAGACAGCACAAGCTGCGCCATGCACCAAAGTGGGCAGGAGCACACAGGAAGCCCCGCAAAGCTGCGCACACCGAGCAGCACCTGCTCTCTGTCTCATGGGACTCACCAGGAGATGGGACAGGCGCTGGGGTGCCGGACTGGGTGGCACAAACGCTCCCAAGGAAGACAATCAGGGAAAGTCCTAATAGGGCCCCACCTGCCTCCTAGGGGGCTGCAACTATCTCATGCAAATTGTTCGTTTGATTAATTGGATTAATTAATTTGATTGATTTGCGGGGGCATCTCTAGGCAAACTGGCACTAGAAGAATCCACCAGGAGTCTAGTTGGCTCTGGGGGAAATTAGTTTTGACTCTGCCAATCAGCTTGGCCCTGGCAGCAGAAGTGAGGAGGCTGAGGGGCTCGTGTCCTGGGGTAGCAGGCTACAGTTGCAACCCTAAGCAGCACCGTGGGTGCAGGGTGGAAAGTCTGCAGACGGAGTCCTTCCCAGGAAGCGGGGGTTGGGCGGCAGACCCCCAGGGCCAGGCTCTGCTCAGCCCATCTTCCTCCCAGGGCCCCCATGTCTGTGGAAGGTATCGCCTACGGCCTGGCCATCTGCTTTCGTGTCTGTTCTACCTGCGCTCCCATGGCCAGGCCACCAAGCCACTTTCTCTCCCCTAAAAATGGCTAATGCCAGGGAAGAGCCTCAGTGGGCATGAGCAGCACCTGGTGTCCACAGGAGGAAGGGGGCTGTGGACGGCGCTTGGGTAGACAGGGGTTATCACATCACAGGTGTACACGAGGTACAGGATGGGGGCGGGAGCAGGGGGTGGCCGGGGCTGGGGGTGCTGTGGACACAAGTGAGCCTTAGCGTGACATGGGGGAGCCAGGGCCTGGGTTTGAGGGCAGCAGGGCATGGCCGCAGCCTGCCCAGAGGACCTGCTTCTCCTGGGATGGCCCGAGAGGGAGGAGCCGAGGCTGAGGCTGGAACCCGTGGGTGAGGGCAGGGTGTGGGCTTGGTCTCTGGGGCCTGGACCCAGCAGGTGGACGAGGAAGTTTCCAGGTTGGAAGTGGAGGTACGTGAGGACATCCGTCCCTGTGCAGGGCCATGGTGAGAGAGGGCAAACCCAGCAATGACAGCCCCGGTGGCACTTCCTATAATGTTCCTTTGCTCAGGACTGAGGGTTTCCTGGCACGTGGGCTATTCAGGGCTAAAACCAGGAAGGTCCAGGTGGATCAAGATGTTGGTCACCTAGCCCCACAATGAGCCAAGGACAGTGCTTGCTTTCTCAATGGTTATACCCTCCATAACCACCCGTGAGCAAGTTCATGGTTCTCTGCATTCTACAGAAGAGGAGCTTGCCAAGGCCTTGCACCTGCTCCAGAATGCAGCCAGTCCGAGGCGAGTGGCCCAGAGGTTAGCCAGGCACACAGCCCCAGCAGCTGGGAAGGAGGCAGAGCTGTGGCATGACAGGGACCTGGGGGTCCTGAGGGCAAGGGGCTCAGCCACCAACCTGAACCCATAGCACTGCTTGCTGGGCCCTGACAGACACCAGAGCCTGCACTGGGCTGGCTGGGTCCCCAGGAGGGGATGGGGGCTCCACCAGCAGAATCAGAAGCATGAAGATCATGGCACAGCTTTAGCCAAGATCGGCTCCAACCGGACACAAGCCTGCCAATGCCTCCCGGAGTCTGACCTATTTGAGGCAGGATGTGGGACTTGGAGGAGGGCCATGGGGAAGGGGAAGATGTCAGCAAGAACCAAGTAGGTCCCAGGAGGCCGATGTTGTGAGTCCCTCTGGACTGAAGAACACCAGTCAGGAGACACGTGCTGCAGCCTGGCGTGCATGTACGAAGGTGGGAAGGGGCGGGGTGGGGGGCTCTAAACTCCCGTGTAGGAAACAATAAATGATGGGACGTAATAAGTGAAAAAAATCTTTTATTTTTAATCATGCCACAGAATAATCAAGACTAATTTCACAAAAGCCTGTGCTGTGCTCAAAGGATATAGAATGTACCGGACATGGATCATTTCACATGCCCCAGACGGCACACCCTCCACCAAACAGCACATCCCTCCACGACCAAAACCAGCCAGATAACCCCTCTCACAGGCCTCCCTCTGAGACTGATGCGGAGTCGGGCATCTGCCTTGTGCCAGGCCAATCAGCGGCCTGCACTGGCATCCTCGAACTGGGCCGGGAGGGAGTCCTGCCTTCCTCCGTGGCTGTAACTATGGCAGAGAGAGCCCAGAGATCTTGGACCCACAGCCCTGCCACTCCCACCTCCTCCACTATTCTGTCCTGGGAGAGAATGATGCTGACACCTGAGGCAGAAAGAAAAATGTCTATAGCAGGAGTTGGCCAAATCCTGTCCATCATCTGTTTTTGTACATAAAGTTTTATTGGCACACAGACATGCCCTTTCATTTGCATACTATCTGTGGTTGCATTCACAGGCAGAGTGGAGACTGTACAGCCACAAAGCACGTGATATTCATGGCGTGGCCTGCCACAGGAAAACTGTGCTGCTTGTGGGTCTAGATGGTAATCAGAATGCTGACAGGGTTATCTTACACAGCATTCTCATTTTTCACAGTAGCCAATTGTAAAAATTACAATATTACGTACATAAGCCATTAACATTACAGCTGTTTTCATTTTGCAGAGGGAGGGACAGCGGGAAGGAGGGCGCGTGGGAGGGAGGTTGACAGTGTTGAAGTCCCGGTTTTGAGTTTTCCCGAAGTCTGTCTGCACCCCTGCTCCTAGGCAGCTCTCTGAGCCAGTCAGTCCCTCATTCTCAGTTGTTCTAGCTCAACTTCGGTTTCTATCATCAAAGATGCCTGAGTAAATCATGGAGGAGTAGCAAATCCTTCCAGAACCAGAGAAAACCACTGCTGTGCTCAGAGCTGAGCATTTCGGGCCTGTTAGCCTTTCTTCCCTCCTGCCGCATGACCAGGGTTCAGGAGAGAGGCCATAGAAAGGGGGACAGAGGAGCCACCAGCCATCGAGGGGCATCACCCCCATGGGCTTCCGGGTCCCCTCCCACCCTCCTGCATTCCTGGAGTAAACCCTTCTAACACCCTGGGCACAGACCCTCATCTGTCACTGTGTCCCCAGAGCCCAGTGTGGGGTCAGGCACGGACGGGACACCTCTACACAGGGCTGTCCGGGGTGGCCCCGCTCCTAGCGGGTAGGAAAGGCTGTGGGGGCAGGGGAGGTTCTCAGGGGCTTCTGGGCAAGACGGAAGTTGACCCTGGGGCGTGCGGTGGGAGGAGGGCATTTCAGGCTGGGAGAAGGGCTGGGTGGGGCCTGTGCCCAGGAGGAAGAAGCACGTGGGCAGGAAACCAGAAGCAACAGCAGGTGCCTAAAAGGGGGGTCACGAGTGAGGGTCTGAGGCAGACGTCACCCCAAGGGCGAGGGCACTGGCAGTGTCTCACAAACAGGAAGGGCCGTCAGGAAGATCCCCCCGTGGTCTCGAGGAGGGGCCTGAAGGCAGTGGGACCCGGATGGGACAAGCAGCAGGTGACGCCAAAGGCCTGGGCCAGAGCCTGTCCGTGTGCAGGGCAGGTGCGGGCAGGCACGGAGGAGACCAGCCGCACAGGTCAGGCATGAGCTCCGGGGGGACCCGGTGAAGCCCCAGCGCCCTCCCAGGAGGGGAGCAGGTGAGGAGGGGAAAGCACGATCCCATGGGGAATGCCGGCTGTGACCCAGGCTGGGTCTGGGTGGAGATGCAGGATTGGGGGGTGGGTGGAGACATCCCAAAAGAAAAGCCCAGGAATAAGCAGAGAGCCCGAGCCCAAGCCCAGAACCTAGCAGGAAACTGAGGCTGTGAGCCCAACAGCCCGTGAAGAGCTGGACCCCGCCAGCAGCCTCAGGCGGAGCTCAGAAGCAGGTGCGGGATGACGGCCCAGACAACAGCCTGAGAAAGACCTGAGCTCAGCCTCAGCAGGACCGCTCACCCTGGGGACCGCTCACCCTGGGGACCACTCACCCTCGGGACCACTCACCCTGGGGACCACTCACCCTGGGGACCGCTCACCCTCGGGACCGCTCACCCTGGGGACTGCCGGATAACGAGTGCGTGTCACCGTACCCTGGGGAACAACACGTTACCCAGCAATAGATAACCAGTGCTCCCTCCCCTCCTCCCTCCCTGCCCCTCTCATCTTCATCCCTCCTCCTCCTCCTCCTCTTCCTCTTCTCTTTCTCTCTTGCTCTCCCCCACATCCCTTTTCCTCTCCTCACTGGCTCATCCCCTTCTATCAGAGACGGGTCTCTGTGTGTCACAGGGAACTTGGCAGCAGCTGGTGTGGCCTCCTCACTCCGCCTTGGCGAACTGAGGAACGGGGCTGTCTCCACCGAATCTGCTTGGGAAAGTCCCACAGAGCAACGATCAGCCCAGCTCGGGGTTTCTCCCTGGGACTCGCTGTGGCCACGGGACAGGTGTTAGTCAGCACTGGCTAGGTCATGAACCAGCCCCTGGCAGGTCAGCGGGCGGCCCCACCGAGCCACAGGTGTGGCGTGGGGGCCACACTCCCGCACAGGAAGGAGCGTGCTGTTTCCAAAGGAAGGGAGGAAGCCGCGCCGGCCGACAAAATAACAGATGTCCACTGCAGTGGCCTGGGCGCTCCCGGGAGGTACGTGCCCGGTCATCTGCCGCGGAGACGGAGTCTGGGCAGGGGCAGTGCTGGAGGCAGGTGGAGAGGGCCCGAAGCCTGTGGAGAGAAGCGGGTGGGGCACTGGCAGGGGCGGGAGCCAGGGCCTGTGTGCCAACACACTGGGTCCAGAGTGGGCAACTCAGGGCCAGGACTGGCAGGTGGCGGGGGAGGTCGGCACTGCTGGTGACAGGCGGCAGCGTGTGTACGGTGGGGTGAGGGGAGACTGGGGTGGAGGGGCTGGGCCACAGAGAGCGCCCAAGGCAGAGAGGTCAAAGGGGAAGCGCTGGCTGGGGCAGTGAGGAGGGCTGCTCTGTCCCAGAGCCAGAAGTTGGGGAGAGGAGTGACAGGTGCACTCTAGCTGCCACTCAGCTCTCAGGGCAGGCAGAGTCAGAAAAGAGAGGTGAGATCGAATGCCTTCCAGGGCATGGAGTGGGCACAGTGGCCAGGCCGACAGTGTGGCTGGGGAGGCCAGGCTCAGAGGGTCCCCGAACATGTCCCCTCCCTCAGTGACTGAGGGCCATGCTCGGCCTGGTCCTCATCTACACTGTGCCAGGTGAGGGGCCATCCCAGGGCTGCTGCAGATGCCAACCCTTCCCTTCCCACACATCCCCCTGGTGGAAAACGCCCTGTGAATCCTAAGACAAGCAGAAGCTGGGAAGCGTGGACTCACGGTCAGCTTGTTCGCTCCCTCAGCCGACATCTGCCAGCCTCAGAGTGAGTTTCCTATTGCTGCGTAACAAACTTCCACAAATTCAGCAGCTCAAAACAACACACATGTGTCATCTCGAAACTGCCAGGGGCCCGGAGTCTGGGTGTGGCGTAGTTGGGTCCTCCGGTCCCGCGACCACTGGCTGCATCAGGTGTCGGCCAGGCTGCGGGCCTCTCTGGTTGTAGGACTGAGGGCCCTGCTTTCCTGCAGGCTATCAGCCGGGGCCACTCCTGGCTCCTAGGGGTCCCGGGGTTCCCTGCCACGTGGCCTCCTCACCGGCCCTCTCTCAGGACACGGCAGCGGGAAGAGCCCTGTCTTCATGAAGGGTCCGGGCCTTCTTTAAAGGGCTTTCACCAGATTAGGTCAGGCCCACCCAGGATAATCTCCCATATTAACCCAAAATTGACTGATTTGGGGCCTTCACTACATATGCAAAATCCCGTCACCTTTGCCCTATAATGTAAGCTAACCCCAGGAGTAGCAGGCATTATATTCAAAGTCTCAGTCCACTCAGGGTGGGACTGCCCAGGGCGAGCATGCCGGGGGCAGGACTCTGGAGGCCATGCGAGAACCCCGCCTGCCACAGCGACCTGTGTCTTGGCCCCCGCTGGGTGCTGGGGCTACGACAGCGAGTGAGAGACCCAGCACGCCAGGCCCTGGTGCCACCTGCAGAATCAGACCCGGAGATGATCATTCCACACAGAAGGACACGTTTTATGGGAAGGAATAACTGTCTGCTCAAGGCAGGGCCCGGGGCCTTCACGAGGAATGGCGTCGTGGGGCCGGTCCTGGCAGGGTGAGAGTCCCCTTGACACTGGGCAGGTGTTTCTCACGTCACCCTCCTTCGGTAACTTCCTTCGTGTCACCCACCATAGCTGGCATTTAGTTTTTTGGGTTTTTTTTTCTGTAAACCAACTCACTCTGTTTGACTTAAATGTATTTTAAACAGAACCTTTATATCTCAAGTGTAAATGGAAAATCAGCATTCCTTGTTATAAATAGAAGTCAACCATAAAAATAAATAGAAGAAACATGGGCTCATGAATTTCTTATGAACCTGCAGCCTGCTCTTCTTCGTTAGCAGGAAAATTAGTAAGCATGAGAGACATGTTAAAGAAATACCAGAAGAAAAATGGTATTTTTCTGAGCAAGGCTGAAAGAGAATTCAGAAGTAAGCCGCTGTCAGGCTGGAGCACAGGGACACTGTGTGCCCGAGGATGGCTGTCTCGCGAGCAGGCGCCGGAACCGGACTCCGAGACGGAGAATTTTGTGCGGCGGGTTTATGGGGCGGGCACCTGAGAACATCGCCGGGAAGGGGTGAGGGAGGCAGGCTGGACAGAGGGGAGGCTGCATGTGATGTGCTCACAATGGGGGCTTGTGGCTGCTCCCACTGGTGGCTCTGGAGCCGGGATGGCCCCGCAGGGCTGTCCCAAACTGAGACCAGGAATTCCAGGCCTTTGGACCACCACATGGACCAGCTATGGAATGCAGGCCGCCCTGAGGAAGAGGAGGATGGCTCCTTTAGGCAGCTGAGAGCCATTCCTGGGGGCTCTCAGCTGGGAGCCCTCAGCAGGCAAGTCCTGAACACTGGGGACTGAGCCCCAGTCCTGAGGGGAGACGGGCAGCACCGCGGTGCTCTGCAGCCCACCCTCCCTGCAGCTTGGACCCATCTGTCTCATACAACAATCCCACCCTTGCTGGGAACAGCTGCACCGGGATTCTGCCTAGTCTCTTGTCCTGGGAGAACCTACAAGAGGAAGTTTAGAGGGCTGAACACGGCCCCTGCTGCTGCAGCCAGGCTCAGAACCATGGGTACCCATCATCTCCCTCCTTGACCACCGTTCTAGATTCTTCTCCATCTTGCCAGCACCTCTGCTGCCCTGGGAGCTGACCCGAGGGTGGCCCAGACTTTCAGCCCCAGGGATCCTCATACCCTTCTCACGCTGTGGCTCCTGCCTCCACCTGTTTGTCATCACAATCAGGCAGGGCGGTACCAAGAGACGTCCCAGTGGACCACCGGGTGCTAAACACAGCCTCCCTGCCCCAGTGTGTGGCAGCACAGGGCGGTTACCTGTGCGGATAGGACTCCTCTCCTTCCCCACTGGTCTCTAGACACAGGAGCTGGGAGTGACTGGGCAGCACCTGTCACTGAACGTGGAAAGAGAATCCTGCCACGTGTCCTGGTGGGAACACTCGTTCTCCAGGCTCCAGGACCTCCAGATGCACAGAGTTCAGGGAGCACAGACTCCCCTGGTGGGCCCTGAGCGTGAGGGTGAGCAATGCCACTCCTGCTTCTGCACCTTGGTCCCCAGACACACCGTTTCTACTGACTTGGGACACAGTATCACACAGTGGCCATTGGTTGAGGTGTGTACTGTGTTGTGGAGGACAGCACCCTACCCTCTCCGATCATCCTCTCAAGATGGCAATTTTGCTGCACTTTCCAGTGCCCTGTCATTGGGATGTGACAGGACCAGTGGATCCCATCAGCCCGTGTCCACTGCGGGGCCTCCTGTGCTGTAACGCGAGTGCCCGGTCTGATGCTCTGTCACACAGGATCCTGAAACGGTGTGTTGTAGCCAACGCCGGCTGAGGCTCTGAAGGCAAGAACAGCAGGCCATACCCAGGATGTGTGTAGACTGCAGTCAAGGTGAGTCTCTGCTCCTTCCATGGGGAAAGACTCCGCTTAAATCATCCATCCACCAGATGGCCCCATCCTGTGCTCAGCCAGGGATGGCACTATCCCAGGGGCTCAGCGTTGGTCTCCTTTGCTGGGAGGCTGGACCGTGAGAAGTGGCAGAGCTGGATTTGCCCTGGTTGGTTGGCACTCACACCGTTAGGCTATGCATGGCTTCCATTCCTGCCTGGCTGCTGCCTGCACGCACCCGATCTGGCTGACGACAGAGGCTGCTGATGGCAAATGACTGAGCCACACTGCCTCCTAGGTTGCTTAGTGCCTCTTCCATGTGGGGTGCTCTCTGGTGGACAATGACACGTGACACACTTCCTGCCCACTCCTGTATATCCATCTACATGCCTTGGCCTTGGCCTCTTTATCCCTGACATTTCAGTCTTTTGTCTCCCAGGCCCCCATCAACTAACCAAGGCATTTGCCACTGCCTGCAAATCTATCTTTATTCTTACCTCAGGTCACTTTTCTTTCTCCTCAAGGTGGATGCGCAGGTATACCCCCACCGACAAGCTCACCCAAGTGAGGGTACAGGGCAGCAGAAGTTCATATTCAGTTTGCAACCCCATACTGAGCCTACTCTCCCATGCACCAAGCTATCCATTGTCCTTCTCCATGAGCTGATCTTAAGGGAACCTCAAGTGGCCACAGGTGCACAGTGGTGGATGGCATGGAGGTCTAAGCCACCTGCTTGTGCAGCTTCATTGCACCCCCAGCACTGCTCATGCCCATCCCAGATAGACCACTTCCATCCTTGATGAATTGCTGCTGGGCCTGCCCAAGCTTCTGACATGGGGGTTCTATGAGAACACAGCTCACAAGGGGCAGTTCTGGTCGCGTGATCACCTGATGTCCCATGGTTAGGCCCTTTGTCTCTAACGAAGCCCAGTACCAGCAGCTGCTTTGCAAAGCACATATTATATGATTTTCTGCTGCAGATGGCTTGGACTTGTTCCTACTGGGCCTTGCCATAAATTCCACAGGGTGTCTTCCTTCCACAGACAGTGGTGATACCACAGGGGCTTGGTACCCAGCCCAGGGGCTTGCTCACAGCCTGGATGTACTACAGAGTCCTTTCCTGCTCTAGGTCCCACTCACAGCAGCCTTCTGTGTCCCTCTGGGTCAGAGTAGCACTGCCAAGGGTGGAGTGTGTAGTCTCCAAAATCTAAAAAGGTCTACCAGGAGTGTGTTTTCTTCTTAGAGATGGCAAGTGCAAGACATAATGTGTCCTCTACTTGGAGAGGATGTTCCTACATGCTCACATCACTCATCACCTAATAGCATCACTGATGTGACAGAACTGAAATCTGCAGTGTTCATCTCCCAGCCTCTGGAGCACATGCATCTAACCAAGGGCTCCAAAGTACTTACCAACTTCTTCCTGATTCAGTCTGATTAACACGATGTCATCAATACAGAGAACCAACATGATGATCAGTGGAATATCTAGATGGTCCAGGTCCACTTGATCTATCATGACAGAGGTGGTAGAGTTAAGATGGCCCCAGGGAAAGAAATATATATATACACACACATACACACACACACATACACACACACACCAGTAACTGTATACTGCTACCTGCCGCATGTGAATGAAAACTGCTTCTAAGACTTTGAATGGGATGAAAAAGAACACACTTACCAAGCCAAAGGTGGCTGGCATACCAGGTACCCAAGACCACGTCAGTCTGCTTTAGCCAAGATCCCACATGTGGCCCAGATGCTGCAGTTAGGGCTGGTGGCACACCACTTGGTGAGTTTGCAGTCGTCCACTGTCATTCTCTGGCATCTGGTCACTGTAGGGGCCAGACTGGTGAATTAAATGAGGACAGCCTGGGCACCATCCCAGCTGCATCCTTTACATTTCTAAGGATGGCATTAATCTCTACCATTCCCCTTGGGACAGGACACTGATTTTGATCTATTAATCTGGCCAGGGAAGGGGTGAGGGAATAGTTTCAGATGCTTCCACTTGGACATCCCTACTTGGTAATTCTTACCCCGAGAGCTTCAAATTGCCTTCCCCACTACCCTAACTCTTACCCTGCAGGCCAAGGAACAAATGCAAAGTTCTGGCAACTACCAAGGGATGTTTATTACAATTACACATTTGAAATTTGGGGAAAGGGCTATGGATGAGTCCATGAGCCAGTAAGCTGGGCCCACACCAGGATCCACTGATCACCTCATCCCCACGGAACTCCACTCTAACACAGGAGTTATCATGGTGCTTTGGTTTTTGGTATCGAGGTCAACTTGGACCCTGCATCCATCTATCCTTGAAGACTCTGGACGATCCCTTCCCCCAGGTTCAGTGGTACCTGGGTAAATGTCCATGGGTCCCTTTGGGGAAGGGCAGGGACTCGTTCCCATCTATCTGCACTGTGGTGTTGCAGGCTGCTTCCTCCTAAGGACCCAGCCTCTCCTTCACTCAATATGTTCCAGGTCTAAAAACTGTCTCAGGTCCAGAAACTGGGCAAGGGAGTATGGCTTTCATGGGGTGATAGTGTGATTTTTATTGAGGTTGCTGCCCTCAGCCTCATTTATCCATCTTTGATTTATTTTCCATTGTACAAATTGAACAAGACTCTTGTTGACTGCACATCAACACATCCCCAGGGACTCCACGTTTGATTAAGCACCTCCATACCAACCCACGATGTGAGTTAGGACTCCTGGCTACACGCTGATGACACCTCTCGTTTTGATAATTGCATCCACTTTGAATGGGACAGTTAAGTACTCCAGTATTTTGGGATGTTTTCATCCCCATGTCTGCCAAGGCGTCCGGTTCAGTAAGATCCCCTGACCTGAGCCCCAACCTATGGCAACAGCCACCACTGAGCCCCTCTCACCAGTGGGTTCCTTATCTTTTTGGTAAATGGGGAGTTCTCTGAGCCCTTCCACGGAACATAAAGGCTGGTGGTACCATTTCTAACCTAGCATGTCCACTTCTCTGAGCCTTTCGTCCATTCCTCTACCATTTACTGTGGCAATGTTGGCATTGACATTGCACTTAGTACAAGCCATTGCTTTTTCCAAGCATCCAAGAACCAGCCTGAAAGCATATCATCCCCAGCCTCGGGGGCCCTCACCATGGTGTAAATCCTGCATCATGGGCAAGTGTTCCCTTATTGAACTCTACATCCAGGCCCCCTTGGTCCAGCACCTTCAGGATCTGTCCCAACCATATTTTCCCATGTCTTGCTGGTATGTGTTGACTCTAGAGATCCTCCAGGCTGCAGTGACTCCCCCATAGTGGGCCCAGCACTGCCCTGGCTGGGTTAAGTGGTGACATAGCACCTGTTTTTATCCGGCAGCCGGAGTACAGTTATGGGTAGATGGTGAGAAGGACAAGTGTTATGTCTGCGTCATCTTCAAGCAAGAGGGGTAGGAGCCACTTCCTCAGGCCCAGAGCATTCAAAGAGGTACAGAGTTTTAAGATTCTTGAGTGCATACACCAAGGTGCCCCCATCCCAAGCCTCAGGGCCCCACTCCTTCCCAACCAGGGCCCTGACTTTGATATAACAGACTTGCTGGGGTTAAGAATTCAACCATCTCTGGAGCTCTGCTACCTTCACATGTAAGTCCTGGGCCTGGTCCTCAGCTAAGCCTGCTGCAAGAAACGAGGGTTTCTTTATATGCTGCCAAGAAGGAGCTCTAATTTTCACACTCTGCCTTAAACTAGTGATTAATCCCTCTCAACCATTCATCATCTATTTCCAGCGCAACCATGGCACTCAGCAAGAGCCCACCAATCCCACTGTCTTCAGAATCCTCCCTCTCCCGCACTTCTCTAATATTTGCAAACAGATGCCTCCAGCTCACCACGGCAGCATGCAGGGGGGCTGTCGGGACTCCACTACACTAGCCATAGTGTCCTTATTGCCACTGGGCAGCAGATGACTCAGGCCTCAGATCACTTCTCCAAGCCCCCTTCCTCAGATCACTCCTGGTACTGGCTATCTCAGGGCAAGTGTCACAAGAAAGAATCTGAGCTGGAAATGTGAGTGCAGAGGTGTCCAGGAGAGTGTGGTGGGAACGCCCCTATAAGGGAGTGAGGGGGACAGGATTGGCCAGAGGGAGAAGCTGACCATGACACAGCTGCAACAGGGGCTCAGCAGAGTCCATGGGGAGTGTGGAGCCAGACAGGCCATCCAGGCTTCTGTGCTCTAGTAAGTCATTGGATTTGATTGTCCCAGGAGCCAGATTACTTCAGGTGAGGCAGCTCCTGTCAGCCATCAGCAGCAACTCCTGGGAGGGCTTCTGCTGTGAGCCCTCGGCCGACAGAGTCCTGGCAGCTGGGCACAAGAGCCTGAGTCCTGGCAGGGTGACCCAGGGTGGTGCATCCACTGTAGCACCTGAAGGCAAATGAGGTGAATGGGGACCAAGGGAATGCGGGCTGCTCAGGACTCTTGGGCAGGAGGGGACTGGTAGGAAGACAGGCTGAAGAGAGACTCAACCAAGACAGATTAGGCCAGATGGCTAGGGCCTGAGTGCCAGGACAAGGACATAAGGCCCTGTCCCTCCTGAAAAGGAGAGCAAAAGTTTTGGGCAAGATTACCTGGGGGTTGTAAGGAGACTGTGCTGCCATGAAGGGGTCCTAATTTCCAAAGTGTCCCTTTGGCTGCCTCTCCACAGACTCCTCTTAACTGGCTGGCTTTGGCCAACACACACACACCCCACCGCCCCCCTCCCCCAAATCGGCTCCCTTCAAATTGTCACTCCCCACAGTGCTGCATTCATGCGTCAGTTCTAAATAGTCCCACTGTTCAGCTTTAACGAGAAGTAATACCAATTCCCATGTTTGCTCAGAGAGCACCATATTTCATCAAACCAGAGCCCATGCCGGCTCAGATTACTGACCGAGACAATGTTCTGTAATCCTGGTTTATTCACATGTCACGGGTATTTTAGCAAAACAGAAATGAATGGCCCGCGCCACCCTAGGAAGTAACGGGAGAGTTGGGTTCCCGCCCAGGGGAAGTCATGCTTTCGCTTGCCACAGTTCTCAGAGGAGCTGACTTTGATTCTCTGAGCTTTTCCCAACTTTAAGAAAGAGAATGTGGGCTGAGGAGGAGTCACAAAGTGGGTAGTTATTTCCCTATAAAATGTTAGCTCCACGGATGGTTTTTGCCAGAGCAAAAATAAAATCTGTCATTGATTATAAAGTCCTTTGTGCTTGTTATTTCACAGATTTATTACACTCTGGCCCGGCGGCCTGGGGAGGCCCTGAGATTCTTGTCTCTAGCGCCCCACAGCTCATGCCCCAAACGGGAACAGACATTCACTTGCACTTCTTTTGTCTTTGAGGGCCAAGAGCTTTGAATATCTAGATGTGAATCATCCTCCCAATCTTTGGACAGGGACCCACAGACATGGACAATGATAGTTCCTGGGTAGAGGCCTAGGACTTCCTCACCAAGGAAACATGCAAGCCCTATATGATCTTTTCCTTTTCAGCGCTTGGCGCTGTGTGCTGAGAAATATATTTTCTCCGCAGAGCAAGGAACAGCCAGGCTCGAATCTCTCACCAAATCTCCCAGAGCCTGAGTCCACTTTAAATGTGCTACAACCTCTTTCAAGCACACGATAAACAAAGGGCAGTCACAATGATCAGTGCAATTTAGTAGCATCTCACATGAAAACCTTACAATAATCCTCATAAGAACCTGCTGTTGTCTCCACCTTAGAGTTGAAGAAACTGAGGTCCAGAGAAGCCAAGTCACTTGCTTAAGGTCACACAACTAGGTAGTAGCGAACACAGGGACATGAACCTAGCCTGTTTGATTCCCCATTTGATGTTTGTAAACCCTCTCACTTCCAAGAATGGGTTGACGTGAGGCCACAGGCCCAGACGCAGGGCGTGGAGTCAGCCTTCTCATTTAAACAAGAGGCTCCCAGGACTCCAGAGAGGTGGTGGGGCTGCCTCAGGGTTACAGAGCTAGTTAGAGTCACAAACTGGCTCTGCCACAAATTAACTGAATAATATCATGAAACAATTGCTTGGGAACATTTCATGTGGTGTTTGTTTGGGGAGCGGTTCTTGATGAAACCAAATGAGCTTGCTTTTCAGAACAACCCAGGGTTTGCTTTTCTTCCTTACTCGGGTGTAGAGCTTCATAACTATTAAGGGTTGTCACTCCTTGCTCATGACTTCCTGAAGGAAACCCTGCTACCCCCGAGTGCCTGGCAAAGAGGCCTGGAAGACTGAGAGGGTCCCTGAACCACCTCTCACCTCTCTGGAGAGGACGCTCCCCACCCAAATTGGCAAGCCGAAGATCTCGCACCCCTGGTAATCACAGTGTACCACACTCCCAGGACCAGGACAATTGTGTAGGAAGCCGTCAGGAACCACAGACCTAAGGACTTGTGCCCACACTCTGCCATCTCAACCCTTATTTTGAGCTGCGGCCCGAGCTATTAACAACAAAACATTCTCGTTGGCAAACTCCACAATTAGCCTCATTTCCACGCTAGAAACACTGTTATGCATGAGCTGAAATTGCACAGAGATTATTTCTTGTCTTAGCGATGCAGTTTTGAGGGCTGTGCTGGGAGCCAGCAAGGATGTGACCCAGTGGTAATCTGAATTGCTTCACCAAACACATTTTTATCCCATCATCCCGGCTACACGAAAGGGGGCCACAGTGCTCGTGTTCAAGACTTTACAGTCCCGCTGTTCGGCAATAAAATGAGGGAAGAAATATTAGCCGTCCCTGGCTGACGCCTTAATTCCTTCCCAACAATGTCAGAGAATCTGTACCCTACAGGTTTTAGTGCCGGCTAAAGCCTGACCCTCAGGCTGGCTTGAATGGAGCGGGAATGAGTTAAGGAGAGCCAGAAGGCTTTAATGGACACGGATCCGAATAGCCCAGCTTGTGTGGGCCTCCTGTGGACTCACCCTCCTTTTCACAGGCCTCGATTGTGTACGGCCCCAGCAGAGACAAAACTACCCATGAGCAGAGGTTACCCCCAGCCGGTGCAGGTCAGAGGCATTCTCGGGGAGAAGGGGAGAGGGGGGCAGAGGGGAAGTAAGGGGCACATGGAGAAGGAGGGAAGTGGGGGTGGGAGTGGGGGGAGGGAGCAGTAAAATATGGTCCGGATCACTTTTAAGGAGAGACTCATCAACCCCCGGCTGCAACTTGATCATCTCACCTTTAGGCAAACCAGTTCTGAAAACCAGTTCACAGAACAAACGGGATCTATACTAATAGGAAGTTAAATGCAATGAGAGCTAATTTTCAAAATAAATAAAATGCTTCTCTCCGGTTTTCCAAAAGCTACAGGCCTAAGGTTCAGAGGCTTTTAATGGGATGGCCTCTAATTTGACACTGCAAGATTTTGAAAAATTACAAATGGGTTGTGTTTTACACATCAACAGAAGCTTTTTCCAGCAATTTTTCAATTATTGCATTGTGAGCCCTCCAAGAAAAGTAACTATTTTGGCTCACAGAGCCCAAACTTACCAAGTAAAGAGAACACCGTGTTCACAAGTTTGCAAATAGTCCTTTGAAATGTAGCATAGACAGTATTTGGGACTCTTTCTGGAAGAGCATGGGTTTGAAGAGGTCCCTTCCTTCCCTTGCAAAGATTCTTAAACTTTTGGGGTGGGCCTAGGACCCCTTTTTCAGTCTGGTAAAGCCTGTGGAACCCTTCTCAAAAGAATGTTTCTAAATGTATAAAATAAAGCATGCAGGGTTACAAAGGAAGCCAATTACGTTAAAATAGTTATCAAAAATATTTTTTAAAACAACTTTGCAACACAGTAACATATGTTCCTTTTTGTTAGCTCATTAACAAACTAGCGAAAGGACCTAACAATCACTATAATTTCAAAGTAGTGATGAGCAAAAATTATACTTTGAAAAATCTGCACCAACTCTCGTGTGACAGGAAAATATCTGTGGATGGTGCCCATTGTTGACAAAGTCACTAACATCACTATGGCTGGTTTCCTGTATTTATATTAGGAAATGCTAAGTTTTAGTAAGAGTCAGTGAAAATAAAAATGTAATTTTCCCCATGAAGCTCACAGAGCGCCTGAATTCTATCCATAGGGAAGAAACCCTGCTAGAGTCAAGACAGAGTTCAGGACCCTCTGCCCCAGGGTTAAGCTGAGGGGCAGTGGCCAGGGACTTGGCTACACCCTCACTCCACTGGGAACCCTTCTTGGGAAAGCCACTGCTTTCTCTCCGCCTGCTCTGATGCTTTGGAAATGTTTTTAAAGCAAATTGAAAGCATGTCTTTTTTCTGAAATCCTGAAGGCTACATGTCCAAAGATTAATAAGGACCTTTGATGTGTTTCTTCAACAACTGGAATCACTGTTGCCAAATAAAGGGTCAGTTAATCAGCTAATTCTGAATTTAATCAGGATCTTGTTCCAGTTGCCTTGGGTTGACTGAGCTTTGGGGTGAGGCTTTCTTTTCACAGCCTGCTCAGGGAAGGTCTGTGTTCACCGCACGCTTGCATTTGGACACCCACTGACTCAGAGGCAACCGGGCTCACACACATCGCCTCTCAGGTCCTCACTGGGGAGCTGTCATCTTGCAACCACATAGCCATCACATGCCATTGCAGGGGCAACCCAGCAGGCAGGCCCCCCTCCAACTGCCGCCCAGCCCCCTTGCACCCCAGCCAGGCTGCGGCGCCACACAGGAGCCAGTCTCGGGGCTGGGGCTCGGGCTCCAGGCAGGGTATGGGGGAGCGCGCTCGCCCACGCCCCCCACACTCGCGGGCGCACACCCCAGCGCGCGCACGCCGCCACACTCGGGCGCACGCACACCGCAGCCGGGCCAGGGACGGCCCTGTCGGCGGCAGCCCGGAGTGGTCCGGCGCGCAGCGGGTACCTCCGAGGGCGCCGCCGGCCGCCCCGCCCCGCCCCGCCCCCCGAGCCCGCGGGCCGGGCGCGCAGTGGGCTGCAAAGTTTCGCCGCGCGAGTCCGCCGAGGCAGCGCGCCGGCTCGGGCTCGGCTCGGCTCTGCGCGGCTCCGGACGGCCGTGACCGCTGGCCGGGGACTCCGGCCCGGACTGCCCGACCGACCGCGCGCCGGCTGCCCGCCCCCTCCGCCCCTCGCCCCGCACGGAGCCTGGTCCCCAGCGCTCCGCGCCCCAGCTCTCCAGGCTCCCCGCGCGCCCTCCCGCCGCGGGTCGGCCCGCAGCCTCCGGTGCGCCCGCGCTCTGCCTCCTCCTCCTGGCCTCCTGCCCTCCATCGCCCTCGCCCCGCCATGGCTCGTGGCCCCGCTCAGACCAGCCCGGGACCGGGGCCTCGACTGCTGCTGCTGCCGCTGCTTCTGCTGCTGCTCCGGGACGCGGGTGGCAGCCACACAGCCCCTGCCTGGTCCGCACAGTCCGCGGCCGCCGACGGCCTCCCGGGGGACAAGCACCCCCAGAGACCCCAGGGGGACGCGGCCGCCACGCTGGGCCCTGGCGCCCAGGACATGGTCGCTGTCCACATGCTCAGGCTCTATGAGAAGTACAGCCGGCGGGGCGCGCGACCGGGAGGGGGCAACACGGTCCGCAGCTTCAGGGCCCGGCTGGGTAAGTAGAGGTGCCCGAAGGACCCCTTCTCCTTGTTCTCTCCCTTCCTCGCTTGCCCGTCACCCCCACCCTGAACCTCTGCTCTCCCTCTTCCTTCGATTCATCTCGTCGTTCATTCTTTCACTAACAATCCCCTCAGCTCTCCATGCCAGGCACTGAAGCTCCAGTGGGGACACCAGAGTGGCCCAGTGTGGCCCCTGGGGTGCTCCCACACTCGCTGGTCACAGACTACCCAGTACCCCATCCAAGAGGCCTAAGCACAGGGTGGTGAGGGCATATGGGCTGGGGGAATACCTGTGTCACAGGGTCAATTGTAATGGCACTTGGCAGATGAGGACAGTATGGTCAGGTGGACATAAGGCTGCCCTGACGGCAGTGCCAGGCAGTGGGCCCAGGCAGGGAGCATGAAGCTCCAGCTGGGGACAGTTAGTGGTTTCTGTGGCGGGAACAGAGTGGACTGAGAAGGCTGTGCATGCCTGGAACCGAGGACTGAAGTGTTCAGACCACAGGGCTCTGAGGAAGGGTCCAGAAGCATGGACAATGACAGCACCCCACCGCTCTCCTGTCCTTGCCCCACCTTCCTGCTTTTCCTGATCCTTGGCTGGAGTTGAGCAGAGGCCCTCCCTGCCCTGTCCTCAGAACCTTCCAGGCTCCAGCCTCAGCAGCCTGTCCTCCTTTGCAGCCTTTGCAGGCCCTGGGCAGACAGAGAGGAGGTGCAGCCAGGGCCGCAGGGGTGGTGGGAAGACCCTGGTTGTCATAGTGACCACTCCTGGTGGCAGAATGCTGTTCCAGAAAATGTGGGTGGGGGTCCCCTGCAGCCCTGTGGGGGATGAGGCCATTCATCAGGAGAAAAACCCTCAGTCTGCACGCTTCCCTCCTGAGGGGAGGAGGACAAACCCAACTTTGGGGCCAGACAGCCTGGGGTCAGATTTGTCACTTGCTGCTCCCCGGCTGTGTCACTTGAGGTAACATCTGCAGCCTCAGAGCCAGAAATTGGAAGCTCAGCCTCCCATAACTGTGGACTGGGGAGCACCTGCCACAAGGAGGCCCGTCCCCTTATCCTCCACTGAGCAGACTCACTGGGCCAGTGTCCCTGGACTCTAGGCCAATCGGGTCTAACTCCATCCCCCTGGTACCTTTTATACACCACCTGGGGTCCATTTCTGAAGCAACATTATTGAATTAAGCCACTTAGGAATCATCTGGCATTAATATGACCTTCTGCAAATCACTAGAGCTATGTGGCCTTGAGTGCATTCATCTATAAAATGGACAAGGCATGCAAGTTCCTCCCCTGCAGGGTGGCGAGAAGGTGAAATGAGGTAATATGTGTAAACTTGGAACCCAGTACTGGCCAGATTAGGTGTTGGTGCATGTTATTCTCCTGGGAGTACAAAGCAAGTGCTGAGTACCCTGTGCTCTCATATGGGTTTAAACTTGACCTTGCTTGCCCATTAACTCAAACTTGAATCCTTACAATTGAGGAAGCAAGGCCAGGAAGGTCACTGCTGTAGCAAGGGGAGAACACATCCCTCGAGCCCACCCACGTGCTGCAGCCGGGCATGGAGGGGCATTTTCACAGAATGGGTAGTACAAGTAATAGTGGAGCACAGGGCATTAGTCCCCAAAAGGGCCTGGAGACAGGACCTCAATCCAGCACTCCCATTTTACAGACAAGGAAACTGAGGTGGGGAGGTATTATTCACAGTGGCAATGGTTGGCACCTCCTGTCTGCCAGGCCATTGCTGTTCTCACTGCCACCCCTACCCCTCACCATCTCCATCAGAACTAAGCCCAGAGGGAGTGTGGAACAGACAAATCTGGGAAATCAGAATTCTGGTAGTCTGGAGCTGTCTGACAAATCTCTCTTCTTTGGAACCCTGAGGCAAACTTGGGCATGAATCCCAGCATCACTAGCAGCTGGCTGGGTGCTGTGGCATAGTTACCTTACCTCTCTGAGCATCAGCTTTCTTGTGTGCACAGCGAGGAGGTGAGCATGCAATGGGATAATGTAGGTTTCGTGCCTGGCATAGAGTGGGGGCCCAGGCACATTGGTTTTTCAGCCTCCCGCTTGATTCATTTAAGCTGTTTCATACCCAGCCCCTTGCCAGCCCTCAGATGTGCCTGCTTCCTGATCCACTGGCCCATCTGTGAGGAGGTGTGAGCTTGGGCATGGACCCTCAGCTCATGGATGAAGCCACCAATGTGGGAGGCTTCAGCTGTGGTCCTGGAACACACCAGTAGCAGCCTGCTCCATGATGGTGGGTCTCTGCTGCCTCAGTGGGGTGGCACCTCTTCCCCAACAACAAACGCACGCATCGCTGCCACCCTTGGCACAGTAACGGTGTTACTTGCCTGCCACCAAGTAGTGTAGCTCAGCTGGCAAGTGTGGCTGTGAGCTGGATTGGCAAGGTCCAAATCCCAATTCTGTGATCTGGGCAAGGGACTAAACTTGTCCATGACTCAATTTTTTTCACTTCTAAAATGAGGCTATTAATGCTGCCTTCCTTGTAGGATTTTTTTTTTTTTTTTAATGGGAACTGAGATATGTCAAGTGCTTAAACCGTTCCTGGCACATGTAAGTGTCAACAATTTATTAGCTCTTGCTATAATTACACCAGCCACCCCTGTCCTCCCTCCCCTCATTGCTCCCTGAAGTGCACTTTGTTCCCTGTTAAGTCTGCATCAGTGGAGAGCACCTTTGAGCTTGGCCCTAAGGGTTAAGGTTGGACCACCCCCTGCTCCACTGAATGACCTGTGTTTAAATCTAAGCTCCCCCACCTACCAGTGTGATACACTGAGCTTGTTTTCTTCACCTCTAGAATGAGAGTAGTACTCCATACCATCTGTCAAGAATGCCAAAAGTCAAGTTCCTCAGTTCCCCAATATTTCCTAAGCCCCTGGTTTGGTGGCAGGTGCTATAAGCTCAGAGGACACAAAGATGCATAGAGTATTGGCCCTTCCCAGAAAAGCTTCGGAGCTGGCAGGGCAGGTGGAAGTAAGCAGGAGAATAGGGCAGTGGTGGGGCGGGGAGGAGCAAGGCAGGGGCGAGGTCTGCAGGAGGGGCCAGGGAAGCCTTTGCAGAGCAGCCCAGGCCCAGCCCACTTCCAAGGGCAGGTGGTGCTTAGCCAGGTGTAGCAGTGAAGCCGTGCACTGTGTACCGGGACTGCGAGGAGTTTGGTTTAAATGAGGAAATACTGTGAGGAGAGAGAGAGGGAGGAGGGGGAGCTGGACAAGTAGGTGGCAGCCAGGCCATCAAGAGCCGGCCATGAGAATCCTGAGTGTGCAGTAGGCCATGTAAAGTATGTGAGCACGGAGGAGTCGGGAGAGAGAGGAGAGGGAGAAAGGGAGGGGAGAGAGGAGACGGGGATATATATGTGTTTCCAATGTTTTTACTCTCATGGGATCATATTTTCAACATGCAGGTGAAACATGCAGGTATTCCCATTTGAAATTACCTGTTTTCATTACTGGTTGTCTGAACTGTGTTTCATGCCTGTTGGCCATTTGCAGTTTTTCCTGTGGAAACTGCTTCTTCCCGTGGGGGTCCTTGTCTTTTTCCTGCTGATCTGCAGAGGCTCTTTCCATAGCAGAGGTCAAGGTAAAGAACCTCCACCTCTAATACGTGATTTGCTTCTAAGGCACATGGGTGACGTAAGGGTGACAGAATTCTGGGGTCACTGGTGTGGTTGAGGCCAGGCCCTGAAGATGGGAATGGGGTGGGGGTGGGGATGCTGAGTTCAGGGTGGTTGTGCACACACAGGACGCAGAGCCAACAGGGACTGGAGATTGGTTAGAAGCAGGAGGGGAAGGAGGGGAAGAGAGAAGGCAGTTCTCAGGCTCCTGCTGGAGGGTATCAGGCCTCCCACTGAGAAGGAGTTGCAGGGTGGGGCAAGCTATGCTGTCCTGAGGGTGGCTGTAGCTCCTGAGGCCACCTGCACGGGGCCAGCTGCTCTGAGCTCCGGCTGGGTGCCTGGCACTGTGCTGAGTGAGCTCTGCAGAGCTGATCTCACAACTACTTTAGGAGGTGCGTGCAACTACTCTGCCTAATTTACAGGCAAGGAAACTGAGGCACAGAGCAGTTCCAGGACTTTCCTGAGGCCCTATAGCTAGTAAGTGGTGCAAACAGGAGTTAAACCCCATCCCTGAAGCCTGCGTGGAAACAGATGCTCAGCACCTGCTAGTCCCCTGCCTTTCTCCGCAGCATCGCTGGCCGGTGACGCTCTTCCTTCCTGTGGCTTCTGGTGGTGCTTCATCTCCACTCTGCCCTCACTCGGCACTCTCACTCTGGCCAGCCTGATGGCAGTTTCAGGGGCAATGGATGAGGGGACGAACCTGCAGGTGCCTTGCATTCTGCATCTGTGTGAGGGGCTACTCTTGGCCTGAGGGTTTGCCAGCAGCGAGCCTGGAGGGACCACTGGGCCAGGAGGCCCCTCCCCAGTGCCACCTCCCCTGCCCTAGGAAGGAGGCTGAGTGTGCAGCAAAGTGGTCCTGGTCACAGCTCTGAGAATTTCCAAGATCCACAGAGAGATCAACTTGCCTAAATTAAGTCAGTTTCTTCCTTCTTAGAGAGTCAGAACTGAAAAACATCCCGCTAATGGCTGGGTTTGACATGCATGTTGCAGTACACAGCACGTGATCTTTGTCCATTCGCTCTTCGGCAGATCACGGTCATATCCAGAGCACCTGGGGGGCAAGGGGTGTGGCCTGGGGTCAGACACACCTGGCTCTGCCCCTTGCCAGCTGTGTGACTGTAGACAAGTTATATACCCTCTCTGAATCTCCAGCTCTTCACCCACAGAATGAGTGACCCAGGAACACTCAGTGCAGGGCCAAGCACGTACGCTTGGTGCTCAGAACACTGTAAGTAGTTCTGTTCCGAGGAACAATATTATTCCTACTGAAAAATGAAAACACCAAGGCTCCAGGGGAAGTCAGTGGCAAACGATCCGGCCACCCAGTGTCTTCAGTTGGATTTGCATCGCCAGCTATTTCTTTCCAAAGAATGAGGCTTTCTGGACTTTTTAAGGATGCGGTTATTCCGCGCCAGGGCAGAGGGCCAGGAACCCCCCTGTGTTAACTGAAGCAACAGACCCCACTCTTCCCCTGTCCCTGCTTGGGCAGGTTTACAACAAGAGCCCATCATTCAGTGGGTATCTCTGAGCACCAGCTGTTACCCAGGCCTTGTGCTAGGGTCTAGGGATGCAGCAGGGAACAAAACGCGGCCCCGTCCTCTTGGGGTTTGTGCTCTGGGGGAAGATGAGCAATAAACACATCCATCCTCACCAGGATGGCAGGAGGTGCCGTGAGGGCAAAGGCAGCAGAGGCCAAGTGCGGGGGCTGCTCCTCCAGCCACAACAGCCAGGCGACCCGTTGCTGGAGGCCCGTTTGTGCAGAGACCTGAGGGAGGGCCTGGTGGTACCTGGAGGTGGAGCTTGTGAAGGCAGACAGAGCAGTGAGGCTGAGCCTCAATACAGAAGCCACACAGGGGAAGGACACAAGGGCCAGTGTGACAAGGCAGAGGCATCGGGGTGGGGGTAGGAGCTGAAGTTGGAGAGATGGGCAGGCCAGACCAAGGAGGGCCTTGGCAAGGGGTGGAGTTTTATTTGGGGGCAGTAGAGGGCTCTGAGCCAAGGGTGAACCATGGTTGAATGCACCCCGCATACCAGGGGCCACACTTGGACAGTGCTCTGTGAAACTGTGCCGTGAGGGACGCTGCACCAGTGCCAGGCTGCCTCCCCACTGGGCAGAGCTCCGCCAGGGCACCTTCCACCCCCTTTACCACGACCCCGGTCAGCCTGACACTTAGCCCTGAGTAGGAGTTTTGCAAATGTTTGTTGTGAAAAGGGAGAAAGGGAAGGAAGGAAAAGAGGGCAATAGAAAGGGGGAAGAGGAAGAAAACAGAGGAGAAGAAAGGGAGGGAGGGAGAGAGGAGAGAGGTGAAAGCTCCCTCAGGAGACACTAGCCACAGGGCACCAGCACACTTCATGGGAAATAGGGACTTCTCTATGGGACTCCTCTTTTGTGGGCTGGGCTCTTCTATACAGAGAGACTTCAGGTTGATGCCTTTTCTCTGAGCCACGGCCTGGAGCCCCTGCACTATGTGTGCAGGCACGTCCAGACAGGCCAGCCTTGGCTCCTTGTATGCTGGGGTGGGGGTGACCCATCTCCACCTACCCAGTTCCCAGCAGGAAGGGTCTTCCCAGAGCAGGCTGCCCCGGGAGGGGTGAGCGCCTCTGGCCAGAGGCATTCGAGCTACAGTGAGGTAGGCCTCCTTTTGCACGTCCTCTAAGGTTCCACCCCACTCAGAATCTGTTAGCAGAATAAGCGAGGAGTCAAGACTGGAACCAGATAAAAGAAAAACGTGTCTGCCATGTTAGCTGGGTCACAGCTCAGATATTTGGATGGGTGCGTGGAAGGCACCTGAGTTGGTATAGGAGGAGCTTGCTCTGCTGGCCTCAGTTCTTTAGATGCAAGTGGCAGGGAAGCACATTTGGGGGCACCTCCTTTGTGCCTGGAACTTTACATATACTATTTCCTCTCCAAACAGTCATGTGAGATGGAGTCTGTTGTCCCTGTGAAGTAGATGAGGAAAGCAAGGCTCAGAGCATGGTGTGGTCCCACTAGGCCCTGGGAGCTTGGTTGCTAGGGCATTTTCTAGCTTGGGGGGGTGAGTGTTGCATTGTTGGTGAACTTTCACCCTACCCACAGGTCAACCCTGGATGCTACAGGTACACAGTCACAGCCACCTGAGTGAGCTGTCAATTGCTGGGGCTTCCCAAACTTCCCTGAGGGCTACAATCTCATGGGGTGCTAGTTAAAATGTGGGACTCAAGGTCATGCACTCAAGGCCACAGTGCTTGGGGAGGCCAAGTTTAAATGTGCACTAAGACCGTGTGCTGCTTCTTATGTGTCAGGCAGGTGAGGGCCCATGACACTGTACTGGTGGGTTTGTTGCCAGGATTAGATAAGGTAATGTCTTCAGAGTGTCACCTAAGCCTTGACTGGCATTTATTGCTCAGGCCCTGCACAGACATACTTCTCTCTCTTCCTTCCTCCCTCTCATAGTCCTTTAAGAATATGTGAAAATCTCCAATTGAATTATGTTTCTTCCCAATAGAAACAAAGAATATTAGACTGAAGATTTGGGTTAAAAAAATTGCAGCTGATCATGTGGATACTGGTGTCAGAGAGATATGACCCCAACCCATACCCCTTAGAGAGCCTAGTGTCCCCACAAGTCCTGTGGGCTTCAGACCTCTGTTCCTCTCTGGGCTTTGCCCAGCAGAGGGAGGGAGAAGGCCAACCCCAGTGGCTCTGGTCTCTTGCTAGTGTGCAGCGTCCCAGGGAGGCACCAGGAAAGACCTTCCTCCCCTCCTAATCCTACAGACTTGGCAATTTTGGAGAGAGCTCATGCTGCTGCCAGGGCTGGGGCAGCTTCCTGGCACTGCAGAGGAGGCTGTGCTGCCCTGGGGCCCTTAGAGATCACCTAGTGGAACCAGGCAACAAGGAAGGGGTGGTCAGCAACTCTGGGGAAGCAGGGGCTGACGCATTCTCATGCCAGAAGCCAAGCTACAGAAGTGAGGGTTGAGGTGACCTGCTCCTTACTGTGGTTCAGGCCTCTAGAGAGCGACCTGCACCTTGGACATTTTGTCCAGTGACCTTGTGCAGTCCTGACATTGCTCTTTCTTTGTCAAACAATCTTAAAGCCCTTGGACAGAGCAAAGAACAGGACCAGGAGCAAAGATGCCCAAATGGCCGTACTTTGAACCCCAGTTTCCCTTAGAAGGTGCTCAGAATGCAGTAAAAAATGGGATGGGGGTCGACTCATTTCACCTCATTTGGAAGAATGGTCACATTTGATGTAAATTGCATTTAATGATTGCATTTAAAAACTCATTGCATAAAATCGAGGGCTGTGCAAATACAGGAGAGGCTGCCTTGACATGGGGCTTGGATCCAACCCAAACCATCCTGAGCACTTAGGGAGGTGTCAGTGACATTTGCTCATTGGGAGGCAGTAGAGTGCAGGAGGAGGAAACAGGGGCTTTAGGGTCCAGCAGGCCTGCGCGCCCACCCTGTCTGCTACTTTTTCTTTTCCTCTCCCCTTCCCCTTCCCCTTTCCCTCCCCTTTCATTTTTTTGCAATGAGACACTGGCAGTTCCCAACCTCTCTGACCGCAAGTCCTCAGCTGTTCATCGAGAATTGCAAAGGGCGCCCTCATCGGTTTAATAGGAGGATTGCAGCGGATGGGGAAAGCCAAGGCGGAAGGCGCCTGGAGCCCTTGTGCAGTGGGCGTTGCTCCCGCTCCTGGGCCGGGTAGGAGACCTCGCGTGCACGGGGACCGTCCAGGGGAGAACCTAACCGGCTGTGGTCTGTCCTTCCCTCGCAGAAGTGGTCGACCAGAAGGCCGTGTATTTCTTCAACCTGACTTCCATGCAGGACTCGGAAATGATCCTCACGGCCACCTTCCACTTCTACTCGGAGCCGCCGAGGTGGCCCCGAGCGCGGGAGGGGCTGTGCAAGCCGCGGGCTAAGAACGCTTCGTGCCGCCCGCTGCTCCCCGGGCCGCCGGCGCGCCAGCACCTGCTCTTCCGCAGCCTGTCGCAGAACACGGCCACGCAGGGGCTGCTCCGCGGGGCCATGGCCCTGGCGCCGCCTTCCCGCGCCCTGTGGCAGGCCAAGGACATCTCCCCCATCGTCAAGGCGGCCCGTCGGGACGGCGAGCTGCTCCTCTCCGCCCAGCTGGACGCCGGGGAGAAGGACCCGGGGGTGCCCAGGCCCGGGCCCCACGCGCCCTACATCCTCGTCTACGCCAACGACCTGGCCATCTCGGAGCCCAACAGCGTGGCGGTGACGCTGCAGAGATACGACCCCTTCCCGCCTGGAGAGCCCGAGCCGCGCGCAGCCCCCAACAGCTCGGCAGACCCCCGCGTGCGCCGGGCCGCGCAGGCCACCGGGCCGCTGCAGGACAACGAGCTGCCGGGGCTGGACGAGAGGCCGGCGCGCGCGCCCCACACGCAGCACTACCACAAGCACGAGCTGTGGCCCGGCCCCTTCCGGGCGCTGAAGCCCCGGCCCGGCCGGAAGGACCGCAGGAGGAAGGGCCAGGACGTGTTCATGGCCTCCTCGCAGGTGCTGCACTTCGACGAGAAGACGATGCAGAAAGCCCGGAGGAAGCAGTGGGACGAGCCGAGGGTGTGCTCCCGGAGGTACCTGAAGGTGGACTTCGCGGACATCGGCTGGAACGAGTGGATCATCTCGCCCAAATCCTTCGACGCCTACTACTGCGCGGGCGCCTGCGAGTTCCCCATGCCCAAGGTAGGGTGTGCGTGGGTGCGCGCGAGTCGCACCGCTGTGCTCTGCCCGTTGTCGGACTCCCAGCTCTGCTGTTGTTGGCAAGTCCCTCAGCCCGTGAGACTTGTTTCCTCATCTGTAAACTGGGGATAACAACACCTTCCATCTGTCCCCGACAGAGCACAGGGGCCAAGTGGCTCCTTGGGTAGATAAAGCCCACAGAGCTGTTGGGTTTGGCTGTGCTTTTTGTCTCCGCCTCTTTAAACCTGCATCCCCACACAGCCTAACCACTAGGCAGATGCTGCCCCTGTGGACAGGGCTGGTCCCAGAAGCCGAATCCTGACCAAGGCTGTCATTTCTGTTCCTGGCCTTGGCCCCAGGGGTTGGGTGTCTGTGACCAGCATGGTGGTAGCCTAGGTGGCTTTCCCAGTGTGGGTTTCCTCCTCCCCCCAGCTCAGGGCAGGAACCCACAGGGCAACTAGCCGGCTCTCACTGTGCACAGCAGCCTGCAAGGCACACAGCACTGGACCGTCTTATCCATTTTGCTGTCCCAGGGCCATCAGGTTCTCACCTTCCCTGGAGGCAGGGCTGTGCCACATCCATGCCTCTTCCTGGGGCCTGCACTGCAGTGGGCTGGCTCCCCAAGATGTCGACCCTCGGCACCCAGGGCACAGTTTTCCTCCTGCTTAGTTACTCTGCTGAATCCAGGTGATGCCTTCCCCTCCAAGAAAGGAAGTCAGTGCATAAACCCAATTTGAATGTATAAATCAGTCCGCTGGGAAAGTCCAGACCCAGATGTGGAGCTGCATGGACCTGTTTGGGAGTTAAGGGTCTTCTCCGCAAAGCTGAGTCTGTGCAGGAGAAAGGAAGGGCGGTGCCTGACAGAGACAGTCTGCTGGGAGGGGCCCCCAGCCTGGGCCAATGCAGTGCCGGGACTCTGCAGGCTTGCAGCTGGCTGACCTGGCACTCACCTTATCAGCCCTGCTGGCGGCCTCCCCACCTCCTAGGACACCAGCCAGAACCCCACAAGTGCAAGTGTCCCTGCCCTTCTCTCCTCCCTGCCTCCCAACACGCAAGGGCTTCCTCGTCGACTGTACTACACTGAACTCTCTCTCTCTGGCTGGCGGTGAGCTGAAGCGGTTCATCTTGTCAGACGTGGGCACGGTTTCCGAGCCACGCCGCTTTCTAACTGAGGGTCTTGGTCAAGTTGCTTAGTCATTTTAAGCCTCAGTGTCTTTACCAGTAAAATGCAGGTAATAACCACCCTGTAAAGCTGGCAAGATGACGGCGTGGGCTGATGCAGGTAAAGTAGCACAGGGGGAATGTCGGTTCCCAGCCATCATACTGGCCCCTTCAGTGACAAGAATACCATGACACGGGAAGAATTCCTGACTCCTCAGACTGTAGGCAGCTCTAGCTGGGTCCCTCCCTCGGCTTTCTCTGCACAGTTTCTGCCCTGTTCCTGGTGCTCCTTGGGGATGTGTGGCACTCAAGCGCCCCCAAGTGGCCAGTGCTGTGTAGGGGATGTGACATCCCTCAGGGAGGCCAGAAGGACAGGAAGGCCTGGGGGCTCTTGCAGAACTCAGCCTGCGGCTCAGCCTGTGGCTGATTGCAGAGGAAACGTGTGCCCAGCCCTGGATCTCGCCTTTATTCTAGGTTGGCGCCTTTTCCGTGGTCTCGGTCAAGGAACAGCAGTGGTGCGGCATGGCCTGGGGCCGGAAGGACAGCACAGGTGGGTGGGTGAGGGCAGAACGCTGAGGTGACCCTGTTCCTCTCCTGCCTTGCAGGTCGTCCGCCCATCCAACCATGCCACCATCCAGAGTATTGTCAGGGCTGTGGGCATTGTCCCTGGAATCCCAGAGCCTTGCTGTGTCCCTGACAAGATGAACTCCCTTGGGGTCCTTTTCCTGGATGAGAACCGGAACGTGGTTCTGAAGGTGTATCCCAACATGTCCGTGGAGACCTGTGCCTGCCGATAAGACAGCTCCAGGGCGGAAGGAAGCCTCCATCCGACCCCAGCAGGGCCGTGTCCTCATAGCCCTGTGGAACCGGGACACGAGGAGGGCCGCAGCTGCACACACAGGGCTCTAGAGAGCACAGGCAACGCCACTGGGGCCCAGGAAGATCTGCCCACTGGAGCATCATTCTGGGGTCTTTCAGGAATCTGGGAATTAGCCCTGGCCTGAAGGTTGCCCGTTGTTCGTACCCACAATACCCACCGTCCTCAAGGCCTGAAAACAGAACGTGTCCAGTGTTGGCCAGATGCGATCATCATCTCATAATCGAGGAAGAAGGCTGTACAAATCTCAGGGCCTGCGCCCCTTTCACATGGGAAGAACCTCTGTTTAATGCTCAGTTTAAACACTTTGGGCCACATAGTCACCCTGAAAGAATTAAAGGTATAAATGGATGTTTTCTTCCAAACTCTACTGCAAAAGCTTTATACATACAGTATGCACATGTAACCCATGTTGGTTTCTTTTTCTTAACATATATTTTATTTTAAAATAACAACAAAAAAGGAGGGAGTTGCCACGACTCCCCACAGAGGTAATCATGCTGAGTAAGTGTGGGTGTTTGGGCGTGCATATTGGAATAACAGATACAGTAATATGTTGGAATACTAAAAAGTAACCAAGATTTTATATTTTTGTAAATTATACTTTCTATACTGTAGATTGTGTGTGTTATGTGTTTTTATGGAAAGCTAATAAATTAAAGGTACAGTGGTATCTTGAAAAACTGAATGTCACCCACTCCAAAATATCGCTCACTCCCCATCTGTAAGTATAGCACCTGGGTGGCTGCTGGGGACACCTTTAGGGTCCTTGGAGGACCCCTCCCCCTGGCCAGCTCCATATTCTCTACGTGTTTCTCAAGCTCCAAAAACCCAGAGGCTCCTGTGCTTTCCAGGGTCCTGCCCCACCCACTGTTTCCTGCAAATCCCCAACCTGGGGGATTTGGTGAGACTGGACAGGGCCCCCGGCAGGCACAGTGGCCTCCTGGAGTTCCCTCACATCCCTGGCCGCAGGGGCCGTCCATCCGTTGGCGGTGTCTGAGACTTTGAAAGGGTTGTCTGTGGCTGCCCGGTCAGAGGTCTTTTACTTGGGGTAATTTGAGCAGGACGAGATTCAATATAAGCAGTCAGGGGTCTCTCCTGAGGGACTGGATGATCTACACGGTCTCCTGCATCTGCTTGTCCTGTGTAGAAAGGTCCCCGAATAGCTGACCCCCCATGGCTTCCTTATTCCCATAGAGTTAGTGCCTGAGCTGGTTAGCCAGAATTTCTGAAAGAGAATCTGGGTCTGACGTGAGGCAGGTGCATCACAGTCGCATCAGCAGGACCTGAGGATGACATGGCCCAAGTCTTACTCAGAGGGGACTGGAAAGCCACAAGCGGTTCTCTAACAGGGTGTCCAAGGAAAGAAGCAGCCACGGTGTCTGTCTTAGGTGTTGGGCTGGCTCGGAGACCAGGAATCCTGTGCCAGGAATGTGTGAGCAAGTGCTCCCAGGAGACGCGGGCCAGGAGCCCAGCATCCCAGCCTCCTCGGGATCCCATGGGGAGTGCTGGAGCTTAAAGTACCCCGCAGAGAGAGTCCGCGCTCCAGCAAGGGAGCGGGCTGTTCGGGGCTTCTTGGCTTCTGGCCGCCCCCGCATGGGGAGATGTGAACTCCCAGTCCCTTGACCCTTACATGGGCAGCCTCTGAAGAAGGCTGCAGTGGCAGCGCCCGGAGGCCAAGCCACTGAAACTGGAGAAACTGCCCCAGAGCCAGAGGTAAGAGCGATCCGAGGGTACCTCGGGGAGGGGGGGAGCATCAGCATCTGCTCAGCATCTCTGTGGGACTCCAAGTGGTCCTGGGACACATGAGCAGCTGCCCGGGGGACCCTGGCCTGCTGGGCACAGGCCCCTGCCAGAGATCAGGTGAGAGGTGGATGTCCCCGCACACGCGGCCTTGTTCTGTCACTCTTGCAGGAATCTGACCTGGGACCAGATGCTTCCTTTAGCTGCTGTAGATACTGAGCTGGCTCAGGCTGGCCTGCACACTTAGTGCTCGGTTTGCCATGGCTAATTCTTTTTGGAACATGACAGGATATAAATCAACAGCAAAACGGGTAAAAATACTGGGGCTTGAGAAAACTCCAGCTCTCTTTCTTCCCAATAGTAGACCCCTCATTCCCGCCATCCCATCTAATTTTTTCCTCATCAAACTGCTCCCTTGCCATTTTTGGCCAAGATGGGGTGTCTTGTAATAGTTTTATCTTCTTCTTCTGGCATTTGCCATTTCTGGGAGACCTTCTGGATCCCCCAAATACCTGGAATGCCTCTGAGTCTTCTTTCCTGGCCTACTGGGGAGTGGCGGGGAGACAGGCTGGGAGCCTGCGCCCTGGGGCCAGCACGGGGACGGACAGCACTCAGTGGTTGCCATCTTTCCTGAGCTCACCCTGATGACTGTGGGGCATGGAATGGTCGGGTGGATGACGTATGTCCCAATCCCATGATGGGAGGGGTAGTGTCATCAGGGATCCTTCCAATTTATAGAACACCACGTAGTTGTGGCATCTCATTTACCCTCACAGCAGCCTGACCACTTACTGCCCAATTCATGCTGCAGGAAAACAGGCTCAGGAAGGCAAGTAGCACATCCACTAGTAATGCGTCCACTAATGTCTTAGCAAGACCACAGGCAAAGCCAGGTTGGTGCCCAGGGCTGCCTGATTCAAGGCCCATGTGGCCAGCACTGCCCCTGAACTTCCTGGCTAGTGATCGCACTACAGCGTATTAGGCTGCTCCCAATGGCACTGAATGCCCTCACAGTAAAGTGAGGCTTAAAATAAATGTATATATTACTTTTTTCTCCCCTTAAGACCAAAATATCAACATTACATTGTCACATTGCCGGAAGGTTCCAGCACACAGCCTCGATGTGCATAGGTTGCTGAGGTCACTCACCTGGGTGTGGGTCAGTCTGGAGGGAGCAGGGGGTGGCCTGCAGCTGGCCCCCATCCCTGAACTTGTACATCCTCTAGAAGGGCAGGGCCTCTTATGGGTTAGTTCATGCGACAAATGCCAGCAGTACAGCTGAGGGCTAGAAGCTTTCAGGCTAGGAGAAAACTTTGGGAAGCTTCTTATTCAACCTTTCTACTTGAGAAGTGGGGAAACTGAGTTCTGGCACTACCAAGTGTCTTGCCTGAGGCATCCCAATAGGTTCCTCTTTATGTCTAAGTCACTTATAAAATGTCATCAGAGCCATAGCCTATAGCTAATGCTTCTTCCGTGCCCAGGATGGGGACAGCTGTGTCAGAGGAACCTATAGATGTCTGGGGCTGGGGGGCGGGGTGAGGTGGGGGCTCCAGAGGAAGAGGAATGGACACGACTCCAGAAAGGCTGACTTTGAGGTCAGCCAGGGAGGAAGAGCTGGGCTTGGCTGGTGGAATAAGGACATTGCAAGGAGGGTTTGGTGGCAGCACATGGCAAGGAGGGCTGCAGACCGGAAGGGAAGAGCGGCTTGCCAACTCTGGCTGTGACTTGTGCACCAAAGCATTGATGTTAGAGTTCAAGGCTATTTCCTTTTACCAAAACCTGGAAGCATAAGATCCTTCATAGATAGACTGATACTTCTGAGATTTCCATTCCCTTCTCCCTTCTACTCCCCGAGATAGTGAGCTCATGCAAGCTTGGGTCCTCTACCCAGCCTGGAGTCCTAACCTTGCTCCTCCAGTCTCTCCCAGGAGTCTTGTTTGTGTGAGTCGGGGGTAGGTGGGTGAGCAGGAGAATGAACATGTTTATTTATTCAATTACTTAGCATTTACTATATGCCAAATACCATGCTGGGCAATCTATTCATACTTCATCTCTCGAAAGACACATATGACTTCCCTTTTTTTGTCAGAACCAGTGTGCAAACCTGAATGTACATCAGAAACATCTGGAGTCTTGGCCCAGGCTGGGCCCCACCCCAGTGTTGTTTCCGATCCAGGCTGAGACTTTGTATTTCTAACCAGCTCCCAGCTGCTGCTGCTGCTGCTGGCTCAGGTACCATACTTTGAGAACAGCTGTCCTCATAGCGACATCTCCTGTGATGGAAGGGACCCCCTGAGGCAGCCGTGTCACAGAAACTGATGCTCACCTCCATGCAGGAAGGCTGAAGTCAATGTCACTGCTTTGGAGCGATGAGCATCAAGGATCCTTCGAATAAATGGATCAGTCAAATCCTCCTCTCTTGTTCATTAAATTGTGCTTCTCCCATAGCAATTGCATATGATGATTTGATTTCTATAATTCACAAGTCCTGGGAGGGATGACACTATAGAGGCTTTGGTTAGAAATCACCACAGCACAGTAATGCCAAACCGTCTGGGCATTGAGAAAAGACAGGGAGCACAAGGCTAATCTGGCAGCCGCACACCCCACAGAGCACTCCTAGGTGCTCAAGGGTGTACACAGCGCTGCGCCCAGGGGGCCTGACCCGGAGGAGCCTCAGCTTGCTGTGAAGGCAGGAAGGACTTGCTGGGCACATCAAATTGCCAGAGGATGTGACATGAGAGAACAGCAGAGGAGCAGTCCTGGGGCCCTTCAAGTGGTTGTCGGATGAATCCACCAGAGAGGTTTTGCTCAGAGCACAGAGGCTGCTGGTGAAGGGCAGTCAGGACCAGCCCAGGTGGAGGACAGCGGGAAGGAGCGGAAAGCATTCCCGAGGGAGAGCAGAGCCCACTCAGGGGCTCTGCAGGAGGTAGGGGCAGAGCTGTCCCAGAGGTGGGGCAAAGGGAAGCAGTGACAGAAAGATCAGGCGTTTGTACTGCCAGTAGCAGTAACAGTGATTACTTATTGAGCACTTACATACAGTATGTTCCTGTGGAACACCGGCATCTATGGAGCCCCCTGGCCCTCTCCCTAGACTCACAGCTCAGTAACAAATAGGGTTCCTGAGCACGGGCCCAGACCAACACAGGTGAGATCCAGCCACCGCTGCACCTCCCCAGAGGCTGAAGTCCAGATCCTGTGGTGTGGCTCATCAAAATGTGGGGGGAATATAGTCCAGCCCAACTAGCAATGCAAACTGGCATTTTGTTGCTGTTGTTCATTAACATACCAAAGATGAGAAAAACTGGTGGTGAGAGGGTGGTGAGACATGTTCCTTAGTCTCGGCTAATGGAAGTGAATCTTGAAAGAGCATTTCTGGAAAGCAGCTTAGCAATGCTTAGCAAGAGCTTTGTAAACATTTACATATACTTTGACCTAGATATTCCAATTCTGATGATCTAAGAATATAAAATAGACTGTAAGAACATGCAATAATGCCTTGCAACATTTTCTTAATAACTAATTGTCCTACAGTTGGAGAATGTTTGAATAAATTACTATATGTCTATAAGATTGGATAGTGCTTAGTCATTAAGAATGAAGTTTATGAAAAGTTTTTCATGATATGGGGAGATATTCACACAATCCTCTAGTGGCATCTCCTTCTAGTGCCCAGACCTAGACCCCTCCGGGGACCATCCCAACCTGACTCTCCCTGTGCTGCCAGTGACGTCACTCCCACTCCAGGGGCCTAAGCCAATCAGGGCATTGCATTCCCCTGGCCGCAGTGATTGGCTGGGGTGTGAGCAGATGATCCAATCAGGGCCATGGAGGCACCGGGAACTCTCTAGGACTTCCTGAAGGAGAGGCTTTTGCTCCTCCCTGCCCCATGTGAAAGGGCGCAGACCTGCTGGGGCCGCCTTGCCAAGACACCCAGGGACGGAGCTGAAGCCAACACAGCGGGGGACAGGACCGAGAGGGGAGAAGTCGTCGCCAGGACTGTGTCTGTCCTCTCTATATCAAGCCATGCTAAAGCCAGACTATTGCTGAACTTCTCAGCTGTCACCAGTCAGCTGTAATCCATTTTGCTTAAGCCTGTTTGGGGTCTGCTTTTTTGAAACTTTCTACTAAATGACACAGTTTTAAAGAAGAAAAGCAAACCTGTATGTACCAAAAAGAAAAATAAACCTGTATCTACCAAGCCTGTGTTGTACACCAAACCATGTATACGAAGTGACTTCGAAAGTAAATAAATCTAGGACAGAGATTACAGACACTTCGGTCTAGATTGTCATAAATTTTACGCCAGCCTTGGCTTTGTCTAGGTATAGACATGTAAAACTACCATAACTCAGATCTTTGGTCTTTGAATGATCATGTGGATGGACTTCCCTGGAGACAGCAAATGAAGAGTTAGAAAATACACAGTTTTGGGGGGGTGTGGGCAAAGGAGGGGTAAATAAGATCTTCTGTGGCTCAAACAAGGAAGCTCCTTCCTGGCCCTAGCAATGCAAGGATACAGGGGAGGGAGAGGTCCTTTTGCACCAGGGAACATCGAGAGTCCTTTTCTCCCTGGGAAAGACAGAACAAGACCCAAACCTTGTTCCCTGAAACCCAGAGTTAGGGGGACCTGTTCATAGGGACCAAGGCCCATTTGTACCAAAAGGTAAGAAGGACCCTGAAATCACCACCTGTTGAAAGCAGGCATCTCAGCTGGTGACCCATGCTCCCATAAGAACCTAAAGATTTGTGAGAGAGGACAGGTTGGGATTGGAGTGTGGCCATGGCTGGCCTTGTCTCTCAACCCCTCCACCCACAGAGCCATGCCTTCTGGAGAACAGTAAGCTGTTACCCTGGTGCCCCATGGAGGACACCACAGAGACGGACTAGCCAAAGACTTGGACTGTAGTCTTGGACGGCTACAGATAAGCTGCTATCGGAAGGGTAGGAACTGTCCCCAGCAGCCAAGCCAATGTCACTGAGAAGCAACAACAGGTGACACCTGCTAGGACCCCTCTCTCCTTTCCCCTTCGCAGCATTAAGAAGCGGGATTGATACCATCCCACCCCCATATCCTTTGGACTAAATAACCCTGTGAGACACTTGGACAATTCGGGAAAGGGGAAAAATAGATTGCCTCATAATATGGCTCAGGAAGCGTCAAGCAATTAATTAAAAATAAGAGATGTGACCATACTGATATCCCGAGTTTGTAGGGCAGATAATTCCAGGAAAACATAGACATGTTGCATTGCTTGGCTCCGAGGGAGCTGCCCACATCAGAGTCTATATGACGGGCACCTCCAGGCAGTGAGCACGTAGAGCCTCCACAGCCGGAGGTGGCGGCCCTGTGTACAAACACTCCGTAGTCCTGTATGCGAGATCCCCAAATCCAAAGCTATCTGAAAACCTAAAGTTTCTTTTAACTCTTCTTGTGGCAAAACTTGACCCGAATGGATATTTGTGTCTTTGTTTTGCTGCAGAAATATTAACGTGTGTCATTTTAGGGTGTTTTCTCCAACCCTTTTGGGGATATTATAGTATATGCACCATACCAAATTCCTCAAATCTGGAACTTTCTGAATACCAAAACACTGTGGTCACAGGGGTTTCAGACAGAGGATTTGGAAGCTCTATGTGTCTCAGAATGTTAACACTGGGCATTGCTAGATGATGAGATTGTGGGTTATTTTTATTTTCTTCTTTAAGTTTTGCATTTCCCAAATTTTCTACATTATATACTACTGTTATAACCAGAAAAAAAGTCACATTTTAAAAAAGCATCAGATAGCAGCCCCTCGCACCTCCCTGAGGACATCCAGGCCTCAGTGCCATCCGTCCGCTCAACTGCTTCAGTGTGAAAGGGTCCTGGGTGGCCTCGCAGGCCAGAGCACACTGGTGCCTGCCCTGTCCTCAGCTCCTCCTGTCTCACACCACACCCTGCAGCTGCAGCTCTGTCTCCTGGGCTTGGCACCCGTTTGCTTGTCTGTTCCCTGCCCCATGGGATTCTTGCACTGGGCTGGCTCAAAGCCCAGCGTGCTTCCTGCCCACCCCCACCCGCCCAGGCTGCATTTCTGAAGCAGCACTCTTCCCATCCTCCCCTGGCCCTGGGCGTGCCTCCAAAGGGTGCGAACGGCAAGTTCCGTCCGGGCCTGACCACTCGGGGGTTCCTGGTTTCACCCTTCCCCCTCTGCATCTCTCTGGACCTGCTCAGTGCTCTGCCACCTCTTCCAGGGAGCCCTGCCAGTGTGGAGCAATGTCATGTTCAAATCTCCCCCAGAGTAGACCACCCTGTACACCTCCCTGGTGTTTTTAACTGTGCTGGTTCTTTGCTTTGGTCAAAGCCACACGTGACGGAAATTGGCAGAGTCTAAGTGTGGGCATGCTGCTCTTGAAATAATACAGTCCCTGGGGCCTCCCACCCCCCTACCTGGGCCACACTTGCCAGCCCCTACCTCCCCCTGCCAAGGGGTCATCTCCTGGGCAGGCACCAGTCTCAGAACTTCCCATCTACTCCTCTGTCCCCCCAGACCACACGGTTCTCCTGCCTAACGAGCATGGCCCAGGCGGCTGCTTACAGATGTGAGCCGAGACCTCCCCACAGACCAGTGACAAAGCTGGGATTTGAGGGCCGGGCAGGCCGAAGTGTGCTGTGGTGCTCCTGCACAGCAGGCTGGGGAGCCCAGAGCTTCCGCCCCAGCTCCATCTCAGTCCGACCTGGGGCGGAGAAGGGGTGGCCCGACCGCAGCCCCCCAGCTGGCTAGGACACTTCCACGATGTTCTGTTCCAGCACACCATTCTCTGAACTCCTCATACCTCTCTTCTGAACGGGAGGCTTGAAGGGCTGAGGTGACTTGCTCCAGATCACACACACAGGTGGTCAGTGAGGATGCTGCGTCCACACCCTTGGGTGCAGCCCGCGAGCCACACTGGCATGTTCCAGTTCCACAAGGAGCAGGCTTCTGTGAACCCCCGGGTGGTGCCCAGCCCAGGTCCATGCCCGGCCCCACGGTTTGCCAGGGCCTCCTGGGTGTTCCGCATTGTTGTTGCCATATTTGGAGGACTTTCTGGTCTGATTTCCTGGATTCTTTGTTCCCGTGGCCCAGGAGATGGAGCCTCTGTCACCCACCCTGGAGAGTCTTCTGACCAGTGCTGGCAAGGAAACGAGAACGGATCCTAATTAGGGGGCGATAACCCCCCGGAGAAACGCGGATTCTTTACAGTAGGCCGTGTCTTTCCCACAAGCCCTGCATGTTTGTCAGATGTTTACAGAGCCTTCATTAACAGAGAGCTTCCTCCGATAAGAGGTCAGAGCGCCGCATCGAGGGCCAGATAAGAACAAGTGGAGGACAGTCCAGCCCGGGACACGAGCGAGAGCGTGCTGGCCAGGGCTTCCTGCAGAGCGGACAGCAGGGCCATGCGGGCCCACTCCTCCTGCGCTCCTCCCTGTGCCCGCTAACACGTCGAGGCCACCCGCAGTCCCCTCTCCCCTCTCTGGGGTGAGAGCGACAGCCCAAGATGTGCCCTAGGGTGCTGTGGGTGGCTCTGCCCGTGCTGTCCCTGCTGGCCTGCTCCCTGCAGGGGAAGCCACTGCAGAGCTGGGGGCAGGCGTCTGCCGGGGGGAAAGGCCACAGCCCGCTGGGGGCGCCTGGAGGGGAGCCGCCCGAGCGCACCTTCGACCTGAAGATGTTCCTGGAGAACATGAAGGTGGATTTCTTGCGCAGCCTCAACCTGAGCGGGGTCCCCTCCCAGGACAAAACCAGAGTGGAGCCGCCGCAGTACATGATCGACCTGTACAACAGGTACACCACTGACAAGTCCACCACCCCGGCGTCCAACATCGTGCGCAGCTTCAGCGTGGAAGGTAGAGTCTGCTTGCACGGGGGGCCCTGGGGTGGGACTCACAGGGCCGCAGCTGCACTGCCCTGTGGCGGCCATGGCCACAGGAGGCTCTTCAAGTTTCCGTGTATTACAGTGAAATAAAATCAGCCTAGTTCCTTATTTGCACCGCTTCAAGTGTGCAGCCATCCTGTGTGGCTAAGGGCTTCCCCACGGGGCAGTGCTGGTTATAGAACATTCCATCATCACCGAGAGCCTGCTCTCATCACGGCAGCCTGCTCTGCAGGGTGCTCCTTCCCCGCCGCACGCCACATCTAACGCGGGAGGCCGCAGGGAGACAGCGCCCTTTCTTCCGTCCCTTCCGCCTCCCCTCCTCTCCACTGGTGTGTCCGTCCCTCCTTGCCCCTGCCCTCCCTGACTCCTTCCTACTTAGACAACTTATTTAGCTCCCAACTGGTATGTTTTTAAACTTTGAAAGAATGTCTATTTCTCTCTTAGGAAAGCATTTTTAAAAATTGATGAAATATTTTGATAGTGAAGCATTGCAGGAGAACCTAAATATTTTTTAAAATAGAAATGTCCCTGATTTAGGAGAACTAGGAAAGTACAGGGTCTGTGTCCACCAACTCATTCGACTTCACATGACGCAGGTGAAATGAGTTTCTGAGCAGTGACATGGAGCTTGCAGCCTCTGAGGGCACCTGTTAAATGTCGAGTGGCTGGAGTCCAACCCGGGCCCGCCTGTCCGCGTGGCGCCGCCTTTCCTGTCAGGAGCACAGGGCCTCTCCCCTCCTGGGTCTGAGACCTGCAAAGGCCTAAGCGTCCCAGCTCAGTGCCACGGCCAGGCCAGACCTGCCTGGCCTGCAGAGCATGTGTCCCTCTAAAGGACTGTGGTCACGATACATGCCACAGTGCTGAATTTTCTGATAGTCGAAAGGAAGAAGAAAATTGTTGATTTTATGTGAATTTACCTGATTTTTAAAACTCCGTCTTCATTTTCTTAAAAAATGCAATCTGCAAGTCACCAGGCCCATAGGGCACATCTGTGTGACCTCCACCTTAGGAGAAGCCTGGGCTTCTTTCGCCAGAGCCTAAATTACCAACTCCCACGGGCCTGGGAATACACACACACACACACACACACACACACACACAGCAGTGCACATGTCCCCAGAAACTGATCCCATCCTGGCGTTCCTGTGGTTGCCGGTTCTGCTCCCTTCCCAGACGGTCCGAGGGCGGCTCGACTCGTCCTGTAGGAGCCAGGAAGGTGCAGCGTGCTGGGTGAGGGGGACACAGAGCTGAGCAGTCACGTGCTTTGGTGTATGCAGGGGGCGTGCCCGGGTCGGGAGGAGGGTCTAGGGGTGGGGCATAGGAACATTGATTATCAGCTATAAGCCAGAGACTGTGTCCAAGCCTCCCTCCAGCTCTGGGAGGGAGGTAGGATAAACCCATTTCACAGATGAGGAAACGGAGGCACAGTGACACTCAGGACTTTCCAAGGTAACAGGCCTACTGAGGCACAGAGTCAGGACCGGCACTTCATTCTCCCAACTCTAGGGAATACTCGTGTTTCAGTCTGTCAGACATCAAAACCTGCTGGCCGGGTTTCAGGGCAGTGCAGGGTCTCCATTCGTGTTGGCACATAGTAGGAGCTCAAAAGATGCCAGCCACGATATAGTACAAACATGCTGATGGCCAAGTGTCAGCCCAGGAGAAGTGGGAAATGGAGACACTTATATGGCTAAAAAGCAAGCCCTATTTTTCCTTGACATGACAAAGCAATTGAAGCTAATGTATTTTTTCCTCAAAAAAAAAAAAAAAAAAGAATCCACTTTCACTTTGCTTGGGAGTTATGATTCTAAATGATTTCAGCACTGTTCCGAAATTTTTAACCTTGTCTTAGTATTGGACCTTCGTGGTCCCCTCCCGGAATCTCTCCTTTGAATTCACACACTCAGGATCTCCACCCTCGGGCTGACAGTGCATGTCGATGCTTCCTTTATGTGAGGGCGCTTCCCTGCTGCGTGCACTGTGGCATTTAAATGCCCTGAATCCCAGTCTCCATATCTATAAAAGTGGCATCATAATTAGACCCTCCTGGGATGAGTGTGAGAACTACAGCAAAATATATTATGCAAAGCTCCTAGTGTAACTCCTGGCACGTAGTAAATGCTCAATAAATAGCTGGAACTGTCAACCTCAGTTGGAGGCATCTCCTGCCTCTGCTTCTCTTTAGAAGATCCTAGATATACTGCTCAAAATACTTAAAGGCTTAAGTGGACAAAATAGAGATAGTAGAGACAAAAGTGTCATCCCAGATGCCCTTGCATCCAAACCGTGAACTTTGGTGTCATGAAAATGGGCCCTCCGGCAGATGCCCATCCGTGTGTTTGCCTTCCAGATGCCGTCTCCGTAGCCACCACGGGAGACTTCCCCTTCCAGAGGCACATCCTGCTTTTCAACATCTCCGTTCCCAGACACGAGCAAATCACCAGGGCCGAGCTCCGACTCTACGTCTCCTGTCAAAATCACGTGGACTCCTCTCATGCGCTGAAAGGAAACATGGTCATTTATGACGTTCTGGATGGAGCAGATGCCTGGGACAGTGCTGCGGGGACCAAGACTCTCCTGGTGTCCCAGGACATTCGGGACCAGGGCTGGGAGACCTTGGAAGTGTCCAGCGCTGTGAAGAGATGGGTCCGTGCCGACTCCAGCAAGAGCAAAAACAAGCTAGAGGTGACAGTGGAGAGCCACAGGAAGGGCTGTGACAAGCTGGACATCAGCGTTCCCCCGGGGTCCAAAAACTTGCCGTTCTTCGTCGTCTTCTCCAATGACCGCAGCAACGGGACCAAGGAGACCAGGCTGGAGCTCAGGGAGATGATCGGCCACGAGCAGGAGAGCGTGCTCAAGAAGCTGTCCAGGGACAGCCCCGCGGAGGCAGGGGGGAGCGGGGAGGACGTGGACGGCCACACGGCCGCAGGGTCGTCTTTAGCCAGACGGAAGAGGAGCACCGGCGCTGGCAGCCACTGTCAAAAGACCTCCATGCGGGTGAACTTCGAGGACATTGGCTGGGACAGCTGGATCATCGCGCCCAAGGAGTATGACGCCTATGAGTGTAAAGGTGGCTGCTTCTTCCCTCTGGCTGACGACGTGACGCCAACGAAACATGCCATCGTGCAGACCCTGGTGCATCTCAAGTTCCCCACGAAGGTGGGCAAGGCCTGCTGCGTGCCCACCAAACTGAGCCCCATCTCCATACTCTACAAGGATGACATGGGGGTGCCCACCCTCAAGTACCACTACGAGGGCATGAGCGTGGCAGAGTGTGGGTGCAGGTAGTACCTGCCGGCGGGGCCGGGGAGGCAGGCGGCAGGGGGTCCTGAGAGGTCCTTTGTCCCCTGGGCACCACCGGGACTGAGTCGATCTGCATGCCAGCCTGGGGGGGGAAGTGCAGCGTGGAGGGTGCAGGGATGACCTGCAGGCTCCGAGCAATGCCCCTGGGCCCGACTGCTGGGAAGGCGATGGCCGGGGTGTGGGGTGTGGGGCTTTCCAGGACAGCCTGGCAGTGCTGTCGGGGTGGAAGGGGAGATGACGAAAAGGAGACAGGAGAGACACTAATCCAGAGTCCTTAGCAAACTGAGCAGAAGGGAGCCAGAGGAGCGTGGACAGCGGGTGAGGGGCGCAGGTTTATGGGAGTTAACGGGTCGTGGAGGACGAGACGGTCCGGGCTGAGCCCAGTAGCCTCAGGGAGTGGGGGGACAGGAGCAGGCCACGCGCTCTGAGCCACCATTGCATGCACTTGCCTGACCCAGTGAGAGGGGCGCGATGGCCTCCAAGTTACAGAGGCGGAAACCGAAACGCAGGCAGGCCAAGCAGTGCCAGTCCGTGGCACGGTTCCAGCCCATGTCTGTGGGAGACGAAGCCCGGGACCTTCCCAAGTGCCCCACTGTAGTTTAGCAGGTCTCCCTGCAGCCAAAAAGCAGGGAAGCGCTGGGAGCCCGGGGGCGCCGAGGCCAGACTGTGCTGAGCCCTGCTCAGTCCACACCAGTGCGACGGGGCTGTTGTCACGTCCAGCGCATGGTCTGACCTCTCGGTGCCTGTGCTCATTCAGTGGCCAAATGCTTTTTAATATCACGCCTGAGTCACTGAAAAACCACCCCAAAAGCAACTGCATGGTGGGGAGCAGCAGTCCTCTGGGCCACGTCCTGCACTGTGGCCAGAGCTGCTGTGACCCACTCGCACGGCCAGTGCGAGTTCTCACGGGGCCACTTGCTGTCCGTACACGCAATGTGCCCTGAGGGATGGGCAGCCACGGCAGCAGCTCTGCGGTTACTTACCCAGCTCAGCAGCACAAGGCACCGTGGGTGTCCCTGCACAAGGACCCCCCCAGGAGACAGGACCTGGATTTGAACCGGTTGGAATTAAATGTGCTCTTGCTTTGGTATTTGAAATGTCTCTATTTTTACTCCTTGGTGACATGTGCTCAAGTGTTAAGATGTCCAGCCTTCCTGCGTGAGGCTCCCCAGCCTCTGGAGAACTCACGCAGCCACCAGCCCGCCTGCACTTGCCGCTGTCTTAAGTAATGTGCGTCCGGCCCCACCCTGGGCCTGGGCCGGGACCAGACACAGCCTCCACTGACCCCAAGGGAGGACAGTTTCCATTTCCTCTGTGCTTGCCCCTGTCCTCTGCTTCTCCTGGCCACGCACGACGGGCAGTGTGAAGAAAAGCCTGAAAGTGGCAAAGATTCTGCCCTGTGGCCTTCTGACTCCTGGCCAGAGCGGGGCCCAGAGGAGGCTTAGAGGGACCAGGCTGTTCCCACTGGCTGAAGCTCCCATATATTTAAAAAAAAAGTTTGTGTTAAATGTTTACACGAAACCAATGAACAACTTTAACACAAAAATACAATGAGACATTAGTTTTTAATTACTGGAATCATAGAAAATATGAATTTCTGGTACCTGCTAGGCAGTGTGCTAGAACAATACTGTTCAAAGTTGGGTGACAGACATCTTGCAGTCCTGGTGGTGTATTTCTGTGCCTGCATGAAAGTTCTGCTTAGAAATAAAGCCACAGGTCTGATCTGCAGCTTGTCCTGAATATGAGACCTGAAAGTGAAAGCCCCCAGGCCCTCCCCCTGCCCACCCTCCTTCCAGGCCCCACTGGGACGGGCTGGGCCCTTCCCTAAGGAGGCGAGGGAGGGACACGCAGCTGCCCCAGGGCGGGTGGACACAGGTGGGTGGCCAGTGTCTGCACACTGGGGTGAGGGGACAGGTTCCTGTATGGGCTTCTTGGGGGTGTGGCTGCGTGTCAGATGTTTGCAAGTCCCCGACCACCGTTGCTGTCCTGCCGTCCTCTACGCTGCCCTGTGACAGGCGAGGGAGGCCCCCACTCTCCATGAGCAACACCGGCGGCCTAAAGTCCTCTCCTCCCGGTCCCAAGGCTGGACCGAGGTCCCATCGTCAGTCTCACTGCGCTCCCGCTCCGACCCGCTCTGACCCGCTCCAGCCAAACCCCACCACAGGCCGCCCCTGTTCCACCCTCAGGGGACGCCCTCCCTGGCCGTCACTTTTCCTGGGCCCCACCCTCGTGGGCCGGCTCATCAAGACTCTCTGATTGGCTAGTGCCTGCTGTGCACTCCTCGCTTGAGAAGGGGACGTTCTGTCCACAGGGTGGCTAAGCGCTGTTGCTGGCCTTCTCTCAGCATTCCACCAGACGGACGAAGGGAGGGATTCCTGGTGGATACTTGCAGCCTTCTCTTGTCCAGCCGGGCTTAATTCCCACGTGAGCCCCGCCAGCGCAGGTGGGAGCAGGACTCCCCACCCCGCCGGCCTCGGGACCGCTCCTTTCCCGTGCGGGCACCACGGCTTGGCTCCGGCACCCAGGTCATCCGACCCTCTCTGTCCGGACGGCGGCTTCTCTCCAGAGCCATCCTTAGACCTCTGCACTGCCTCTGTCTCTGGGCCCCTGACACGGCCCTGTTTGACCTGGAAGGCTCCTATACCATCCTCTTTGGTGGTCCTCACAGCAGCCCCCAGGGAGGTGGTGTTCGCCCCTTTAAGGATGAGGAGGCTGAGGTCGGGTTCAAGGCATGGGTGGGGAGCCTGGGGCCAGCCCACCTCTGTGGTGTGCTCCTCCCCGCCCCCCCAGGGCTTTAGCGGTGATGATGCAGAGACACAAGGAGAGGCCCTTAGGGCTGTGCCGGCCTGTTGCCTAGTGCAGTCTCAGGTGTGCAGTCTGGGAGCCACATAGGCCGATGCTCTGCTGTCACTGTCTTGAAATGTGTAATAATGTTTGAACCAGGGATCCGCATTTTCATTCCGCACTCGGCCCTGCCAATGACACAGCTGATTGTGAACGCATGGTCGGTGTCTTGGCTTCCCAAGTCCCAGAGACACTCAGGAGGCTGTGTTCTGGGGAGACGGGAGTCTGAGCTTGGCTGCTGGGAGCTGACCCCCGGGTCTGACAGCCCTGCCACCTCCCCTGGTGCACACTGAGGAAGCCCAGAGGCTTCTCCGCTTTGTGGCCAAAGGCAGTGAAACTGCTGACCCCAGAAAGGCCGGCCTGTTACTGCCCTGTGGCAGCTTCTTAGGGAGGGGTCAGAGATGCTGCCACTCTTTCTCCGGCCTTCTCTGAGCGAGCCACATCTCTGACGAGAGTACTACGGAGACTGGACCCAAGGCAGGCTGCACCTAAGGCAGCAGTGGACACAGACGGCTTATGCTGGGTCGGACCGAACGAACCCTCCTGACCTTTTCATTTTCAAATCACAGAATGTGAGTTTTGGAAAAGAGCACCTGCTCCGGGCAGGAATCTGCACACCGGTGGCCTCAGCTTCCCTTGAGCCTGGGCCAAAGTCAGAGTCTGTCCCCCACAGCGCCCCTTCCGTGAGCTTCTGTTCTGAGGTGACCGTCCCCACAAGCCTACAGCCTTCTCCACGGAGGGCACAGAGGGCCCTCAGCTACAGGAGACAAGGGTCACTTCTGCCTCAAAGTGATAAAAATAAGGTCAATGAAATACTGTTCATAAAAGCCAAGTTTAGTTTTGAGGGTGTTCAAATATCTCTTTTTATGAAGTAATAGGTAGGTAATAGGTTTGTCGTTTTTTTATAATGTCCACAATTGGCAAAATAAAACCCTGACAACCCTGCTTTGATCCTCAAAGAGATTTTTGAACCCTTATAGGTTTATGAAATCCCAGAGCCCCCTCTCCTCATAGCTTTGGCCCCCACTCCACAGGAGCCCCAGGGCCAGGTGTGGCTGTCAGTGCCACCAAATCCAGGAAGGGGACAGCTCAGCCAGCACCTACCAGGGCCATCAGCCTCCAGGCCAAGCTGCAGCCCCCAGCCTCCCGGGACTGGCCAGACCACCCACCCTCACACTGAGCCTCTTTCCTGCTCCTCCTCCTCCCCGCTTTGCAAACCCTTGGCTGTCTACACCAGCATCCACTGCCTGCCCACCTCAGACGCGTGTACGATGCCCCTTCGCTCAATCCTCTCTGACCTTGGCCCTCACTTTCCAGTACAAATTTGAGATGTGTCCTATGTCTCCCCACATGGCCAGGGGTGCCCTGCCTCCTGCCCCAGTCCATAGGGCCTGTGCCCGCACCACCTTCCGCCCTGGCTCTCTGCCAGGGAAGGATGCGGACGGGGCCTGCTGCGTCCAGAATGCCAGGGCAAGCCTCCCACATCAACTAGATGCCAAAACCAGGGCCAGCCCCAGAAACAACAAGCACACGTGCAACTTGGGGAGAAACACAGGCCTAGAAGTGCCAAGGCATCCCCCCCCAGAAGGGCCTGGGAAGGGGCCATGCTCATGGGCCCCCAGACTGGCAGCTCTGAGGCTCAGGACTCAGGTCTGTGTTAGTCAGCTGCAGTGCCAAAATGACCGAAAATCACATACGTGTCCGCTGCGTTACTCCTTCCTCACTTTTGCAGGGAGGAAGAGCCCTTGAGCCCCGCCTGGGCTGCCGTATGCTAATCTGGGGAAGGCAGGAGCTAAGAAATTAGGAGGAGCTGAGAAAGGCTGGTTGATTTCCACTGCACAGGGCCAGAGCTGCGTCCTGCGGAAAGAACAGATCGGGAGCAGGTGGGGTGGAGAGAGCAGAAGGCGGAAAGGACCTGGGGCCGGGAGGTGGGGCAGGCAGTGCAGGGGCACCAGGAGGGTGGATGGGAGAGCAGAGGAACAGGCACCGGAACCCCATTGTGGGTGGGATGCCCCCGCTCTCCCAGGCTTGCCCCCCACTCCGCAGGACACCTCACTGGAGCCCCGAGGTGCGGAGACTTGAGACACACGCAGGTCTAGTCCCGCACCTGGTGCACTCTGAGCCTTCAGTAAGAGGCAGCTGTTACTGCTACTAACCAAGGGAATGCAGATCAGATCAACAAGAAGTGTCTGTTAAACAGCCTGCCGATGCTCACGCGCTTTGATAGAGGAATTCTGACCCTGAGTATCCTAATAAATATAAATTAGATATGCAAATATTTCATATATTAATTTTAATTTAATTAAATTTTAAAATGAATTCAATTTTAATTTAATGTTTAATATAATTTGGTGTTCACTGAACATTGCTTTGCTTTTCCTACATAAAAACAGGAAACTCTCTAAAACGCCCAACAATAGGAGAATAATTTAATGAACTGCGGTTAGTTCCCTTCTTCTTTCATCCTGGACCTGATTCAGGACGAGAGGAGAGGGCCATCTGAGTTTTCTCCAGATGTCACCAGAGAACACAGCTGAGTGGCAGCAGGAGACAAAAAGATAACAAAGACAGCGTGTGTTCGGGGGACCCCTAGGGGCCAGCCTCTGGTGAAGCTTTGAATGGCACTGGTTTGAATTCAAGCAGAGCCGGACCAAGAGTGACAGTCCTCTCACCCGCACTCACCCTAGACCCATGGCTGGATATGTGTGCACACATGGGTGTATGAACGTGCACACACATGATCATGTGCACACATGCTCACACACACTACAAACGTGTGCACGCATGTGCATACCACACACCCGCACATAGTGTGCATGCACATAAGCAAACAACACGTGTGCACACGTGGATACACTGCACATTTGCACACACGTGTGCACAAACACACATGCCACACATGTGCATGTGTGTGTGTACATGTGCATGCTACACATGTGAATGCATGCACATATATGCACACCTGCACAGGCTCACACACACATGCCCATGCCTTGAACTGAAGAAAAATAAAATCAATAGGGCTTTCTAATGAATTAGGTGTTAGAGTGTGAAGTTTGCACACAAGTGAGAAAGAATTCTCAGAGTTTAGGATAAAAAGAAGTACAAAGGTTATTTATTTTCCTGAGGAAAAGAGAGAGCGAGCGAGAGAGAAGGAGGAAGTGGCCACGACACAGAGGAAGGAGTGAAAATGCTGGCCAGCTGAGAAAATGCTGCTTGCCGTTTAAAGGGTAAAAATGTCTTTTTTTTCCTTCTGCTTCAGCAGACTGATAACTGAAGCGGCAGTGAAGTTGTTGCAGGTGCTCTTTCCGGCTGATCTCAGTCCTCATAATCTGGTTTTTGGCAGGAACTGAGGCAGAGGGTTGGTGCAGGGAGCTCGCACCCTCGCTGTCCACTTGGGGCTCTTCAAGACTGAGAAAACAAAGTCTTAGAGCTAAGGAGTTAGGACACCGGTGTTTTAGTTAAACAAAGGGTAGTTGTGTTGTGAGTTTTTTTATTCAAAGGGGTAATTATGTGCTATGCATTTATTTTTCTTACTTTCTGCTTGATGGTTTATTTTCCTCTGTTAGATAGGTTGTTAGTAAGACCACCTTTAGGCAACCCCTGAAACTACTAAAAGGCTCAGAGGAGACACCCTCTTCTCGGGTGAACTGACACAGAAGGGAAGGAAGAGGGGAGAGGGGGCCTGAGGATGGTCTCTGGTTCACAGTCAGGGCTGAAGTAGGATATAGAAGAGAGAATTAACTCCCAGAAAAGTTTTCTGTGCTCAGCCTTGTTTGTAACCGTGGACACGATACTGACAATGTATATTCATTAGACGGCACAGTGAAACCATGTGGAAGTACAGCGCACCTGCAGGGCATGGGGCGAGCACGCGTGGCAGGTGGAACCGTAAATGGCTCAGTCACCCGGGAGGACCATTCAGCAGCAGCAAGTAGAGCTGGAGGACCCAGAAACCCCTTTTGTTTACGTCAACCCCAGAGTAACTCTTGCACGTGAGCAAATGGAGGAACGTTCGGAGATGAGCACGCAGCAAGGCCTGTAACCACGAACAACTGGCAGTGACCTCATGGCGCGTACCAAGTGCCCATCATGGCGCGTACCAAGTGCTCATCATGGCGCGTACCAAGTGCCCATCATGGCGCGTACCAAGTGCCCATCATGGCGCGTACCAAGTGCCCATCCAGATCCCCCTTCGGGACCAGGCTCCTCATCCCCCAGCTGCATCGTCCCCAGGAACTGCCCTAGCTACCTACAAGGAGCAACTGCCAGGGACCACCTCCATTTCATGACTGGCGTCAGGGCACGAAGGCCCGGCCCTGGGTTCAACTTGGGGTAGCTCTGAAGAGCAGACCCCACGGCAGAGCTCTTCTCACACAGCTCGGCTGTGAAGGTGGGCGGCTGCCAGCGTTGGTCAAGAGTTGGTCAAGATTCAGCACCTCAGCAACGCTCTGGCCTTTCCCACATGCTTCTGTCCTCGTGGCCACAGATGGCTGCCTTGGCCCCGCACCTCACAGCCATAATGCCAGCAGGAAGAAGGGAAAGAGCAAGTAGCCACCGAACGTGCTCATCCCCAGGTCCCTGGCGGGCTTCTGCTCACCTCATGGCCTAGACCAGGGTCCACTGGCCAACTCCAGCGGCAACAGAGGCTCAAACCAGAGAAGTCCCAGTCTCTGTGACTGAGGAAACCGGCAGAAGGAGGAGGGCACGGCGCGAGAGTCTCCAGCCGGGAGTCACTGCTGCACCGCACGCTCCGTGCCCACGGCCCAGCTCCAGGCACGGCCCCGGCTCTGTCAGTTCTCACCCATCCCACCTCTCTGCCCGTGAGAGGGGGTGTCCGTCAGGCCCTTGGCACGCAGCAGTGGCCTCTATAATTCCACCCGCGGGTATTTCTTGGCGTTTGTCCTCCCACTTGTGACTGTGGTTTGTCTCTGGGGCCCCAGCTGGAGCCCGAGGCCTGGGCCCAGCACGTGGCCACGCCCACCTCCTTCTCCTTGTCCCGTGCTGCGCTGGCACCCTCACCTGCGGTCGCTTACTTACCTGCTCGCTCTCAGGAGACTGAGTAGGCAGGAAGCTGGGGAAGAAAGGTTTCAAATCGGCTCGCACTTCCGTTCTCCTGTGTTCTGAACGCACACACTGACAAGGCTCCTCGGTGGGAGAGGCCCTTAGTGCTAAGGGCCTTTGGAGATGTCAGCACTCAGTAAAATGAAGCTGACCCTTGAGATGACTCTTGGAGGCCACAGGCTGTGCAGGCCAAACTGGACTGGGCACCCCTGATGCGCAGCAGTGGACACAGACGGAAGCGAGGCCCAGCTCCAAAGTCCCACAGCTGCAACCATTTCTTGCATCCCTGACAATGCCGAGGCGCAGTCTCCCCACGGGAGCTGGAGAGCGTTCCTGGGTCCTCAGGGCGGACGGTGAGTTATGAGCATCACATGCACGTTCTGGAGCCCACGCTGCACCCCACCCTCCAGGGCTTTCTGGGGTCATCCACGTCAGTGCCCAGCTGCCTTTCTTCCACCCACCCCCGTGCAACGCTCCTGATGGCAGTGCTTGAGCCACCTACACCTCTGGCTCAGTGACCTTCCTCCTGGTTTGCCTGGGACGGTCCTGGTTTATGCCTGCTGTCCCTGTGTAATTGGTACCCGGGTCCCCCATCTGGACAGGTGCCCATAGCCAGGGGCGGCTCAGGGAACGGTAGCAGAGGGCAGTCTGGGAGCAGAAGGGAGCTGGGCAGAGCATAGGGGTGGGTTAGCCTGGCCTGGATTCAAAGCCTGGCCAGGCCACTCACTGGCCTCATCATCACGGCCAAGGGACACAGGCTCACTGGGTCTGGATGTCCTAGCTCATCACCCACAAGTGCCACGTACACAATGCTTTCCAGGTACTTAAGAAAAGTGCATTTCTGTCCTTGCCTGCTTCTCTTCGTGAGTAATGCTTAGGAAAATATAAAGGCATTTAGTCCTCTGTCACCTGAAACCTTCATTCCTTTCCTCACTGTCCTTTCCTGCCTTCCTCCCTCTTCGTTTTTCCTCCCATACTCTTCAGTACCTCCAGGCTTTCTGCGCCTGCGCCTGCACCTGCATTGGCAGTCACGTGTGCCCGCCAGTGCCATGGCCACGCACCCGCCCCAGGCCTCTGTCTGCTGCGCAGCCTCGGCCTCCTGAAACTCAGCCAAGTGCCCAGGGTCCTCAGGGAGAAGACCCTGCTGCCCGTTCATCACTGCGGTTCAAACAGGTATAGACACGTCTGATGGACTTGGGAGAAATGGCAGGAAGAAATGCAAGGAGACAAGTTAAGTCGTGAAAAAAATTACCTTCAGTGAGGACACATCTGGTCGGCAGGCCCTGCATTGCTGTGGCTAAAAGCTCAGGGGCAGTGAGATGAGGAATTTGTATTTTAGAGAAATTCCAGTCCTTCACAGCATGTGTGGGTTTGCAGCCAATGAGATGGTATTTTTTCCTGGAACCTGTTCGGAGTTCTGCTAACTCAAGTGTTCTCTGAGCCTGGACTGTTCTCAGAACAGAGAGGCTGAGTATGGGTGTGATATCTGAGTGCCTTTAGGAGCTAGCTTCCAGTTCAAATTTCTTCCTTATCCCACAGCTTTGTTGATGTATAATTGACAGATAAAAATGACATATATTTGGGGTGTACACCGTGAGGTTTTCATACATGTATACATTGTGAAATGATTAACTCAAGCTAACTCACATATCCATCACCTCACCTTTTTTCTGTGGCAAGAACATTTAAGATCTACTCTCTTAGCAATTCTCAAATGTACGATACAGTAGCATTAACTGCAGTCACCATGCTGCACAGATCTCCAGAATTTTGGCATCCTGAAACTTTGTACCCTTTCATCAGCATGTCCTCATTCTACTTCCCCAGCCCCTGCCCAGCAGCTGGTAACCTAGTTTACCTTTAGACCTTTAGACGCTGCGATCCTGGAGAAGACTTTGGAGAATGTCTCCAAGCCTCAGTTTCTTCTCCTTTAAAATGAAGATGGTACTACCTGTGATGATTGATTTTATGTCAACTTGGCTAGTCTATGGTGCCAAGACGCTTGGTCAAGCACTAGTCTAGATGTGGCTGTGAAGGTATTTTGTGGCTATGACTAGCATTTATTACCAGTAGACTTTCCCTGAAGCGGATAACTCGCCATAAAGCGGGTGGGCCTCGTCCAGTCAGTGCAAGGACTTAGTGGCAGTTTCCAGAGGAAGAAGCCATTCTGCTTCAAGGCCACAACATAGAAACCCAACCTCAGTGTCCAGCCACCTGTTCTGCTCTGCTGACTTTGGCCTGGAGACTGCAAAATCAATTTTACCTGAATTTCCAGTCTGCCGGGGCCTGCCCAACAGATTTCAGATTTGCCAGATCCCACAATCACATGAGCCGATTCTTTAAAATAAACATCTCTCTCTCTCATATACATACATATGACTCTGCTTCTCCGGAGACTCTCTGACTAATCTACCACTGAGCTCTCTGGATTGTAAAGATTTAATGAGAATGTGCTAGGACAACTGGATTCCAGCGTGCAAAAGAATAAAATTGCTCTCTAATAGAATATACAAAAATTAACTCAAAATGGATCAAAGACCTAAATATAAGAGCCAATACTATAAAACTCTTAGAAGAAATCATAAGGGTGAATCATCATGACTCTGGCTTTGGAAAAAGATTCTTAGATATGACACTAAAAGGAAAAGCAATGAAAGAAAAATTAGATAAACTGGACATCATCAAAATTAAAAACTTTTGTGCTTCAAAGGACATCATCAAGAAAATAAAAAATGACTCACAGAGTGGGAGAGAATATTTGATAATCATGAATATGATAAGGGACTTGTATCTACCATATATAAAGAGCTCTTACAACTCAATAAGAAAAAGATAAATAATGCAATTTTTTAAATAGGGAAAGGATCTGAATAGACATTTCCCTGAAGAAGATATACAAATGGCCAATAAACACAAGAAAAGATGCTCAACATCATTAGTCATCAGGGAAATGCAAATCAACACCATAATGACATACCACTTCACGCCCACTGGGATGGTGTGATGGCTAATATTAGGTGTCAACTTGACTGGATTGAGGGATGCCTAGTGAAGTATTATTTCTGGGTGCATCTGTGAGGGTGTTTCCAGGGGAGATTGACATGTGACTCAGTGGACTGGAAGAGGAAGACCTGCTCTCAACGTGGGTAGCACCATCCAATTGGCTGCCTGCGCTAGCACAAGCAGGCAGAAGGGGGATATTCAGCTTGCTTGAAGGGGGATATTCTCCTCTCTGTGTCTCCTTTTCTGAGCAAGGCACCTTTTTCCCTTTCCTGTCCTTTCCATGGCCTTTGGACTCTGGGATTTGCACCGGAGGCCTGCCAGGGGCTCTCGGGCCTTCAGTCCCAGACTGGAGGCTGCACTATTGGCTTCCCTGGTTTTGAGGCTTTTGGACTTGGACTGAGCCATGCCACTGGCTTTTCTCATTCCCCAGCTTGCAGACAGACTATTGTGGGATTTCACCTTTGCAATCGTGTGAGCCAATTCTCCCTAATAAATTCCCTTTATGTATATACACATGCACACACACATGCACACGTACACACATAGACATATTAATGCATATGTACATACACATACAGACACATATATACACACATGCATATATCTTATTGGTTCTGTCCCTCTAGAGACCCCTGACTACTACACATGGCTATGATCAAAAAGTCAGATAATAACAAGTGTTGGCAAGGGTGTGGAGAAATAAGAATTCTCATACATTGCTGGTGGGAACGCAAAATAGTACTGTCTCTTTGGCAAATGGGCAGTTCCTCGAAAAGTTAACTATAGAGTTACAGTATGACCCAACAGTCCCAAGCCTAGGCATGTATCCAAGGGAAATGAAAATGTATATCCACACAAAAATCTGCACACCAATGTGTGCAGAAGAATTATTCATAATAGCCAAAAGATGGAAACAACCCAAATATGCATCAATTAAAGAGTGGATAAACAAAATGTGGTATATGCATACAATGGAATATTAATCAGCCATAAAAGGGAATGAAGCACTGACACATGCTAAAACATGTATGAACCTTGAATACATGCTAAGAGAGAGAAAAGATCACATATTATACGATTTTATTCATATAGAAAATTTCCAGAACAGGAGAATCTGTAGAAATTGAAAGTAGCGGAGTGGTTTCTGAGGGCTGGGAGACAGAGGTGCGGGGTGTTAGGGACAGGGGGCAGCTGAGGGTTACAGGGTTTCTTTTTGAGGTGATTGTTGGTTGTGGTGATGGTTATATATTTCATTGAATACACTAAAAACCACTAAGTTATGTACTTTAAATGAGTGAATTAGGTCTCAATAAAGCTGTTTCAAAAAAGATTAAAAGAAACTGTTCAAGAAAGTTATACAACAGGGTACAGAGAGGTAGAAGAAGTGAAAATTTTCCAAATCCATTCTGCCTTCAAAAGCCATTCTGTCGCTGTCCCCCGCATGTCTTTCTTTGTGATTCTAGATCTTCTCCTCCAACTCCTCAGACTCCAGAGTCCAGGGACAGGCCCACCACCAGGAAACAGATGCCCCTGTAGACCAAGCCCTCCCTGCAGCGTGGCTGCTAGGGACATGCAGGCCCGGGATGCCGAAGTGCAGCAATCTCAGGCAGTGCCTGGCCCCGTTCGCACGTGGCTCTGTGGACGTGGCACTCCTTTGAGATTTTACCTCGGCGTCCCTGCTGGGCTTCCAGAAGCTCCTGGGGGTGCCAATGCAGGGGGGCACTCAGGAGGAAGATGACTCTTGAGATTGCTTGCTAGGGACCCAGATGTCCTAAGCTCCTGGACCTTCATCCCCACCTCCCAGGCTCAGCTCCATACCAGGTGTCTTGGGCAGGGGGGAGTGAGAAGGACCACCCGCTGCTGCCCCAACCAGCCTCTGCACCCCTGCTCCCTTCCCCACTGCCCTGCTCTGAAGCCAGTCCTCACATTGTTGAGCCACATCCCGGTGAGCGGTCCCAGCCTCACTCCCTGCACCGGAGCCAGCCCCACACCCCAGAACCTCCAGGGTCTGCCCTGCCCCCGATCCCAGGCCTCCCACGTGGCCCCTGCTTCCCAAATCCCCCCAACCTGCCTCAAATGCACCAGGATATGTCCCATTAACCCCTCCCAACCCTGCTGTGTCCCACACCAGATCGCCTGGACTCCTGGTGGGACTGGGGGCGCTCTGTCTGTTGGGTTCAGGCTTCACCCCTGCATCTGTCAGTGCTGGATCCCGCTCCTCCGTCCCCTCCAGACTATGTGCCCTGCGGTTCTCAGAGGCTGGCATCACTGCGGCAATAGGGCGCCCAGTGCCCGCTGGCGCCTCTCTCCCTACCCCACCTCCTGCCACAGTCCACACCTGGGGTAAGACACAGACAGGAACCAAAGCCCAGGGGAGTGTGTGCGGCATCCTCAGAGGATGATGGCAATATCCTCTCTCCCTTCAGCTGTTCCCTGGCTCCTCAGCTCCGTGACCTTGAACCAGTTCTGAGACCTCTCTGAGCCTCAGTTGCCTCCTCCACAAAACAGAAGGAGGGTGCTTTAGGAGAAGTCCCCTCGGGTGACAGTGTGAGGGAGCCCTGTGAATGCAGGTGCCACTGTGAACGAACAGTGGCCTGCAGATGGGGCAGCAGGAAGCTGACTTTGACCCTCCGTCACTAGTCTTACGGTTTACCATCCTGTTAAGATGATTAGGTAGATGTGAATTTTCTCCAAATTCAAAATTTCTTCTCATTTCTTCGTGAATATGATGCATTCCGAGAGCCTCCTTAGGCCCCGCACTCTTGTGCTCAGTCTCTAGGATGGCTCTGGCCACGATTTACTCTCATTGTCTGTAAACTTCAATTTCTGTCGCCAATGCACAAAAAAGGTGTGGCACAGGGAAGGGACAGGACAACCTTGTGCCTCAGAGAGGCTTCTGTCCTGCAGAGAACATGGGTGGGTGACATTCCCATTGCTGCTAAGACCTTGATCACTATTCTGAGCCCTGACATGCCTCAAAGCTGATCCCAGTTCTAAGACCTGGGCCTCTGGGGGCAGAAGGGACAACACACCCTCTGTCACCGCAGTTCCTTCTGCCTTTACAACAGGCAAATGATGTCACCTTTGGGGATATGAACACTTCCTAATATGAATGATCAACAGCTGGAATAACCTATGTTTCAGGATTTCAGTTATTGTTTTCCTCTGATGTCACAAAAGTGCAAAAATGCTCAGTTTAAAAGGAGGAAAAAGGGAGAAACACAAGCAGCCCTCTTTTCATGCCTGAGCAATACTTCTCAGGTCCTCAAATAATTGAAAAAATATTGGTTCTGTACAGACTTTTCCATAAAATGGAAAGAGGAAGGAATAGGGAGAGAAAAAAAAATCCTTTCCAATTCATTTTATGAGGTTGGCATTACCTTGATATCAAAACCAAAAGAAAAGAAAACTACAGAGAAATATCCCTCGTGAGCATCAAAAAGTCCTCAATAAGACACGAGTAAATTAAATCCAGTAACATATAAAAATGATAACACATCATGAACAAGTGAGAATTTACCCCACAAATGCAAGGCTGGTTCAAAATTAGAAAATGAATCACTATAATTAGCCATATTAACAAACTAAAGAAGAAAAATCTTATCATCTCAATAGATGCATTTAACAATATTCAACATCCATTCATGATTTTTTTTAAACAACTCTCAAAATACTAGGAATAGAAGAGAATTTTTTTAAACTGATAAAGAGTATCTACCAAAAAATCCACAGCTATCACACTTAATGGTAAACCGAACGTTTTCCCCCTAAGATCAGGAATAAGGCACTTGAGATCCTAGCAAGTGCAATCGAGCAAGAATAAGAAATAAAATCTATGAGTTTCAAATACAGAAATGCAACATGAATACCCTCCTAGAAAATTTCAAGGATTCTGAAAAAAGATTACTAAAATGAATAAATGAGTTTAACAAGATTTCAGGATACAAGATAAATATAAAATGAATAACTGGAAATTGAAATTTAAAGGAAAAAAGTACCATCTACAATAGCAAGCAAAAAATAAGAAATACTTAGGTATAAATATAATAAAATATTTGCATGATCTATATAGTAAAATCACACAACACTGATAAATAATTCCAAGAAGACCTAAGTAAGTAAAGAGAGATAATGTATTCATAGATTTGGAAGATTCAGTATTGTTATGATTGTCAATGGAAAAAAAACCCAAATTCTGTAAAATAATTGAAAGAGGTTTATTCTGAGCCAAATATGTGTCACTGTGGTCCAGAGAACCACAGCCAAGAAGCCTTAAGCAAGTGGTCTCCCCATCGTTGGGTTACAGTTTGGTTTATACATTTCAGGGAGACAGGAATTACATGTAAAGTCATAAATCAATACATAGAAGGTGTACATTGGTTCGGCATGAAGAGGCAGGACATCTTGAAGCAGGAGATTACAGGTTATAGGTGAGTTTAAAGATTCTTTGATTTATAATTGATTAAAGAAATGAAGCTTTCTCTAAAGGCCTGGAATGTTTTCAGTTACGATAAGGAAGTCCATTAATCAGAGACAAGCCACTGGACACATACCGGCCATATACCCAGACTCAAGTGGTCTGTTAAGTAAATTGATGACCTGCAGGTGTGGCTTAACCTCTGTCTTACATGGCCTTAGGCTTGTTAAAGATTCTGTATCTTATTGTTACAAAGAATAGTTCCAAAAGAGACAGGGCATAACTAGGCGTGTCTGACCTCCCTTCTCCTCATGGCCGGCAACTCAGCTTTAAGGTTTTTGGGGTTTTCTTGGCAGGGGGGTGTCCCCTTGGCCAAGAGGCTTGGAGGGCTGAAGATTTAATTTTAGTTCACAAGATGTACATTATCCCAAGCTAATCTATAGATTTAACTCAATCCCAATTATCTGATGTAAAATAATTATATGAATCTAAAATTTATGTGGATAATCAAAGGAACTAGAATAGCCAAAATAATTTTGATAAAGAATAACAAAGTTGGAGGATTCACACTCCGAGATCTGAAGACATGTTATAAACTAGAATAAGCAAGACAGTATGATATTGGTGAGAAGGCAGACAAATAGATGAATGTAGTAGAACAGAGTATTAAAATAGACCCACACATGTGATCAATCCCTTTTTCACCAAGATGCTGAGGCAAGTCAATGGAACAAGGAAAGTCTTCTCAACAACTGGTGCTGGATCAAATAGAGATCCACGTGGAGAAAATAAACCTTGACCCCTGACCTCACACCATACACAAAAATTAATTCAAAACAGATCCTAGGCCTATAGGTAAATCCTAATACTATAGAAATTCTAAAACAAAACATTAAAGAAAAGCTTTGTGACTTGGGATAGGCAAAAATTTCTTAGCTATGGCACCAAAAGCATGAATCATAAAGGAGAAAATTGATAAGTTGGAATTCATCAAAAAGAAAAGCCTTTTAATCTAATCTTCAAAATACACTGTTAAGAGCATAAAAAGACAAGCCACAGACTGGGAGAAAATATTTGCCACACATATATCAGGCAAAAGACTTATATCCACAATATAAAAATAACTTTTACTTTATCAATAATAAGACAAACAACTGCCTCCCTCCGTCCCTCAAGAAGCAAGCAAAAGATTTGAACAGACATTTTACCACAGAAGACATACAAATGGCCAATAAGCACATAAAAAGATGGCCAACACCATTAGTCATCAAAGAAATGCAAATTAAAATCACAATGAGATGCCACAATGTACCCATTGGAATGGCTAAAATTAAAAATACAATTGCTGGCAATGATGTGGAGGAATTGGAAGTTTCATACACTGCTGGTAGTAATTTAGATTTTGGAAAACAGCTAAGTAGTTTCTTAAAATGTTAAACATACATTCCTGTTTTATGTATTACTCCAGTGAAAATAAAAACATATGTCCACACAAAGATTTGTACTCAAATATTCATATCAGTTTTACTGGCAATAGTCATACACTGGAGGCAACCTGAAGGCCGATCAGCAGGTGCGTGGTTAACACACTGCGGTGTATCCGTGCAGTGAAACGTACTGGGCAATAAAACAGAGGAACCAACGGTACACGCAGGAACCTGTGTGGGTCTCAGAATCATCGTGCTGGGTAAAAGACGACAGACCATGAACAGTACACATGGTATAATTCCATTTATATGAAATTTTTAAAGCTGCAAACTAATTTATAGTGATGGTAGAAAGCAGACAAGTGTTTGCCTAGACAGGGGAATTGTGGGGGGGACTGGATAATAAAGGGGCAGGAGGAAAATTTGGGGGCAACAGCAGTATACGTTACCTAGATTGTGATGATAGTCTCATGGGTGTACGCACAAGGTAAAATTCACCCGATTGTACACTTCAGCCAGGAGCAGTTAATTGTATGTTGATCATACATCACTTAAGTTGTGAAAAAGACAAAAAAGTAACATTTATTATATTATTTAATAACATAATTTAGAAGTTACTGAAGAAATACAATAAAGAAAACAAACAAGTGTATATACCCTTCGGTTCAGCAAGCCCACATTTGAGTATTTATACTACACAGAGACAAAAAGCACCAGCCCTTAAGAAGATGTGTTGGGGAGGGGCACAAACAAAAGAACATGTGTTCAAGAACATTTATCACACTATTGCTGAAACACAATATTGAAGCAAAAACAGAGACAACTTAAAATACGTCTCAGTAAATCAGCAGGTCAGTCAAGCATCAAGAACTGTTACAGGCTGGGTGTCCCTTATCTGAAATCCTTGGACCAGAAGTGTCCCAGATTTTGGATTTGTTCAGATTCTGGAATGCTTGCACTTACACGATGAGATATCTTGGGGATGGGACCTGCATGTACACACATAAACATAAAATTTATTTATGGTTCATTTACACTTTGTACACATAGACTGGAGGTATTTTATACAATATTTTAAATAATTTTGTGCATGAGACAAAGTTTGTTTTAAGTACCTATGTGCAGAATTTTCCACTTGTGATGCCATGTCAGTACTCAAAAAGTTTGAATTTTGGAACATTTCCAATTTTAGATTTTCTATTAAACCTGAACCTGTATATAATCATTAAAAGGATCAATGTAATGAATATACTTCAACTGGGACAGATGTTTATGCTGTATGTTTAAATGAATAAAACAAAATGCAGATCATCTGGACACTACTGTGGGATGACACCAGGTGGGCGGGCAGATGGATGGTGAGCCCATGGGTGCGTGCACAGATCTCTCCTACCTGTTCGCTTCCAGGAATGAGCACAGAGACAGGTGAGGACAGCTAGGCATGCAATGGTGATGACTGGTTACTAAAGAAGTCTAGATTTGAAAAGTTTTGGATTGCTCACAGACTTCTGTAAAAATGAGTATGTTTTACTCTTCTGATAAAAAAATAGTGAAAAGAAAAAGCATTGAAATGAAATAAGACAAGGTTCAACTTGCTTTAAAATGAATCCAAAAAATACATTGGTTTGCAGGTTAGAGAGGGTTGGAGAGATGGAGGTGAGATGAGGAAGGGGCAGGTAAGTAGAGTCAAATAATTAAATAGGAGGCCATTCAATTGAGGTGGCTCTAACACCTTGGGTTCCTACATGAGAAAACTGAAACCTGATCAAGACTCATTTCCCATAAGCAGCTAATTTAAAAGAATCCAAAACTTAAGTTCAGGCCAATCGCAGGCAGTCAGCTGTGCATCAGTTATGTGGCCTTGAACTTTCCACCGGGACAGTCCAAATAAGTCAGTGGCTCTAACTGGAACCAATCAAATCATCACACAGCACTTCAGCGGAGGGGTGGGGGTGGGGGTGGGCAGCCAGCTGGATCTGTGAATTGCTGTCTGCTCAAACGAGCTCTCTAAAATTTTCCTGTGCTAAAGTTTATCTTTAAGCAACAGTGCATGGATACTTGCTGTATCACTTGAACATTTCCATAATGAAACATTGAGGGAAAACTAACATAAAACAATAAACAGACAGATAAGGGCTTTGGCCACTGCAGAGGCTACATCCATAATGCAACAGGTCCTGTCCAGCGCTGTCCTGCACTGCCCGGGCTCCACACGCTCCCTAGGCTGCCAATCCCAGCAGCGCCTGACTGTCCCCCTTTTAACCTGATGCTTGGGGTCTGCAGAGGTGTACTGTGGGGTCTGGGCCTGGGCGTTTCTCCCTAGATACACAGAATCCCATGGAAGGTTTGGGGCCTAGAAAGCACTAGGTACCCCAGGTCCCCAGGGCAGCCCCTGCCACTTGGGGTACCTTTCCCCAATACTACAGGGACGTTCTAAGCACAGGCAGAGCCAAGGGGCCACTCACAGACTCCTACGTCCTCAGCATCCTTTCATAACCTCAAACATTGCTACACCTAATCCTCCAACAATACTCCTTATCCCATTTTCCCTTTTGGAGGAAGCCAAAGCTCAGAGCAGTCATGTCACCTAATCAAAGTCTCATGTCACCTAACCAAAATGTCATGTCCCCTACCTTAGAAAGTGGTAGGGTTTCAGGGTAGCTCTTACGCCTGCACCCTGGACAGCTTTGCCCTCAGGGCCACTTCTGTGAGTGAGGGGATGCAGGGCTTTCAGCCCCATCCCGACTCCAAAACTCAGCTCCTATGGTCACGATGGACTCTCTGTCGCCCCCTGGGCCTACAGCCAGCAGGGGCTGGATGGGCAGATGTGGCACTCTCGGCTCCCACTCTGGGGACATGCCCAGAACATACCCTCCAGGGTGGGCTAGGGGGGCCGCTACCATCTGCTTATATATCCCCCCTTGTCTGGGAGCCAGGACAGTCCTGAATCCTGACGAGTGTGGAGAGCTCTGGGGACAGAATGTGCCCTCCCACCTGCCTTGAGCTATGTCCCCAGGAGGAGCGTTGCCTTTCCTTCCAGGTGCCGTCCAACTGCGCACCCCAGAGACTTGCAACAGACCTCAGCTTCTTCTCAGGTCCCCCTTTAGGCTCTGGGCCATCCACGTGAATCAAGGCCCGGCAACAGCTCCAGCCATCCCATCCGAGATACATCTTAACAAGGATCCAGGGGATCCTTTCTGCCAAAGAGAGCCTGATTCCTGGTGGGCTTCGCCCCCAGCCCTTCCTGGTCCAGGGGCTTTGTCTGGGTCAAGCAATGATGGAGAAGTGCTCTCCGAGGACCACTTGACTGCGTGCTTGGAGTTGGGATTCCCCAAGCGGAGGCAGAGTCTGCGCAGGCCCAGCCTGAGCAAAGGCAGCGAATGCAGTCACGGGAGGTGTCTGCGGCATCCCGCCCCCACCTTGTCCTTACAGTAAACCGAGCTCACTTCCATTGGCTGCAAATGGTGGAGTGATGTGACCATATGTCACTTGGGCATTACACAAATCCTAATGAGCTAAAAGTATGTTTGTTTTAGCTAATTGACCTCTTTGACCTTTATAAACCAGTTGGTAAACACACTCAGATAATGATTTCCAGAAAGCAGATTGTGGCTCTCACCCATGCAGAGAAAGCCCCCCATCCCCAAGACCACCTTCTCTGGCTGCCTGCTGAGGAGCACAGGGGATCCTGCCTGCTGCCCGCTCAGCCCAGGAGGTGTTGCTCCCCTGAGCTCCCCCAGTGCCCTGCCTGGCTTTGTGACCAGAGGGATTCAGAGATGAAGCAGGGGTTCTGGGTTCTGACTCCATAGCAGGTATTCTTGGATATCTCCAGCAAGTCAGTCGCAAGCAGGCCCCAACACTTCCGTGAGAAGTGGCAGGAGCAGGAGCCGGGGAGTCCAGCAGTCCTCCTTGTGCTGGGCCACGTGCTCCATGTGGGAGGGGGAATGATCTGCATTCTCTGTGGGCCCCAGGACCACAGACCCAAGTCCTCCTGCAACTCGGTTCTCCCTGCAAGCAGCAGGCTGCGGCCTGAGCCCTGAACTAGGAGGGTCTTTCTTAGCCAAGAGAATGATGCTCAGTAGCCCTCAGAACAGAGCTAACTTCGTGTGAGCTGGAATCGCTGGCCCCATGCAGTCTGGGAGGAGGGCACCTCTCCACTCCGCACCCCATATGGAGGTCCAGACATAATGTTTCCTGACATTAGAAGGCTGTGTGGGGACCGCCCTGTCCCCTGGAGGCATTAAGAGGGCATAGGAAGTAACCTCAAGCCCCAAGGCTGATGGCAGCCACAGACCCAACCTTTGCACTGTCTGAGCTGACTGTGGCCCACGGGCCCCTCCTCACCACCTCCCACCTGCCCCTCCCTAAAATGATGGGCTTCAACCAGTTGCTGGACTCTCTGGCCTGCTTCTTTAGCTGTAAAACAGAGACGGTATTGAATGCAAAGAACTCACCAGCAACAGAGTGCTTTCTACTTGCTGGCCACTGGGACATGATTAGCACATATTTTCTCGTTTAATCAACACAATAAGTAAGATCCTTCCCTAAGGCCACAGAATAGTGGCAGACATAGGTCTCCAAGAGGTCTACCTAATTCCAGAGTCATTGATCACCCAGGGCAGGGGGGACATGTTGTTTACTTGCAGGTTAATAGCTCTGCTTTGCAAGGCTCTGGTGAAAACTGTCAGCTTGTAAAGCAGGAAGCACAGTGCCTGGCACGTGGCAGAAACTCAGAATAAGTGGCCGTTATCCATGTTGTGACATGCAAAGCTGGCACAGCAAGTGACACACAACATACCTTCTGGGTCAAACCACCCCGGCCACGTCTCCCCAGTCCCTGGGCTGATGTGCTTGAATTAGACAGGATTAAAGGCTTAGTGGAGCTGGAAGTCTTGCCCCAGCTCCGGAGTTTAACCCCAGTCCTTCTGTCTGCCAGCCGAGAAGGGCGAGGCGGAAGGCTGCACAGAGCAGGGCACGGCCTGCCCACGTCGAGGGAGCTTCTGTGCAGGAGCCCAGCCTCCCCTGGACCCCACGATGAGAGAATGGGTCCTGCTCCTAACCACAGTGCTCTGTGGCCTGGCTGGCCCCACACACCTGTTCCAGCCCAGCCTGGTGCTGGACATGGCCAAGGTGCTCTTGGATAACTACTGCTTCCCCGAGAACCTGGTGGGGATGCAGGAAGCCATCGAGCAGGCCATCAAGAGCCGTGAGATTCTGGGCATCTCAGACCCTCAGACGCTGGCCCAGGTGCTGACGGCTGGAGTGCAGGGCTCCCTGAACGACCCTCGCCTGGTCATCTCCTATGAGCCCAGCACCCTCGAGCCTCCCCGGCAGGCCCCGGCACTCACCAACCTCACACAAGAGGAACTGCTGGCCTGGCTGCAGAGGGGCCTCCGCTACGAAGTTCTGGAGGGCAACGTGGGCTACCTGCGGGTGGATGACATCCCAGGCGAGGAGGTGCTGAGCAAGCTGGGGCAGTTCCTGGTGGCCCACGTCTGGGGAAAGCTCATGGGCACCTCTGCCTTGGTGCTGGATCTGCGGCACTGCACGGGGGGCCAGGTGTCGGGCATTCCCTACGTCATCTCCTACCTGCACCCAGGGAACACGGTCCTGCACGTGGACACCATCTACGACCGCCCCTCCAACACGACCACGGAGATCTGGACCTTGCCCCAGATCCCAGGAGAGAGGTACGGTGCCGACAAGGACGTGGTGGTCCTCACCAGTGGCCACACCGGGGGCGTGGCTGAGGACATCGCCTACATCCTCAAGCAGATGCGCAGGGCTATCGTGGTGGGCGAACGAACAGTGGGGGGTGCCCTGAACCTGCAGAAGCTGAGGATAGGCCAATCCAACTTCTTCCTCACCGTGCCCGTGTCCAGGTCCCTGGGGCCCCTGGGTGGGGGCAGCCAGACGTGGGAGGGCAGCGGGGTGCTGCCCTGTGTGGGGACGCCAGCCGAGCAGGCCCTGGAGAAAGCCCTGTCCATCCTCACTCTGCGCCGCGCCCTGCCGGGGGTCATCCGCTGTCTGCAGGAGGCGCTGCAGGACTACTACACGCTGGTGGACCGCGTGCCCACGCTGCAGAACCACCTGGCCAGCATGGACTTCTCCACAGTGGTCTCGGAGGAGGACCTGGTCACCAAGCTCAATGCCGGCCTGCAGGCTGTGTCCGAGGACCCCAGGCTCCTGGTGCGGGCCATTGGGCCCAGGGAAACCCCTCCTGGGCCCGAGGCTGAAGCCGAAGAACTCCCAGGGGAAGTCCCAGAGGTGCCCGAGGACGAGGCTGCCCGGCAAGCCCTGGTGGACTCCGTGTTCCAGGTGTCAGTGCTGCCGGGCAATGTGGGCTACCTGCGCTTCGACGGTTTTGCCGATGCCTCTGTGCTGGGTGCGCTGGGCCCGTACATCCTGCGCCAGGTGTGGGAGCCCCTGCAGGACACGGAGCACCTCATCATGGACCTGCGCCACAACCCCGGGGGGCCGTCCTCGGCCCTGCCCATGCTGCTCTCCTACTTCCAGGGCCCCGAGGCCGGCCCCGTGCGCCTCTTCACCACCTACGACCGCCGCACCAACGTCACGCAGGAGCACTTCAGCCACACCGAGCTGCTGGGCCCGCGCTACAGCACCCACCGCGGCGTGTACCTGCTCACCAGCCACCGCACCGCCACGGCCGCCGAGGAGTTCGCTTTCCTCATGCAGTCGCTGGGCTGGGCCACGCTGGTGGGCGAGATCACGGCGGGCAACCTGCTGCACGCCCGCACGGTGCCGCTGCTGGACTCGCCCGGGGGCCGCCTGGCGCTCACCGTGCCTGTGCTCACCTTCTTTGACAACCACGGCGAGGCCTGGCTGGGCGGCGGCGTGGTGCCCGATGCCATCGTGCTGGCCGAGGAGGCCCTGGACAGAGCCCAGGAGGTGCTGGAGTTCCACCGGAGCCTGGGGGCCTTGGTGGAGGGCACGGGGCACCTGCTGGAGGCCCACTACGCTCGACTGGAGGTCGCCGGGCAGATGGGCGCCCTGCTGCGAGCCAAGCTGGCCCAGGGGGCCTACCGCACGGCAGTGGACTTGGAGTCGCTGGCCTCCCAGCTCACAGCCGACCTGCAGGAGGTGTCTGGGGACCACCGCCTGCTGGTGTTCCACAGCCCTGGCGAGCTGGTGGTGGAGGAGGCGCCCCCGCCACCGCCTGCCGTCCCCTCTCCGGAGGAGCTCTCCTACCTCATTGAGGCCCTGTTCAAGACAGAGGTGCTGCCCGGCCATCTGGGCTACCTCCGCTTTGATGCCATGGCCGAGCTGGAGACGGTGAAGGCCGTTGGGCCGCAGCTGGTGCGGCTGGTGTGGCAGAAGCTGGTGGACACGGCGGCGCTGGTTATTGACCTGCGCTACAACCCCGGCAGCTATACCACGGCCGTGCCGCTGCTCTGCTCCTACTTCTTTGAGGCGGCGCCCCTCCAGCACCTCTACTCCGTCTTTGACCGGGCCTCCTCAAGCGTCACGGATGTGTGGACGCTGCCCCAGGTTGCTGGCCAGCGCTACGGCTCCCACAAGGACCTCTACATCCTGATGAGCCACACCAGCGGCTCCGCGGCCGAAGCTTTTGCTCACACCATGCAGGACCTGCAGCGGGCCACGGTCATCGGGGAGCCCACGGCGGGAGGGGCTCTCTCTGTGGGCATCTACCAGGTGGGCAGCAGCCCCCTATATGCCTCCATGCCCACCCAGATGGCCCTGAGTGCCACCACAGGCCAGGCCTGGGACTTGGCCGGTGTGGAGCCCGACATCACCGTGCCCATGGGCGAGGCCCTTTCCACAGCCCAGGACATAGTGGCCCTGCGTGCCAAGGTGCCCACAGTGCTGCAGACGGCCGGGAAGCTGGTAGCTGATAACTACGCCTCCCCCGAGCTGGGGGCCAAGATGGCTGCAGAGCTGAGCGGTCTGCAGAGCCACTACTCCAGGGTGACCTCAGAAGCGGCCCTGGCCGAGATGCTGGGGGCTGACCTGCAGATGCTGTCCGGGGACCCACACCTGAAGACAGCCCATATCCCCGAAGATTCCAAGGACCGAATTCCTGGAATTGTGCCCATGCAGGTGAGATTCAAGGGAGACTTAGCCCGGTCCAGTCCCAGGAGTCCACACGTGCAGGACTATGTGCAGGGACTGGACAGTGGCTTCCAGTTTCGAGTCTCCTCCTCTTTCTCACCCAGTTCTCCCATCCACCCTCCATGCCCAGGGGCCCCTAAACACCCTTGTAGATCATTGGTCTTCGCAGGAACCCAGTTTGAAAACCCCTGGGATAGAAGGTGTTTCAGTCTTGGTTGGGAGGAATGCAAGTGTTGGCAGGGGTTCTCATTGTCCTGCTGGGGAAAGAGGCCAGGAAGTCACCTGGGGCCTCCACGCTGTGACTTCCTCCTCTGGGAGTGTGCAGCCTGAGACCCGCCTCACCGCCGCCTCAGAGTGAAGCCCGGAGCCTGGACCCCGGCTCGAGAGCGGTCGGGGTGCCGGGCACAGCCAGAGCCCTTCCTTGGTCTGGTGCCGTCTGCTTCCCACAATGCAACGTGCGGCACCCCAGGGGGCTGCGCCCGGTGGGAGTGCAGTCTTGTCCAAGGGCCAGCTGGGTGGGGAGTTCAGGGCAAGGCCACTGTGGACAGAATATCTGGAAGCCAGCACGGCAGCTCTGGGGGGCACTGAACATGTGGAGTCAGGCCGAGGGTGGCGCTGGTGGGTGCGGGGAAGTTCTCCTGAGGCCACGGTGGGCTTTGCCCAGGGCCCCGCCGCTGGCTGCGAGCTCTGCCGAAGCAGCACTTCCCGTGCCTCTCCACACAGTGCTCTCGCCTGTGGTTCCGCTGCAGTCACGAGTGGGCAGGGAAGCCTTTGTCTCGGGCTCCCTGGCAAGGAGGGGCTGAGACAAGGGCCGAAGCAGGGGTGAGGGGCAGGGAGGGCCAGATGGTGGGCGGGGGCATCCCTGAGGCTGTTCTGCTGCAGGCGGCACTCTGGCAAGTGAGGGGGCCTCCCGGGGCAGCCTCTCTGCAGGGTGGGCCGGACCCAGCAGCTGCTGCCCCTCAGGGGCACCCCAGGCAGGGCAGGGCGTCCAGCTTGGAGAAGGCCTGAACAGAGGGGGGGGAAACACCGGAGTGCTGGGCGGGGACAGGCACAGCTGAAATCAGAGGGGCTGAGGGCACCAAAAGCCTCTGCCACAGAACTGTCACCCCCATTTTACACAAAGGGAAACTGAGGCCTGGAGGGGCACAAAGGGGAGTGGGCTGTGGCCAAAGTGCTGGGACCGAGAGAAGAGCAGGGCCTGGAGCTGGTGTCCCCGTCGATGCTGGCCCCTTGCCCTCAGCCCAGCCTGCTGAGTGCTGCCTTCCAGCCGCCGTGGAGAGGGAAAAGGAAGTGCAGCGATGTCGGGGTGGCCGGTGCTGGCTCCTTACTTTCCCGCATAGCCAAGGTCACGGTTGGGAGTAAGATTCAGACTCAGATCCAGATTCTAGCTCCACCACTTACTGCTGTGTGACCTCAGACAAGTAACTTACTCTCTGTGCTTCAGTTTCTTCATGGAAAAGATGGGAATGATGGTGTCCCTTGTGCAGGGTGGCTGTGAGGGTGATGACAAGGGCCACAAAGTGCTTAGCACCGGGCCAGGCTCCTGGTAAAGGCATCTGACCTCTTCCCTCCCCACCCGAGTGGAAGAGAGGAAGACGAGCTCAGGGACGTTGGGAAGTGTCTGGTGAGGTCAGAGGACTCAGAGAGGAGACCATGCCTGGGCCTCTCAGCTCCGGACACCAGGACGTGGGCTTGGCAGACAGGTACATCCTCTGCAAGGAGGCCGCCAACTGATCGTACATGGGTTCATGTCCCCGGCCCACCACCCATGTGACCTCCCAGACGTGCCACTGGGAAAGCCCCTGGCACCTAAGGACTCCTCCAGAAATGTTAGTTCCCAAGCCATGCCCCTGATATTTCCCACGATGTAAGGGACCCCCGTGGCGCCCACTTTCCTGGGCTCCGAAACTGGCTGCTCTCCTGACACTGAGCAGGACGTCTAACTCTTATAGATCCCTTCCCCTGAAGCCTTTGAAGACCTGATCAAGTTTTCCTTCCACACTAACGTGCTTGAGGACAACATCGGCTACTTGAGGTTCGACATGTTTGGGGACTGTGAGCTGCTCACCCAGGTCTCCGAGCTGCTGGTGGAGCACATTTGGAAGAAGATCGTGCACACAGATGCCATGATTATCGACATGAGGTCAGTGCGCCAGGGGTCAGTGTTTCCTGGCCAGGCCGCAGCACTAGCCAGGAGACAGCCAAGGCTGTGGGACACAGCAGGGAAGAAAAGGACCCTGTGACCAGCAGAGAACCTGAGAGGGACCAGGCCCTCGGCTGGAAGCCAGCTAGCCCAGGGGTTCTGATTTAATTGGCCCATGGGACCACAGAACTGTAGCGTTTTTGAGCTCTTCCAATGATTCCAATGTACATTCCAGGTTGAGAATTACCCCAGACCTGCCTGGTCATAGTCTTCAACTGGGGTGGGGATGGAGAAAGGGGACACTAAGAACACTGATTCCTGGACCCCACCCCAGCCTTACTGAGTCAGAAGCTCCAGGTGACAGCCTGATCATCTGCAATTCAGACATCCCAGGCAATTCTGGTGATCAGTCGTGCTTAGGACAGCAGGCCCTCCCCTTGTGGTCATGCCTCACATCATACAAAATCAACCCACAATAGCCCTGCTCATGAGCATAGTACAGGCAGAGTCCTGGGAGAACTGGAAATTAACCACTTACCATTGCATCACAAAATGATTGTTGGAAGGGTGTCTTCAGCTAGCCAGCTGCCCCACCTGTGCGTCTGTAAGAGCGTGCCTCATAGTGGTGAGTTCCCGTCACGGACGGGCAGTGGCCAGCCCAGGCCTCCCGTGACTCCCAGGTCCATCAGTAGACGTGTCCTGGCACCCTCCGTGGGCACAGAAGGGGCAGCCTCCCCCCTCGGATGGGACACTTCCCACCAGCAGGGACTGGCAGAGCAGAAGCACGGAGTCCAGCCCCAGTTTGCTGGCTGGCGACACTCACAGGGTTCTCAGTCATCGGTAGGTGGCTCTAGATCCCACAGAGGCTGGTTCTCCTCCCTGGAAGATAAAACACTGGCCACGGCCCCAGTGCTGTGTGCTCACAGCCTGAGTCTGAGGCCCCTGTAGCATTTTATTCTTCTGATGTGCTATAGAACATCCAAGAACAGAGCCTCACGCCAAGTCCTTTCTGCTGACCCATGCCATCCACATTTAGAAAGGAGACGGCCCCAGGCTCCAAGTGCACCCTGCTAAATGATCCTTCTGTCCCCGAGGTTTATTTGGAGGTTCGGATGCTGAGGTCAAGGGTCCTGAACCCAGCCAGGCCCTCCTAGACCATCAAAGGGAGGAGGCTCCTAACATGGCCCCAGCCCCAGATGGCGAGATGGGGGCCCAGCAAGGTCACACACTGGGCCAAATCCAATGGCCTGGGATGGACTCAGGCTCCCTCACTCTCACTGTGGTCCCACAGCTCTGAGTACTCACCACACTAAGTGCCCCGTTAGGATGCCTGAACACCTGATTAAGAGGTCTGGTTAATATTCTCACAGAATGCAGCTAGGGGAACAGAGTTTCCCAAAATGTGCTCTACACGTAGGCAGAATGGGTACAAAGGAGTAGTTTATGGTCAATAATTGAGTGAAATTTACAGACAGTTCCTAACTACAGGACTTGTCAGGGCCTTTCATATATTTACATGTGATCAGAGGGGGAGGGTATGGTATTCAGTATTTGCTAAACGTATTTGGCCACAAAGTGTCTTGTTCTCAAGAGACTAGTACCCTGGGAAATGCTCTGGAAAATGCCACCCATGGAATTCCGAAGGAGGAGGAAGAGGTGCTAGACTGAAGCTGCCTAGAATTACTAATAGAACCCTCCCCAGGGCAAAGACCCTGGCCTCCCAGAGGGGCATGGAGGGCCCGACTGTGAGCTCAGCCCCTCACCAGGCTCCACTTCCTGTCCTCAGGTTCAACATCGGTGGCCCCACATCCTCCATCCCTGCCTTGTGCTCCTACTTCTTTGACGAAGGCCCTCCGGTTCTGCTGGACAAGATCTACAGCCGGCCCAATGACTCTGTCAGCGAACTCTGGACGCACACCCAGGTTGCAGGTACGTGGGAGGCTGCCCCTTCCTGTTCTCATTCTAGAAGCTTCTCGGAAGTCAGGGAAAGACAGGTTGGGTTTAGGTAAAAGTCACAGTGACTGGAATATAAAGCCCCCGTCCTCATCCTCGCACCTGGTGCATATGACCTAGAATCCTGGCAAAGCAGATGCCACCATGCCCATTTTCTAGGGGCAAAAGTGGGGGGGGCAGCTAGGTCAAATATCTTGGCTGGGACCACTCAGCTAATAAGTGAAAGAGCCAAAGAGTGAATGTTAGTTTGCCTAATACCAAAATGCCCTCGATCCCACCACCACAACCACCAGCCTACAGGACAAATGCAGGATTAGAAGGACCTCCTGCCCATCACCAAACCCAGCGGGCATGTCCCGTGTTCATCTTCCCTGAACTCTCAGCAGCAGTTCCACACACGCTCCTGAAGAAAGCTCGTGATGCTGATGGGGCTTCAGCGCCCCGCGCCGGGCACAGAGCAGCGGCCAGAGGCGCAGAGGCAGGCTCCACGCTCCACAGACCCACGACTCTCGAAGCCCCTTCCCGGGGGAATGGCCACACGCTCGCTCCCCTGCCAGCGCGTGAATCCAGGGCAGCTGTGCTCCCACCCAACAGGAGAGGGCTGGAGGGACCAACGGGGTGTGCCTCTGACCGGAAACACCCACCATTGTCATTTCTATGCTCCCTCAGCACGCAGGCACTCACTGTAGCCTCTAGGACATACATTCAATAATATTTCAAAATGTAAATAAAAATCAGAACCAGGTGAATTCTAAATTCAAGTGGACATCAAAGACCAGGAGGTAAAAATAGACTCAGAGCTGTAAGGTCCCACATGGGGGTCCCAAGCCACCGGTGGCCACGGAGCACCTGGAATGTGACTTGTCCAGAAAGAGATGTGCTGTCCAAGTGCACACTCGATTTTGAAGACTTATGATGGGAAAAAAGGAAAAGAAAATACCTCAATAATTTTATTTGATTACATTTTGAAAAGAACATATCTTGGATATTTGGGTTAAATAAAACATTATTAAAATCAATTTTATCTGCTTCTGCTTGTTTAATGTGGCTACTAGAAAACGTAAAATGCCATCTGTGTCTGGCATTCCGGCTCCCATTACATTCCTATTGGACAGTGCTGTCCTGATGGCTTGTCCTTGTTAAGTCACAAATTTGGCTGTTCTGAGGGTCCAGAGTGAAAAGAAAATTGTGTCAGATCAGGCGTTCTTACCACGCATGAAGAAAGAGCACGCTCCTTCCCCAAGAAAATCGGGCCTTTCGCTTGGCAATAAAAGAATTAAGTTTTTAGATTTAAAGAATCATGTGAGCCACAGAGGCAAGGCACACACCTCACTGAATTTTCTAGGAGCCACATTTTAAAAAGCATAAAGAAACAGGTGAAATGGATTTCAATAGTATATTTTAATAGCATACAAATGCATGGGGGAGTTCTCAAGCCCTTCAAAATGCTCGTCATAGGGCAAACTTTCTTGTCCCCAATATACAGATGCAGACATTGAGGCTCAGAGAAGTCGAGTGGCTTGCATGCGGACACAGGGATGTAGAACTAAACCCCGGGCCCTCCGCATTGCCGGTCCAGACCGCGTGGAGCAGGCAGGTGCGGGGGGTCCTGACTTGACTCCGTCCTGAAGGGCCTTCTGTCTTCCAGGTGAACGCTACGGCTCCGAGAAGAGCATGGTCCTTCTGACCAGCAGTGTGACGGCCGGTGCTGCGGAGGAGTTTACCTACATCATGAAGAGGCTGGGCCGGGCCCTGGTCATTGGGGAGGTGACCAGCGGTGGCTGCCAGCCGCCACAGACCTACCATGTGGACGACACCCACCTTTACCTCACTATCCCCACAGCCCGCTCTGTGGGGGCTGCAGATGGAAGCTCCTGGGAAGGGGTGGGGGTGACACCCCACGTGGCTGTCCCTGCAGAAGTAGCTCTCACCAGAGCCAAAGAGATGCTCCAGCACAACCTGCTGAGGTTGAGGCGGAGCACAGGCCTGTAGGGCCACCGGGAGGGCCCCCACGGGCAGAGCCCTGGGGCGGGGAGGACCTCTGGGCCATCCACCGGCAGTGTTTCTGCAGGTGGTCCTGCCTGAGGCTCATGGGGTGGCGGGGGGCCCTGCCAAGCTCTGGTTGGGCTTGGAGTTGGAGGCGCCCTTGCAGCTCAGGGATCCAGGCTCCATACCACTGCACAGATGCTTTCTGTTTGGACGCCCAGAGGCAGGGAGCTCACCCCCTTCAAAGGCAACCCCATAGTGAGGTGCAGACCTGTCCCCGTCCATGCTCGCTAACCACTAGCCCCCTGCGCCTCCCGCTGTCACCTCGCACAGCTCCGCCCAGTGGATAGACTCATGTGAGCCACAGGTGCAAGGCACACGTGTCTCTTAAAATTTTCTAGAAGCCACATTTTTAAATAGCATAAAGAAACATGTGAAATGAATTTCAATAGTATATTCTAATAGCATAACTTATTTAACCTATTCCTATCCATGGTACTATCAAGGTGTATTCAGAATAACAGTTATTACGGATGAGATGTATTTGTACAAAGTCTTTGAAATCTGAAATGTAGTTTACACTTACAACACATCTCCACATTTCCAGGGCTCAGTGGCCACCTGCGGCTCCTGGCTGCCGGGCAGAGCAGGGGTCCCACTGCGCCAGCCCACTGTCCTGTGAGAGCACCTCTCCAACACTGCCCTGTGACCATCTCTCTACTGCCATGCTGTGCAGCCCTCAGGGACAGGAACTGCCCTGCTCACCCTAGTCTCCCTACTGCCTGACACCCAGCAGGGCCCCGTGCTCAGGTGGTGCAAGCTCAGTGACCGCACGTGAATGTCAGGAGGCGCAGGCAGCAAGTCTGCCCTGCCCCTGTAGGCGGCTCTCAGACACTTGAACTCAGGGAGCCCAGGGAGCCCAGGGAGCCCAGGGAGCCCAGGGAGCCCAGGGCTGACCTGTGGAACGGGGCCCCTGCTGGTGCCCTGGCAGCCACACAGCCCTGCTCTGCTGGCGGGACCAGGGACTCGAAAGGGAGAAAGCTCTAAGGGCCTGTCCAAAGTCCTGGTGGGGGTGAGGCCGGGAGCGGGGAGGAAAGCCCCCGCCGCGGCCAGTGCTTGGGGTGCCAGGGCTCCGGCCCGCTTGCTGAGGACAAAGCGCTGGCATTGTCCAGCCTCGGCATCTGGGGAGCTCAGGCTGCAGCTGCCCAGGCTCTGGTTTGGGCTAGATCAGCAGAGCCTCCCAAAGGAGACTTCTCCCAGTCCCCTCCCCAGACCCCAGAGAGCTATGCAATCTGGGCAAACCGCAGAGCCACCCACCAGTACTCGGAGGATTTCTGTGAGGACAACCCTTGAACCAGCCTTGTCTAAACCCTGCCGGGCTGAAGGCAACGTTTCACTCCAGTTCCTTTTTCTTCTGCTACATTCAGACAAGATTAAGTGTAACAATTGAATTTTAGTAGTAGTATATATAATGTAAGCTCATCTTTTTTAACCCTATAATGCTTGCATTCCTCTCTCTCTCTCCTCCTTCCCCCTCTTTTTCAGACATATATGACTATCTGATAATCACCTACATTTTAACAATGGCTCCTTCCTTCTAGGTGGTAAAATTTGGGATGATATTTCTATTTTTCTTCTTTATGCTTTGCCCTTTTTCTTAAGTCCTCATAACAGGCATGTATCATTTTCAAATGCAGCAGTCATTATCCAAAATATAAAATAAATTAGATAAAATGAATTATATAATTGAGCCATGAACCATAACTGAGTGATCACTAGTGATTGTTAGATCTATTTTTCGCATGGGTTTTCCTTTCTCATCATTTGGATTTCCCTGATCGGCACCACTGGCCTTTATTGACAGCTGGTCTTGTTTACGGTGTGAGGCCAGAGAGGTGGAGTAAATTGCCCAGGCTGGGCTGTGGGACCAGCAGGCGGCGAAGATCCCATGCGCCTTAAATAGGGAAGCGGCTGGAGCAGCTCTCGTGCTGGGTGCCGTACACAGTTCTCGCTCCTGAACTTCCTGCTGCACAGACAGCCTCTGTCACCCTAAGGCAGGAGCCAGCTGAGACTCAGACAAGCTCAGTAACCCAACCCAGGTCCCACATCCAGCACAGGGGACATTTGTCCTCCTTTAGGTCACTAACATTTGTACTGCCTTTGGTTGTTCAGAGAATCACTCCCCATATAAATCTGTGGGAAACAGTGAGATGTTAGCCTGCCTGGGTGGGAAGACCAGCCCAGCCTGGGCAATTTACTCCACCTCTCTGGGCCTCAGTTTTCCCATCTGTTCAATGGGAGAGATAATATTAATGGCATACTTGGGGCTGTGAAGATTAAATGAGTTAATCAGTGCCCAGGCAGTGCTAGCTGTCATCATTTCCCCACTGTGAAGCCTACTTTCCCAGCTCCCCTGGCGGGGATTTGGTCCTGCCTTGGTCAATGAGAAGCTCTTGTGCAAGGTGCTTCATCTGGAGGAAGTGACCAGGGACCCTGCACAGCAGCCATCTGTCAGATGCCCAGTGTGCAGAGGCAGCACGGCCAAGCCCCATGCTTAGCAGAGACAGCAGCAGCCTTGAGAAGCGACTCCTGAGTGTGACTTCAGCTGTGGTCCTGGATGAGTAGCCCATTGTCCCTGCCCACTGTCCAGCCAGATCCCCCAGCCTGCCTGTCCAAGGCTGGGTGCCATCCAGGTGCCATCCGGGTGCCTTCAAGAAATCCCTGTCTTCTTCCGTCAGCCGAAGACTTTGCTTCCTATAACGCACACACAGTCTGGTGCAGCTGGGTAAGGGGTAAATGGCTGTGAGCCTTCATCTGTCTGGCTGCAAAGATCCTGTTTCCACCACATTCTGAATAGGCCCTGGGCCTGGTCTGAAGAGAGGGACTGAGGTACAGAGAACTTAAGTCCTATGTGCAGCAAAGTAAAAAGGGCTGGCCTTCCTGAACACAAGGCTTCTCACACCTTACCTGCTTGCAGACAGAAGACTGGAGAAAAAGGAAAAGGAAAACAAAATCCCACCAGATCTCTCTTCTGGTGGCAGACACAGAGGGCCGACAGCTGCCTAGTAGCCTCTGCTCAGACGAGCCCAGGCCCCTTAAACTCTTTGTGCTCTGGTCTGAGCTCATCGCCTGCACCCTGCCCCACCCTGCCTGCCCCTGGCCCGTTCCTGCCCCCAGCTCACCATCTTGCACCAGCGATCCCCAACATTTTTGGCACCAGGGATGGGTTTCATGGAAGACAATTTTTCCACGGACAGTTGTGGGGGTGGGGGGGGATGGGTTTGGGATGATTCAAGAGCATTACATTTATTGTGCACTTTATTTCTATTATTATTACATTGCCACTTGCCATTCACTGATAGGGTTTTGATATTAGTATGCAAGCAATTGATTTATTATGGTCTCTGTGCAGCCAAACCTGTCTGCTAATGATAATCTATATTTGCAGCTGCTCCCCAGCGCTAGCATCACCGCCTCAGCTCTACCTGGGATCATCAGGCATCAGATTCTCATAAGGAGCATGCAAGCTAGATCCCTTGCACACTCAGTTTACAGCAGGGTTCCCACTGCTATGAGAATCTAGTGCCACCACTGATCTGACAGGAGGCGGAGCTCGGGCAGTGATGTGAGCGATGGGCTGGGGAGTGGCTGTACATACAGATGAAGCTTCACTCGCTCGCCCTCTGCTCACTTCCTGCTGTGCAGCCCACTTACTAACAGGCCACGGTCCACACCCAGGGTTTGGGGACCTCAGTCTTGCACACAACCACCCCTCCCTCCAGACACTCAGGTTTTCTCCTCTGTGCCTCCCATGATGGCCAGGTAGTCACACAGGACCAAGCAGGGCAGGCTGGGAGTGGCTCTTTTGATGTGGCATCCAGGGGTGCTGGAGTGTCCCCAGGAGTCCAGCTCGACCCTGTTGTGACAATGTGTGTGACACATGGATTATAAAGGCCCCAGTGGGGACTCAGAGCTGGCTGTTTGGGGCAAGACAGGCCTAGGAGCTTCCCTAGTTCTCCATCAGAGCCCAGACCACACTCTGGGCAGCTAAACGATGAGGTCATTGGTGGAGAAAGGAACACAGGCTGTGCTGGGCCCATCTTCTGCCTTTCTGTGCCGTCCCCAGGGACAGATCCTAAGGACACCAGGCCAGCCACAGAGCAAGTGGCGGAAACAGAGTGAGGTGCTCCAGAGAGGACCAGATCGGAGCAGCAGGGGCAGGGAGCAGGCACAGTCCACTCGAGGGCACATCTGCTCCCTGACCAGGGACTTCTGGCACAGAGAAGGTGCAGGGTGGAAGGCGGTGGCTCTGGGTGCTGGGGGCCCACGTCCAGGGTGCTCTTGGCCAGCAACAAGCCATGTCTCTGCCAGGCTCTGTAAGGAGGGGAAGGAAAAGGTGAACTTCACCTTCAACTCCTTGCGGGAGACATGGCCCACACTCCCCTGGGCAGAGGGGCCAGGGACTGCTGCAGCAATATGCCCCATCCAAAAGGACCGGGAAGGGGGCGTCTGGCAGACCCCCGCAGGCCCCTGGTTTCTGGCCTGGCTGGAGCACTGAAGCGGGGAAGCCTGACTCTTCATCTCGCTCACTCTCCTCCTGCGTCCCTGCACCTGCCCCATGCAACCCAACACACAGTGTATGGGCAAGGCTGCATGTCAGCGAGGGTCTGTCTACCCCTACCGCTCTGATGCAATGTGAGGCTGGGACTCAGAAAGAAAAGCAATGCAGCCCCATCACACCCCTGGGCCAGCAAACCCACCACCGAGAGCACCCATCTCCCAACTCCTGGTGCCCACAGGATTTATTAATAGCTGCCCCCTGGCCCAGGGTCCTCCTCTCTGCTTTGCTGACCAGGGCGGCCAGAACTGAAAATAGCCTCCTAATCCAAGCAGCTTAAAATAGCAAGGAGATCAGACTACAGGGGCCCCCGCCTCCTGCCCCAGGAAAACACAAGACAGATGGGAAGAAGACGTTAAATGTAAAGAACACCTCCCACCTCCCTGCAGGAAGCACCTCCCCGACCCCACTCAAAACTGGTTTCTGAAAATTCTTCTCTCCTAGGAAGTGTCACAACCCGAAACACGATGGAGAATGACTTAGCTTTCAAATGAAAGATTTATTCTATGAGGTTGTTATCTTGCTATGAAATCTTTAGACCTACTACATGCCTCCTTTAAAAAAAAAAATTATGCAAATGAAGGGTGTGTAAAACCCTCTCTCTGGAGAGGCAGCGTGCAGTGGGGGCCTGCTGCCTGCAGGTGGCGCCCGCTTTCCAAGGGAACGCAGGGTGCGGGGCTGGCCGCGGGCGGCTCTTGGGGCCGTCACCGCTAGCGAGGGTTCTCCCTGTGCTGGCAGGACGAGGATGGGTGGGTGAGGTCGGAGGGCCAGGCCCAGCGCCTGCCTGTTCAAAGGCTGGGCCTATAACAGAGTCGGGGTCACCAGCTAACCACTGACATGGCTTGCTGAATCGGTGCTATTTTGGCCATCTGCCAGGGTTTTAAAAACAATTGAGTCAATTGTCAACTAATTTCACACAAAGACCTTATTTCTGGCCTCTCTCAAGGCTGTGTTTGGCCTGGCTCTGAAGAGCCTTCACGGAGGACATACGAGCTCCAGGTGCCAAGACACCCCCCACCCCCACCCCCGCCACTCCCAGGCCCAGGCAGCCTCGTTGACTTTCATCAGCCTAATTACATAGTCATTTGAGTTTAGGATCCTTGGCCTACAGATTCAGGAATTGGCAAGAAGCTGAAATCTGGGAGCCTATCCTTGTGATGTTTTGTTTTGGGTTTTTTTTTTTTTAACTTCTCTCCCAGGTAAAAACAGAAAATTCAATCTTGGTTAAAATTAAAAACTAAAATGGATCTGAATTCAGAATGTCTTAGCTTCATTAGTATATGTTGAGGACAGCAACTTGGACCTACATCAATTTTTACCAAAATCAACTCCATCTTGAAAAGAAGAGTTGGGGGGTGATGTTTTGTTGTGTTTCTCCATAATTTCAGATTGTCTCAAATGCCTATCCTGCTTGTGATGACGTAACCGGTTGAGGCCAGTACTAATTCCGTCCGTGTGCATGTGAGCTCCTGCCTGGTCTAGCTGAGGTTTCTCACGGGTCACGGGTGGGGAAGGGAGCATCACAGGTCCAGACATCTCAGTGGTTCCAACCTTGGCCTCCCCAACGCCTGCCCTGCGACACCCAGCATGGCAACTCGTGTCTGTGGACCGCAACGTCCACGACTGTGAAGTGAGGGGGGTAGACTAGAAATCTAAGTCCCCTTTAAATTCTAGGTGTTTACTGCATCTTGCTATAGTATATTTTTGCCTTTCAAAGAGACTTCACAGAAATTAGGGACCAAACATTTAAGCCAGAGGACAACCGTGCATACTGTTTGACAGATGCCAAAACCCTCCTGAGAAGATGATTCTAGATTTAGCAGGAGCTAGGCCAGGACCAGGCATTTCATTCATGCATTCATTCAACAAATGTCTGTTGAGCACCCACGATGTGCCTACCTTGTTCTAGATTCCAGGGATACAGCAGTGAACAATACAGCAAAAACCCCTGACAGAGCTTACTTTCTAATGATAGGAGACGCAGCAAACAAGATAAATCTGTAAAAGATAGCATGTAAGACAGTGAGCGTGCTAAAAAGAAGGGCAATAGGAAAGCATGTTTATGTATGAATAGCAAGGTGTGAGTTGAAATCAGAGACGGGAGCCTATGTCTGACTCTAAGTCTGGGTTCTGGAACCATCTGCAATGCCAGGTGGCCACACTGGGCTAAGCAGACACGTGGCAGGCTGGAAAGGACATGAGCTCCGAATCAGGGGTCCTGGGGTCTTGCACTGCTGCTCCTGAGCCCATGGTCTCAGGAAAGAAAGTCTTGACACTCTGAGCTTAGTTTCAGCTGCAGTAAAATAGAAATTAAATATCTACCTCCTGGGATGCTGTGGGGATTAATTGATAGCACGCATGTCAATTGCATAGTGTGGGACCTCCTGCTGAGGCCCTGGGTTGCCCCTTCCTGCTCCCACCTGGGACAGCAGAGAGGGAGGCTGCCCCGCTTCAGCCACCTTGTACGCACCGCCTCTCTGCAGGTAAATTCTGTCCCCATGCAGCGTCTGAAGGAGCCAGTAGGGCTAAGCTTCTCGTCTAGCTTCTGTGTGCGAGGTGCCACCTAGCGTCCCTATGGGAATGAAGGTGCTTCATTGGTGCCTGCAGGGACCACCCTGCCCCCTTCCAGATGTGGAGGACGATGAACTCAGTGGGTCCCATCTCCCTCCTCCAGCCCACCCTCCCCACTGCAGCTGGAAGGTGCCCCCCAAAGTGCCTCTCTGAGTCTAGCCCCTGGTGCCCCTAGTCCAAACCTCTCTCCTGCAAGGTCTTCCTACCATCTCTCAGGGCCATGTCCCCAGCCCCATCCTCCTCCTCACATGGCCTTGCAGCACACGGGGACATTTGCAGGCTCTGGACTGACCTTTGTCTCCAGCTGCTGCCCTCCCTGTCTGAATCACAAGCACCGACTTTGAGTCTTTGAGGCTCAGCTCAAGGTGCCCAGGGACGCTGGATAAACGAATGAACGTGGACCTGCTGGCTCAAGCCCTCGCCAGGCCAGGGAGACGGGGTGGGTGAGGGAAGCTCAGTGCACGTGGAGCCTTCCCGCTGCAGGGTGGCCCCCAGGAGACCCTCCAGGACCAAAGGAAGACTGTGCACACTTTCAGGCCCAGCTTCTCACGCAGAAAATAATTCCACAATATTTATTATGCACCAACAATTGCCAGGCACTGGGATGCACAGTAAGCAATTCAGGTATCTCTGCTCCCAAGGAGCTGACAGTCGTGGACAGAGAGAACAAACAAGACGATAAACAGATGGCTTCAGACGGTGAGACGTGCCCTGAAGGAAACAGCGGGGCCACGTGGTCAAGAGAGACCTGCAGGGCTGCTTTAGCGGGGTCTGGGCAGGCCTAACGAGCTGACATGCAAGAAGAGGCCTATGGGACCACAGCAGGACTGGCGTCATGAGGCGCAGGGACAGCAAATGCTGAAGCCCAGACTTGGGAGAGATCAGAGCCACGGTCAGAGCACGAGAGCTGGGGGCAGAGCAGAGGCCAGGAGGCACAGCGGGGTCCCCTCTGCCCAGTGCCACCTAGGGCCTCGTGAGGGCAAGCACGGTCCACACAGGCAGCAGGCAGAGCCTCCCGGGAGTGTCAGGGACGCCAGGGGCGCTGCAGCACCATTCACAATCACGATGCACTGTAGAGTGGAAAGGAAACTGCACTTGCCTCCAGGGCTCTTGCAGCACAGGCAGCACATTGTCTGTGTTCTTCCAGCACCTGCGCTACGGCCTGGCACACAGGGGCCGTGAAACGAGTCCTGCAATTACCAGCATTAGGCAGGGCCTCATTCTGGAAGCATCCAAGAGGCCCTGCTGGGATGCGGGTTGTGGCGTAAGAGGCAGCTGTGGGGCTGGGGCACCGTCTGACTCCAACTTTCAGAAGATGATCTGCCTGCACGTGAGGAACGAGGGGTGCCCAGTGGGAGAGGGACAGCCAGGGGGGAGATGCTGCCGCCTCGACAGGTGGGCACAGAGGACAGTGCGGGAAGAGGTGCCATCTGGAGGGTGGCTGGCTGGCAGCTGGCTGAGACCCCCCACCAGCTTACCCTGGCTCCTTCCCCGCCGCAGGCCTGAGCCCTGACACCCCACCAGAGGGCTGGAAACCAGCGAGTCCTGAAAGTGAGGCAGAACCCAGTGGAACGAACTGCACTGGCTCCGAAGCTGCCCAGGAAGGGCTTTCACGCAGACTGGCCTGAGTCACGTCAGAGGGTGTGGCCTGTGCCTTGCACTATCAGGGACCAGGACCCGCGTGGGGACGTGCGATGGCTACTGACAGAAACGCGGCAGACAGTAAGTGGTGCCCAGAATTCTCCCAATCCTCACAGTGTAGTTTCTGCACATGCCCCGTTCTTGGGAGCTCAGGGGTGTGCGTGCAGGTGGGGACGTGTTCTATCTCCCCCTTCTCACCTATGCGCAGCGCGGCAGGTTGAACTCCCAGTCCCGACTCCTCACCCTCCTGGAGAGGGAATGCCCGTGCACCCCGGCCATGGCCTCCCCGAGGGCAGCCTGCGCTTCGTCACCCCTCAGCACTGGGCCTGGCCCTATGTCTTGCATCGGCCAAGAGGGTGTTAGTGCCGCGACTCAAGCAGAGACTTGAGATGCACTTGTGTTTTGGGGCTCGCCCTCCTGTGCTCTTTGCAGAGCCGTAAGAGCAATCTGCTCTGGGCAGCCCTAGCAGAGAAACAGCCTGACGTGAATCAAACCTGTAGCCCAGCCAAGCCCAGCCCACCCCAGCCCACCCGCAGACCGTGACCGAGACACAGATGCTTTTGCTTGTCTGCCACTGAGAGCTGGTTAATAACGATGGCTGACCAGCACAGCCGTCGTAAACCTCGCTCACGCAGCACTGCGTTCTGCCAGGCAGCGTGCTGGCCACTTTCCATGTGACTCGGGCACCAACCCTAACACACAGGCATTGCCAGCTCCGTTTTACAGGTAGGAAAACTGGGGCCCAGCAGGTGAAACCCCCTGTCCAAGGTCATGGCTAGCACGTGCAAGAGCCCAGAATCCAGGCTTGTCTGCCTCCAAAGCCCACACTGTGTGCCACAGCAGGCCCCCACTCTTGGGGACTATGCCTTGGATTAGCAAAGCCCATCATTTTATTTCAGGACTCCACTGTCTTCAGCACACGTTGCACAGGCTTGCCCGTCTCTTTCAAATTATAACTGGGCTGTTCGTCTGTGGGTGCCAAAGGAGCCAGCCCTGCAGACGACTGAGACAGCCTCCTCCAAGGGAGGCCCAGGGAGACCCCCTGCCCCACTGCCAATACTGGATGCTGCACCCCGTGGTCGCTCCACGGCCACCTGCTAACTGTGAGAAGTCATGTGCCGGGAGAGATGGTGGCGCTCCCGGAAGTACTCTCGGCACACGGGGCAGGTGAGGGCCTCTTCTCTCCGCTTCTTACAATGCGGGTCTGGCCCCGTGGGCTCCTTTTTGTGGTGGGACCGCATGTGAAAGACCAGGTCGGACGTCAGGCGGAAGGAGAGGTTGCACTTTGCACACCAGTTCTGGGTGCACAAGCCCAGGGAGGTGAGGGTGGGTGGCAGGAGGGCCCATGAAGTGGGGGAGGAAGACAAGGGCGGGGGCGCCTGGGCCCGGGTGTGCTCCAGCCATAGCCTGGGGGCACCCAGGAAAGCGCTGCAGAATGGAGCATGCTGTGGCAACGATTGCAAGTTCCAGAAATCACTGATCAAAAGCTTGGGAGTCGAAAGTCGACCCCAACAAGGGGTGACTACAGTGTTGATGAGTCCAGACAGCTCCCCGAGGGCGTCTGCAGATTCACCTGCGGGGAAGACGGAGGTTGGCCGGGGCCTCTCTGCTGGTCGCTTGGTTGGCTTGCTGAAGGCGCTTCTCTGCTCACCTCGGGCTCCACTGGGCCACACAGACAAGACTGTGGTGCTGACTGGGGCCCTGGGGACGTCCTGGACCAGCTGTGCGGGCCCAGGCTGGCCTGCGGGGTCATCGTGCCCCCTCTCCTGGGCCTGACCGCCCCCCAGCCTCTCCTTGATCCTCGGCAGCTCCACGACAGCACTCTGCCTCTGCTCCCCACGCGCCTTCCGGGGCAGCGGCTTGCCCAGTCTGGGCCTGCCCGCCGCCACCGACAGTGCCAGCTCAGCACAGGCTGCATCCCAGGCCCCCCTGCCCACGGCAGCCTCACAGTCCAGGTGGTTCGTTTTCTCGAGCAGCACCGGCTTGCAGCCCTGGCCCTGTTCAGGATCGCTGAGCCGCCATCTGTTTGCAGCGGACGGGCCCAGCAGGGGCCCCTTCCCAGCAGCCATGCTGGTCAGCGGGGCCTGGGCCACCGGTGGGCACGGCAGACGCTCCGGCAGCCACCAGTGTTCAGGGCTCTGAGGTTCTTCAGGACTTGGCCAACAGAGGAGCCAGGAGATGGGAAAGCTCGCTGGGATGGCTGGGCCGGACACACTCGGCCACAGGGCCCTGCACAGAGAGGAAGCGACAGGCAGTGAGACAGACATTCGATGCCACGCGGGCAAACACATCATCAGGCTGGCGTCAGAGAAGCCACCCGATGCTCGGGCCTCCTTTGCATCTGTGGAATGGGAGCACCAACCGCGCTGCCTCCAAGGAGAGGGGGAACTTGGACAGCACTGGACTCCAGAGCCCACCTCCAGTGGCAGGGCTGGGGACAGAGGTCTCTGCTGAACACGCCCGGGAGCAGCAGCCCCTGGACGCGGGATTGCCCTGGCATAAATGCCTGAGAAAGGGAGAGGCTGGAGGGGAAGGGAAAGAGCCCGCTCTGGGGACAGCGGTCAGCCCCCAGGCCCTGCAGGAGTTTCTGGATCGTCTGTCAGTAAGCGGACTCCAGTGCGAGGAAGCCGTGTGCCATCAGCTCCTATCGCGTGCTCGCCCTGTGGCCCTGGCTGAGTGTGGAGGACACAGGGGAGGCCACAGCACCAGGGGGTCGCAGCGCTGGAGGACTGTGCACGTCACAGTCCCTGCTCCTCACAGCACCCCTCTCTGTCCCTGCTCTCGTTTCAACCCTCTGCTCCTCAGGCTGCAGGACCCTTGCAGGCGAGCAGCCCCTCTGACGCCATCAGCCGCCCACCAGCTTCCGCCTGGTCTCCTTCCACTTTCTCCAAGCCTGGCTTCTTGTGAGAGTCTTGTGTCCCCCTTCCCCTTGCTGCCATCCCAGCCCCTTGTGAGCAGGCAGTGGCCCCCCCTTGGTGGGGTCTGCTCCAGCCAACGGGTCCCAGCCACTGGGACCACCAACAGTGGGTATGCATTTGCCCAGCCAAGCTTCCCAGGGTTACCGAGACACCCACATGTGCTGCCTTGGGCCTCGCCGTGCACACGGACAGCTGCATTCCCCTCGTACCTGTGAGCTCCGCTCGTTCCACAGTGCAGCAGGGTGCCTGGGGCCCCCCAGATCCCTCTGGCACAGACAACACTCCCTCCTCCCTACCACTGCTGTCCCGGGCACCGAAGGCTTGCACTCAGGCGTGGCAGGGAGGTGGCTACCTGCAGGGGAAGGGCACCCTTGGATTTCCAACTGTGACGTAAGAGTGAAAGGCGAGGCGCCACCAAGGGTCTCCAGCCTCTTCCCGTTCCCTCATCTCTGCTTGGCCCTAGCGCTGCCCCCAGTGAGAACCCGCCGGGGTCTTCCCTAGGGGACAGCAGAGCAGTCAGCCACTTGAACTCACTGAAAAGAGAGCTGATTGGACTGTGGGTGCCAAGAGTCACCGTGAGGGTGGTTAGCACCCAGCGAGCTCAGACTCTGAATGTACCCTTCCTTCAGGGGCTGGTCGGACCCCTCTGAAGAGGGTCAGATCTGCCTAATGGGAGAATGGAACAAAGATGTCACCACAGTATTGTTTATGGTGGTGAAAACAATAAACACCTAAATGCCTAACTACAAGTCCTGGTAACTGAATTCAGATGCATACCCAAGACGGAACACTGCAGCCTTGGACAGTGGTGTGTGCTATGCTTATGATGTAATGTTGAGGAGGGAAAAGGACAAAAAGATTATATATTTGGTATAATCTATTCTATGAAAAAATACATAAGCCAAAGGAAAAACCCTGGGGAAAAACGTAAAGACGACTAGGTCATATTCTTCACTGACTCCCTCCTTCACTCACTCAGCAAGCATTCACTGAGAGCCTGCAGTGTGCTGGCCCTGTGCTAGGTGATATGGTGACAGTGACGACAAGGACAGAGCACAGGGACCAGCAAATGCGTGAATGTTACACCCTGACAAGCGCAGCGTCTGAGCAGAGCCCTGAGGGTCCAGCAGGGGTTGCCCAGGGTTCACGGAAAGGTGGGGTCTACGGCAGGACGAAGAGCACGTATGAGACCCGTGGAGTGGCCAGCCTGGGGGATGTTCAGGACACCGAGCCAAGTGCGGGTCTGCTGGCGCCGGTTCTGCTCCCACTGGGATCGCCCAACAGTGGCCACTTCTCGGGCCTGTGCATTCTTGCCCAGCCAAGCAAGACCTGATTGTTTTTATAAATAAACGATTCATTTTTAAAGTATGGCTATAAAAACTATCCAATAGCGTGGAAGAAAGCTTACAATGCCATGTTGAGCAAAGTGTTAGATACAAATAAATGGTAAAACAAACAGGGTTGGGGGCGACAGTGGGCTTTCCTTTCCATTGGCTTAGTTCCAGGGTGTGGCTGGGCGCTTCTCCAAGGCTGTTTTGTTTCTGGCTGTGGAGCATACAGATTTGGTTGTCTGTCCCTTCTGGAAATCCTACAAACTACCTAATACCCTATAATAAACCTCTTTCTGATTAATTTTTTTAAAAAGCAATAGAAAAAATTTCTATCTACCAAATAAACAAAAAACATTCAAAAATACCAAAACAATATATAAGAAAATATACATAGGTATATATGCTATAATATATCCTATACCATACAATAGTATGTATATAATACACTATATACTATAAACTGTATGTATACTGTCCACTAGAGTGATGTTAGTATTATGGAATTTAGGGTGATGGTTTTCTCTATTTTCTAATATTTTGACACCATACTGGTCTTATTTTAATGTTTTGTTTTGTTTTATTCAGCAGTTGACTGCTTTAAAAGGGAGCAATGCCCTTCCCGGCTTGTTCTGGGCTGGAATTCTGTAATGCTGTTCTCCACAAGCCAGTGGAGCTGTTTCCTGCCTGCTCCGGGAAATAATTCTGAGGTCCGTCCCTCCCCCACTCTGTCCTGGGAAAGAGAAGTCCTCACTCCTACTCTGGAGTCTCCCGGGAGCCAAGGGGCTGCATGACAGAACAGGAGCCCCTCCTGCTGGCTGCAGAGTGCGCTGTCTGTCGTGGGGGCTTCAGGGTCTGTTTCACACCACCTGGAGAGACCTGGCCTCCGTCCAGCCGTGACTGGGGTCTGCATGCCCTGGGCCACAGGGACAAAAGGGGGGCTTTAGAAGAAGGGAGGAAATGCCCAAGCACTGGGTCACATCGGCCTTTGAGCAAAGTGTGTTTCATTTTCTGTTCATTCATTCAATACACGTGCACAAGCACCTACTATGTGCCAGGCTCCAGTCTACATCAGACTGGTGGCTCTTACATGGAGGGAATTCTAAGTAGCTAAAAAATGGCTGGAGGGGCGGGTGAGACAGGAAGCCAAACCGGCTGCAGCCTGGCCTAGCCCTAGAGCACTGGGGCAGGATGCAGAGCAGGAGGCCTAAAGAAAACATCAGTCCTGGACTCAGTCCCGAGACAGCAGCCCCTGGCCATGCCCACGGCTGGATGCAGGACAGGGACTGGTGACGGAGGGTGGAGGACAGAGCGCACCCTCAGGCATCTGGCCAAGGACACAGCCGGCCATGCTCAGAGGAAGGACATCCACCTGTCTGCCCTCTCCAGCCTGCCCCGCTGTGCCCCGGCCTGTCTCCAGTAACATGTGGCCAGGTCTTTTCTGGAAGCTTAGGGCTCCTATGCTTTCTATGCATGGGGAAGACAGAGCCCGGCATGCAGCACGAGTCAAGAAAAACAGAAAAAAAGAATGAGAAAACAGCAAGTTCATAAAGCTGCCTAGCTCTAAACCTCCTTCCACCTCTATCATTGTCCCCAAATTCCTCTAGGGCTCCTGAAAATTCCAGAAACCCCCCCAGGGAGGTGGCCAGGAGGAGCTGATAGGCCCTTGGACTGAGGGTGAGAGGTGCACACTCCCCCGGCAGCCCCATGGGGGGGGAGGGTCAGACCTCACAGGTGTCCAGGGCTCCTTGGTGGCCGGGAGGGCGGGGCCGAGGCTGCCTCCGCCCGCTCTGGAATCAGGTACCTGCCACTCAGGTGTCGGTGCCGGTGCGAGAAAGCAGGGCGAACCCACACCCACGGCACAGAGCTCCAGAGCTCGCTCTGCGCCTCAGCAAAAACCAAGAGGCAAAATGACACACAAAGGCACAGGGCGAAGAGTGGGAAAGATGTGGACGTGAATCTCGTCTCCGCACACTTACTGGGGAGCTTCAGGCACGTGACATACCAGCCCTCTGAATGCTTCTGGAATGTGGCAGCAAATGAATTCGTTTACACAGGACAACACTATCTATAAGGAGCCGCCCAGCACGCCTGGCCCCCGGCAGTCCCCCAGGGCAGGCTCACTCCTTCCTCTGTGGTCAAGGGGCAAGAACACAACGAGGGGCCTGCAGAAGTGAACAAGAGAGTCCCCCCTGCAGTGCAGCCGCACGCTGGGGACACAAAGTCTTCTGCAGTCACAGCAGCACCCTTGTCCCTGAGATCCTTGGAGTCCCAGGGATACATAATGTGCTGCTGTCTTACAGAATGAAGCGGCCAGTGTGATGTGGGCGGGACGGCCCACCAGGCCTTGCCCCGCGCACCCTCAGGGAACAGCAAACATGCAGGTCTTAGGTGCTCCAGCCACCTGTGTTGTTTGATTCACACACCCTCGCCTTATGCCTAAATGTACTGTCAAATCAAACCGGAATTCACGACAAAGCAAAATAACAGAAAAAGCTTGCTGAGAAGCAGCACAGGACAGGCGAAAGTTAAGACTCTTGGGTTTGAGTCTCAGCTTAAGCACTCAGAGACGGCCCTGGGCAGGTCCCTGTCCTGGGGAGACCTCACTCGCTGCAAAATGAGGAGGCCGGGCCAGATGGTCTCTATGGTTTTAAGTACCATAGGACTCCAGGTGATACCTTTATGTGGCATCATGACACATCTCTTGTGATCAGTCTGGGCGTTTTTTGGACGTTTTCTTGAGCAGCTAATGGGCAAAAAATAGAGCAAATGGATGATCCAGGGCAGATCTGGTAACAGCCACACCACAGTGGGATGTTTCTGTCAAGCATACCCAAAGCTATTCTTCTAATGTCCCTGAACCTTCAAACACAAGCACGACTCTGGACTCCTTTGACGTGAATTAATGGGCCCCGTGAGCAGACCTGTGGTTACTTTGACACTTCACAGTGATTTCTAGCATCCCTTAGGTTCTAGCAATCAGGGCTTCCTAGCTGCAGACAATGGCATCTACTCCAAGCAGTTTAAGCAGAAAGGAATTTATTACAGGGTGTTGTGTGGCTCATAAAATCTCTAGGAGAGCCAGAGACCAAGCTCGAGTGCCCTCCAAGGGCCAGGATAGCCAGAAAAATGCCTAACTCTGCCCTGGCGCTGTCTAGTAGAAACTCTGCTGGGATCAGCACCCACCATAAGAGACCCAATTCTGTGACCCCAGCAGACCAGATACTCCTGCCTCTGTGCCTGCCAGAAGATCTTGCCTGCCCACCAAAGACTTTACCTCACAGGACCCGCCTCCACAGCCAGGTCCAGCTGATGCACGTGGCCGCTGGGTGGGACCTGTGTCGAAGGTCGCACCCTGGCTGCAGGGCAGTCTGGGACGCGTGGATTTAGCTTTCCAACCTCGACAGTGCAGGGACGCCAAGTGAGATGGGGTTAGACCGTTGCTGATTGAACCAATGACAATGTCTGTTACTGTGGCACTTAATAAAGCTCACCCCACCAGGAGGCTGAGAAGACACAGTCATGCAACTCTGTCCGGAAGGTTTTCTTCCCTGCCCGCAACTTTGAGACAGAAAGGTTTTCTGGGCATGTGACCAGTGGTGTGTTGGAGCCAGCTCACAGTGGCTTGTGAGGTTTTCAGGAATGCTATGAGCTAGCTGCTTCAACACAGACATTATTAAACACTCAATTACACAGACTTACAGTCAAATAAATTCTATTAAAAACAGGCAATAAATGCTCAAAATGCCTCTCTTCCTGATTATTCTACTACGTTTCACTATGACCTAGCCCTTGGGCATGATTCCGTGGACCGTGTCTCCTTGGTGCGAGCAGGGCTTGCTGCCGCGCACCTCTTCCTAACACCACGGCCAGGGATGTCTTCAGTGGCCTGAAGTCAGCCACGATGGGAGAATTCGTGGCAAACGCTATAAATCAGGGCTTCATTTCTTGCTTTGCTGATCATCTGGACTTAAGAAAGTGATGGGAAAAAACGTCAATAATGCAGATTAAACTGAAAATTGTGTCTTGTCTACAGCAATTACGTTGTGAACAGCACACAAACTGAGGGACTATTCTCCCAGTATTCCAAAACTCCTACATTATCTGATTTAGCAAACGGGTCACTCAAATCACTGACAAGTGAGGTTCTGACATACGTTCATTGTTCTACCTTCATCTTACACTTTATCGTAAATGCAACCATCACCCAAAATTCATGTTGGAGCCACATGCTGAGAGCCAGGTGCCAAACACTTACCGGCGCACCACAGCATTTGCCCCAAATATTTGTGAGTGCTGGGCACTGGCATAGTCAGAGAGACCCTTCCGAACGGGGAGGAAGGCCTCCAAAGGGCAGGCAGAAAGAAGAGAAAAGAGAGGGCAGAGGGGACCGCATTGGCAAATGCCAGGCAGCGACAAGACTGGGTTAGAAGGCAATCAAGAGTGCTTTGTAAGGGCTGTTTACGGGTAAGATCAAGTGGCCCAGCTACAGGGACCCACACCATAGCTCTTAGGGAGACAATCACTCATTTATTCAACAAGTGCCAATATCGGCTGGCCCTGGAGATACTCCACGTGTGGTGAGAGTGGAAAATACCTCATCGTAACAGGACCCAGGATAGAGAAAAGACTGCATTAGTGGTGAGTAGAAAATGTTGCAGGATCAGGGATGGATAGTCACTGACCATGTGCTATCTGGGGACCCTGAGGAATGCCCCTCCATTGAGGAGGTGATATTAGCTCTGGGTGTTAATGGATGAATAGGAGTTCACCAGATGAGGATGGGAAAATGGCACAGGCAAAGCCCTGGTGGCAAAGAAGGGTTGGGCAATGCCAGCAGCGAGGAAAAGGCAAAGGACAGGCACTCAGCAAGACAGAGAGCTCCACCCACTCCCGTAAATACTGACTTTCCACTCACACTAGGCCAGGTCAGACCCCACGTGAAATCCAGCCCCACTGAGTAAGGTAGGGGAGGGGAAGGGACAGGGTCAGAGTCGGAGCCGGATTTGTACAACTCCTTTCTCTGAAGAGCTCTGGACTCCTTGACACCCACTAACACTTGCGTCTTCCAGCTACTCTCGAAGGCACCTGCCCCATTTCCCCTGCCCCAGTCACAGCTCAGATGGAGGGGCTGACGCAGTCACACTATGTCCAGCCTTCCAGACAGTGGGGCCTGAAGAACAGGGGCTAAGCGCAAGGTGCTCAGTGACTCCCAGTGCAGACTCCGGAGAGACTCCACCCAGACTTCTGGGGCCAGTGGCCAAACTCATGCTCAGAGATGTCTTTTTTCACCCAATGGGAACCATAATCCAGTGCTACTTCCTTTCAGAGCTTGCAACTTTACCCCATGTGCAGACTTCCAGGGGACCCTGAGAGGCCAATTGAAAGGAGGGGGCTGCATTTGCGACCTGCTTACCCCAAACACCATCAGGGCTGCCATGCTAAGGCTTGGGGTGCAGGGCCACCTTCAGCAGCCTGCCCTGGCCAGGCTCAATGTCGCCCCTGCCACCCAGCTGGACTCTCCGCCCTTGCAGAGAGAGACCATGTCCGTGTCTGATCGATCTTGGTGGCCCCCACAAGGCATCCTGGGGGACATGTAGCAGGCTCTCAGGAAGTGTGGGCTACACTGAATGGTCCACTGGTGCCCCGAGTTCTTAAACCAGCTGATGGGAAGGGAGGATTACAAGATGTCTGTGACCACAGAGCAGACATCAGATGGTTTTGTTTGATGCTACCCTTCCTAACCAAACCCAATTTCAGTTTGGGAAATTACCTATGTGTTCCTGCTACTGGGATTCTCTGAAGCAGCTCAATCCCTGTCTTTTTTGTGGGGGAGGGGGCGCATGTGGAGACAGGGTCTTGCTCTGTTGCCCAGACTAGAGTGCAGTGGCATCACCATGGCTCACTGCAGCTTCCAACTCCTGAACTCAGGCGATCCTCTTGCCTCAGCCTCCCAAGTGGCTGGACTACAGGTGCACACCACCACGCCCAGCTATTTTTTTATGTGTCGTAAAGATGAGGTCTCACTATTGCCCAGGCTGGTCTTGAAATCCTAGGCTCAGGCAATCCTCCTGCCTTGGCCTCCCAGAGTGCTGGGACTGCAGGCGTGAGCCACTGTGCCCGACCCAATCCCTGTCCTTTTTGAGCTTAAGTTCTCCAGTGCTCCCTCTGATGCTGTGATCTACCCCGCACACACCTCAGCACACCCCTGCCGTAACCTTTTAATTAACTCCTGCTTGGCTAAGTTGACTGGAATTGGGTTTTGTGGCTTGTCTCCAAAGAAGCCTGCTTGCTACAGATGCCATAACTAGCTCACCCCAATTTGGAGTGCTGTGCCTCCAGGGCTCTACCTGGAAGCAACGATACCACCACACACACACACACACACACACACACACACACAGGCACACAGACTGCCGCCCAGAGGCACTTGGTCAGCCCTGCCCCTGCACCTATCAGCATCCAGGCAGCAGCCGCCACATTAACAGAGCACACAGGGCTCCTTCCTGCCGGCTCTGACCCGGTTGAGGGCAGTTTTCTTTCCCTGCCGCTTGGCTTGCTCATTTCTCTCCCGATCCTCAGCAGCGCCAGGCCGCTTCAGGCTCTGCAAGCACAGGTGGCCAGAGAGACAAAAGCCTGGAGCAATAAACACCTGGGCTTGACAGGGTGCGTCTGAGCTGTGCCTGGCCCCTGCCCCATGCTGGGGGCAGCCACCTCTTCACCTGGCCCTGCCCCTGGGGCAAGTGTGGGCGTCCCATCTCCACTCGCCAGAAGTGCTCACACTTGGTTCTCCCCATACGTGAATCTACTCGAGTTGCCGCTGCTGACAAATGTCTGCCAACTGTAGCTCATGTCAAGCTGCCAGGCATCCACGGGCGGGCTGGCCTCTGGCTTTGCCCTGGGGGTGCCCTTGACATGGAGAAGACATACAATGACCATATGTTAGGTGGCACCAGGAGGAGGAGGCACCCAGGGGGAGGTGGCACCACAAGGAGGTGGCACCAGGGGGAGGAGGCACCCAGGGGGAGGTGGCCAGACCTGTTGGGAAGGCCTTCATCCCCGCCCTGCCCTTCCCAGCCCCACCCTGAAGTTCTGGAAACTAGGAAAGCCGTCTTCAGGCATCCCCCTCAGCCGATGAGCGGTTCTGGTGGAACCAGACTCTGCCGATCACTCCAGAGTTGCCATTCTTAGGAAGTATTTATTGCCAGGGTCCAGCATTCTAGGAGTGGGTGCGCGCCGTGCTCACTGGGACCTCCACAGGCGTGTGACGCAGGCCTGTAACTGGCCTCCCACCAGCTCCTTCCTCTCCCTGCCCCCCTGCCGCCTACGGAGGAAGGCACGCAGCCAGGCCTCTTTCTGTCAGAAGCTCTCAAGCAGATGAGACAAGGAAGCCGACTTTTTGACGGACTAGAAGCACAGGAGAAGCTGGGGAGAAAGCAGGAAACATAAACTGAAAATGTCAGCGTGCCCACTTGGGCCAAACACTTTTGAATGGCTCCCGTGGTGAAACGGCAGGCCGGCCCTGCCCTGCGGACCACTGTGTGCGGCCCCCGGGGCCCCGGGTCCTCTGTCATTCTCGGATGCCCAAACCGTGTGCTTTCAGGGGGCCTGCGCCACGCCCGACATTCTTTCCAGATGAACTCCTCAAAGGGGACGCCACCGACAGCCCCTGTGACAACCCCGATTAATGTCAGCCAAAGGTTCCTGAAGAGGCAGATGCAGAAACACCAGAACTCCAAGGGACCCGAGCAAAGCACTACCTCTCTGAGCCTCAGTTTCCCGTGTGTAAATTTGGGCTGGGCTAAGTTACCTCTACAGCCCACCCCAGATCCACCAGTGTGTGACCAAGTGGGAAGAAGCCAACTCTCCCCTTTCTCAGAGTAACTGGTCTGTTTGAAGCGTCCTCGTTGAGCTGCCATGAGCTCACAAAAACAACGACACACACACAACTCACACACATATATGCAGACACACATATGCTCACACACAGTCACACACTCGCACACACGCTCACATGTATACATACACTCCCACATACATACAAACACTCACACAGAGACACATACATATGTACACATATATACATACACACTCATGTGCACACACACACACATAAACACATTCACACAGTTGCACACACACATATACATACACACACACCCTCATACACATACTCGCACACATACACCCCCATGCACACACATACACTAACACACACACCGCCATAGACACACACATACACTCACGCATACACACAGTTACACACACACCCCTACACTCACACAGAGATACACACACGCGCTCACACACACGCTCACACAGCATGCAGGCACGCTCACGCACTCACACTCGGTCTCTCAGACCGTCCTCCAGAGGACAGCTGAGATCCACACGCTGCCCCCAAGGCTGTACAGGAGCCCACCCCACTGTCCCCCTGGTCCCGCTGCACTAGTCTCACTGGGCTGCCTCTGCGGCTCAGGCCACCGTTGTCAACCACAGCTATGGAGGCCTGAATGTGAGAACTGCCCAGCGTGCCCTGGGCCGGGACGTGACAACCCTCTTCTCCGCACTAAAACTGGGGACACCTGGTCTCACAGCAGGAGGGCACATTTGCTGTCACGTGCCAGAAGCTTCCACACTTTATTTCACTTGATTTTCACAACAACCACGCGAGGCAGGTTCGTACCTCAATCCAAGCGCACTTCTCTCCTACCTGCCAAAGGCCACCTTGCCAAACGCAGTGCAGCCCTCCAGCTTTGTGAGGTCACTGTGGATCTGGACGGCGCCGAACACTCAGGTAGAAATCCTGCCCAGCTGCACACTCCAGCAATGCTGACATCCAGATATTAATGAGGAAGAGGAGGAGGAGGAAGAAAAGGAGGAGGGGAGATCTGAAGTGGCTGGGGATTCCCCCCGAGGGTCACTGCTGTCACATGCATGCATCAGCACTGCGTGGGGTAAGGCCACTCAGGCAAGTATAAGGACACCTACAAAACTCCTTCTGGGGCCCCACTCCGACTTCCCCCCACTCTGTCTGTGACAGTGGCCAGATCAAAGCCCCTCAAAGTGGAGAATGATGTGAGTCCAGCATGGCTTGTTCCTGGGAGCCCCTGCCAGCTCCACACACTCCTCTCCTCTTGCCTCTGGACTCCCAGCCCTTCCCCTTGTGCCAGGATCTTTGCCAGGGGCACCCTCACATTTTGGAGTCTCCTCCATGCAGGCTGAATCGGCATCTGACCCCCCAAATCTCTCAGATGAGCACTGCAGGTGTGGGACTGCACCCCAGGTCATGCCATGCCCTGGCCAGGGTGTCACTGAGTCAGGGGCCCTGACCACACACAGCAGCTCAGCACTGCCTCGCCCGTGCCTTCCTGCGGGCCTGCCCGGGCCCATGTGCCTGCAGCTCCATCTCCGTCCAGACCTCTGTGGCAGAGTGGAGCTGCTCCTTCCTCCCTCCCCTGCCACAGACACCAGCTGCCCAGACAGCGAAGGATCTGTGCAGCCTTTGTTCTTGCGCTGAACATAATCTGAAAAGAGCTCTGTGGTCCTCAGCTCTCCTCAATAGGCTCAGCTTGTCCTGGGCACTCGCCCCCAGCACTCTTTACTATGTGTCCCTCTGTCATTGTGCATGTCCCGAGAAGGACTCCTCCTGTCATCCTTGGTTCCCTTCCCTCCGACCCATACAGACACGTCTCCGTCCTCTCCCTACTTGCAAGCACCTGATTTAATCCCAAGACTCCCGCCGCCACTGAGCCCTCAGGCCAGGGATCATGACGCTGTGAACTCTGAAACTGTCTGAAACCGAGTTCTCCACATCTACAGGGGACTGTCCCATGCTTGGCCTTCCCTACTATAGGGGACACTTCTCCCTGAGGCTCCCAACCCTCCTGGGCACCACCGGGGTCCTGCTGCTACCCATCTCAGGGAGTGCTGCACCCGGGAAAGTGAGGCCTCACCCACACCAGTGTTAAAAGCTCGTGGTTCTTGGCTTACTTCCCATCCCCTGGGCACTGACTGTGGACTGATTCCTCCTTCGCCTGGGAACCACTGGCCACATGCTCCCACATTACCTGCCTGTCTATGCCGTAACCAGATCGTCCCAGGTAACCTTCAAGCCTTCCATCCACATAGAGGTTAAGAGCATGGGCACCAGGGTCAGAGGGCCTGGACTCCAGTCCGGCCCTGCTCTTACCAACCCTGCCACCTGGGGCAAGGTGTGGGTCCTCCCCATCCCTCCGTGTTCTCGTCTGCAGAGAGGATTACCCTGGCGCCCACTTCACTGGCCTGTCGGAAAGACTGGATGGACTAATACGGTTAAAGTGCCAAGGAGCCCGGCTCAATAAACGTCAGGGAGATAAGCTGTTCTCAAAGGACAAGCGGGTCAAGTCGACCTCATGGCCACCTTCCCTCTACTTGTGAGCTCTCAGGGACCAGCATGCAACAGTGTTTAATGAATGACAAAACGGCCTGGGCATTTTTCTCCTTCCGCTCCACTTGCAGAAAAAAGAACTCTTGGCAACCAACCGGATGACCTCATTTTCCTGAGAAGGCTGGAGGCACTCTCCACCCCAAGTCAACTGGCCAGCCCCCAGCTGTGCTCAGCTGTGGGTCACACACCAGATCTTACTCCCTGACACGTAGGCCCCAGGCAGTGCTTTGCTGTGTCTGCCTTTCTCTTCAGCTAAAACAAACAAGAGCAGAAAATACTTCCTGTGCCTCCAATCCTTTGGACTCTGGTCTCTAGAGAGGCTTCCCAGACCTTTTTGGAAGATTCCAGAGGATAACTATCTATTGACTTGTTTTGCGTATGTCCTGGGTTTTCCTAACAACGGGAATACACGTTTCTAGACATCCTCCTGGCTCTGGCACACTGAGAAAATTACATACTGGAGTGGCCCAGGCTTTCCTGCAGGCTGGCTGGTGGTGCCCCAGGGCTGGGGAGAGAAGGGATTCCCGGCAACCCCCACAGGCTCCACCACCAGCTATGGCTGCAGCCCTCTAGCAGCAATGCCTACTGTGTTCCAGCAAAGCCAAGTGCAGGATTCCTTGCACATAGTCAGCCCCAGGCCTGCAGTGAGGTTGGTCCTGGTGCCAACACCCCTTAGCCACGTGGACCCATGTAGGGGAAGATGGGATCCCATCAGCCACTCAGATGTCCGAGGCTCTGTGGATGCAGGGCCAATGAAAGCAGAGGGGCAGGCCAGTGCCTCAAAGGGGTCCTGCTGTGTGGATGGACAGTCAGCCATGCACATGGCCGAGGATGGCAGCAGGACACTAGAACAAGGAACAGGATTCTACCAAACACTGCCCACTGGCAATGGGCGGATCTGTGTGGCAGAATATTTCAGACATAACTTGCACTGAGGCTGCAGCAACAGGAAAGTCACATAACGGGACTGAAGTAGCCCTCACTGCTCAGGCTCCAGGGGATAACTTAGGTTCCAAATCAGCTCTGCCACTCACCACCTGTGTGATCATGGATGACCACCCTGGGCCTCAGTCTTCTTATAAGTAAGAGGGGGATGTGATCTTCCTTTCAGGAGCCTCCCAACAGGACTAAACAGGGCTCTGTGCGTGACAGATAGTAAGAGCCCCCAAAATGGCAGGTCTCATTCCTCATGTGATTAGGGAATAAAGCCAGATCCCTAAACAGTGGTCACAATTACTGTGCCAACCTTCAGGGAAAAAGTCCGTGATTACACATCAACTGCTCAGTCAGACCCTCCCAGATGCCAACGATAGCACCATCTAAGGATAGAAGGACAAGGATGTTCTTAGAGACACAGACCACTTCATGAAGGAAGATAAGTTTCAAAGCACTGAAGCCCAAGACTTATTTTTTTTTTAACTGGTGTGATTATCTCTTTTAAACAAAGGTTGCCTCTCCTAGATTTCTGAAAGAAAAATGTGCTAAGCAAAGCAGATGGATTCTATATCATTTGAAAACCTTTCACCCCTCCCCCCAGATGATACAGTGGAAGTCATGGTTAGATTACTTAAAAGACAATTTAACCCTTTAATCCAGAAAATAGTTTCACCAACCAAAGTTGCATGCACATACCTAAAATTTTTTCCAACATTCTTGATCAAAAGTGAGCAAATTCTTTCATTAAACACACTGCAGTCTTCCTCCATCATTTCTAACCTCTGTTCACTTGTGTGTGATTTAGCTATGGCCAAATTTCCTTTTCTGCAACAACTGAAAAGTTGAATTAGCTGAATTATCAATAAAGGTCACAATAAACTACAACATTAGGTTAAATTATTTCAAAGAAGCCAAAGCTTCAAGCTTTAGTTGGTAATTAAGATCATTAAAAACAAACAAGGGTCCTTTTTACAACTTAGTGTGCATATATGTATATATTAAGTATGTATGTTTGAACATATAGACAGGTATGTATCATAAAAATGTCATGAAAAAATGAAGTCACATCTGACAAGATTAAATTTTTAACAGGAATAAAATGTTGCTTGGATACAATACCTCCACTTGATCCCTCAGAAATGAGTGAGACTTGCTTGTCTAGATTTGTTCACTTACCAACATGAAATAGTTTCACCTTGTTCCTACTACCTAATTTACACAGAAATATTAATTTCAAATGCTACAATCATTTTTATAAAATAATCTCTCAAGAGTAAATATGTTACTTTATTTCTGTACATCAGAGACACTGACAAGTATATGTTCAGAAATTTACTGTGATTTTTTATTTCTACTCTCACCCAAGTGTTTCAAATGCAAAGCCCTGGCCTCCCACTGTCTTCCCACAGCCCAGAATCCTGCATTTGAATCCAGCTCTGAATACCCGGCATCTCATAGCCTGCCCAGGAGGTAGGTGCGGGTGGGACAGTCCCCCAAATCCTCCTGCAAGGTTTAGCTTCCTGCTGTGCTGTCTGTGCCCAAAGTAAAGGCAAAATGTCAAGAAAAAATTCAATCAACGCCTTTTCTCTAAAACCAGGTGTTTTCTTTCAGCTCACTCTGAAAATCCAGAAATGTATAATTTGATCATTTATATGTTTTTTCCCAGGACAGGCACTGGGCAGGTTATGTGTGCAGACCTTTGGATGCAGTCTGCTGGAGAAAGGATCTGGGGCTGATGCGGGGTTCTTGGGCTGAGAATAAGAGAGCAATAGGAGATGAACTGAGGGACCAAGGGAGGAAAGGATGCGAAGAACTGCCGTCTGAAAAGTCACCTTAGGAGAAAAAAAATCAAAGGCAGAATTCTTTTGTGCTGAAAAGAAGGGGGGAAAGGAAGAGAGGGGGAAAAAGATAGAGGAAGGGGTGGAGGGAGGAGAGAGTGAGAGAGGAGAGGGAGGAGGGGGAGAGAGGGAGAGACAGACAGAAGGAAAAGAGAAGGGAAGACGGGAAACAGCCAATAAAGAAGAGACAGACAAGAAAAAGTGAGAGATAGGAAGGAGAGAACAGGAAGAGACAAGGAGACAGTGAGGCAGGGACAGGATGGGGCTCCAGACACGGGAGAGAGCAGGAGGACGCAGGCACCAGAGGGAAGGGAAGGCCCCCGCCCCCCCAAGCAAAAGGCAGGACTCAAGCATTCTGCCCTGGGGAAAAGCTAACACAAGGGAGATGGGTCCCATCGCCCACGCGCGCTCGCGCCTCTGTCCCCGCAGGGCGCGTCTCACCTGGGCTCTCCGGCGACGGTGGTCGCGGGGCGCTAGTGCAGACTGCGGCCGCCTTGCTGGCCAGGGCCCAGCGCGCGGTCGTGAACTTGGGGTTGGCGCCCGCGGGCGGTCATGCCCCGCCTCCCCCGCTGCCCCCGCCTTTGGGGCGGGGCCTCCGCGCCCTCCACCCACAGCCGGTCGGCCGGCCTTCGGGGCGGGGCTTGAGGGGGACGGAGCCCTGCGGGGAGTGGCGCGTGGCGCGGGGGACTCACTCTCCGGGCTTGAGCCTCCGCGAGGTTCTCTGGGCTGCGGCCGGTCCTCGCAGAGCTCGGCTCCGCCTCCAGCCCCCCGGCGGCGGCTCGTGGCATGGGTGGCGCCTGCGGGACGGCGGAGGGCTTCACTTGGGGAGCGGCGCCCACTCTCGCCACGCTCTCTGGCCCTGGGCGCACCGACCTTTCCGCTCTTGGGCCCGTGGGGCAGAGGCGACGCCAGCGCAATGGTGCGTGCGTTTGCGCCGCCCAGGACCCCAGCAGCTCTCCGGGCCTTCTTCCCCCTCGCGGCTTAGCGGCCCCTGCACCTTCCCAGCGCCCGGGAGAGTCGCCCAGCCCCTCACTGGAGCGGTCCCGCTGCCTCTCTTTTCCAGGCTCCCCAGGTGTGAAGTGGCAGCACTCTGCCAGGTAAAGGCAGTTCCCTGACCGCCTGAATGTAAAGATGTCAGGGGACATGGCTGCCCGTGGAGGGTGGAATGGGACAAAGGCGAAAAAATGATGGTTCAACTGCATTAAGAACTTATGGATAACCACACGCAGAAGATTTGGACCCCACCTCTCACCTCTCAGCAAAATCAGCTCACGGTGGATAACAGACTTAAAACTAAGGCATGAAACCCTAAGAATTCTAGAAGAAAATGTTTAGGAAAACTCTTAACAGACATAGGCCTAGGCAAAGAATTTATGAGGAAGACCCCAAAGCAATCACAGCAGCAACAAAAATACATAAATGGGACCTGATCAAATTAAAAAAGCTTCTGCACAGCCAAGGAAACTATCATTAGAGTGAATAGACAACCTACAGAATGGGAGAAAATATTAGCATTCTACACATCCAATAAAGGGCTGATAACAAGGCTCTATATAGAACTTAAGAAAATTAACAAGAAAAAAATCAAACAACCCTATCAATAAATGAGCAAAGGACATGAACAGAAACTTTTCAAAAGAAGACAGAATAATGGCCAGGAAACATTATAAAAAAGTGCTCAACATCTCTAATCATCAAGGAAATGCAAATCAAAACCACAATGAGGTATCACCTAACTCCAGTGAGAATGGCCTTTATCAGAAAGTCCCAAAACAACAAATGCTGGCGTGGATGTGAAGAGATAGGAACACTCTTACACTGCTGGTGGGACTGCAAATTAATACAACCCCTGTGGAAAATAATTTGGAGATATCTCAAAGAGCTAAAAACAGAAATACCATTTGATCCAGCAATCCCACTACTAGGCATCTACCCAAAGGAAAAAAAGACATTCTGTAATAAAGACATCTGCACTCAAATGTTTATGGCATCACAATTCACAATTGCAAAGATGTGGAAACAACCCAAGTGCCCATCAATACATGAGTGGATTAATAAAATGTGATATATGTATACCATGGAGTTCTACTCAACTACAAAAAACAATGGTGAACTAGCATCTCTTATATTATCCTGGATAGAGCTTGAGCCCATCCTTCGAAGTGAGGCATCACAAGAGTGGAAAAACAAGCACCCACATGTACTCGCCATCAAACTGGTACTAACTGATCAACACTAAGGTGTTCACATGGTAGTAATATTCACTGGGTGCAGGTCAGGTGGAAGGGGAGTGGTGGGGGTGGGTAAACTCACAACTAATGGATGCAGAGCACAATGTATGGGGGATGGGCACACTTGCAGCCCTGGATTGGGTGAGACAAAGGCATTATATATAACCAAAATGTTTGTACCCCCATAATATTATGAAATTAAAAAAGAACTTTTTTATTTAAAAAAATAAAAATATTAATGCAGTGTAAAAAATAAGCCACACACTGAAAGAAGATATTTGCAACAATTGATAAAAGAATTAGTGTCTAGATTCTATAAAGAATGTTAATGAATATCATTTAATGTCACTGAAAATTAACATTAGCTTAAAGGAGCATTTGATGAAGTAAAGGACCGTAATTACATATTTAAAAAAAAAGAATGTTAATGACTCAATATGAAAGAAATAAGCACCCCAATGGTGAATGGAGACACAGGCATGAATAGGTTCTTATAGGAGGAAACATGACCAAAAATCATGTGAACAGATAACCAGTCCCATCTTTAATTAATACAATGCAAATTAAAACAAGATGTTTAATTAATAGCCAAAAATATAAAATTATTAAGTGTCATGAAAGATGTGAAGCAAGAGAACCCTAATAGTTGTTGGGATAAGTATACCAGATTTCACTGAATCTAAAAATATCAGTAACTCAAGATACTCTGTTATTCTACATACAACTCCAGAAGACGAAACAAAAAACAAGACAAAAAAGTCCCACCAACTCAATGCTTTTTATCACTTGTAATTTTTAAGGTATATATTTTGAAAGATTTCTTTTAGAGTTATCAGAGGTTTTTTTAAACCATGTATCTTGTGCATTCAAAACTGAAGAAAATATAATTGATTAAGGTTATTTCTAAAAATATTTTGTAATCACAATTTGACTTCTCTGAATCCCTTTTGAGTAAAAATTGCAATGCCCATGTTTTTTCAAACAATATAAGCTCTCTGCCATTCAAAATTTGAATAGAAGTTCTCTGAAAAGGAATTTAGAGAAAAGAGACTTTATTCCTCTGAACAGTTTGCAAACTGGGGAGTTGGAGCCTTTGGTATCAAATGAAGGTGGCTTCCATAGAACAAAGGAAAGGTCTGTCTGTTATACAGAAAGTTTTCGTCCAGATTACCTCTCTGGTCTGCTTATACAAACGAGGGCATCAAACTTTCTTAGTTCTAATTGGTTGACATTTGCTAAGCTCTGATTGGTTGACATAGGTCACAGACTATTGGTTGGTTCAGGCTTCCTAAAGGAGCTATGAATGGCAGCTATGAAAGACCCAAAGTTAAGCACTCATGTGGTTTTCTGCGAATTCACAGTATACCATATGACTTTTAGTCAGCAATAGTCACATGGCTCCAATTTGAAATTAGGCCAAGGTAGCTACTCAGGATTCATCTTGATGAATTGACTCTTGCAAGGTTCACAAAACCCTTGCTCATGCAGCAGTTTCAACATGTGTGTAAACTTTTCTACTCTCTTCCCCTTGAGAGGTGGACCTGTGTTCCCTCCCACTGAATCTTGGCGGTCTTGTGACTGCTTTGACCAGTAGAATACAGTGGAAGTGATGTGTGACTCCCAAGGTGATGTCACAAAAGGCTGTACAATTTCTGCCTTGCCCACTGGAAATACTCTTGGAACTCTGAGCTGTGAACAAAAATTCTCTAAAAAGGAATTTGGGTGAAACAAGCTTTGGTAAACAGTTTGCAAATGAGGCAGCCTCTGCCATAAATTGAAGGTGTGTTCCAGAGAACAAAGGGCAGGCTCAGGTTTTATGGCAAAATTTCCTGCCCAGGTTCCCAATCAGGTCTGTTTATGCAAATGAAGGCTTGAAACTTGCTTAGCTTTGATTGATCAACTGAGCTGAGTCAAGATTGGTCAATACAGCTAATTAGTTGATACAGCTAATTAGTTGATACAGCTGAGCCCTGATTGGCTGGAACAGGTGAGCTCTGATTCATTGGTTTCCAAGATGAAAGATAAAAGGTACAGGTTTTTGGGGACCTCAGAGTATACAGGGGACCCCTCCATAGTCAGCAAATGGTCACTTGGCTATATTTTAGATTTAGACCCCCGCAACCACTTAGGATCCATCTTGAGAAATTAACTCTTTTGGGTTCACATTTTTTCACAGAGCCACCATGTAAAGAGTCCAAGCACCCTGAAGTCACCATGCTGTTAGGAAACCCATGTCACATGGGGAGGCCACATGCAGGATCTCTGTTAACATCCCAGCTGAGCACAGCTTTTGAGTCCTCCTCCTGAGTTGCCACACTCTTGAGTGACGACAAGTCATTCCAGTCCCCAGTCACTCAAGCCATGTTGGCTGCTCAAGTCTGCCCATTGGAGGCCCTGGACATGGGGAGCCCTCCCTACTCTGCCCTGTCTGAATATCCTCAGAACCTGTGAGCATAATGAAATGGTTCTTGGGGTGGTTTGGTACACGGCAGTAGAGAACTGGTGCGTCCCTTATTCACAAGGACGTTGACAACATCCCACAGTCTTCATCTCCTTCTAGATCCTGCCCTCCCCTGGGGGACGTCAGTGTCCACACAGATGCCCTCTCCGTTTCCAGCCCTCTGGCCTCCCACCTTTTCCTCCTCACCCACGGTGACCTCCTTACCTAAGTCACCTCAGGCAGCTCTGTCACTTAACAAAAAGGCAGGCTCTGTGGGGATTTGAAGGGACACATACGAGGACATTAAGGAACATGGAGGCTTCCTCTTACACCCCTTAAAGGTTCTATGAGTCCCCCTTGGGATGGTCAGTGTGTAGGGCAGAGCTGTAGGTCACAAAGTCACCATGTCAACCTTCCTGTCAATCATAACAACAGGGAATTCTGCCCCAAGAGTGGGGGAAGGGCAGGCAGGTAGCTGGGGCAGATGTCCCGAGAGCCAGCTACTGACCCTGGTCCCTGCAGTCTGGGCAGGTACCTGGTGTTGGGCCACAGTGCTCACTTCAGAAGGGGCGTGGCCCCAAGCACAGGTAGAGGTGGCAGAGAGGGTGGCCTGAGGTGGCTGGTGCTCAGAGAACCTAGGTCCTGGCCTAGGGTCCCACGAGTAAGCTGGGGTCACAGGGACAGCCAATAAAATGGGGAGCCAGAGCCCCTGGGTGCCTGGCTTCACCCTTGTCCTGCTGCTGCTGCTGCTGCCACCTCCATTGATGCTTAGCATGGGGACCTTCCAGTACCATAGCCCTGGTGGTAGAATCATCTATGACTACCCAAACCTAGACTCCATGAACTTCCGAGAGCAGAATGAGAGGCCTGACAAAGGCCCTGAGGGGTTGAGTCAGGAGTACTGCAATGGAGCCTTTGACATCTACTTCATTGTGGACAGGTAAGTGGTCCATACGACGCTGGTCCAAGAGCTGCCATACCCTGGGTCACTACAGGCAGAACATGGCCCTAAAGAGGGGCAAGTTTGGTTTGTTGGTCAGATAGGGGGAACCAGTACTTTGTGGTCTCCTTGTCTCCAGGAGAAGAAGGGGAGGGAACAGCCACAGGGTATTTGAGTGGCTCTGTCCCTCCAGCAGCTTGGCCCGAATTTTTGTCCTCATAACCGTAAGCAGTTGCTCCTCAGCAGTTGTTTGAAGCTCACTGTAGGTTTTTGCCTCCCATTCTCAGAGATCGCTTTGTTGATTCTGTTGGGCACTCTAATAGTGTCACTGCTTAGAAAAGTCCCTAGCTTTGCAGCTTCTAAGTGCTTTTTCTACACCCTGGAGAGCCCGTGACAGTTCCTGCACTTTCAGGAACAGCTTGGTCTGTCTCGGTGTGGCCCTGGGACAGCCGGGCTGTGCATTGGGTGCCTTCCAGCTCCCAAGGAAGGAAAGGGGGCGGGTCTTCAGTCCTGGCGACATTGTCTTGGTTGCCTTTCAGCTGTGGGGCGGGACAGACTCTGTGGTCACTCTCCAGGAGCAGTGGAGCGGCTGTCAGTGGTGCTGAAGCGCTTCGCTGTACCCAGAGCCCGGCCCCTGCGCTCCTGCATCCTCAAATCCCGCCCCGCCCCGGGCTGTGGAGGAACGCAGGCATTTTTCTATCCTATTTCCTGGCCAAGGGGGGCTCCTGGAGGTTGGTGAAGCCCAGAGGCAGGTGTGTGACAAGACTTGGGTGTCCTGTGCTGCGCTCTTCCTGCCATCCCAGGTGGAGCTACCTCTGACGTTCTCTTTCCCTTGGACACTGATGCTTGGCCACCGCTCTGCTGCTCTTGGGGAAGGGGCAGCCTGGCATTGAAGGCAGGCAGACCCCACTCACCAGCCACCTGGCCTTGGGCAAGTTGCTTCAAGTCTCTGTGCCTCAGTGTCCCCATCTGTGAAAAGGGTGTCTTCATACCCACCTTGCCAGGTGCGATGAGGAAGAAGGGAGAGTTCCTAGGTCAGAGGCAGTAGCCGAGGGTGAGTGTGACGTGAACTGCCAGGCAAGGCAGTGTCACAGGCTGGGAACTCCCGGCACTGCAGGGGCCCTGTCCTGGTCCTGGCTGCAGCTCTGTGTCCTTCAGCGTCTGTTGTACACTGCAGTGTCACCTAGATATGCCAAGTGCAGTGGGCAAAGCATAGAGTTTGAGGATAGATTGGGATTCAGATCCATGGTAGCTGTGGAAATTATGACAAATTGCTTGACCTATCAGAGCCTCAGGTTGCTCATCTGTAAAATGGGAACAGTGCTGCGCACAGATTGAGATGCAGCCTTGAGGAGGCAGTGGAATGCTGGAGAGGAGAAGGTTGCTCTTGAGTATGTGAGAATCACCACACAGAAGCATGACGTTCATGGGGTACACGTTTATAGACGCAGTCGTTACTGGAGGGGAGAAAAGCTGCCTGGCAGGTTCCCCTGAGCACATAACATACAAAACACTACTGAACGCAGACGCAGAGAAAGAGCCCAGGCTAGGGCACCAGCCTCAGCTTCATAGAATACTGTCTCTGGAACTAGGACAAAAACCTTAGGCCAAAAGCCTCACATTTCCCCTCCATAACCTGGAATAGCTCCCATCTCTGCAATGCTGTGCACACTGACAAGAACAGCTGTGGATGGCAGAGACCTTGTACCTGGGCAGGTAGGACAGATGTGAGTGATTCTCACCTACATGAAAGGTGCACGAGGCCCAGCCCCCTTCACCTCCTCACTCTCTGTGTAGGGAATAAGCAGAAGAAAACAGGAACAAGGGTCAGGAAGTCAGGAAGGGAAGGGGCTGCAGCTCTCCCTGCTGGCTGCCTCATGAGGACACCAGGACAGCAGTGGCCCTCCTCTGGAAATGCCTGCTAGAAAATGCCTTCCCTGGCCAGTGGCTCAGCCTTGCAGACTGATAGGAAAGCTGGGGAATCAAGCAGTCTGAGGTGGCCATCCTCCCGTGCCTGAGGCCCAGGCTGTGGTAGGGACTGTCTCCACCTGCCTCTGTGGGCGCTGGAAGTGTGAGGGAGTGAGTGGAACCTGAGGGTGTCATTAGGAGGCTTGGCGGGTCAGACCCAGGCTTCCAAAGGGATCCCCAGTCTGAGAAGACAGGTCTGATACCCAAGAGTGCAAGAGTCCAGCAGGGAATTTCAGGCCAGGTCTGGGTCACCCTCTGTGCCTGAGGCACCTGCTTTCAAGGGGCTGTGATGGCAGGCGTGCCAAAGAGCCCCGCCCTCACCCCAGTCACACAGACAGCGGGGAATGGGGAAACCCGAGGCAAGTGTAGCACCAGGAGGGTCAACAGATCAGGATCGCCGGGGGCTTTTCCAACCGCCACATCCTACCACACTTCTCCACTCCACATGGCATGAGCAGCTGTCCTGGTTAGCCACCAGAAGTGCCTCATCCCGGGAAGCTCCTCAGTCCCAGGCAGACAGGTCTGGGTGGTCACCTTAGACAGACCACTCAACTGATGGAAGCCCCCACCCAGGATGACCGGGGTGATCACTGAGGGTGTACCCAGCCCGCAGCTGTGTTGGGGTGGGGATGGGCTTGTTAAAGAGCCTGCTGTGTGGCTGGGGACACTCTGCCCACTCCATGAATGTGCCTCATGGCCCTGACTCACATCTCCTTTGTTTTCAGGTCCAGTAGCCTGAAGTCCTGGCCTGACCTTTACACCTGTGTGCACGACATTGCAGAGAAATACGTAAAGTATGGCTGCCGTCTCCTCTGCGCTGCAGGGAGCTTTCCCTCCGGCAGGCAGAGGGCGCATCTGATTAGATTTGGTGGGCAGGGGAGTCCCTTGTCGGGAGGGAGCACAGAGCCCGGGCTGGCATTCCGAAGCAGGAGCAGGCCAGTGCGCACTGGTTCCATTGGGTCTCGGCAGCCTTGGCCAGCCCCTACCTGTGGGCCAGGGCCAACTGCAGAGGCCACCGCCTGCCCTCGAGGACCTCGCAGGCTGGGAAGGGAAGTTAGGCAGACCAGCGGCTCAGTAACAACCCTGGGTACACCGTGCTGAGGACCCAAGGAAAGGGACAAAGAAGTTGCCAAGGAAGGTTAAAGGAAACAGAGAATTCCTAGGGACAAAGTCAAGGATGGCTTCCCAGGGGATGTGGAACTTTGAACTGGGTCTTGTAGGCTGGAAAAGACATGGCAACAGGAGCCATGCAGGTGACCTGTGGTGCAGTGAGGGGTCTGGCTTGGCTGGGGCCTGGGGCCAACTCAGGGGAGGGCTGGAGCCTGAGGCTGGGCAGGTCAGCTTGGGGTCAGGGACATAAGGGCTCGTGGTGCCAGCCGAGGGCCTCTGATTCCTGCTGGGAGCCACAGGGAGCCAGAGAAGGGGAGTGACATCATCAGGGTTGTGCTCCAGGGAGAAAAGTCTGATAACTGTGGGTGACATGGGTGGTGACAAGAGCAGGAGCCGTGGGGAGCTCAGCTGGGAACGTGTGGCAGCAGCTTCCCTGAGGGCCACCGGGGGTCAGCGGGCAGGAAGGCAGTGGTCAGGGGAGGACAGGGAGGAGGTGTGCGTGGCTGCCAAGAGGGAGGATGATTTCTCCAAGATGGGGTGAAGAGACGAGGAGTTTCTCAGTAGAAGGGAGGCTAGTGGGCGGGAGGCCCTCGTGGAGGCGTGGGTCGTGTGGGTGCGTGTGTGCATCTGGGTGCTGGGAGTGCAGGGACGGAGCAGGACTGTCCTGACGCTCTCTCCCGGGGGCCCCACACCTCCAGATTCCTTCACTAATTCACCTGGCCTCCCTGCCTCCCACTCTTCCGCGCTGGGGTGGGGAGCAGGGGGTTGGTGCTCACCTGCTCCCTGGAAGCTCACTGACGCCCGCTGGGGCCTGGGCCTCTGGCTTCTCACCGGCATGTATTTCCTCCCCAGCCCGAAGCTGCGAATGTCCTTCATCACCTTCTCTACAAACGCTGAAGTCAACATCTGGCTCACCTCAGACAGGTAAGTGCTAGTGTGAACCCCCAAGGGAGTCCTGGTCGCTGGGCCACAGGGAGTTCCAGACAGCTGAGGGGTTCCCTGAGACCTCAGTGGAGATCCTGCCAGCGCACAGGGGTGGGCCATATAGGGCGCCCCTCAGTGTGCACCCTGAGCCTAGACCCGGCTCCCCCGTGCCCTCTGACCTCTGGCTGCACTGGACCTGCAGAGTCCTGTGCCCCAGAGTTCTCGGCCTCCCACCCTCTGTCCCTGCCCTCCCTCTGTCCTGCCTCCTCTCCTGGGAGGTAGCTGTGAGGATCCCTGGGCCCAGGGGGCTGGTGTGTGGGGGTTCTGGTGAACACGGCCTGTGCTGGGCACTGCTCTGTGCCTGTCCCTCTCTGCCCTGGCCAGTGGGGACAGGAGACAGGGTCTGAGCCTAGGGCAGTGCTGGGGACTTTAGTGCAGGGGAGCTTGGTCCTGGGTGGGTCCTGACAGGGGAGCCCGTGGGTGGGTCCAGAGCCCCAGGCCAGGCTGGGGTGCTAGAAGGAGGCAAGACGAGCAAGTGTTCAGGGGGCTGGAGGGTCCCAGTAGGGGACCCTGGTCTGGGGGTGGGTGTCCTGAGGGTTCCAGATGGGCTGGGAGGTGAAGGATCCCTTGGGATGCCCACATGTGGAGCTGGGTGCAGAGTGGGTGCAGCACAGAAGGGAGGTGAGGACGCTGAGCACTGGATGGGTGACCAGGCCCCTAGGGCAGCTTCGAGGGGAGTAGGGAGGGGGTGCTACTCCGAGGGCTGGGCGAGGCTTGGGGGAGTGTGTCTTGTGCTGTGGGTTTGGGAGAGAGACCTGAGTGGGCCTGAGGGGGAAGAATCAAGGACGAGGGGAAGGACCCTGGCTGGTGGCCAGAGAGCAGTGGGAGCTGGGCTGGGCAGAGCCCGGTGTGGTCCCCGTTGGGGCATGGCAGGGCCCGGCCTCCCCCCGGGCTGGGCGGGGCAGGGCTCGCAGAGCTGCTCCCTTGGCGGGTCTCTGCCTGCAGCATGGGGAGGCCCTCAGGGTCCACGCTCTGCTCAGCCTTGCTGTGCTGCCTCAGCCCGTCACATTGCATTAGCCTGACCCTGGGCCCCCCTCGCCTGTCCCAGTCCTGCCACCAGAACCAGCCCCGCCTGCCCCAACCCGTCCTGTCTGCTCTAACAGCGGCTGACAGGCCTCATCCCAGAGCCAGCCTGGGGATCAGCTCAGCTGCCCGCACGCACAGTGCGGGGTGCTCTCCCCACCTCTGGTCTTTGTGCATCAGGAGCACAGGCAGCCAAGGGGCCCCAGGGCGCTGAGTAAGATTTGCTGCTTCCTTGGCAGGATGAGGGGAGGGGGAGATGGAGTCAGGCCAGGGGTCTGAGGCCATGGGGGCTGGGTGCAGGCCTGGGGGCTTAGCAGGTGACCTTTCCCACGCTCAGCCTTTTCAAGTGAAAGATACATAGCCAACCTGAGGGTCCCTGGGGACAGGGTTAGGTTAGAGCAGGGGTTAGGATGGCCAGCCCCATTGCCAGGCCCTGACTGGCAGTTGCACACTCTAGGTTAGGGTTAGGGTTTGGGTCAGGGTTCGGAAAGCTGGTCCCTTGGGAGGGCCTGGCTCGCAGCTGCACGTCCCTGGGAAGCTCTGACACTCACCGTGGGTGGTCCAAGCAGGGCTCTTGGTGATGTCCCCCAGGCCTGCATTCCCTGAGACAGGAAGGAGCTCAGACAGGGCCAGGCCATACCCATTGACATGGGACTAGCCAATCATCCCCCAACATCCCTGCCTGCAACTGCTCACTAAATCAGAGAAAGACAAGAAATCTGCTGTCACACTCACAATGAGGAACGGGCAGGACATGGCACTTGCCCATCCAGGCAGGTGTCCACAGTGGACAAGGGCTCCAGGCTAGCTTGGGAGCTGTTTCTTAACAGTCAAACCTCTTCACCTCCCTCCGCTTTTTTATATTTTTTTCAGAAAAAGCATTCATGACCAGTTTACCCTATTGGAGGACATTGAACCTGGAGGAGAAACTAACTTGCAGGAAGGAATTAAAAAGGTATAATCCTGTAGATCTCAGAGAATCTGTTCCAGGTTCCCAGGTCTTACCGTTACTGGGTTCACCTCACTGTCCGTCCCCATATTTCTTCATTTCCTTGCAGGCAAATGAGGAGATTAGACAAGCCATCTCTGATGGTAAGTGCCTGCTGTCTGCATGATGGTGAGGTACAGGGGACAGACCGGGGCCTCAGGGAGGTCTGTGTGCAGATGCCTGTGGCTGGTGGAGCACGTGGCGCCCCTGCTCTGAGCTCCAGGCTCCTTCCTGTGCAAGGAGCGTGGCCAGTCCCGGGTGCCCTGAGAACTCCTGAGCTCACGCGTGTGTCCCTTCCCGGTTCTGAGTAAACAGGCGGTGTGGCCCTGCAGTGGGGCCAGGGGAGAAGGAAAGGAGGAAGCCGGGGGGCCCTGAGAGAACAGCCGCTTCCCCTCGCTGGCACCTTTGTCCTTCTCCCGTCCAGTGTCCTCTCCAGCTAACTTGCATCCCACCACTGTGTCTCACATGGTGCAAAAAGGCCGTGCAGGGCGCAGCCGACCCCTGTCCGTCCACTGTGGAGCTGCTGCTCCTGTCGGGAGGGAGGCGCCTGCTGCAGAAGGTGTCGGGGCCCTGTCCGGTGCGGCTGACCTGGAGTCCTGACCCACGGGGCCCAGCGCTGCCAGCAGGAGGCCCGTAGGCTCTGCCGGAGCAGGACCCCCCCCCCCCCACGCAGCCCCTGAGCCTGCTTTTCACAGGAGGGTCTGGCTCACCTCCTCTGCCCATGCTCCGGGCTTATGCTTGTGGGGTTGTGGCCAGACTGCCCTTCAGGCAGAGCGGTGTGGTGTGGCCGGTGGGAGAGGTCAGGCAGCCTGCTGGGAAGGCCCTGAACCACCTCCTCCCCATCTGTAAAATGCGTCCTGAGCTGAGGCCCTTGTCACTCTGGGAGTCTCTGTGTGGCGGGTGCTCAGGTCTAGGCTCCCTCTCCCCAGGAGGATGAGCTGCGGGGAGCACCTGGCCATGTCCTGAAGTGTCAGTGCTGTGACCCTGGCAGCCTGGGGCAGTCCTGGCGCTTCTGGAGTCACCCTGGTGCCTTTGCTGACCAGGCCACTGCTTGCTTCTCTTGCAGATGTGAAGGTGTCCAGCGTGATTATCATTTTGCTCAGTGGGAAACTGGGGCCAGAATCACTCCAGAAGACACAGGAGGAAGTGAGTGCATCCCGTCATCCCCAGCCCCTTGCTGCACGTATTCCGGGGACTGGCACTCCATGCCTTCTTTCTCTCAGCTCGCCAAGGCTCGGAGAATGGGGGCGTACGTCTACTGCGTGAGTGTGAACGTGAAGAACAGACAGCAGGTAATTCAGGACAGGTAACCAGGTGCCAGTGTTGAGCCCAGTTGGGGAAAGGTGTCACAGGCGGCTTTCCCAGGGCCACCCAGAGGGTGCTCTTCTAACTTGCCCCAAGGGATTCAGGGCACCGATGGCCACTGCAGAAGGCATTAACAGTGTGTTTCATAAATCCTCCCACAGCAGAGGGGAGGGTGGAAACTTCTCACTTGCCGAGAGTGGGCTGCTGGCAGGGCCAAGGGCTGGCCCTCAGAGTCTGCCATCCTACTGTCCCCGTGGCATGTGGGCAAGACACTGTCTCCTGGGCCTGGGGACTTGCTGTATCCTCACCCCCTGGCTGGGGCTCCAAGCCACCTCCTCTCTCCGTAGGTAGGAGCACTTGCAGACAGCCCAGAGCACGTGCTCGCGGTGGGCGACGGATCCTCTGAACTGTATGGCCTAGTGGACTCGGTGAGTGGGCTGCAGCCAGGCCGGGGGCAGCCGGGCACCAGTGCCCCGAGGTTCACACTCCCTGCCCTTCGCACCCCTCTCTCTGTTCTAGATCGGAACAAAGGCCTGTCTTGAGATTAGATCTGTGGAGCCTTCCACTGTGTGTGTGGAAGGTAAGAGCTGCGGCGTCACTGCTGTGGGCGGGGCAGTGCGCAGAGGGGTGTGTGGAGTGTGTGTGTGGCTCTGTGAGTGTGCAGACTGTGCGCTGTGTGGTAGGGCGCGTTTCTGCTGTTTGGTGTTTGCATGTGCTGTGTGATGTCTGTGTTGTGCATTTTGTGTGATGTGGGTGATATGTGTGGTGTATTTATGGTTGGTATGGTGTGTATGTTTCTGGTGTGGCATGTTTATGTGGTATATGTCATATATGTGTGCTGTGTGTGAGGTGTGTGTGGTGTGGTGTGTTTCTGTGTGTGTTGTGCCTGTGTCCATGTGTGTACATGTGTGCCTGTGTGGGAAAGTGTGTGATGTGTGCACATGTGCATGTGTGGGAAAGTGTGTGGTGTGTGCATGTGTGCATGTGTGGGAAAGTGTGTGGTGTGTGCACGTGTGTGGGAAAGTGTGTGGTGTGTGCACGTGCGCGTGTGTGGGAAAGTGTGTGGTGTGTGCACGTGCGCGTGTGTGGGAAAGTGTGTGGTGTGTGCACGTGCGCGTGTGTGGGAAAGTGTGTGGTGTGTGCACGTGCGCGTGTGTGGGAAAGTGTGTGGTGTGTGCACGTGCGCGTGTGCAACACAGAAACAGACGAGAGCAGCAGGGCCCGTCCCAGAAGCCCAGGCTGCTGCAGGACCTGGAGCGTCTCTGTCATTCACATCAACCACATGGGGGAGAGAAACCAGGCGCTTGTCTCAATGGGTGAAGAAAAGGGATCGGCACAATCCAACGTCCTCAGCACACTAGGAACAGGAGGGACCTGCACGGCCTGACAAAGGCATCACACAGGCACCAGGGCTCACAGCCCCCAGTGGTTACACCAGCGCCTGTCCCTGACTGAGGTCGGGAAAGTGACAAGGACACCCTCTCCCCAGCTGAGGCCCCTGCACCAGTGTGGGGAGCACGTCCTGTGTGGTGTAAGGTGGCGACATCCTGTGTGCTGAGCTCTGTGGGTGCAGGCGGGGCCCCCACACCGCGGGGCGTTTGTACAACTGCGGCTGCCCTGGGCGACCTTCCTCTGTGGGGACAGCGCTCAGCTGGGTGCAGCTGAGTCCAGACCAGCCGCGGGCTCTGGCCTCAGTGTTCCTAACTGGAAGGCGCCCTTGCACTAGGCTGTGGGGACAGACACACCATGCTCAAGTGCGAGCTCTGCACCCGTGGGCACGCAACCTGGAGCAATTGCCAGACGCCTGCCAGCTCCAGCGGAGCCTCCCGCGAGCAGAGATGCTGCCGCCAGGTGTGTCGTGAGATGTACAGGCCGTGCGCTGTGCAGAGGCTGGCGCAGGACTGGCAGCTGGTAGGGCCCGAGAAGCAGTAGGTGGTGCTGATGTTTCCCTCACTGCTCCTGGGCTCTGGTCCCTGTCCCTGTGCCGTGCAAGGGGTGGGGGTGGGGCAGGGGCTGCAGTGCGGGGGGGTAGAGAGACCCCCTGCCCCGAAGGGTCTCTTCCTGCTGCTCCTGCTATAAGGCAGCCTGGCCGCGCAGCCGGTCTGACGGCTGCAGCCCCTCATGTCCCCTGGACACACACAGGCCATGGCTTCGGAGCAGCCCTGTCAAGGCCTAGGTGACGATGTGAGTTGTCACTCCTCCCTCCCAGCAGCTGAGTCAAGGTGACAGGTGCCCTCTGCCCACCAGCTCAGCACACTGCCTCTGCCTGCATGGCCAGCGGTCCCAGCCCTGACCTGTCAACTGCTTTATGCAAAGCTGCCCTGCACAGGGGGACAGTCCTGTGGAGGGAAAGCCCAAGGCAGCATTCTGACCCCACATGAAGTAGAAAGAGCCTTTGCACCAAGAGACCCTGAGAACCATGGAGTGTCCCGGGGAGCCTAGGAAGGGAGGCCAGGGAGCCTAGGAAGGGAGGCCAGAGGAGAGCAGGCCGTCCCAGCTCAGCCTCTGGGCCTCCCACCCAGCATGGCAGAGGCCTCCGCTGGCCTCCCTGCCTCAGGCCTGGCCTCCAGCCCAGCCTCCGCACAGGGCCCGAGGGTCTGAGCTGACCACTTCCCTCACGCCAGCCTGGCTGGGGTGTCTGAGGCCCCTTGGCAGGGCCACCAGGCCCTCCAGGGTCCAGTCTGTGTTCTGGGCCCCTGCTGTGCAGAGGCAGGGCTGAGGGGTCCCAGGCTTTCTGCAAGCCCTTGCTCAGCTTAGGGGCTGAGCCCACCCATCCCTTGAGGCCCCCCCCCCACCACAGGACACCTCATCCAGGAAGCATTTCCTGCTTGACGGCCCTCTGACTTCCTGCAGCCCATTGCTTTGTTCTGTCAGTCTCATCAGTCACTTGTCACCCAGGATGTACTGTGACTTCTGCATGTCTGTGTCCACCACATAATGTCTCATTCAGTTCTTTGTTGACTTCCCGCTTTTTATCATGGAAATTTTCAAAGCTACCGCAGAGTAGAAAGGATTGCGCAAGGAACACCCCATATCCACCACCAGGACTTTATAACTAATATCTGACTGTGCTTCCTTTACCTCCTCTCTCTCTCTCTCTCTCTCTCTCTCTCTCCATAAATCCATCTTATATTTTGATACATTTTAAAGTAGGTTACAGTCATCAGGCTACTTCACCCCTAAACCTTCAGTCTGCATATCTATAGTTAGGGGCCTATATTTGTTTACATTTTCTTTTAGAAATGTATAAATCTTAAGCGTATCATCTGATGAATTTTGACAAGAACACACAACACCTGTGCCACCCCAGACCCTGTGAGGATGCAGAACGTTACCACGATGCCCAGACCCTGTCCCAGGAGGTCCTACCCACGTGCCCGCCAGGCAGCTGCTATTCTGATTTTTCCAGCCATAGAAAGGTTTGCCTGTTTGGAAGCATCACAACAGTGGGATGGTAGAGTAGGAGGAAAGGTCTGGCTTTCTGCCCTCAGGTCCCTGGCTCCAAGATGGCCAAGTGTGTTGCTGCAGGCTGCAGGCGGCTGCATGACATTCTTCCTCCTGGATGTGACTGGCCCAGATTGGGTGTCCCCCCACTCTGCCCCATTGGGCACATCCCGTCGTGGCCCACAGTAGGACACGGTACAACGAGGCCTTTCCCCTGAGGCCTGTGTCCAGGAGATGCTGAGCCGTGTGGCTGGAAAACCCGTTCTGTGGAGTGGCTGGGGCAGGCAGTGCTGGGCAGGGCAGGGCTAGGCAGAGGCCCTGTGCCGTGCAGAGACACCCCTGCAGCCAGCCTGGGTAGCCACTGTCCCTCCACTATGTTGAGGTTCCCCATTGGTCCATCATCCTCACTTCCCAGAGATAACCGCCAAAAACAGTTGATAATTTATACATAGATGTCTATCTACATATTCTTGAAAAAGATATTTTTACGCAAATGGGATCATCTGGTACATGACATTTTCAACCTCCTGCGTAGTACAGGTTGAGATTTTTAAATTTGAAAATTGAAATTCAAAATGTTCCAAAATTCAAAAGTCTTTGAGCACAGAACTGGTGACCAAAGGAAATGTTAACTGGAGCATTTCAGATTTCAGATTTTCAGATTTGGGGTGCTCATCCAGTAAGAACAATGCAAATATTCCAAACTCCACATAAACGGGAAAAACAAAATGCTTCTCATCCCACACATTTCGAACGGGGAGTACTCTGTCTGTATTCCATTACATGGATGGACCTACTTTATTTCTTCACTCTCCCTTGATGGATAATGAAGTTGGTTCCGGATTTGTCACTATTACTACCCATGCTCCTGCGGACACCTGATGTTTACCTCTCTGTGCACGTGGCTCCCTAGTACCCTGGGCTGGAGACCAGAAGTAGAGTGGCTGCATTAAGGGCTCACATGTGTTAAGAGCTGGTCAGTAGTGTTGTATTTCTGTCCAAGTGGCTGTGACAAACAGCATGTGGCTGTCCCAGTCCTCACCCTTCCCCAGCCCAAGGGACTTTCTTCTGTCATTCTTCTTGCAAGTTGGCAGCCTTCCCTCGCTGCTCAGTAAGGCATGGGCTTCACTCCCTGGCCTTAGGGAGCACCTGAGGATTTCAGGGTGGCAAAGCCCTGGCTGAGTTTCCCTGTGGAAGGGCCAGGGCAGGTGTCTTTCATGGACTCCTTGGGTCAGGGCCCATTCATCAAGAGGCCCCCTGAATGCTCAAGGCCCAGCCACCTCCTCTTGGACCCTCAGTGACACCAGATGAAAATTTGGCTTGGCGGAAACACAGATGTTCATTCAGACACAACTACTTCCTTGTAGGAGCCCCCCAGGAATTCAGTTTTGGGGATGGACCGCCATGAACAGTGAGATACGAGTGCACACAACCGTCTGCTCTTCCTCACTCAGACTTTTGAATGTTGCCCTTGCAGAATCCAAGCAAGTGGTTATTCATGGATACGGCTTTAATAATGCAAAGGGGAAGGACAAAGTTGTTTGCAGATTCAAGTTCAGCACATCCAAAGTCATTGGTGAGTAGCGTTCTCCAAAACCCAAAATGTTGCAATGAGCATTTCCTTGGAGCATGATGTTGACATTCAAGTTTCAGATTTTGGATCATTCTGGATTTCTGATTTTTGGGCTAAGGATGCTCACTCAACCTGTGGGTGCACTAAGTAAGATCACATGGGTAGAGCAGTTGGTGCATGAGAAGGCTTTATAATTTTTAAAATTTTGTACATTTGTGGGATGCAAGTGCAATTTTGCTACATTGGTATGTTGCATTGGGGTGAAGATCAGGGCATTGCTCCATCATTGGAGCAACACACGTTGACATTGTACCCACCAAGCCACCTCCCGTCATCCACCCCCTGAGTCTCCAATGCCCATGATTCCACACCCTGCTGTACACATTATTTAGCTCCAACTTATAAGAGAAAACATGCAGTATTTATCTATCTGTGCCTGCGTCATTTCACTTAAGAAAATGGCCTCAAGTTCCAATCATGTTGCTGCAAATGACAGGATTTCATTCTTTTTTAGGACAGAATAGTATTCCCTTGTGTATATACCACAATTTCTTTATCTAATCCTCCATTTATGGGCAATTAGGTTGATTCCACTTTTGCTGTTGTGAATAGTGCTGCAGTAAACACGTGAATGCAGTAACTTTTTGATACAATGATTTCTTTTGGGTAGATAACCCAGTACTAGAATAGCTGCATTGAATGGTAGGACTATTTTTGCTTCTTTGAGAAATCTCCATACTGTTTTCCATAGAGGTTATAGTAGTCACATTCCTCCCAACAATGTATAAAGGTTCCCTTTCCTCCACATCCTCAGCAACCTCTGTTATTTTTTGTCATTTTTAGTAATAACCATTCTGACTTGTGTAAGATGATATCTCATTATGGTTTTAAATTGCATTTCTCTGATGTCATCATATGCTTGTTAGTCGTTTGCCTTTTTTTGAAAAATGTCTATTGGTGTCCTTAGCCCACTTTTTAATAAGATTATTTGGGGTTTTTTTTTTTTTGTTGTTGTTGTTGTTGTTGTTGCTGTTGACTTCTTTGAGTTCCTTGTGAATTCTGGATGTTAGTCCCCTGCCAGATGTATACTTTGCACATATTTTCTCCCATTCTGCAGATTGTCTATTCATTCTGTTGATTATTTCTTTTGCTGTGCAGAAGCCTTTTAGTTTAAGTACTATTTGCCCATTTTTATTTTTGTTGTCTGTGCTTTTGAGATCTTAGTCATGAATTCTTTAATTTATCTTGAGTTGATTTTTGTATGTGGTGAGAGATGGGGGTCCTGTTTCATCCTTCTGCATGTGGCAACCCAATTTCCCCAGCACCATGTATTGAAAAGGGTATCCTTTACCCAGTATATGTGCTTCCGGACTTTGTCAAAGATCAATGGGCTCTAAATATTTGGCTTTGTTTCTGGGTTCTCTATTCTGTCTCATTGATCTATGTGTTTATTTTTATACCGGTCTCATGCTGTTTTGGTTACTACAGCCTTGTAGTATAATTTGAAGCCAGGCAGGCAGTGTGATGCCTCCAGCTTTGTTCTTTTTGTTTAGGATTGCCTTGGCTATTTCAGGCTCTTTATTGGTTCCAAGTAAACTTTAGAATTGTTTTTCTACTTTTGTGAATAACGATGTTGGTATTTTCATAGAGATTACATTGAATCTGTAGATGGCTTGGGGCAGTGTGATCATTTAAAGAATACTAATTCTTCTGATCCATGAGCATGGGATGTTTTTCCATTTGTTAGTGTCACTGACAATTTCTTTTATCAGTCTTTTGTAGTTTTTCTTGTAAAGATCTTTCACCTCCTCAGTTAAATATTAGGTATTTTATTTTTTTGGTAGCCTTTGTCAATGAAATTGCCTTCTCGATCTGGTTCTTGGCTAGATTGTTATTTGTGTATAGAAACATTACTGATTTCTGTACATTGATTTTGTATCCTGAAATATTACTGAATTCATTTATCAAGTCTAAGAGTTTTTTGTGGAGTCTGTTAGAGTTTTCTAGGTATAAGATCATATCATTAGTGAACAAGGATACTTTGACTTCCTCTTTTCCAATTTGAATGCTTATTATTTTTTTCTCTTGCCTAATTGCTCTGGGTAAGACTTCTAGTGAATGTTGAATAATATTGGTGATAATGGGCATCCTTACCTTGTTCCAGTTCTTAGAGGGAATTTTTCCAACTTTTCCCTGTTTAGTATGATGTTGGCTGTGGGTTTCTCATGCATGGGCTTTATTATTTTGAAGTATGTTCCTTCTATGCCTCAGTTGTTCAGGATTTTTACCATGAAGGGATGCTGAATTTTTTCAAGTGATTTTTCTGTGTCAGTTGAGATGATCAAATGATTTTTTTTTCCTTAATTCTGTTGATCTGATGTATCACATTTATTGATTTACATATGCTGAGCTATCCTTGCTTCCATTGTATAAAACCCACTTAATCATGGTGTATTATCCTTTTGATGTACTGTTGGATTCAGTTTGCTAGTATTTTGTTGTTTGCACCTATGTTCATCAAGGGTATTGGTCTGTAATTTTCTTTTTTGTTGGATCCTATTCTGGTTTTGGTATCAGGGTAATACCATCCTTATAGAATGAGTTGGGGAGAACTCCCTCCTCCTCTATTTTTGGAACAGTTTCAGGAGCATTGGTATTAGTTCTTCTTTGTATGTTTGGTAGAATTTAGCTGTGAATACATCTGGTCCTGGGCTTTTTTTGTGGGGAGGGGGGCGGATTCTTTATTACTTACTCAATCTTGTTACTCATTATTGATCTGTTCAGGAATTCTAGTTCTTCTAGGTTTAATCTTAGGAGGTTTTATGTTTCCAGAAAGTTATCCATTTCCTCTAAGTTTTCTATTTTGTGAGCATATACTTTTTCATAATAGTATCTAATGATTTTTTTTTTATTTCTGTGGTATCAGTTGTAGTGTCTACTTTTTCTGTTCTGATTTTGTTCATATGGATGTTTTCACTTTTTGTCTTAGGTAGACTTACCTAGTGATTTATCAATTTGTGTATCTTTTTGTAGAAACAACATTTAGTTTCATTGATCCTTTTTATTGTTTTTTTGTCTCTATTTCATTAATTCTTCTCTAATCTTTTGTTATTTCTTTTCTTCTGCTAACTTTGGGTTTGTTCTTGTTTTTCTAGTTCCTTGAGGTATACTGTCAGGTTGTTACAATGATGATCTTTCCACTTTTTTCATGCAGGCATTTAGTGCTGTAAAGTCCCCTCTTAGCACTGCTTTTACTGTATCCCACAGGTTTTGGTATGTTGTGTTTTCATTCTCCTTCATTTCAAAAAATTTAAATTTCTATCTAAATTTCTTTGGTGACCCAGTGATCGTTCAGGAGCATCGTATTTAAATTCCATGTATTTGTACAGTTTCCAAAGTTCCTCTTGATGTTATTTCTCACTTTATTTAACTGTGGTCTGAGCAGATATATGGTATGATTTCAATTTTTTAAAATGTGTTGAGACTTGGTTTCTCACCTAACATGTATCTTAGAGAACTGTTATTGTACTGCTGCCTATATCTTTCTTTAGGCCTATGTAGTAACATTTGTTTTGTGAATCTGGGTGCTCTGATGTTGGGTTCATGTATATATAGGATTGTTATATCTTCTTATTGAACTGATCGTTTTATCATTATACAATTACCTTCTTTGTTTTTCTTTAGTGTTTTCGATTTAAAGTCTATTTTATCTGATGTACATAAATCTGTGTGGGTACTCCTGCTAGCTTTTGGTTTCAGTTTGTGTGGAGCATCTTTTTCTACCCCTGTACTTTTAGTCTGTATGTGTCCTTCTGGACAAGATGAGTTTCTTTTAGGCAGAATATAGTTGGATCACATTTTTTACATCCAATCTGTCAATTTCTATATTTTAAGTGGAACATTTAAGACATTCAAATTCAAGGTTGATATTGATATGTAAGGTTTTGTTTCTGTCATAGTGTTAATTGTTTTCTAGGTTTTTAAATAAATTCTTTTTTTTTTGTCCTTTTTCTCTGTCTTTTTGTCTTTGTTGTTTTGTGAAATTCTGTCATGGTTGCCATTTTATTCCTGTCTGTTCCTCCTTTGTGTGATTGTTTTATAAGACCTGTGGGTTCTGTCATGTCATGTGTTTTCATAATGGTGAATATCAACCTTTTGTTTCCACGTTTAAGACCCCTTCCAGCATTTCCTGTAGCGGCAGTCTAGTGGTGATGAATGCCCTCAGTGTTTGCTTATCTGGGAAAGACTTTATTTCTCCTTCATTTCTGAAGTTTATTCTGGCATGTTATAAAGTCCTGGCTAACAGTTTTATTCTTTCAGCACTTTGAGAATGCCATCTCATTCTCTTCTGGCCTATAAGGTTTCTGCTGAGAAGTCTGATGGGTTACTAGATACTTTTCTCTTGCTAATTTTAAAATTCTTTCTTTGCTTTTTTTAACTTTAGACATTCTGATTATAGTCTGCTGTGATGAAGGTTTTTTTGTAATACATTTGCCTGGGAATGACTGGCCTTTCTACATCTGGATGTCTAACTCTCTTACTAGAATTGGGAAGATTTCAATGATTATTTCCTTAAAAAGGTTTTCTAAGCATTTTTATCTCTATTCCCCCTTGGGAACACCAAAAATTTGTAAGTTCAGTAGCTTTATGTAGTCCCAGACATTTCAAAGGTTTTGTTCATTCTTTTATATATTTTCCTCATTCTTTTTTTTTTTTATTTCAGCTCATTATGGGGGTACAAAAGTTCAGGTTATATATATTGCCCATGCCTCCCCATCCCCCCGAGTCTGAGCTTCAAGTGTGTCCATTCCCTAGACAGTGCACATCGCACTCATCATGTAGGTATGCACCCATCCCACCCCCCCACCCCCATCCACCCCAGTCAGAACTTCGGATTATTTCTAAAGACCTGTCTTCAAGTCCTGAGATTCTTTCTTCTGCTTGGTCTAGTCTATTATTGAAGGTTTCAAATGTATTTTGTGTTTCCTTCAATGAATTTTTCACTGCTAGAATTTCTCTTTTTATTTTTTTTAAGATAGCTATCTCCTTGGTAAGTTTCTCATTCATATCTTGAATTGATTTTCCAATTTCATTATGTTGGTTTTCAGATTTCTCCTCTATCTCATTTAATTTTTTTAAAGTCAAAATTCTGAATTTTTTATCTGGCATTTCAGATTTTTCTTTTTGTTTGAAATTTGTTGCTGGACAATTGTGGTCTTTTCAAGGTATCATATTTCCTTGCTTTTTCATGTTTCCTGTTTCATTGGTAGCAGTCACATCTTCAATTTTTTGAAATTGCTTTCATAGGGCAAAATTTTTTCCTGAAGATATACATATATATGTGCGTGTATATATATGTTTTTGGTTGAGTAGGACACTTCGACTTTGATTTTGGGTACCTCCCACAGTGTGATCTTTGTATGATTTCTTTGGCAGTACACAGCATCTGTGGTGTCTGTCATTTCCTCTGTGGCTTAGGGTATGGTTATTAGTTGTGATGAAGTTACTAGATGTGATGAAGTTTTGCTGGCAATTTAGACACCTACTGAGTCAGTCCTCAGGCCCCCATGGTGGCAGCAGTGGACTAAGTATGCCTGTTGGTAAGCCTCAGAGCAGCTTAGGCTGGCAACAGTGCTAGTGGGTCGTAAAGGGCCGATTCTTGGGCCTCCAGGCAGCTGGCTCAAAAGCTAGTAGTGGGAGCAGTGTGCTGGGTATGTGGGCAGCTGCTGTGATGTGGGTGATGTCAGGAGCAGTGACAGAGCAACCCCCTGGGATCCCCGTAGTCCGTGTTGGTGTTGCTGGTAGCTGTGATGGGTTGGAGGGATTAGTCTTAGTCCCACAGCCTCCCTTAGAAGACCAGTGAGAATTGTACTAGGGGTGCATCAGAGTCCCGGCTCTGCCCTCTCCCTCCTTGGTATGAAGGAAGTTGCAGAAATATCAGCCCAAATTTGGCATAAGGGCAGGAAATAGACCGGTGTTAAACTCTTAAAATGGTGCCAGCTGTGGGACTGCAACCAGAGAGGGCAGAGTCTCTCTCAGGCCAAAGTCATTGGCAAGAAGCTGTGGGGAACGTGGTCTGCTTAAGTTTTAGTCTCACAGAAGTCCACAGCAGGGCAGTGGGAATCATCCCAGAGGGGCCATGGAGTGCCCAGTCTCCCCTCCCTCTCGTCAGTTGGGCTGCGGATACAGTGGTGACAGCCTGGGCTCAGCCCAAAGGCAGGGTGCAGCCCAGTGTTCAACTCTCAGAATGGTGCTGGCTGTGGGCCCATGACCAGAAATGACAGGCAAGGAGTGTAGGCAAGATTCCATGGGGGGTGGGGTCCACTTGCACCTCGGTCTCACAGGATCCTATTGCAGGGAGGCAGGTATTGTCCTAATAATGCATGAAAGACCCTGGTTTCCCTGTCCTTCCTCAGCAAGATAGCGGCTACACCCACATGAGCCTGAACTCAGCCCATGGGCAAGACACAGCCCTCTGTTAAACTCTCAAAATGGTGCCTTGGGCCTGTGGCCAGAGAGGGTGTGGCCCTTCCCAGGCAAGCAGCATGGGCAACAAGCTGTGGGCAGTGTGGTCTGCTCACATCTCAGTCTCAACAGCAGCACACAGCAGGGTGAGGGGGACCTTCCTCGGGTGGATGAGAGTCCCCAGTCTCCCCTCTCTTCTGAGACCGCAGAGGCCAGTGGCTGTATCTGTAGATGCTGGGTGTCCAGGCTGTCAGAATGGCCCCAGCTGGAGGTGCTCTAGGCTTGGAGGCCTGTGGATTCCATTTGAGTTCCCTTTCTGGAGCAACATCTCTGCACAATCTCTAAATGGTTCCCTGTATGAGTCCCGAAGCCTGCCTGTGTCAAGGGATTCTCCCATAGCCAAGATTGTAAAAGCCCGTTAGGAAGTGTGGGACCCTGTGCGTTTCTCTCTTGTTGTTTCCCTGAGTCCAGGAGCTTCTCCCAGCTTTCTTCCAGTCCCCAGCCAGCCAAGGTGCTGTGAACCCTCTCCTTAATTACTTTCGGTGCATTTTGTCACTTAGCCGATGAATCCTAGCTTTCTGTCCTAGACCATCTGTTAAAAATGTATCTACTTAAGGCCGGGCGCGGTGGCTCACGCCTGTAATCCTAGCACTCTGGGAGGCCGAGGTGGGCGGATCGTTTGAGCTCAGGAGTTCGAGACCAGCCTGAGCAAGAGCGAGACCCCATCTCTACTAAAAATAGAAAGAAATTATATGGACAGCTAAAAATATATATAGAAAAAATTAGCCGGGCATGGTGGTGCATGCCTGTAGTCCCAGCTACTCGGGAGGCTGAGACAGGAGGATCGCCTGAGCTCAGGAGTTTGAGGTTGCTGTGAGCTAGGCTGACGCCACGGCACTCACTCTAGCCTGGGCAACAGAGTGAGACTCTGTATCAAAAAAAAAAAAAAAAAAAAATGTATCTACTTAAAATGCTGGTTCTTGTCCACGGAGGAGGCATATACGACCTGCATCTAGTCAGCCATCTTAATCCTTCTCTCATACTTTTAAAAAATCTGCTATAATTTGGCGACTGTCAGGCACGAGGGGCACTTCTACAACAGGGGAGTGGCCTGAGGAAGCACACAGTGCAGCGGTGGCTGAGGTGGGAGTGCTGCCCCCGAGTGCCTGGGGCACAGCTGGACTTCCAGCACCCCCCTCAGCCTCCTCACCTGGCCCCTTGGTACACTCTTCGGATCTGATTAAATTATGTTCCAGGACGTTTTATTCCAGGGCCGTCTACTGACCCCAGAATGACCCCTCTCCCCCAGGAGGCTTGTTGGCCATCTCCCCTCCTGTCCATGAGTGCAGAGAATGGGGCAGGGGCCGTCACTGCCACGTTCTCACTCGGCAGAGCCTGTGGATGGTCTCATGGAATTAGGTTTTCACTGGAATGTACTTTCTCAGGAGTGGCTGAAGGACTGAGCAACCCCTTCCTACAGAGAGCTAACGTTTATTGAGCACTTCTTGTATCAGACACTGGGCCCAGTGCCCTACGCACACCGTCTCTGTGAATTCTCCATCCTCTGTGCGGCGGAGAAGCAGAGGCAGGGCTGATGGAAGGGTTTGCTCAGGGCCACACAGCTCCTGGGCAGAGCCGGAGAGCAGCCCCAGGAGGTCTGTCTGTCCTGTCGGGTCCTGCTGCCTCCCTGAGATGAATGTTTGGGGAAGGCAGGGCCCTGCCCACCCCCAGGAAGGGTGTCCAGGTGCTGCTTCTGCCGGCCCGTGGGTGTTCTGGTTTCCTGTGGGTCCCAGCCTTTCTCTCCAAGGTGGGCCAGCACAGCGTCTCCCTCCGGAGAGCCCTGCAGCCGTCCTGGTGCCTCTGCGGACGGCCACTGTGCTCCTGGGCCGTGCCTGGGCCAGGAGTGGCCGAGCAGGCTGTGAATGGCAGGGAGCCCAGATGCTCTGATGAGGACTGATTTTGTTGTTCCTAACTACATTCTCCTCTGATGAAAACACGCAGGAACATTTTAGAAATAGAGAAGCACAGTGAAGACATATGTAAAACTCGCGGCTTCCATATGCTTCATGTTTTCTGTGCTCAGGATGCCATGCTGGTATAATTTAAGAGGTTTTCATATGACAACTGAAGTGTTCTGTTTCATCAGTTGATTGGCTTGAACACTCTTTTCCCCGCAGCCAAGCGTTGCTGGGCCGCTGCCTCACGCGCCAGCACTGCCCTCACCTCCACATACCTGCACTGCCCTCACCCCCAGGCACTTGCACTCCCCTCAGCTCCTCCTGCCTGCACGGCCCTCACCTCCACGTACCTGCACCAGCCCTCACTCCACGCGCCTGCACCGGCCCTCACTCCACGCGCCTGCACCGGCCCTCACCTCCACGCGCCTGCACCGGCCCTCACCTCCACATACCTGCACTGCCCTCACCCCCAGGCACTGGCACTCCCCTCAGCTCCTCCTGCCTGCACGGCCCTCACCTGCACGTGCCTGCACTGCCCTGAACACCCGCCTGGAAAGTCAATTTCCACCTCCTGGGGATTTTTTCCACAGTTAATTTCAACCATTTGCCCCTCAGAGGCAGATCCTTCCCCCAATCGATTTTTGTGTCTAGGCCTCCTTATCAGGGTCTGTGAAGGAGTCGAGCGGTTCTGAAATTCATGGCTAAGCTGATGATTGTGTTCGGGTCAACACACCGCCGGGAGGAAGTGAACCCTTGTGTGCGGAATAGCGCTGACCCAGATGAGAGAGAGAAAAATAAGACAAAATACTTTTATGTATAAAATGACATTGCTATTATAAAATTATATTTTAAGTTATAAATTATTGTAATTATTTTAAAATATTAATTATAATTTTTATTATAAAATGTATACCTTGTAAAAAATGGGGAAAGAGAATAAAAACATTATCCCCAACCCAAGGTGAAGAGGAGTACCGTAAACATTCTCACATACAACAGAATGAATTTAATTTCACTTGAATATGACAGAAGAACAAGAGATGAACTGGAATTGAAGAAACTGTGGGGCATCACAGAGATGTTTCTGGTCTCCCGAGACGAGCACCTGCCCCTTCCCCTCCGTCCCCCCTCCCCGCTGCTCAGGCACAGCACTTGGCACTCTCTGCCGTGTGTTTGCTCATTGTTTTTATTTGCTTGTCTGTCTCCCCTGCAGTCCCTAAAAGGTAAGTCCCTTGAGAGCAGGGACTCTGCCTGCCTGGCTCCTGTCAGACCCCACAGCTCTGCACAGGGCCTGGGGCGTCCTGGGTGCTCAGCAGGGGTCTCTGCACAGGGAAGGCAGAGAGAAGCTGGTGACAGCCCAAAGTGTCAGCTCTGCCTGCCGAGGGCAGGTGGGGGAGGGGAACGGCGGATGGACATGCGCGTTGACATCCTTCCCATGTCATTTCCTTTTAGATGAAAGACCAATCAGTATGGGCGAGACTTCCATCATTTGTCCTGGACCAAACATAGAAAATCCTGGAGAGTGAGTGCCCCTGGTAGGGGACCTAGTGGGCAGGGGATTATGTGGTCAGCATTTGCCACCTTACCGTACACAGAATGTGTCTTTCTGTGGGTGGACTAAGGGTACCCCCCCCCACCTGCCCTTGTTGGCGACTTCCAAGGAGTCAGGGACATGTGGTGTCCCAGGGTCTACTGAGGAAGGCCGGAGGCAGGATATGACATGTCCAAGGAATGGTACATTTGCTCCAGGTCACTTTTCGAATCGAAGCAGGCACACTAAATACAGAAGGGTCTGGATGGTGACACCAAGCAGCCCTCCCTGGTCACGTAGCCCACAGTCATGATGGCATCAGACCCCATGCAGAGCTTCTCCCTGCGTGACCCATACACCCTTGACCTTCAGTGCTGAGGCTGACCTCTTAGTGCTTGGCACTGACCTCCCATTCCCAGTGCTGTCGCTTTCTGGGGGCCCCCAAATGCTGATGTTCAGAGTCATTACCATGAGCAGAGCTGTGTGCTATGGTTTGAGCCAAGGGTACGAACTTGGTCTCTTTGAGCTGGTTCTCACCATCTGCCCTTTCTGTGCTTTAGGCAGGTCTTTGTTGAAGCAAGCCTGACCAATGGCAAAAACTTCCTCTCCAATGACCTTAGTATAAGGAGCACCGCCTGTGTGAGTACTGCGAGTGGGGTGGGGACAATGTATCCACCCCCTAGGCTGTCCAGAGCCCCAAGCACTAGACAGAGCTACAACCTGGAGAGGCGGAGAGGCCAGAGAGGACAGTTGGTTCCCGGCAATCCCAAGTAGCTTGAGCACACAGGCCCCGGGCGCGTCTCCATCCTGGCTTCCACCTGCAGCAGGAGCGGGGCTGGGAGGCTGGCTGCCAGGTGCCAGAGTCCAGGACCTCTAGGGCACCCGGGCCTCCACGGGGGCGTCCCAGGCACAGGGCATCGGGAGGATTCCACTGGCTGCAGTCAGGGTGTGTGTGACTGAGTCGGTGCCCCCGCTGCCAACCTGGCCCACTCATGACTCCCAGTCCCCAAACCTGCCTGGTGAACACCTGGTGACCACCTGCTGTCACTGTGCAGGGGCCTCAGCCCCTTTCTGCCTCTCCTGTTTTCTCGGGCTCCTGAGCCGTCCCTCTGCTCACCCTCTGACCCCTGCAGTGCGTGTGTCCCCTGCCTTGGAGGGGAAGCTGTCAGGTGTGTGGGCCGGCTCAGCGCAGGAAGGGGCTCCTGGGCACGAAGGCGCTGCTCCCAGGTGCCTGCTTGTCAGAGCTGCACGTGACTTGTGCACCTGGCCCAGGGCAGCATGACAGGAGGACGTGCCGGGGGCTGGGAGGGAGGCCTGAGCCTACTTGCACCGCCTGTGCCCAGTCCCAGCTGGCGAGGACCCAGCAGAGCTGGCAGTCCTCCCTCTGGGCCTGCCGTCACTTGTCCCTGCACATGCACGTGCGGATCAGCAGACGGAGCACACATGGGCCGCGGGGAATCCGCCCGCTGGCAGCCCGGTGGCGCCAGGCACGTGTAGGCAGGACCTGGGGAGCAGCCCTGGGCTCCAGCCCAGCCAGCGGCCCCGCCCCCAGCCTAGAGGGGCCTCTCCTTCAGCAGCCTGTGCTGGCACGGGCCCTGTCCCCCCGTCCCCTCGGACTCAGGGGAGGACTGGGCAGCCTGTGTTCCCACGGGTGCAGCCCACGCTCCCTCTATGGGGAAGAACACCCGGGACAATAGTTACTGTTGCTCACGCCCCACAGGGACCTGACCTCTCTACACCTCTCACCTGCCCACCAGGGGGGACGCTCCTTTCTTCTGTACAGGTGTGGACACTGAGGCTCAGAGCCATGAGTCCGTGTGCCCAAGGTGGCAGAGCCCGGCCTTGGGGAGAGAGGCTTGGGGGAGGTGCATGGCGTCATCTGCCCCTGCTCATGGCCTGCACCTCTCCTGGCCCCAGCACCCGCCCCTCACCCCACTGCGACTGTAGGTCCTGCGGTCCTCACCTCGGCCCTGTGCTGTCAGCCGAGGTGTGCAGCGAGGGTGGCTCTGTCAGACCGGGGAGTGTCCCGGGCCTTCTGGGCAGAGCCTTTGAGCAGAGCCAGAGGTGGGGCCTGCAGGTCTCTGGGGACCAGCCCCAGCTCCTGCCCCGCTGTGGCTCCTTGAGGTGGGGCTGTTTGGGGATAAGGGGTAGGGGCAGATGGGGCCAAACAGGCGCTCCCCTGGCTGCTGACATTTGTGCCGTTTGCCAGGCATCGTCTGTGGTGATGTCTTTCTCCTACAGAGCGCTGGCCCACCGCGGAGCCCCCGTCTATTACACGATGGTGGTTCACGGCAGTGGGTTCATTTTGGCCCACCAGAGGTGACCGCTTTCCGAGAAGATAGTGCTGCCACACAGGACACTGAGGAAGCAGAGTACACAGATGAAGGAGATGAGTCTGGCTCATCGCAGGGCTGGAAAGGCAACCCTTTATTCCTCATCCTGCTCCTGGTGTCCCTGCTGCTGATCCCACTGCTGGCGCTGGGGGTCTGGTATCTGTGTTGCAGGAAGGTAAGTGCGCCCTGTCCTCCCAGCCCTGGGGCCCCCAAACAGGCCCACCCTCTGAGGAACACGAACACGTGACGGCCCCACCATCCTGCTTGTGGGCAGGTTCCCACCCACTCCGAGTCATCACATGAGCCAGGAGAGGACACACTCTGTCCCCACATTCCCAGGCGACAGAGACCTTCGGCTTCCGTGAGGCCTCAGCCCAGGCTTCGTGGCCCAGGATGCCCTGGACATGGGGCCAAGACCTGCCCTGGTCCTGAGAGAAGTGACGCCAGCCCCTGGAACAGGGCTGCCTCACACAAGGCCGCCTTCTGGAAGCCCCGGGGGGAGAACAGGCCGGGAGGGGGCTCCGTGTTGAGGGAGGAAGGGAGGGTCCCACATGAAGCACTGATGGCTCCGAAGGCAGGACGGGCTGACCGGGGAGGGACAGTAACCTCAGGTCCGGCTGTGCCTTAAAACCCAGTGTGGATCTCTGCCCATTTCTAGTGCCTTCCCCATGCCTCCCTCCGTCCTTACTAAGCACCAGCTCATCCTGGGCCCCATGCGGGGCTGGGGAGGGACAGAAAAGAAGCCCCCAACATTGTTGCCTACAGGGGCTCACGGTCCTGCCTCTGGTCCGGGCTGCAGGGTGACATGTCCACTGCCATAGCATGTGGCCCATGCCCTGCGTGAAGCAGAGCCCGAGCAAAACGGCAGACACTCGCCCGGGGTCGGCAGGGGAGGCAGAGGCGCTGGGAGCTGGGTGGACAGCACCCACCCAGAGAGCTGGAGAAGGCAGAGGACAGAACAGAGGGACGCAGGGACGGGGCACGGCCGCAGAGACCAAGCAGGTCCCACCTCTGCACAGGAGGCAGCGAGGAGAGAAAGCTGCAGGGACCAGGAGAGGGACTGGTCCCTGAGGGCTGGGAGGTCAGGGACAGAGAAGTTCTCCCAGGGGAAGGGCAGTGGGCCCTGTGTCCTCCTCCCCGTGTGGGCTCTGGGCTGATGAGGGGCACGTCCGGGGCTGGGTCTCTCCAGGGCCCTGGCCCGTAGCCTGGCGGATACCTGAGGACGCCAGAGCAGGGGTGAGGGACTCCGCTGGGGGGCGGTGAAGCCTGCTGGCCACAGCACCACAGACTCGGGCCCCCAGACTGACACCCGAAGCCAGCGTCTGTCCTGCTGCTCCAGACCAGGGTCCCGTCTGTGTGCAGGGCCCAGGCAGAGCCCACCCCACCCCCACCCATCCCACATTTGTCTCTTTTGAACATTCTAGACCAAGGAGCCCCAACCTGCGCAGAAGCCAGAGAAGGTAAGTCGTGGTTCTGGTCCTGACACTGTGGCCTGAGGAGGGCGCTGCCCTTCACTGGGAGGCTCCGTGAAGCCTGTGTCCCTGAGCTCCCACCTTTCTGGGCAAAGAAGAGGGTCACAGGGGGGCAGGGCAGGGCCTGGGGGTGGCGCGGGACTCTCAGTGATGTCGCCTAGACAAGGCCCTCCTGCTCCCAGCACCACCTGCCATGAGCCTCTGTCACCGAATGTGCCGCCTGGGGCCCCAGGTTCAGCAACTGCCGGGGTCCCTGCTGAGATACATGGGGCTCTAGTGTCATCCCCAAAGGGCTGTGGTGGGATGTGAGAACCCAGGTGAGCCTTGGAGAAGGAGCCTCCAGTTTTGGGGACCTGGTCCCAGCCCGGGCTCTGCATGGAGGTTTGGCCCCGAGTGTTGTGTCTGATCCCTGTCTCCCGGCAGGGCCGAGGGCTGGCTGGGGTCAGCCTCGAGGGACTGCAGGGCTGAGGGGGTGCGAGGGACACCCAGCCCCAGTGAGCACAGGGACCAAGGGCGGGAGCCTGCTGTGGCTCACCTGGGCGGGGGACACCCCAGGGGCCGTGAGTGGCTGTGGAGGGTGGCTGAGGCAGGAGGCCCTGGCCTGGGCTGTGGTGGAAACAGGCCTGACTGCCCGCGCTGCCTCTGTGCTGGGCCGTGGGCCTGGGGAGGCTGCGCCCGCAAGGGCAGAGCAGTGGGCGTGGGCAGTCGCTGCACCTGCTGGGACCGCCACTCGGCCTCCAGGACAGGCTTCCGCCAGCATGGGTGGCCGAGGAAGCACCAAGCGCACGGGACGGAGTGGCTGGCGTTTAGGGGAAGAGCCATATTCGCAAACCTGGAGGAGTGTGCGTGTTTCTCCCATGGAGGACGCTCCCCTGTGGCGGGTGCCCCTCACTGGTGCTTTCATTCAGGGACAAGTGTCTGCTGAGGAGCCAGCCCTGTGCCGGGTGCTGGGGCCAGGGACCCCACGTCCCTGCTGCCCACAGTCTGCCAGACAGGGAGGCAGACGGCTGTTTTTCTCCTTCTAGGAGGTGGAACTGGAGTGTCTGCCGTTAGAACCCGAGACTGTACCACAGCCACCTTCATGCTCACCACCGCTGCCGCCACCACAGCCTCCTGCCTGTACGCTCCCCACAGTGATTGTTAGCTGCTGTGAGAACCAAGGAGTGTGCAGACTGTGCAGGATGAGAATAAGGAAGGTAAGAAGGACACTTTGGGAGGGGCTGTGACACCTAGGCTGGGACAGGGGAAGGAGGGGGACAGCTGGGTCGTGCCTGGGCCCAGGAGCTGAAAGAACACCAGAGGCCTGGCCCTCCCTAGTGGCTGCGGAGGGCAGGTAAGAGGTCTCCTGTCCCCCCAGCCCCAGGCCTGTCCTGTATAAGAAGCTCCCCGTTTGGAAGAATTCACAGGTTTCCGGACGGTGGCAGTTGGTGACATCTGGCCAGTCCCTGGTTCTCACAGAGGTGCCATCAGCTCCAGCAGTGGTTTCAGTTTGAAACCACCTTCCTGTAGATGTATGAGTCAAACAAACTGAGTCACCGAGAGGCTTGTGTAGGTCAGGAAAATGTCAGCCTGGAACAATCTGTTTAAAGAGAGTTGATTCTGTCACAAAGTTTGAGGCTGAGCTGACCAGGAGGCACCGACTCCAAGGCATGGACGTCAGTGTTTCAAAGTATAGCGGTTTGGGATTGTTCATACAAAGTTCAGGGAAGTTTAACATACTTTTAACATATTTCATGTAAATCTTAATGCATAGTTACAGGTTCTGATTAGCTGAGATCCTCTTTCTCTTTCGGGAAAGGTGGTGTGGGGAACATGTCACCCCGGAGGTGTAACTGGGGCCCATTTGGCCTGAGGCACGCACAGGACAGCAGAGGAGGCCGAATCTCTCAGGGGGGCAAGGGACTGGAAGGCAGGCGGTCTGCTCTCCTCTCTCCTGGTCACTCACAGCACCAGAGCAAGGAGGAAGAGAGTTAAGCTATCTTTTAAAAAGGAGAATAGCAAACATGCTAGGTGTCGCAGTCTCCAGGGCTTGATTTCCCCCGTGGCAAAATAAATCTAGAGGGTCTTGAAATATAATTTTTTAAAATAAAAACAAAAAGAACCAGTTCTGAGCTATGTACTTACCACCATGAAAACTCTCCATAAATGCTGGTGGCACCTTCCCGCTGGAGCAGCAGGGTATTTAAGCAAAGTGAGGAAAGTGCTCACCCAGTGGGCCTCGTCACCTGCTGAGATGGGGTGACAGGGGCTGCAGGGAGGAGGGGTGGAGATGGAGACACAAGGGCCCTCACAGGTTGCTGTGCAGGAATTTGAGCCCTGGGACCCAAACAGGACCCTGAGGAACCCGCCTTGCCCAGGAAGTCCCGTGGCGTCTTTGGGGAGGGGGAACCAGCCAGGCAGCAGCCATGGGGCCCCCAGATGGGGAGGGAGAGGCCCCTGGGGGGCCGGTGGTGAGGGGGAGAGAACTCCAGACCTCCAGCCTGGCTTTGCCCTCCTCCTTCCTGGGCCAGGCTCTGACCCTGGTCTGATCTGCCGCTTCCTGCTGGGAGCCTCCAGCTCCTCTGCCACCCCAGAGGGCAGCCGGGACGCCAGGCCTGCCTCTCCCCTGAGTGTGGGGCACAGAGCAGCCAGAGCATGCCCTCCAGTGGGAGGAAGTCACCTGCCAGCGGCTTGTTCTGGCTTGTAGGGCACGGCCCCTCCCCCACCCCCTCCAGGAAGGCCAAACTGCAGAGCCCTGGGGCCGTGCTGCTGCCCACGGCTGCAGGGCCACTTACGGACTGGACTCTATTGTCCCCTTCTCTCTGCCCTGGTCTCGGGCACTTGGCCCCCTAAGCAGGGCACAGTCCTTTCATCAACCTTCCGCTCGTGTGCCCCCTAAAGCAGCCTCCTTCCCCTGCCCGAGTTCCTGCCAGGGCCTGTGCCCACATTCCCCTCCAGGACCTCTGCTGGGCCACCACCTGTCCCTCCAAACTTTGGACTTTTCCTCTGGATCTGCCCCTGGCTTCTCCTCCTCCTACACCAAAAACACTGTTTTGTGCCAGATTGCAAACCTCCCTGTGACCCTCGGTGACCACCCCTCAGCACACCAGGCCCCCAGGGCCCCTCCCCAGGGGAGCCTGGAGCTTTGCCTTCCCGGGGACAGAGCTGTGGGGAGTGGGTCCTGCCGCCTCTGGGGCAGCGTCCAGGCCGTCTTGCTTCCTCATGGCCACGTTGCTTTTCAGGACAATCTGGGTGCCTTGTGCTGCCTCGCTCAGCCCAGCTGCAACCAGGTGCCGCTGATGTGGTGTCCACGCAGGGTTCAGGTGAGCCGGGCACAGGGACCCTCCCGATGGGCAGGAGGCCACTGCGTTTGCCCTTGACAGTGGTCCTCTGGGACTGTGGCTCAGAGAGCCATGTCAGGGCACCTGCCAAGCAGGAACACCCAGGACAGGTGGAAACGGTGCCCGTGGGGCCCCCTGACCGTTTCTGGATAAGGCACCCTGCATTTCCTTTGCTGGTCCCCGGGTGCCAGGGGTGCTGGTGGGTGTGGTCGACAGTGCGGTCTGGGCAACACTGACTGGTTCTAGAAGGTGGTAAAGAGTCCCTCCTTGTGTCATCGCCTTGGGGCCGTGTGGAGAACCAAAACTGTTCCAATAGTTCTCCTTGTGACTTAATGTTAATGGGGACTGATACTGATTGGATGCCCTGTGGGCCAGTTGCTGGCCTCAGAACCTTCCATGTGTTCACTGCTTTATCCTCCCAGTGACTGTACGAGTAGCTGCTACTGTTTATTATCCCAGTTTGCTGAGGGGGACCGAGCACAGAGTTCTTGAGTGGCATGTCCCAGGTCCTCAAGTCCAGGAGTCGTAGAGCTGGAGGTGAACCTCGGCAGGGCTTCTGCCCTTCATGCTGCCCCCCCATTGGGTCAGCACTTGGAACCTTGTGATGGTTACCCCAACCCCAGAGGCTGCCCTGCTCAGGCCCTGGGGCCCTGGAGAGCCAGACTCCTGGCTGCAGCTGGGGTGTATCTCCCTGGCCTTTCCATGGTCCAGCATTTTGCAGATTCCACCAGGGCCTTGGGTACAGTCTGGCCCTCAGGGTCTGTAGTGAAGGCTGCACTGGCCACATTCTCAGGACAGAGGAGAGGACTGGCTATTACAGAAGACCCTCCCTGTGCCAAGGCTAGAAGCTGAGTAACTCCCACAGGGTGTGAAGAGGGGACTTTAATCTCCCCCCAATAGAGCCACCCCTGTGAGGCCTGGCTATGGCCTGGCACATCCTGATGGTCTGTCCTGGCTCTGGGCCCAGCCAGTTCTTGGTCAGAAGGTTGGTGGTGGGTGGAGTGTGCTGCTGAGCCTGTCCTGAGCTCCAAGTAGAAGTGGAGAGAAGTTGTTCCTGTGCCTCCAGGCTGACGTCTGAGCCAGGCTCTGCTCCCTCTTGTTCTGGGCTCAGCCCTAGCTCAGTGTGTGACCTGAGACAGGGAGGACCAGGGCCCTGTGAGGTAAAGGAGCCCCCAAACTGTGCCAGGAGACAGTAAGAGTGGGGGGCCTCTGTCTGAGTTTTGTGTTGGGGAAAGGAACTCAGTTCAAGTGCTCTGGGGCTTTGGGACTAGGGCGCTTCCTCCCAGCCTGGCTTCAGGGAAGGTAGCTTGCTAGAGACATCATCAGAACTGCAGCTGGCTCAGAGGATGCCCTGCAAAATTGAGAGGTGAGGAGGAGCGCACTTGAGGCAGAGGAGTGAGAGAGGGTGCTGGGGGCATAGCCAGGTCTTCTAGTAGCCCATGCTGTGAGTGCCTCGAGGAAGGGTAGTGACAAGCCCAGGAGCCTGGTGAGTGGGGAGGTCGGGTGTGTGGGGTTGGGTGTAGGAAATGGATTCTCCCAGCACTGGGGAGCATTACTAAAGGATGTGAGCTGAAAAGGAAGATGGCTTGTGACAACTGGATTTTGAGGTAGGCAGAGAGACCAGGGAAACATAATTGAATCAGCCTAAGAAAGGAGCCTGAAATCCTGAATAGTCAGAAGGAACCCCGGTGGGTGAGAAGGAGGGTGGATGGAAGGCTGCTGACACAGATGGCCCAGAACAGAGTCTGAGAGGCACAAGGGAAAGGTGAGCATCATCCTAGATGGGGACCTGCAGGACAGGGCAAGAGAGGGCAGGTGCCAGGGCTGGAGTCTGGAGGAAAGAAGGGTCACTCTCATTAAGAGAGAGAGTCCCAGTAAGAGAAAGCAGCATTCAGGGCCCATTTTTACTGACCTGTCTACATCCTGGGGGCCCCTCCAGGGTTGGGACAATGCCATGTACATAATAACTGTTTTTAGGTTTGGCTTCAGTTTCATTTAATTAATTAATTTTTTTAGACATTGTGCTATAATGTTAAATTTTTGATTAAAAAATAATTGTTCCTATTCATTGGGGTAAAGAGAATAAAGAAAAACAAAGAATGAAGAAACCATACAGGATGTAGGGAACAGCATTAAGTGAACAAATATTTGTATTATTCTAGAAAGAGAAGAGAAAGGAAAAGGTAAGGAAAATATATTAAATGAAATTATAGCAGAAAAATTCTCAAGTATTGAGAGAGAGAGATAGATGGATATCAGGTTGAGGAAACTTATAGAATCCCAAATGTATTCAACTGAAACAAGTCATTGTATTTATATTGTCAAAGGCCAAGAACAAAGAAACCATTCTAAAAGCAGCAAGAAAATAGTGTCAAGCCACATATAAGGGAATCCTTGTTAGACTAACATTGGATTTCTCAGCAGAAACTTTACAGGCCAGGAGAGAATGGGGTGTTATATTCAAAGTAGTAGTGAAAGAAAGAAACTGTCAGCCAAGAATATTATACCCAGGAAAATTATCCTTCAGAAATAAAGAAGAAATAAAGTGGTTTTTTTACATACAGGTAAAAACTGAAGGAATTCATCACCATAAGACAGACCTTACAAGAAATTCTCAAGGTAGTCTTTCATCTGGAAGTGAAAAGATGATAAACATCATGAAAACTTTAAAACTCCCTGGGATAGCTAATATACAAATGAGAAAGAGAAAGGAATCAAACCTTATCACTACAGAAAACCACCCGACCACAAATATAATATAAACAATGAGAGGAACTAAAAAACAAAGGATATACAAAAAAAACAGAAATCAATCAATAAAATGACAGGAGTAAGTCCTCACCTATCAATAATAACCTTGAATGTAAATGAATTAAATTTCCCATTTAAAAGATATGAACTGGTTGAATGAATAAAGAAACAAGACCTAACTATATGCCACATACAAGAAACTTGCTACATCTGTAAAGATACATATAGATCTAAAGGGGGAAATAGATCCCAATACAATAATAGTTGGGGACTTCAACACCCCACTATCAGCATTGGACAGATTATCTAGACAGAAATTCAATAAAGAAATGTTGGGTTTAAACTGCACCATACCAAAGTGACCTACCAAACATTTACAGAACATTTCACTAAACAGCTGCAGAATACATATTCTTTTCATTAGCACATGGAACACTCTCCAGGATTGAACATAAGTAGGACACAAAACAAGTCTCAAAATATTTTTAAAAATTAAAATCATATCAAATATCTGACCACAATAGAATAAAAGTAGACATCAATGCCAAGAGCAGCATTTGAAATTATACAAATACATGGAAATTAAACAATATGCTCATGCACAGCAAATAGGTGAAGGAAGAAATTAAAAAGGAAATTTAAAAAATTCATGATACAAATGAAAATAGAAACACAACATACCAAAACTTACGGGGCACAGCAAAAGCAGTATTAGGAGATAAGCAATATTTATAGCAATAAATGCCTACATAAAAAAACTAGAAAATTTCAAATAAACAATGTAATGAGCACCTCAAGAAACTAGAAAAGCGAGAACCAACCAAACCTAAAATTAGTAGAAGGAAAGACATAATAAAGATCAGAGCACAAATAAACAAAATTGAGATAAAAAGCATCAATGAAAAAGGTTGATTTTCTTTGAAAAGATAAAAATTAGCTAGACTAAGAAAAAAAAAGACAACCCAAATAAATAAAATAAAATAAATGAGATGTCACAATAGATACCAGAGAAATACAAAGAATCATTAGAGACTACTAGGAACAACTATATACCAATAAATTAAAAAACCTAGAGGAAATGGATGAATTCCTGGACACATACACCCTAGCAAGACTGACCCAAGAAGAAATAGAAAACCAAACAGAACAGTAAAGAGTAACAAGATTGAATCAGTAATAAAAAGTCCCCCAACAAAGAAAAGTTCAGGACCAGATGGCTTCCACACTGAATTCTACCAAACTTTTAAAGAAGAAGTAGTACTAATTCTTCTTAAACTATTCCAAAAAACTGAAGCACAGGGAGCTGTTTCTAACTAAATCTATGTTGTCAGGATAATCCTGATACCAAACCCAGACAAGGACACAACAAAAAAGAAAACTACAGACCAATATCCCTAATGAACGTAATTGCAAAAATCTTCAACAAAATACTAGAAAACTGAATCCAACACTTCAAAAAGATAATATATTAATACCATGATCAAGTGGGATTTATCCCAGGAATGCAAGGATGGTTCAACATATGCAAATCAATGTCATATACCACATCAATAGAATGAAGAACAAAACCATATGATCATCTCAATAGATGCAGAAAAAAAAATCTGATAAAATTAAAAATTCCTTCAGGATAACAAAAAATATCTCAATAAGTTAGGTATAGTAGGAAAATATTTCAACATAATAAAAGCCACATATGACAAACCCACAGCTAACATCCTACTGAACAGGGGAAATCTTTTCCTCTAAGAACTAGAACAAGACAAGGATACCTACTCTTACCACTATTATTCAACATAGTACTGGAAGTCCTAGTCAGAGCAATTAGGTAAAAGAAAGAAATAAAGATAACCAAACTGAAAAGGAGGAAATCAGATTGTCCCTGTTTGCAGATGACATGATCTTATATAGAGAAAAATGTAAAGACTCTACCAAAAAACTCTTGGAACTGATAAGCAAATTCAGTAAAGTCAGAGGATACAAAATTAATATACAAAAAGCAGTAGCATTTCTATATACAAACAATGAACTAGCTGAAAAAGAATTCAAGAAGGCAATCCCATTTAAAATAGCTACAAAACCATACTTAGAAATAAATTTAAACAAGAAGGTGGAAGATCTCTACAAACTACAAAACATTGATGAAAAAAATCAAAAAGGATACAAATGGAAAGATATCACATGCTCAGGGTTCAGAAGATTGAATTGTTAAAATGACAATACTACCCAAAGCAATCTACAGATTCAGTGAAATTCCTATCACAATAGCAATGACATTCTTCACAAATCCTAAAATTTGTATAAAACCATAAAAGACCTTGAATAGTCAAAGCAATCCTGAGCAAAGAGAACAAAATAGAAGACACTATCAGATCTCGAAATATACTACAAATCTGTAATAAATAGCCAAAACAGCATTGTAGTGGCATAAAAATAGGCACATTCTGCTCAATGGAACAGAATAAAGAACCCAGAAATTAACCCACATATGTACAGCCAACTGATTTTTGACAAAGGTGCCAAAAACACTCACTGGGGAAAGGACAGTCTTTACAATAAATGGTGCTGGGAAAGCTAGATATTCATATGCAGAAGAATAAAACTAGATCCCCACCTCTCATCATATACAAAAATCAACTCAAAATGGATCAAAGACCTAAATGTAAGGCTCAAAACTATGAAACTACAAAAAAAAAAGGGAAATACTTCAGAACATTGGTCTGGAAAATGTTTTATTAATGAGACCCCCAAAGCACAGGCAACAAAAGCAAAATAAACAAATGGGATTATATCAAACTAAAAAGCTTCTACACAGTCAAGAAAACAATCAACAGAGTGAAAAGATGACATACAAAATGGGAGAAAACATTTGCAAACTACTCATCTGACAGGGGATGAATATGCAGAATATACATGGAACTAAAACATTTCAACAAGACAATAACAAACAAGCTGACTAAAAAATGGGCAAATGATCTAAACAAACATCAACAGAAGACACTCATGGATAAAAAATACACAAAAAATTGCTCAACATCCCTAATCATCAGGGAAATGCAAATCAAAACCACAATGAGGATCATCTCACCCCTGCTAGAATGGCTATTTATCCAAAAGACAAAAAATAACTAATGCTTGTGAGAATGTGGAGAAATTGGTTCCATTTTTTTTATTTTGAAATATTAATTAAGGGGGTACAAGTGTTTTTGTTATATCTTGTATAATGCTTAAGTCAGGGCTTTTGGTGTGCCTATCACCAGAATAGTATTCATTGTACTCAATAGATAAGATTTTATCCCATACCCACTCTCCTGCCCTCCTCCCTTCTTGGTTTCTCATGTCCTTTATATCAATTTGTGCCCATGTGTACCCATAAATTAGCTCCAACTTATAGCCACATGTAGAAGGCCGACACAGGATCTAAACTTCTCACCACTCACAAAAATTAACTCATGGTGGAAAACAGACTTAAACCTAAGACATGAAAAAATAAGAATTCTATAATAAAATGTTGGAAAAACTCTTATAGATATTGGCCTAAGCAAAGAATTTATGAGGAAGACCCCAAAGACAGTTACAGCAACAACAAAAAGCAACAAATGGGACTTGATTGAATTAAAAAGCTGTGTAAAGCCAAGGAAATAATCAATAGAGTGAATAGACAACCTACAGAATGGGAGAAAATATTTGCATGCTATATATCTATAAAGGGCTAATAGCCAGAATCTATAAAGAACTCAAGCTAATCAACATGAAAACATCAAACAACATCATTAAAGAGTGGGCAAAAGACATGGACAGAAGCTTTTCAAAAGAAGATATACTAATGGCCAATAAACATATGAAAAAATGTTCAACATCTCTAATCCTCAGGGAAATGCAAATCAAAACCACAATGAGATATCACGTAACTCCAGTGAGAATGGTGCTTATCAAAAAGTCTCCAAACAACAGATGCTTGTGTGGATGTGGAGAGAAAGGAACACTTATACACTGATGGAAGGACTGCAAACTAGTACAACTTTCATGGAAAGTAGTATGGAGATACTGCAAAGAACTAAAAGTAGACCTACCATTTGGTTCAGCAGTCACACACATTTGTGTACCCACAATTGGGTATTTACCCAAAGGAAAAAAATTCATTTTATCAAAAAGACATATGCACTCAAATGTTTATTGCAGCACAATTCGCAATTGCAAAGAGTTGGAATCAACCCAAGTGCTCATCAGTAAGTGAGTGGATTAATAAAATGTGGTATATGTATATGTATAGTATGGAGTACTATTCAGCCATTAAAAAAAATGGTGAACTAATACCTTTTGTTACAACCTGGATGGAACTGGAGACCATAATTCTAAGCAAAGTACTGCAAGAATGGAAAAACAAACACCACGTGTATTCACTATTCAACTAGAACTACTCAACCAACACTCATGTGCACATATGGTAATAAAACTCAGCAGAAACCAAGCAGGTGGGAAGGGGGAGAAGGGGATGGGTAAATTCACATCTAATGGGTACAATGCACACTATCTTGGGAATAGGCACACTTACAACATTGACTCAAACTGCACAAAAGCAATTCATGTAACCAAAATGTTTGTGCCCCTTTAATATTCTGAAATTTAAAAAAAAAATAGTTTGAATGTTAATGATTCATATTTTATTTAAAAAGTGGTCTCCAGTTCCCTCCACGTTGCTGCAAATGACATTATTTCATTCCTTTTTATGGCTGAGTAGTACTCCATGAGGGGGTGTGTGTGTGTGTGTGTGTGTGTGTGTGTGTATCACATTTTCTTTATCCACTCATGAATTTAAGGGCATTTAGATAGATTCCACATCTTTGCAATTGTGAATTGTGCTGTGATAAACATTTTAGTGCAGGTGTCTTTTTGACAAAATGACATCATTTCGTTTGGGTAGATACCCAGCAGTGGAATTGCTGGATCGAATAGTTGGTCTACATTTATTTCTTCGAGAAATCTCCATACTGTTTTCTATAGAGATTGTACTGATTTACAGTCCCACCAACAGTGTATAAGTATTTTTTTCTACCTGCATCCACACCAGCATCCATTGTTTTTGACCTTTTAATAATTGCCATTCTGATAGGGGTAAGGTCTTATTTCATTGTAGTTTTAATTTGCATTTCCCAGAAGTTGAGCACTTTTTCTTATGTTTCTTGGCCATTTGTCTATCTTCTTTCAAGAAAATTCTGGTCATGTCTTTTCTCACTTTTTGATGGGGTTATTTTTTTCTTCCTGATTTGTTTGAGTTCTTTGTAGATTATGGATATCAGCCCTTTGTTGAATGGATAGTTTGCGAATATTTTCTCCCATCTGTAGGTGGTCTGTTCATTCTGTTGATTATTCCCTTTGCTTGGCAAAAGCTTTTTAATTTAATTAAGTGCCATTTATTTATTTTTGTTGTTACCATATTTGTTTTGGGGGTCTTAGTCATAATTTCTTTGTCTAAAATAATTCTTCCTACATTTTCTTCTAAAATTTTTATGGCTTCATGTCTTACATTTAAGTCTTTAATTTATCTTGAGTTAATTTTTGTATGTAGTGAGAGATAGGATTCTTGTTTCATTCTTCTGTATGTGGCTATCCAATTTTTTCAGCACCATTTATTGAATTGGACTTCCTTTCCCCAGTGTTATATTGTTGTCTGCTTTGTCAAAGGTCAGTTGGTTGTAGGTAGATGGCTTTATTTCTGGGTTCTCTGTTCTGTTCAATTTGTCTATGTCTCTATTTGAAGCCAGTATCATCCTGATACCAAAGCCAGAAAAAGACACAACAAAAACAGAAAACTATAGACCAATATCCCTTATGAGCATAGTTGCAAAAATCCTCAACAAAATACTGTTATAGCAAATGAAATTCAACAGTACATCAAAAAGATAATCCACTATGATCACGTGGGTTTCATCCCAGGGATACCAAGAAGATTTAACATAAGCAAATCAATAAACATGATTCACCACATAAACAGAAACAAAAACAAAGACCACACGATAATCTCAATAGATGCAGAAAAAGCATTCAATAAAATCCAGCACACTTTCATGATAGAAACCCTCAACAAACTAGGCCTAGAAGGAACATACCTCAAAATTATAAAAGCCATAGATGATAAACTCACTGCTGATGTCATACTGAATGGGGAAAAGTTGAAAGCATTCTCACTAAGAATTGGAATAAGACAAGGGTGACCACTGTCACCACTTCTATTTAACATAGTATTGGAAGTCCTGACCAGAGCAATCAGCCAAATGAAGGAAACAAGGGGCATCCAAATCAGGAAAGAGGAAGTCAAACTATCCCTGTTTGCTGACAATATTATCTGGTATCTAGAAAACCTAAGATTCCACCAAAAGACTCCTAGAATAGATAAATAAACTCAGCGAAGTCTCAGGTTACAAAATCAATGTACACAAATTAGTAGTATTTCTATGTATTAATAAGAGTCAAGTGGAGAGTGGAATCAAGGACTCAATACTATTCACAATAGCTACAAAGAAAATAAAATACCTAGGAAAATATTCAACAAAGGAGGTTAAAGACCTCTACAAGAAGAACTACAAAACACTGATGAAAGAACTCACAGATGACGCAATCAAATGGAAAAACATTTCATGCCCATGGATTAGTAGAATCAACATTGTTAAAATGTCCACACTGCCCAAAGTGATTTACTGATTCAATGCAATCCCCATCAAAAAACTAGCATCATCTTTCAAAGATCTAGAAAAAAATAATCCTAAGCATCATTTGGAACCAAAAAATAGCCTGAATAGCCAAAGCATTCTTAAGTAAAAAGAACAAATCTGGAGGCATTACATTATCTGACTTCAAATTGTACTACAAGGCTATAGTAACCAAAGAGCATGATTCCATTTTAAGTCCAGCTGTTAGCACCTGCCTCAGCCCCCAAGGTTCTGCCACAGACAACATGCATGCACTCATTCTTTGCACCTGTCATGGGGCCTCTTTGTTCTCCTATGCAGGCTGCCCTAACAGCAGGTCATAGCCGTTGGCAAGTTAATGACACAGAGATTCCCCAAGAGGACTGAAAGAGACCACAGTGGGGAACTGCAGAACCATGACTGCAGATATCAGAGCCAGCTGACATCAACAAGGACAAATGGCCCTATAGGCAGGGCAGAGAAGGGCCTGGAGGTCATAGCAGTGGCTTCTCTTGCCCCTTATAGAGTGTTGTCATCAACTCCTGCACTTCACTGTGTGTCCCCTGCCTTAAGCTACCCTACCCTGTGCCCTTGGGGCAGGGGGTGATTGCCTGTATTGTGAAGAGGAAATCCCTCATTAAGGGAGGGCTGGGCTGGGACCCATCCTGGGCTCTCCTGGCTTCTGAGTCTGTCCCTCCCTCCCGGTTAGCCCTGACAGGGGTCCCAGGACCTGCGCAGTGAGGCAGGGGACTGCCGGGGCAAGTCAGGAGACCATGCTGTGTCTTTAGTGAAGATGTGCTTAGCCCTCCCCTGTTCTTGCCTTCAGTGTGATGGAGAGCGGGACTTTGATTGCAGGTTGTCCCCCTGGGGAAGTGTGTCAGTTTCCCGCTGCTGATGTGACAGATCACCACATTTTTAGTGGCTTAAACCCATGCAAATGTATGCTCTCACAGCTATGGAGGCCAGAAGTCTGAAATGGGACTCACTGAGCTCAAATCAAGGTGTCACCGGGGCCACATCCCCTCCTGAGGCTCTGGGAGAATCTTGCCCTTTCCAGCCTTGGGAGCTTCATCCCAGCACTGCCTGGCTCACGGCCCTCCCTCCAGCCACAGCACCAGCAGCACAGCCTCTTAACATGTCTCTCTGCGCCCATCCACACCTGGCGAGCTCCTCTTCTGTGGACACATGTCCCTCTGCCTCCCTCTTCTGTGGACCCGTGGGATCGCAAGGGGCCCACACAGATAATCCAGCCTAATCACCCCACCTCCAGACCCTTCACTTGATCACAGCAGCAAAGTCTCTGTTGCCACATAAGGTACCCCAGCCAGAGGGTCCAAGGATTAGGACCCGGGTATCTTTCAGGGCCCTTATTCAGCTGACCACAGCAAGACACAGAAATAGAAACTTCTTTGAGCAGGGACTGTCTTACTCTGCCCTTGCACAGTGCGAGGCACATCGCAGCCCAGGTACAGAGGGGCAGGAGGGCTTGAAGTGGGAGTGTACACGGTGGGGTCAGGGGTCACAGGCAACCTGGGAAGGGTCCACACACAGGGGCTTTTGTTCAGCGCCTGCTCCTAAAGGCCTGGCTGCCCAGGGGACCCTTGGTGTCCCTGGATTTTAGGAAGTCCTGTGTTCCTCTAGGAACTGCAGTCTGGAAGTGAGCTGGGGTATCTGGGAAAAGCCGAAGTGGTCTCCCTCCTTCCGGGTGTGCTGCCTCATGGAGTGTGGAGGCCCCTTAATGCCTTCAGGCTCTCCTGGAGTAGGAAGGGCCAGAGTCCATGCCAGCTGGCCCTTGTGCACCAGCCACTCTCCCTGGCACATCTGAGCACTCTGAGTGAAGGCTGGGGGTCCTCAGCTGAGCTTGAACCAGGGCATGGGGCCGGCGTGGGGGTGGGGTTGTGACAGCAAAGCCAGGGGAGGTTGGATCTGCAGAGAGAGTTTGCTGTCCCCAGGGGTCTGGATCAGTCTCTTCCTAAAACAAGGGAACCGTGGAGCTGCTGCCACGCCAGGGTGTCCCCACTCACCCTTTTCCGGGGGCCCTGCAGCCAGGCCTGAGGGCTGTGGTGAGGCTCCCCCTGCCACACACACTCCCCAGAGCCAGGCCACAGAGGGAACAGGGGTCTCCTGCTCCCTGCTCCCCAGGCTTCCAGCCCAGGGACACACAGACAAGGTCAACCCCAGAGCAAAGGCGACCAGAGTCACCACGCCCAGGGCAGCCTGGGGAAGGCAGGGTGGACATTCAATGCCTAACTTGCGTCTGGAAGGAGGAGCGAGGCTGGAGGCCAGCACCCAGGGGGGAGCAGGAGCATCAGCAAGGCCCCCTCATCAGTCCTGATGGGTCCCGAGCCCAACCCCCTGGAGCCAAGCAACCGCGGCCTCCCAGGTACAATCCCAATGCCATCTCGGTGACCTTGTCTCTCCTCTCTTCCCCACAGGGGAGGTGCCTCAACTTACCCCTGATGCAGCCCCAATGTGCACCGTGCGGCTCAAAGATCTACTTTCCACCCAGCTGGGATTGCCTTCCCCTAGCGCAGGCACCCTGCCTGTCCAGGTGCCACTACCTCCCAGCCAGCTGCTGGAGGCCTTCCTCCAGGATGCTGCAACTATCCCCTCCCCCTGCTCAGTGTGTCCGCAGAATGCCTATGTCCCTCCCACCCCTATAGCCTGACCTCGAAGGCACCAAACACCCACAATTAACAGGCCTTTGTCTGCCAAATTGGACATATACATTGAGTTTTGGTTTATGGTCAAAGGAGTTGGAATTTGTTGCTGATCAGACAAAGAGTTTGTCCCCTGGGGAGCCTGCTCCTCCTGTGAGATGTTTTTATGCTGCCCCTGCTGGGACAGCCAGCCTGGTGTCCTGTCCGTGCTGGGCAGGGTGAGTCCCAGGCCCAACAGCTATGACTTCAGCTGTCACCAAAGACTCAAATCTATACAGCCTTATTCCAAATTTTCTATGGATAAAAAGCCCCAAAGTCTTTTAGTCTATATGAATGAATATGATGCTGTGTCTTCTTCCCTGATGTTTTGTGAAAGATCTACTTGAATTTCTCATTTCTTGCACTTCATGACCCTGGTTTCCATTTTTTGGCTTCCCAAATTCTGCTTGTGTCACAGAAGGAGGTGAGGCCCTTTATAGAAATGTGACTTCTCTTCCATGTACCCCACACTGTCCCCAAGCCCAGGAGAATTTCAGAGAATTTTAACAGCCTCCATTCACTGGAGTTTCGCTGTGTCTAGACCCCTTGCTCACTGGGAAAGAGAAGGTCTGAGTTCCATGTACTAGAGTAACACCCAGAGGCTCTGGTGGTTAGACAATTTGCCTGAATCACATTTCTTGTGAGAAGCAGGGTCACCTCCTGCTCACCACTGGGGCCCACGAGTCACCGGCCACCAAGGGGAGGAGGAATCTCACCGGGCAGGGGTTCAATTATGCGGCTCCGGGGTTGGCCCACCTGGGACCTCTGCCTAGGATGCTCCCCCAGCACCACCCTCCCTGGCCACCCCCTAGCCCAGCTAGCTCATAGCCAGCCTTCAACAAACACACCCTGCCTGGAGGACCACCCCCTCCATCGCAGGAAGGCTCCCATGGGGATCCCAGAACCCCCGAGGCTCCTGGAACCCTGAGGGAAGCACAATCACATACAAATGATTTCCCTTCATGAATATTCATGACTACTCCTATAGCTTGTTGAATATGTATATGTGGTCACCCCGCTCCTTATAAAATCCTGTTGCCTTTTGTCTCTTCGTTGAAGCACATGTGTCTGGCCTCTGGCCAGGGCCCTGCTTCCCAGCCTGCTGGAGCAGCCACCCAGCGGGCTGCTATCCTTTCTGAGAAATAAAGCTCTCCTTGTTCCAAAGGATGAACCTTGCTAATTTCTTTTTAGTTAGGAGTGCCTAGGGACAGTGAGTCTGGGGAATGGGTCTTCTCCAGGAGGGTCTGGCCGAAGCCTAGCTGTGAGGGTGGCCTGAGATGGGTCCCCTTGGAAGGACCCACAGTGGGGAGGGCCCTGGGCAGAGCCCAGAGAGAAATGCCAGCCCCTGAGAGCGAGACAGGCTCCTGGGCGTGGTGCAGCGACAACGCCAGACACAGCTGCCCTCTGCGGTCCACAGTGCGCAGCCACCAGTGAGGTGGGGAGAGGGCTGGCCCCTCTGTGGCCTTGTCTGCACTCACACCCTCTCCTCAGGCCCCGTGTGACCAGCTCCTACAGCCAGGGACCCTCCTTCCCTTTGAAGCTCCTTCCGTGTCTGGCTTCCGGGCTGCCAATTCCCCCACTGTTCCTCTAGAGCACACCTGGATTTTTGCGAAATCTGCTCTGAGGGAGACATTCCACTGGGCCCTGAATACTCACAGGAACCTCAAAAGCTTGTCAGGGGGTGTGGGGGTTGGGAGGACTAGGTGTGGAGCATGTGTGCTTCGGGTGGGCTGTGTGTGCACATGGACGGGGCCCGTGTGCACAGGATGGAGCACGTGTACATGAAGACAGAGGGTGTGTACACGGGCACGGGACGTGTGTACTTGGGGACTGAGTATGTGCATGGAGTCCAGCCTGCTCCTCCCAGCTGGTAAGTGTCCTGGTGATTCTCACTGAATGTCAGACATGTTAGGTCCGGAGCCTAGAGAGAGAGAGAGACACGAAGCCTCATGTGTAGCAAAATGCTGTTTCTTTTGAGCATCTGGGTGCAGATGCGGGGAGGCGAAAGAGCGTCCACCCTGAGGGAGGGGAAAGCCTCGGGTTTTATAGAGGGTTTCTCAGGGAGGAGCGAGTACCTGGGCCAGAGCAGCCGCTGCAATAAAAAAAAAAAAAAAAATTTTTAAAACAACCAATTTCTGGGACCCTGTGTCAGTCTCATCCTGTAGAGATAAGGGAGGGGGCAGCTTCGTCCTTACCAGGGGGATAGAAATGCTGGCTACAAATATCTATTAGATTTATAACCTCCGGGGACTCTCCAGACGCCTGCGGCTATTATTTCACAAACCTCGGTTTTCCATTAACCACAGTCCGTGTCCCACACATACTTTTCGAGTTCCCACCTGGAGCAAACCTAACAAGACAGAGGAGGGAGACGCAGGCACAGCTCGAGCAGGAGAGGCGGGTGCGCTCCCCTGAGCATGGCTGCCGGTCAGGGAAGGGAGCGGCGGAGGCAGCGGGGCAGGGAGATGGGTGAACACGGCAGGCCTGGAACAGGGTCTGAGATGACCCTGAACACATTGAGGAGGTGCCGAGGGAAGCGAGGAGAAAGGCATGACGGGGGTGGGGGGGGACATTCTAGAAGCTCATGGGGTGCAGAGAAGGACTGGGGGCAGACCAGGGAAGGAATGAGGAGGGGACAGGTGGGTGTGGCCTGTGGGCTGCAGAGGGATGGGGAGAAGTGGGCCCAGGGCCCTGGAGGAGGGACATGAGGGGCAGGGGGTTACGGTGACTTCAGGTTTGTGCCCCCCAAGGGTGTGGATGGAGGCCAGTTGCAGCCACACTGAGTCTCGGATCTGTGGTGGACGCTGTCAGCACTGCCCGGGGCTCACCGCCACCCCTGGGTGTCTGAGTTTTGCTCCTAAAGCGCTGGCTCTGCCACCTTACTCTGAAGAACGTCCTTGACGTGTGGCAGTGCCCGGAGTCTCCGTCCCCACTGCCCAGCTCCGTGTCTGCAGAGTCCGTGGAGATAGGCCCAGCGCCCGCCTCCCGGAGCAGACCCAGACCTGGGGGCCTCACTGGGGGGCTCCCGGGCCCTGCTGGCCTCCCTGTCCACCGTCCCTCGCTCCCTCCCTGGACTCCCAGGAGCACTTCCTGAGCGGAGCACCACACACACCCGCATCTCAGGCTCTGCTTCTGGGCAACCAGACCTCAGACCACAGGGAAGGGAGCTGTCCAGTGGGCAATTAGAGAGAAGGTTCTGGAACTCGGGAGGAGGATTGGGGCGGAGGCAGGGCTGCATTTGCATTTTATAAGGTACAGGGCCCTAAGCAGGAGGAGCAAGCTCCACCAGCGCTGCCATGATCCCCCTGTGCAGGGCTCTTCAAGGTGCTCTTAAAAATCATACCCCACGTATTCGTTACTTATCGTGGCTTAACAAACCCCACACACTTAGTGGTGTGAATCAACAGCATTTATTTCCTCTTAGTTCTGTGAGTCACTAATCTGGGCACAGCTCATCTGGGTTCTTGCTCAGGATCTCACCAGGCTGAAATCAAGTTCTCAGCTGGGGCCGCAATCTCAGCTAAGGCTCAGGGGCCTCCTTCAAGCTTGCTGTTGGCAGAATCCAGTTCTTGGCGATCAAACGACTGAGGCCCTCGGTAACTGAGAGGGAATGCAAGGCCAGTGGAGTCTTTCCCTGCAAGTTCCATGTAGTCATACTCTGATGGCAAAAACCAGGCCGGCCACTTTAGCCAGAACCAACCAAAGTACCAACACCCTCAAGAAGGAAACTGTCTACCTATCCTGAACCTGTAAATCAGGAGAGGTGTTTTTATTGGACACCTGTGATGGTGCAGACAGTGGTGTCTCACTACGGATGGGCAGAGAAGAGGCTTTCCAGGGGAGGCAGGAAGGCCAGCTCTGAGTCTTCTGCATAGGATGGGGGCACTGTGAGTGTGGGTGGAAGAAACGGGTACCCAAATGGAAGGAAGGACAGCCAGGACATGGTAATACTGCACGGGGAGCCATTGGGGCTTCTTGGGCGCCGGGAAAATGGGCCCAGATGCTAAAGGCTGCTGTGTCCTGAGTAAGCCTGCCCTGGCCACTTCCAGTAAAATATGGAGAAACCTACACACAAGCTGCCGAAGACCTGGTTTGAAAACATCTGGAGAGCTAGGTTCCGGGGACCTCTTTGATAAGGATGAGAAGCACGGTAAAAAGGGGTCTGGTTTGACAAACCCTTCTGGCCTCTAAGGTAGGTGGCAGGAAAAAAAAAAAACAAAAAACAGCTCCGAGGCAGACTGCTGGACACTACCAGCCGAGTGGATAGATGATGCCAGTAGCCAAACTAGTGCCCACTCTGGGAGACGAGTTGCCTCCAATGTGGCAGATGTGGAACTGTGCATGTACAAGCCCAGGAGCCACGAAGAGCCCCAAGGATATACGCCGGGCATCTGACGTTGGCCAGGAGGCCTGTGAGTTTTCCACCCACCTGTGAGTCACAAGGCTGGGATGAGACATGAATGGCCATGCAAAAAGCCCCGTATCTCCTGTTCTTAGAATCTTAGAGGGTAGTGGTCAGAGGGGACTTGAATGGAAGACCACCCAATACTACCTGGTCCCATACGCTTGGGGCACCTATTGACCCCAAAAGAGCCAGCCAACTATCTGTCCTTTCTTCTGGAACAGGAGCTCAACTTCTTCCTAATGCCAAGAACAGAAACGGCCCTGACACCTGGAGCCCTGTGCAGCTGGGTGTCCCCGCAGACAAGAGGAGTAACACCAGGGCGTGCCGGTGCACTGGAATCGCTGCTCTCGGGACGCAGTGTGGCGCACTCCGTCACTCCGGAGTTGTCACGCACACAGGCAAAACAAGCAATGCTATGTCTACATATAAATATACACACACAAAAATACTTGGGGAAATATTTGTATTTTTAAAAACTGTTTTTACAGACAGAGTCTTGCTCTGTCACCCAGGCTGGAGTGAAGTGGTGTGATCATAACTCACTGCAGCCTCGAACTCCCGGCCCCCGGCGGTCCTCCTCTTGCCCAGGCTGGTCTTGAACTCCTGGCCTCAAGCAGCCCTTTCACCTCAGTGCCCGGAAGTGTTGGGATTACAGGCGTGAGCCACTGCTCTTGGCCTGGGAAGGCTTCTAAAAGTCTAATCTGAGAGTACGTATGAAAAAGTTCCCTCAAAGCCAACTTAAAAGAGCCTAAATAGCCAGTCATTTTTCTTGATACACTGGATGCAAATAGTTAGGTGGAGTATCGTAAGAATAAAACTTATTTGGCAAACAAATCGGTCTTCCTATGATTTATCTTTAGCAGAAATGGGGAACTGAATAGAGAGAAATTATATTTCAAAGGAAAACTGTTGTACACCTGTGATTACAGTCTAGCCCTGTTCATTGTTTTTGAGTTTTTATCATTTACCACCATTTGGACTGAACCCTGAGTTCTTTCCTGGCTACAAGGCTCCAAACTAATGTTCCCATTTTTCCCCCATTTTTCTGACTCAGACTAAAGGAAATTGCTACTACCTTTTTCCGGGGGCCCTGAAAGCTAAAGTTCATCTATAAACAAACTACAGATGAGAAAGATCTGTCAGATTTCCGCTGCCTCCTTCCACGGTAACTGGAGATGCTCTCAGTCTGACACAGAGTCACCGCAGCTGACGGCCGCCCGGTCCCTAAGGAAACGGGTTAGTCTGTTTTCCTTCTGTCTGAGACTCTGTCTGCAATGCCATCTCCTGAAATGAGACACAACTGTTTCACTGGACTGGCCTACTCCCAGAAATGGGAGGCGAATCGAGTGGGAACTTTTGCCAGTTGGCTATGAACTTGATTTTTCTCCCCCTAGCTGCCAACTCAGCTTTTAGTGCGTGAAACTTCTAGGGAAGTTCAGACAGGGGAATGTTAGCGCTCAGAAACTGACACCCGAAAGTCGGCACTCCGACCTGCTAACTGAAAAAGCAGCCACGGGGCCTCTCTGACCTTGCCCTGATCCCCGCTCTCAGTCCTCTGTCTCCCAGGGCGCAGTGAAAGCTGTTCTCTGAAGTTCCTCATCTGCCTGAAGCCCAAACCTGCCAAAGAAGCAAACAATCACCTCTGGCCCCTTTCCTGAGTTTTCACTAACTGAACTCATTTTGCAGAAAGAAAGACTGAAGTCTGTCAACAAACCTGGACAGACTTTTGTCACAAGCCATTTTCCACTCTGCAAGCCCAACAGACTTTGTCGCAGGCCATTGTATGTTCTTCAAGCCCATTGAATTCCCTTAAAAAGCATTTACTATCCCCCTAAAATCATCCAGCCTTCCCCACCTCCTTTTTCCCATGAAGAAGGGTATAGATGCATCTGTACCCCACTGGGTGTCAGGCACTCACTCTGTGATTCTCCCCGTGCATGCTTGTAGATTTGTTTGCTATTTTTCCTATTAATATGCCTTTCATCAGTTGAGTTTTCAGCAAACCTTCACAGGGCAAAGGGGAAGTTTTCCCTTGGCCCCTACAGGGGTCATGAGTGTGATCTATGTCAGTGGGTTATGGGCAACATCGATGCACTGGCTTATACTGTATTTTCAATATTTCTTTTTCTTTTTAAGATGGGGTCTTGCCGTGTCACCCAGGCTGGAGTGCAGTGGCACAATCATGGCTCACTGCAACCTCAAACTGCTGGGCTCAAGTGATGCACCCACGTTAGCCTTCCAAGTAGGTGGGACCACAGGCAAAGGCCACCACACCTGCCTTGTTTATGCTTTAACTATTGTATTTATCAATATTCTACACTGAGCAGGTGTTACCTTTTAAAATCAGAAAAACTGAAGTTGGGAGATATTTTTTTGGTTCTGGCATATTTTTGTTTTTCATTTTCTTTTTAATCAAAAGATGCTGGGGCAGATTTGATACGGAAGGGAATAGAAAAAGGAAGGAAGCCTGTGAAACTTGTTTCTTTCTTAACAGGGAAGCCTCAGAACCTCATGCTTTTGCCCACCCACTGAAAACAGGTGGCCTGGCCCTCAGAGGCGTAGCAGATCCTACAGACTTCCCTGGCATTTCCCCCCATGCACCCCAGGGTGAGCACAGACGGGGAAACTCCTATAAGAAGAACATTTTTCCCCGTCCCACTTCATGAGTGAAGTAGCAGGTATGGTGCCTGCCTGGGACAGAGTGGAGCTGCACGACCTGGAGGGCCACTGGTGTCCAAATAGGAAGTGACTATTTTTTCTATTCTTCCCATGACCTAAGCCGTGACCGGTTTCCGTCCCACCAAATGCACAAGGAGCCACGCCGGTGCCCAAGCCCAGGCAGGGCAGAGGGGGACAGCGTAGTTATTGAGAGCCTCCGAGGGGCCAGGCACCCACGACCTTTGCAGCGAGCGGCCCTCTGGCGCACCGCCCTGTCCCTGTGCATCCTCCAGATGTGCGCAGCGAGCCTCAGAGAGGGGGTAAGTTTGTCCAAGAGAGTCCCAAATCCCAATGTGTGTGTTTGCTTCTGCTACGCTACGTGACCTCACTGAGGAGTAAATGAGGCAGAGGAAGATCTTGCCCTGAGCTCTCCGGTTCCTAAGTCGCAAGAGCTGCTGAGTGTCTGGAACAGACAAGACAAACCCCGTCTCCCTGTGCAGGGAGCTGCGAGTCTCTGGCAAGGGGGCTCAACAGCCAAGGAGGTGACAAAATGCACACCCAGCACAGATGTGCAAAGATGTGTGTGCCGAGAGCGCCGTCTGGCAACGGGCACTGCTGGGCCATACTTGAAGTTGCTGCCTCTCTAAGCCCTCACTGCGGGCGTCCCCTCCCTTCGCCTGGGTGCTGCGCCTCAAGCGGTTTCCTCGGAAGTTGCTACAAACTCCCTGCAGCGAGGTCCGTCTGCAATCCACAATCAGATCGCCATTTTATTGACAGTTTTCATTTCTAGAATTTCTCTGTTTTCCTGCAGTGTTCCTGTTCTTGCCTTGTGGACTGTATTCCTCCTTTTATCTTTCCTCACAGGGAAACACGCTTAGACAGCAGTCGTGCTCAGACTTCACTATTATCTTTGGCTTTTGTTGTCCTTGGGTTTCCTTGCAGGGCTTGCGTTTTCATCTGCGAGCTCGTTTTCAGTGGGGTTTTCCTCTGTGCACAGCCCCCTGCGCTGCAACCGTGTTAGTCTCTACTCACTCCCCAGGGGATTGTTTGTCCCGCAGAACAGACCTGTTCATAGGTTCTGGCCTCCCGTGGCATGTGGCCTTGTACTCCCGGTTTCTCACATTGATTCTCTTCCAGCCACAGCCCTGAGAAAGAAGCTGACTCAGCTCCAGGGCCACGTCTGCTGCCGAATGGATGGGTGGGTGAGTATATGGATGGGTGGATGGATGGACGGATGGATGGATAGACAGGGAAAGAAAAGAATGTCTCCTATGATCTCTCATATCTCTGTGTTTTCCCACATGTTGTTTCCTTTGCCTAGATTGCCCTTCCCCCACTCTCCACCCAGCTAACTCCTGTCCATCCTTTAGGATTCCGCTGAGATGTCCCCTCTTCCAGAAAGCTCACCCTAGCCAGGCTACGTGTCCTGCTTCTTGCTCCTGTAGAGCCCGGGGCATCTGTCCGCAGTGGCCTTCACTGCTCCACTGTGCCGTGTGTGGCTCCCTCTCCTTCGGGCTCGGAGGTCTCTAAGAGCAGCACTCAGCTTTGACTCTGCATGTCCAGCGCTGGCCCTGCTGTCTGGCGTGGAACAGGAGCACAGGTAATGATTAATGATATTAGAACAAAAGTAGACGTGATGAAGACATACGTGCCCTGTTTCAGAGAAAGATATGGCAGGTGGAAGACACTGTAGATGAGCGAATGAGGAGTCCTTCCAGCTCACTGCTCAAGCCCTGGAGCTCCAGAAAGAGGACGACAGGCCAGACCAACCGCCTCCAGGTGACAGCGGCACGTTTGCCATATGCCCAGCAGGCCAACGTCTCAGCTCCTGAGGTGTCCACAGGGCTGGACCCCTTCCCCAGAAAGAGGTTGGGACCACAACAGCCAGCTCCGACCAGAACGTCCACCAGCCAAAGTCAGGCCTGCGTGTGTGGTTTGGCGAATGGAAGGTACGCTGGGAAGGCTAGAGCTGGGGCTGGAGCCGGGGGAGCCCACGCCATCAGCTCGGGGTTGCGGCTCTCTAAGTAAACTCACAGCCTGGACAGATCGTGGAAGGACATGGAAAGGGAGCGATAAAAACAGCTGCTGCAGATGCAGCCTAAGTAACAGTCATGCCTCTGGGACCAGGACTGTCCGGGAGCCACATCTTCCATCCAGGTGCCGCCGGCCCAGCTCCGGTCTCTGGCCCTGCAGACACAGGGAAGGCCGGAGAGGAAACCAGAAGAGAGACAGACGTGACCGTGCAGCCGTGTCTGCGCTGAGGTCAATACGACTGTATTGGCCAAAGCTGGCAGCCGGCCTGGGGGCCTCAGTTTGCAAGTTTCATTGTTTTCATACTGCAAAAATATTTTGGCACATCTCACATCCTTTGGTCTCCACTGTGTGTCTGGCACCTACTTCAGTCACTGGGTCATGTCTAGCCCTCCCGTCTGGACTGTGAGTCCCCCTGGACCCCTGGACTTTTGCACCTGAGCCCAGTGCCCCCTCACCCCACCTGAGTCCCTGAGTTCCTAAAAATGGTAACACCCTGGGTGGTGGAGGGACAGGTGGGCACCTCCCCGCACCATCTTCCCAGAGTGGGTATCTGGGCCAGGGTACCCTGAGACACCACAGGACCCCCTCTTCCCATCCAGGGAACACCTTCTGCCACAGGGACCCCAGTGTGGGGCCAAGGAGGAGCCTGGGGGCTAGTGTTCTCCTCATGTTTGCACACAGCAGGGAGAGCAGAGATGCTGCCTGAACATGCAGAGCTCCAGGAGAGCATCATGCGTGCCTGGGCCTTGCCATCAGGAGTCTGGAATGCCAGCTCTTCCTGGTCAGACTGACCTCTCTATACAAAAGCAACAAGAACTGGCATCTGTGTTCAAAACTACGGGAAAATTTCTCTTGTGATCAAACAAGGCAGACTGTGGCTTTAGCACTGGCCGTGAAGTGCATGGATGCCCTTCCCGGGGGCTGGACTCCTTCCAAAGAGTTGGTGCTGAGCTGAGGGTCAGCTCCTCTCTGCGCCCACCGTCCCTCCGCCCCAGATGGGTAGCTGTGAAGCCAGCCCCACAGTGGAGGGACCAGGTACAGGGACCTGGTCCCAGCTGCGTTGAGGGGCCAGAGGATGGTGATTCGGTGAGGTGTAGAACTTCATTCTTAAAAATACATTCTATATAAACATCCCTGGATTTCAAGAAGGAAAAAATAGGATTGTGTGAGGGACTATAAAATGCAGTGAGATTTAATTATTCAATAATTGTTCCAAATTATTAAACATGACGATTGTATGATGATATGATTGGCTGTTGCTGTGCATTAACGTGGCAGCATGAACTCCAGAACAGTGAGTCTTCGTGAGTTAATCATGAGGTCAGCCCTGGAGGGAGATCTCTGGCACCCTGCCAAGTGTGGGGTGGGTGTTGGTGCCTTGAGAGTCAGAGTGACAGAGGTCACAGCCAAGACCACACGGTGGGCTCAGGGCAGAGTGAGCTGGGAACGCTCAGGGGTCACCTATCTGTCCTGCATCTGTCCTTTCCAGGTGGCTCCCAGCATCTTCCCTTGTGAGTGGCAGGAAGACAGACCTAATCCAACGGAGGCAGATGACCCAGATGGAGAGAAGCTGGGACCCTGGGCACTGTAGAGCCACCGGGCCCTGGAGCTGGAGGTGAGGTGAGTCCTCCCAGTTCAGAGGACTGGGGACCTGGAACGGGAACTACTCCAGGAGATGGACAGCAGTCCCAGTGTGGGAGGGAGCTGGCCCAGCCAACACACCAGCCTGGGGACACGAGTCACACTAGATGCTGCTGCAGCCACCTGTGGCAGGTCCCTTTTCACCAAGAACATAAGCAGCTTCCCCTGGTAGGAAGCGGTGGTTGTCTGTCATGCTCCTACAGGGACATACTGAGGTTTCTTTCAGAGCCTGGATCGTGGCTTGTGCTGCTGAATTCTGCCTTTGATCCTTTGGGATCAAAGGGAAAATAAAGTCGCACAGGTTGACAAAATCAACCTTTGTTCCCATTGCTTCCCTCCCAGACCTGCCCCAGAGGCCGCTTGGCCACGGAGCTCTTCCCGACCCTTCCCTGACATCCCCTCCATCTGCACCGTGCATCTGAGTCCTGCCTGCACCATCTGTGCCCTTCCACACTGAGCTCTGCAGAGCAGGATGTGTGTCTCATTCATCTCGGTGTCTCGAACACACAGACACACAGTCACGTACACACACATTCACATATACACACACTCAGACATATGCATAGACACACTCACACATGCACTGACACAGTCACACAACACACACCCCTGAGAACACTGTTTTGCAGAAACAGGTTATCAAGTGACCCATAAAGGCTTTATGAATGTAAAAGCTTCTGCACAGCCAAAGAAATAATCACTGAGGCTTTGTCCTGGCCTGCTCTCGTGGTCCCAGAATGGCTGCTGCTGCTCCGGGCAGCACACAAATAGAGGATGACACTGAAGTGTTGTTCAGAGTCTGTTTCCTCCTGTAGATCTTAATTTCTCAGTGGAAGCTCTCCTATGTAGCCCCCTGGCAGAACATCCTCCCATCTCATTGGCCAAAACAACAGCCAAGCCAAACTCTGGTTCAGGACTATAATTACCAGAATCAACTATGGTTCTCAGTCCAGCAGGTTCTGTTCTTTGAAACAGCTTTATTGAGATACAATTCACCCACCCACAGTGGGAGGGTCAGTGATTGGTAGAGTATTCACAGAATTGTGTAGCCGTGTCCACACCGCAGCCAATTTGAGAACATTTTCATCCACCACTTCAAAAGGAAACTCTGTTCTCGTTAAGCAGTGTCTCCCCAGCCCTCCTCCCCCAGCCCTTGGCAACCACGAATCTGCTTTCTGTCTCTATGGACTTGCCTACTCTGGACTTTTCCCATAAATGGAATCACACCCCAGAGAGCCTTTTGTGTCTGGCTTCTTTCACTTGAAAAAAATTTTCAAGTCTGGTCTACGTTGCAGTATGTATCAGAATTTCATTCCTTTTTATGGCTGAATAATATTCCATTGTATGGATAGACTATAGTATTTATTTTATCTCTTTCTTTTTAGACACAAGGTCTCTGTGTTGCCCAGGCTGCCCTCAAACTCCTGGGCCGAAGCAATCTTCCCACCTCAGCTTCCTGCGTCGCTGGGACTACGGCGCCACTGCACCTGGCTGGACAGACCCGATTTTGTTCATCTATTCATCTGCTGATGGGCAGTCGGGTTGTTTCCTCCTTTTGGCTACCGTGAATAATGCTGCTGTGAACATCCCTATACCAGTTTTTGCTTCAACATGTTTCCAGTTCCCTGGGGAACATACCTGGGAATGGCTGGGTAAGAGGGTGTCTTCATGTTTAAGTTTTGAGGAGCTGCCAGGCTGTTTTCCAACCTGGCTGCACCATTTCACATCCCCACCTGCAGTGAAGGAGGCTTCCAAGTTTCCCTCCTTGCTATTGTGTTTTTTATTATGGCTGCCTCAGTGGGCGTGAAGTGGCACCGCATGGTGGCTCTGTCAACCTGTCAGATTCTCTTAGCATGACTCATAATGGCCAAAAAGTAGAAACAACTCAAATGTCCTCAGCTGATGAATGGAAAGACAATTGTGGCATTCCATTTCGGTCCTAGGAGACTTGATTGAGAAACATGGCAGGTTCACTCAACTCCACTAAAGGAGGGACTTGAGCCAATAATTCACAGGAAAGCAAATATAAAAGGGGTGGGTGAGTTGCAGCGGCAGCTGCACCTGTTGGGTTTGTTTACAGAACAGCATTAGAAACTCACAACCCTCCCCCTCCCCCAGCTCCTCCCTGCTACCCGCTAGGGGCCAGAGATCCGCCTCTTTGGGGGGGGGAGGATGCTGGGTTGGGGGGACAGGTAGAGGAGAGGAAGACGCGGGGTGGGGGCGGAATACTGCACCGCACACCAGGGGGAAGCAGCCGCTGGAATGGACGGCTTGGGAGCCGCTTGCGTCTCTGGCTTTTTCTTTTCCCTTCCCCCACCGCTTCCCCCACCCCATTCCTGCCCCCCCATAACCCTCACCCTTTCCCAGCAACCCCCATCTACCGCAGTTCGGCGCGGCCTGGGGGCTCCTGGGTCCCCGCAGGCAGTTCCTGGTGGAGGGGGTTCGAGAGGCACCGCGATGGAGAGACCGGTTCCTCACCGCAGCCGGGTTCCAGGGGAGTCTAAACACGGATTTCTATTGTTTTGGCCAGTTGCTGCCGAAAGAGTGGTGGGGGCGGGGAGGGTGAGATTCCAACCCCCCCCCCCCCGCCCTTCCCTCCCCCACCCCGCCACTCCCTCCGCAGCTGGGCGACGCTGGGCTGGCCGTGCTGGGTGACACCCCGGCCCCTGCCGCGGCTGTCCGGGCTGTCCGTGGGGTCATCGGTTTTTCGGAAAGCGCTGGGGGATGGGGTACAGTATTTCTAGACGTGGGAGGAGGGATTTGTCGCCGGCAGTGAACGGCCTAGCCTAAAGTCGGGACTAACCCGGGGTGTGGGTGGGCAGCCAAGACCGCACAGTCCTGGCAAAAACCCGGGAAGCAGCCCCGGGCGCCGCCACCTCGCGCGCCGGGTTCACCCCTGCAGAGCTCCGGGGACTCCTGGACCCGGAGAGCCCTTCCCATCTTCGCTCTCATCCTTGTCTCCCTCCTTCCCAGCCCCCATCGTTTTTAATTCGGGTATTTAACCGCCCAATTTCATCCATCTACCTGCATTTTGACGCAGAGAAACATAGGAAACGAGGCTATTGAATTAAATCCGAATTAAGACTGATCTCCAGCTTTCACGCCGCACTCTCCTTGTTTCATTCCTTTTTTTTTTTTTTCCTCTGTCGCCCTGGCTAGAGTGCAGTGGCATGATCACAGCTCACTGCAACCTAAACTCCTGGGCTCAAGTGAGCCTCCTGCCTCAGCCTCCCAAGTAGCTCAGGCTACAGGCGTACGCCATGATAACCGACTAATTTTTCTATGTCAATCCCATTTAAAACAAAAACAAAACACACATTAAAAAAAAATCAAGGCTTTAAATACTATAAAATTATCACATGTTTAAAACTTCATTTGCCATTATAGAAAGAAAAATTTAAAATGAAATTGCTATACTTTACCCACCAGATTAGCAGTGATCAAATTTTGAAAATTTACTGTGTTAGTGAGAGGGTTAGGAAATTAGTACTTTCCTTCATTACTGGTAAGAATGTTATTTGGGGGACAATGTGGCGAAAGTTATCTCAATTACAATTCCATGTGCCCTTTGATCCACAGGCTGTATTTTTTTGGAATGTATCCTATGACTACTGGTATGAAGTCATATAAAGATGTTTATTACAGCAGTTTCCAATAAAAAAATTACCGAAAACAATCCGAACAACCAAAAGCAACCTAAAAGAGCAGATGCTGATTAAATAAATTGTAGTATAGTCACAATAAAATCTTACGCTGCTGTTAAAAACTGATTTTTTTCTTAAGCTATATTAAATACATGTAAAATAAAAGACAAGACCAGTGTAAGACAAAAGCTAAAGTGGGGAAAGTACATAGGATTTTGCATGTTCCTAGAGAATTTCTGGAAGTATACACAAGAAACTTATTAGCTGTGGGAGTGTTTGGAGAGGACTTTGGCTGGGGATCTGAAGTGGTATAGAGATTTATTTTCACTATTTACCATTTTGTACTATTTGATTTTTATCAAGTGCATGCATGACTTTTCTTGCCTTTTAATATTTTTCTCATTTTATGTACATTTAAGTTTTTAAATTTTCAAATGATCATAGATTCACAGAACTCTGAAGTACTAATATCCTCCCCCCCCCCCCCACCCTTTCCTCGGTTGTTTACGTTTTACATTCTATAATACCATGTCCAAGCCAGGAAACTGATATTGGTACAACGTGTATCATTCTGTGCCATTGTATCAAGTGTGTAGGTTCCTGTAACCACCAAGATGTGGAACTGGACCATCACCTCAAGATCGCCCTTGTGCTGTTTCTCTGTAGTCACACCTCTCCCCCCACCATGCCTGGTGGCCACTAATTTGTTTTCCATTTTCTTAATTTTGTCCCTTGAAGATGTTATATAAATGGAATCATATAGTGTGTGATCTTTTGAGATTGATTTTTTTTTCACTTGGCCTAATCCTCTTGAGATCCACACATTTCATTAAGTGCATGAATAATTTGTTTCTTTTAGTTGGGCAGTATTGACATGGATATATCAGTTTGTTGAACCATTCCCCTATTGAGGGGCATTTTGAGTGTTTTCCAGCTTTTGTCTATTACAAGACATAGGAGAAATCATCTGGACCCTGGGAGGCAGTGAAGAGTTCATAGGTACTAAAAGCATGATCCATAGAAGAAAAAAATTGATAATTTGGACATCAAAATTAAAAACTTTGGTTCTGCAAAAGATTCTGTTAAGAGAATGAAAGGGAAGCTACAAAAAGGAGAAAATACTTGTAAACCACATATCTAACAAAGCACTCATATCTAGAATATGAGTAAAAACTCAACAGTAAAAAATAATCCAATTAGAAAATGGACAATAGACATGAAGAGACATTTCATGGCGGAGGCAAATAAGCACAAGGAAAGCACTTGCCTTTGGGGAAAGGCAAATTAAGGTTATTATGAGAAATCACTGCACACTTATTTCAGAAGCTGAAATTTAAAAAGTATTGATAAAACCAAGTGCTAGCCAGGATATGGAGAAACCAGGTTTTCCATACCTTGCATGTGGGAATATAAAATAGTACATGCCGCCACTCTGAAAATTTGCTTAAAGATTAGCAGTTTCTTTAAAAGTATGCACTTATATTACCGGGCAATCACATTCCTGGGCATTTATTAGAGAAATTAAAATTTAAGTCCATACAAAAACCTACATATGAATGTTCACAGCTGCTGGATTTATAATATTTTGATTGGTAATTTACATACAATGAAATGCAGGAGGCTTAAATTTTATAATTCAATGTGTTTTGTTAAATTGTCCTATAACCCATCACTATAAGATTTAGAACATTTCTAACACCCCCAGAAAAATTTCTTTGTGCCCCTTCTGGTTAATCTGTGCCTTGTTGCTCCATTGACAAACCGCAAGGCAACTACTAGTCTGATTTCTGTAACCTTTTATTGGTTTCCATACAAATGGAACCATATAGTACATATTCTTTTATGTCTGGCTTCTTTTGCTCAGGAATGTGATTCTGAGATTCTCTGTGTTGTGGTGTGTGTCAATCCATTGCAGCCCGTCTGATTTATCTCCCTAGCGGTTTGCTGCCAGGCCTATTGAATTCTGGGCGAGTGGCAGGCCTAGATGCCTACCCAGTGCTTACTCTCATTGACTCTTCAGATGTGGCTCCTTCTGCGAGGATCTAGTGTATTTCTGAAGGGGCCACCGTAACTCAAGTGCAGCTTTCTGGGCAAGACATAGAGAGGCCTCTGTGCCCTGGTCCCTGTGTCCACCCCAGTCCATCTCCAGCCACACTGACCTCCTTGCTATTCCCTGAACGCACCACGTAATAAGGAGCAAGACACTGGGCAACTGTTAACAAAGAAGAGTGATCCCTGAGAGGCAGCAAAGAAATGAAGTAGCCCTGTAATGGCCCTAGCGTGCTTTCTGAAGAGCGTTTCCAGGCAGTGGCAGAGGGAAGGAAACTGCGGGAAGAGTCTGGTGGAGTCCGCGAGTTGAGGAGACGGGGATGAGAGTTCAGGGAGACCAAGCAGCTGGAGTTTACAGGGAAGAGTACTCAGCAGTTGCCTGCATGTGAGGAAACTGGGCCAGGTAAGGAAACGAACCAAGAACCGAGGGAACAGTAGCCAGAACTCTCACAGTGCTCAGAAGAGTGCCTGTTCCTAGAGACCAGCCTGGAAAACTGCAGAACACACAGGGCACTGGGCAGGGTACTTGAGAAGCAGGACAAAATAAGCAGTATGCTAACTGCTGTTCTGATCCTGTCTAACAAATCTTAAAAGCAAGACCCAAAAGGATCACACAGTTAGCGAGTAACTGTGTCCCAGAACAAACTCCAGGATACAATAATATCTGGCATCCCAAAAGATAAATTTACAATGAGTGACATTAAATAAAAAGTCACTAGGCATGCAAAGAAGCAGGAAATATGACCTATCATAAGGATAAACATTAACCAAAACTGACCCAGGACTCACACAGGGGTTAAAGGTATCAGACAAGCGCATTACACCAGATACTATAACTACATTCTACAGGTTTCAAAGCTAGAGGAACTATTAAGTAAGTTAAGTAGAAACAGGGGAGACATATTTTGAAAAGACCCAAGTCAAACTTATAGGGCTAAACATTAATATGCCTGCAGTGACAAAAATACTAGATGGGATTAATGGCAGATGACACATCACAAGGTCAAATATTGGTTAATTTAAAGACAGCAGTAGAAATGACACAAAATGAAAACACACAGAGAAAGAAGACTGAAAAGAGAATAAAACATCAGTGAGGTGTAGGACAACTTCAAGCAGCTTAATTTTTGTGCAGTGGAGCCTCCATACAATGGGGAAAGAAAGAAAGAAATACTTGAAGAAATACTGGTGGAAAAAATATTAAATCTAAAGAAATTTATGAATGCACAGATCCAAGATCCTCAATGAATTCCAAGCACAAGAATCATAAAGCACCTACACCAAGGCATATCATGATCAAATTTCTCAAAATCAGTGAAAAAGAGAAAATTTTCAGTGTAGCCAGAGTAAAAGCATTAAGAAAACCAGAAGTGACAGCCAAAACCTTATTTGATATAGAAGAACAAAGATAAGGAGAATAGCAGATTTCTCCTTGGAAACAATGCAAGCAGGAAGATAGTGATCTAACACATTCAAAGTACTGAAAGAAACACACTGTCTCCTAGAATTCTGGTTTTTTTTTTTTCAATTTTAAAATATTAAGGGGGTACAAAAGTTTTTGTTACATGGATACACTCTGTAATGCAGAGCTTTCAGTGTTCCTGCCTCCAGGACAGTGTTCATTGTTCCCAAAAGGTAGATTTTTACCCCTCACCCCCATTCCAACCTCCTCCCTTCTTAGTTTCCAATGTCCTTTATGCCTTTTGTGTCCATGTTCACCCAGCATTTAGCTCCCGTTTATTAGTAAGAACATGTAGCATTTGTTTTCCAATCCTGGAATACTCCACTTGAAGATGATGGTCTCTAGTTCTACCCAAGTTGCTGCAAATGACATTATTTCATTTCTTTTGTCTGGCTGAGTAGTAGTCCATGGTGTGTGTGTGTGTGTATTCCCACCACATTTTCTTTATCCACTCACGTGTCAATGGACACTTAGGCTGACTCCATAATTGCAATTGTGAATTGTACAGTCATAAACATTTGAGTGTAGCTGTCTCTTTGATAAAATGATTTTTTTTCTTTTGGGTAGATACCGATAGTGGGATTGCTGGAACAAATGGTAGGCCTACTTTTAGGTCTTTGAGGAGTCTTCATAGGGTTTTGCATAGGTTGTACTAATTTTCAGTCCTAGCAACACAATATCAGTGTACATTTCTCTCTGCATCCATGCCAGTGTCTGTTGTTTTTTGACTTTAGTAATGGCCATTCTGGCAGGGATAAGGTGGAATCTCATTGTGGTTTTCATTTGCATTTCCGTAATGATTAGTGATATTAAACACTTCTTCATGTCTTTTGGCCATTTGTCTATCTTGTTTTGAAAAAATTCTGTTCATGTCTTTTACCCACTTTTTGATGCAATTGTTTGCTTTTTTCTCACTATTTTGTTTGAGTTCTTTGTAGATTTTGGAAATTAGTCCTTTGTTGGATGTATAGTGTGTGAATATTTCCTCCCATTCTGCAGGTTGCCTGCTTATTCTCTTACTTATTTCCTTTGCTGCACAGAAGCTTTTTAGTTTAATTAAGTCCCATTTATTTATTTTGCTGCTGTTTTATTTGCCTTTGGGGTCTTAGTCAAAAATTCTTTGACTAGGCCTATGTCCAGAAGAGTATTTTCTATGTTTTCTTTTAAGGTTTCATGGCTTACATTTAAGTCTTTAACTGATCTTGAATTAATTTTTGGTAATAGTGAGAGATAGAGTTCCTGTTTTATTCTTCTGCCTGTGGCTATCCAATTAAAAGATCAAAACCAAAATATTTTCATAAACATTTGTCCATAAGTTTCTGTTTTTGTGCTCTATTTATCTGGTGTTTTATTTGTTCTAATTTGCTGACACTTAGACATGTCTACAGTTTTACCTTAAAGTTAAATGCATAGACATTTTTTCTGTATAACTCACAACATTTAGCAATTATCATTAAACCAAATATTAAATTTACTTTACTTATCAAAAATCATACAAACACAGGTCATTTTGTCTTTGGCTGAGTTTATAGTTTGTACCCTTTATGTCAAATCTTGAGACCTCAACAACATAAACATGTCCAGTAAAACTCAGGCAAAACAAATGTACGCTGACAACTTCAAAACATTTTTAGTATTACTTTACTAATACCTTTTTATTTTTTTTAAATAATAATCCAGCTTATTTACCAAAGATTACTAAATTCATGTGAACCATTTGGGTTTGTTTAATTTATGAACGCTCCCTTATTTTTAAGCCAGTCCAGAACCATGTAAGCACGAACATGTAATACATGGACAGACACAAAATATACCTAAACATATACACTGACACCCAAACAAAGTACTAATAAATTTTACCCTAGAACTCTAGCCATGAGATGGTAACACAACTCACCATTCTCTAAAAGACAGCTATATCCAAATTTCTTTTAACGACCATTTGAGCTCTGACTTTTCCTTGATGTAATTTGCCCTTTTGTAAAAACTTGTGCACAAGAATTGGCTATAACCAGCTGGAGCCCTAGAAAACCTGGCATGCCTTTGAACCTTTCCATTTACACAAATACTTGCAAGTACAGGTGCCATAAACTAACTGGGGTGCCTAAAGGTCATTCTCTTTGTCTTTCCTCATTTTTAAACGATCTGTTTTCCTATTTTCTTTAAAAGGAGCAACTGAACTATATAGTCTAGGGTTTGGTGTCATGGATCAGAGCGTGCTGATTGTGAGTGGGGCTCCTCAATGTTTCACCACTGAGTTGGTCCCACTCTCTTATGTCTCTCAGTTTCTCTCTTGGGGGTCTAGCACCGCAGAGAGGGCTCAAAATGCCAAGTCATCAGCTCTTATATGCATTTCCTTCAAGAACCTTCTTTTAATTAATTTGTTGAGGGGTTCCCTATAGAGCACTCACACCTCCAGGAATCGCCCCAGGCAACTTCCACTCAGGACCCCGGTCACCCAGGAGTACCTTTTGGGGGGAAGAAGCAAAATGCCCTTTCTTCTTCAGAGCTGAGGAACTCAGACTCTCATTTACAAACAAGACATGCTCTAAAGTCCCTCATTGTGTTTAAACTGGGGCCAGACTCCCACGGGCTTCCCCTGGCCAGTGACTGAGGATGGCAGGGCCACTGAGGCAGGCTTAGTCCAGCCAGACCTGGGGCTTCTCTGATGGGTGACTTTGGTCTGATCACTCCCTGTTGGCCTTGCTGAAACTTCCTTAGAACTACACGGGGATGAAGGACCTTCCTGTCTTCCTCCCTCCTTCTCCTTATCAAGGATCAGACCTGCGTCACAGTCTGCTGGCTGTGCCGCCCTCCTCCGGCTCCTTCCTTGTTTCCTCTCAGGATCTTCTTCAAGAAACCTCTCACACTATTAGTCCCATGTTGAGATTTGCTTCTTGGAGAACCAGACTAACCCACATATTAGAAGTTCTGAGAAGTCCTACAGCTGAGAAACTCATTTAACTCAGTGTTTCCTACCCATTTTGCTAAATAACACACCTTATTCTTCTTGGAATACCCATTAAAAGTTGGTGGGAACTGGGATTGAGAAATGCCATAGGAAAGAGCCTGAAATAACAACTAGAAACTGGGGGCTTTAGTTCTGGGTCCTCTGCTAATGAAAATCCTCTAATATTGGTATAATCTTCCTGTGGCAAGCAGAATTCTGAGATCACCCCCAAAATCCCAGGCCCCTGGTGCACACACTCCTTCTGTCGGTTCCTCAGGCAAGCGCTGCTCTGGGTGTTGCTGTGAAGGCATTTTGCAGGGGTAATTAAGGCCCCGAATCAGTTGACCTTAGACCAGGGAGATTATCCCCTTGGGCTTGGCCTGACCACATGAGCCCTTTTCCATGTGGGTCTAGAGGTCAGAGACAGGGAGGTCAGAGAGACTCAAAGGGTGAGAGGGACCCTATGAGGACAGCATTGCTGGCTTTGAAGTGGAGGGTGCCCAGGACAAGGAACAGGGGTGGCCTCTAAGAGGCGAGAGCTGCCCCTGGCTGCCAGCCAGCAAGGGCAGAGGCGGCTCCGTCCGCAGCTGTCAGCAGCAGGTGTTGTGGTGATGCTGCAGCCACAGAAAGGGACACACCCGCACACTGTGCTTTCATGGCCGTCACTTTGTGGGACCCCCGCACTGAACCTGTGGGGCTGCTGTACTGTTACCGCTTGACCGATTGGGAAGAGGACAGTCAGGGAAGGTGAGCGACTGACTCAAGCCTCAGAGCTGGCAAATACCATCTGGGGCTCACGTGCCAGTGGTCCCCACAGTCAGCCTCGGCACGCTGCCCCCAGCCAGGCAACCTCTGAGCCTGTGCTCCTCGCCAGCACGCAAAGGGCGGGGGGTGGGGAGAATGGACCAAACGCCTTCCCGTGCTGTCCTCCGCTCAGGGCTGCTGGAAGGACCAGAGGTGTCTAAAGCACCTTGCAGAGGACCGTGCATAGGACAGGAGGCTGCGGTTTCTAGGTAAGGGCGTGAGTGCTCTCAGCAAGTGCCAGTACGTGTCTTAGTCTGTTCTCCCCTAGGACTCTGCCCAGCCACCCCAGAGGGATTCCTGACTGCTCTTCGATTTCTGTCTCCCCATGATCTACTTTCAGTTATTGTTACGGAACTTCGACAGCTTTTCTGTCTCACAGGAGGGTACTTCCTAGGGAGACCCCCAGAAATCCCCCCTCACACATAGTGGCCTTTTGAAAGGGGGCAGGGCCACTCAGGCCAGGTTGTTTCTGACCAGCCTGGGCCTCAAGTTAGTGGGTCAAGTTCACCCAGAGGTCTCCTGGGGCACACTGCTCCCTTTGTACCTTTTCTTCCTTCAGGAACTCTCCTCACTCCTTAACCCTGCTACCCTGCAGAAATCTACCTCCCTCCCATCTTGATTACAAATGATCCTTAGATCCTGCAAACTGATTCTTAGGTCCTCTTTCTTGTTAAGGCCTAAATCACAGCAGCTTAGAGGAGCAGTTCTTAATCCAAGCACCAGGGATGAGTTTCAGAGGGTCCATGACTCCCCAAAAGTGTATGCAAAATTCTATGTGAATGTGCCTTTCAGAAGATTCTCAAAGGGCATGAGTCTTAAAACAAGCTGAGAATCACTGGATAAAACAATTATAAAACCATTTCTCCAGGGTCCTGTGCAACCTAGACTCTTTAGGACTCCTGTGTGTGACATAAAACATGGCTGTTTCCAGCCCCTGGGCAGCGGTCCTGGTAGGCTCTACAGAACTGGCAACAGCACGGGGCCCAGACATGTGAGGCTGCTCCTTTCATGGGTGCAATTCCAAGGCACAGGAAGGACTTTTCTCTGCTCCTTGGTCTCACTCATGGGAGCCAGTCCCTTCCCAGCTATCCAGAGGTTGTACCAGCAACCGGCCTCTGCGAGCAAAGGCTCCCGCTGCCCTCGAGGCTCCCTCTCCTTTCCATCCCTCCCAGCTCAGCCAGCCTGGGAACTGTCTGCCTCCTTTTGTTATTTGACAAATAATAATCATATGCAGTCATGGCATACAACATGATGTTTTAAAATATGGACATACTGTGGAATTTCTACATTTGAGCTAACTAACATAAACATAGCCTCATATGCTCAGTATTTTATATGGCGAGAACACTTAAAACCTACACAGCAATTTTCATATACACAATACAGTGTTATTAGCTCAAATTTTTTAGTTTCCACACAGAAGTGACATTATGTGGTATTTGTCCTTCTCTGCCAGGTCTCTTTCATTTAACAGAATGCCCTCCTTTTTCATCCATTTTGTCACGGTAACAGGATGTCCTTCTGTTGAAAGGCTGAATAGTGTCCCACTGTGTGTGTGCCCCGTTGTGGTCACTCATTCATTGTGGATGGAACGTGGATGGATTCCGTGCCTTGGCTACTGTGCATAAGGCTGTGATGCCAAAGGAGAGAAAGCTCCCACCATTTGTCCACTGAGTGTCAGGTCAGCTTTGGCCTGTCACATGTGCTCTTACTGTGTTCTGGTGCATTCCTTCTGTACCTAAGTGTTGAGAGTTTTTATCATGAAAGGATGTTAAATTTTGTCAAATAATTTTTCTGCATCACTCAAGATAATCGCATAGTGCTTTTCCTTCATTCTCTTAACGTGCTCTGTCATATTCATGAACCTGTGTGTGTAGAACATCCCGTTGATCATGGTGAATGATGATATTAATGTGCTGTTGAACTTGGCTGTCTGCGTTTTGTTGAGAATTTTTGCATGTATGTTCATCAGCCATATTGGTGTAAAATTGGATTTTCTCGTAGTGTCCTTGTCTGGTTTGGGCATAATGGCAATGCTGTCCTCGTAAAAGGAGTTTCTTCAATTTTATTCATTTTGGGGAAGAGTTTGAGAAGTGTTCTTATTAGTTCTTTAAATGTTTGGTAGAATTTGGCAGTGAAGCCATCAGGTCCTGGGCTTTTCTTCCCTGGGGGACTTTTTACTACCAATTCTACCTCTTTACTCATAATTGGTCTATGCTGTCTGCCTCATTCTTCAAGGTGCATTTCAAACATCACCCCTTCTGCCATCTGAAGCTTCCTTAAATCCCAGCAGGCAGAACTAATCACGGTTTCTCCGCTTCCTCTAGTCGCCCCTCCCCCATAGCTAGAAAGCAGCTCTGACACAAGCACAATGGCTTATCCATCTCCACTTCCCCACCCCGGTTGAGAGCAGCTACTCAATAAATGTGAGCTGCACTCATTCAGGCTCAGCAAACGTTCTGTGTAAAAGGCCAGGTAGGAAATGCTTTAGGCTCTGCCAGCCATGGGGTTTCCAAGGCAGCCGCCGCTTTGCTATGGTATCTCAGAGGCAGCCTTGGACAACACGCAAACTGTGTGTGAATGCATGGACGTGGCCGAGTGCCAGTGACAGCTTATTTACAAACACGCTTCAGCATGAACTACTCAATAAATACCGAATGCACGATCCAGACACGTTTCGTTCTCACCCCCCAATCACCTTGCAGATGTAGAGCGGCCTCACTGGTGTGGTTGTCAACGTCATTAACCATCCGGTTAACGAGTGCACCAGCCTCTCATGCTCCGAGTGTTGCAGGAGACAGAAGAGGTGGCCAGTGGTCTCCAGGGCTTTCTCTGCCACCTGTGTCCAAAGAGACACAGTGAGTTTGCCTCAGCTCGTCATTCATCCTGGTATCCCCAGGGCCTGGCACAGTGCCTGGCAGGCAGAGGGTGCCCAGTAAATGCAAATGACAGAACCGCATCATTACCAAGTAAGTGACTGGACAGCGCAGGGTATTCTGACTGTCCCCTTTTCTGGTCAACAGGAAGAGGTGGCTGAAGAGGGTCCCCCTGTCCCCCGGAAGAGCCCGGTGAGTGAGCCTTTTATAAGCAAGTGGACAGACACTGTCCCTCCCCAACTGTGGCTCCAGCCTCTCCCCTTCAGCCCATCCCCCAAACCCAGCTACCTCCCGCTCCCACCTTGCTTTTGCTGGCCAGGGGCTGATGGTGGAAGAAAAGCTGGAGGGTTTTGTCAGCCTTGGTGGCCACTTTGATGAACACTCCGTGCATCTCTCCCTCCTGCAGAAAGATATCGTCCAGGACAACCTGGGCACCGGTGGCCACTCCATGGAGCACTGTGAAGGAAGCAGGGCATTGGAGCTGCCATCACCCTTTCCTCCCCACAGAGGAAACAGACACACAGACATGTGCACACAGTCCCCACTCCTGACCCCAAGAGGGCCCCTGGGGCCCTGTGCTGGCAACACTGCCCATTCACCATCTCCCCAGCTATCCTCCCCGTGATGGCACCTGGTCCACCCAGAGGGGCAAGGGAATGGGTGAGGCTGCCAACACTGCCGGCATCCCAATCAAGGTGGGTCCTGGCCCCAAACCAGGCAATGGAGCACAGCATCTGCGGACACCCTGGCCTGCTCCCAGCCACCTCCCACCCCTTCCCTGGGCTTCTGGGATCCATATTCAGAGACCCCGTCTTTTCCTGCCCTTCTTTGCTCCCTCCCTGATTCCCACAGAGCTTTCCCCAGAACCCTGACCCTCACCCTGACACAGCAACATGTCCTTCTCCATGTGGCTCTTCCTCAGCAGGCTCAGGATACGAGCCCACATGCCATGCCAGTAAGGGTCTATGCCTGGGAGGGAGATAGCAGGAATGACACCCCCGTCCTAGGGACGGGAGCCTTCCAGCCATGCTGTAGTGTAGGAGGCCTTACTGATTAGGGGCCACAAGGCCTGGCTTCTGACCCCAGCTTTGCCTGCAAAGAGTCCGGGTAACCTGGAGCAAGGCACATCATTGACCTGAATTGCAGTTTCTGCAGCTATGGAAGGGACCGCAGTCCTGACCTGGCTGCCTCAGGGAAGGAGTGCTGGGAGGATAAAGATCCATGTCGCTGTGAGCACAGCACACAAGAGCCAGGGGCTGCCACGACCTGCACACTCACCCCCTTTCAGGGACACCTGAAGGACCAAAGACATGTGCTGTCTGAGCTGGATGTGAGAGCATTCGTCATGATTAGATCAGGAGTCACATTTCCAGCTTCTGTTGCTGTGTCCTCTGGGCTTGTCTTGTACCCCACCCTTGTGCCGTGTCCTTTGGAATCTGATGCCCAGAAGGGCAGTTCACTCCCCAGCCTCTGTTTGGCCCCAGCTCCAGTGGTCAACAAAGGGCAGGGACTGTCATTTGCCCCATGACTTGATTTGTTTTTGAGTGAGGTACGGGAGTGGAATGGATAAGAGAACCACTGCTGTCACCAGGTGCCACAGGGACAGCGTGGAGGACGAAGATTGTGTGGTGATTCTCTACCTGCTCCTGCTACACGATTGCTCTTCCAAGCCTCTCATCCGATCCACAGCCCCAGTGTTCCCTAGGCAACGTCCCCTCACCGCCACCTTTGCCCCTCCCGCCTCTGCGGAATGGGGCTTTCTGTTCCGCCTTCTCACTCATCTCTGTTCCTCGGGCTTCTCCCCAGCCCCAGTCTCTCACACCCTAATACTCTTTTTTCTGAGCCATTCCTGGTCCCCAGGAACTCCTCCTCAGTTCCCATCAGGCCACATGGATCCTGGATTGTCCCCCTCCTCCCCAACACATCCCTACGGTGGCCCAAGTGGAGCTGTCCTATGAGAAGAATTAGGAGAATCAAGACTCCGTACAGTGACCCCTCTCCTGCTGCCCCAGCCCCTTCTCACACAAACTCTCCCCTCACGGGGTGTTGGGAAAATAGGCTAAGAGATGTGAAAGGTTTCAGGAGTTTTGCACGGCTTTGCCTTGAAGGAGTCTGTGGACATGTTAGTTCACAGAATAGAAGCCACTTCCAACAAGGGAGGCATCGTCAGAGGATGTCTGCAAAGCATCGTTTCTGCTTTCCTGCTGGTCATCGCCTTGAGCTTTTTTGCAAGGCAGAAGCTCAGTTTAGATCCTTGGTGGAGAAGCTGATTAAAATGCCTGCCCAGCAGATAATGTACAGCTGGAACTATCCTAGACTTCAAGGCTATTCCCACTTCACTCCTGACTATATGTCTCTGTGTTTAGAAGAAGTAGATTAGAGTAGTACACAGACTCAGTGTTCTCATTTTATACATTTTATCTTTAATTTGCATGCTCAGCTAGGTCTGTTTCTAACTTAGGGCTTAACATGCTTATGTTAGAAAAATTTTGTAACTATCTATTCTTGTAGACAGAATTAGGTAAGGTTCCCCTGGAAACCTCAAAAAATGAACTGTACACGTAATTCCCTAACAAAAGACAACTATTTGCTGTAACTATAAATACTGATGCGGGACTTCACTAGTGGTCTCACAGTTCACAGGAATGCTGGAAATCCCCTAACTCCCCCAAAATTTAAACTGCACTTTGTCTCCATCTCAATCATTTCTCCATCTATATTATTTCTTTCTTTATTTCCTATTATTTCCAAATCCCTTGTGACGATCCTGCCTTGGGACCTGTTTTTCTGGGAGAGAGCTAACTCCCTGCAACGGGGTCCAGACTTGGGTGCAGGCTGAGTTTTTCCACTGCCAGCAGGAGGCTCCTTGGGGGCATTCTGTCGGCCTTGATGTCATACAACACCATATTGATGACCATTTCTTTGCTGTGAGATCCCAGAGCCAGAAGGACTGATGTACACACATCCTCCAGTTCTCCCCGTGGCTTCTGCAAAGAAAAGGACTAGCTATTCCCAGGCTCATCCCCAAGACGAGTCCCCAGGCTTCTGAGAATCAGCTTTCATCAACAAGTGATTCTCTTCTCTCCAGAGGCCAGGAGCTCACTCACCTCAACCCCCACCCATCCAAGATTCACCTTCCTAGTGCTGGAGGGCAAGAGCTTCCTTGAGTGTGCAAAAGGACGGGAAGACAAGAAGGGACAAGTTCTCAGCCTGCAATGTCTCTGGCTTGTGTGTTGGGGTGAGGGTGGGGACTGGAGTTTCCAAAGCACAGAGTGTCCCCTGTAGCTGCGAGTGAACCATCAGGAAGGTAGATGGAAGTGGTGGAAGCAACTTTGGAAAGTCCCTGGACATCAGAGGTCTAGGTCACAAGACAAGTGTGGCAAGGGAAGGCAGGTAAACTGGAAGGAGGATACCTCCCAGGTAGCAGTTAACCGAGAAAATAAGACGGCAGATTAAGCCAGCGTCAGAAAAGTAACTACAAAACTATGTGGATGGATAAACAAGTTGATTGCATGAACATTCAGTGTAGAGGTGGGCCAGCACACTGGTGAGTGGATTTATATAGGTTAGAATATTGAGTGGGACAATTAGTTGAGTCACAATAACAAAGGTGACTGCCTATGGTATCCCAGAAGGAAGTGGTGGACGCAGTCTGAGGATCTGGTCAGGTGCTGAAGCCAATAGCACAAATCCTTCCCATTGTCTGTCTCAGCTCTTTTGCCTCACCCCTTCCCTCCATTACTGGGTCTTCCGTTCTGCCTAGGTCACATTTCTTGAGGTGCACTCAGGGTGCAAGATATGGGCTTGAATACACTGTTTAGAGGCTTAAGGTGCTTATATCCCAGGTCCCAATTGGATCCAAATGTCATCACCCACCAAAAGAGAACTCCTGGGCTCAGACCCGGGGTCCTTTCTTTCCTTTCCCCTGGCCTAGAAGCAAGGGCTCCTCACCATTCTCTTCAGATACAAGATGGTATCTGCCACTATCTGGCATCGTGCATGGGCCAACTCCTTGTACAGGATCTTGACTTGGAGCAACTTCAGTGTGGTCAGCATATTCTCTACAAACACCTAGAGGAGAGAGGGTACTCAGGAAGAAGGGAAGGCTATAGGGTGGAAATAATAGAGAGAATGGCAATCTCTGGCAGCCAAAGGAAGAGGAGTGAGTGTGGAGAGAGGATTCAAGCCTGACCAGTGGTTGTGGAAGTAGAGAAGTTACAGGTCACACGAGGGACATGGGAACCAGAGCTGGAGCTGTGAATGAACTGGACCAAGTCATGCTCTGCTCACAGGAAATTTTGCTGGGTAGTAGGTGGCCACCCAGCTATGTGGATGGAGGTGTCCTAGCTTGGCTGGAGCCAGAAAGATGTCTGAGATGTCCTTACCTTACCAGCTCTTTGCAGTGATCCTACAAAGCTATTCTTGGGCACATTGGATATACGCCGTTCCAAGTCCCTTTTAGTGGACTCTGTGTAGTCCTCAACACGGGACGAGGGACCCATGGTTGCTGGGCAGCACTTTAGTGATAACGAGGTACCCATGGCTGCTGATGTTTCTGTAAGGAATAAAGAGGGGGTGTTTCTCTTCTGCTGGACGTGGTTATTTTCTTCAGGGTATTTCATCATGGATGGTGAAGACATGCAAAGAATAATGCTTAAGAATCAGAAGATGGAAGCTTGGCTCCAGACAGGACTTTGCAGCTCCCTACCAACATTTCCTTAGGCAATTTGCTTAACTTTTAGGGCCTCTATTTCTTCACATGTAAAGGGAAATATGTGACCCTTGGGGAGCATTGGAAATGTTCTAGATGTGGACATATGTGTCAAAACTCCTTGAAGTGTACAGCTAAATTGGTAAATTTTAAACACATATAAGTTATATCTCAATACAGTTGATATGAAAAATCAATGGTGGGCTGGGTGTGATGGCTCATGACTGTAATCCTAGCACTCTGGGAGGCTGAGGCGGGCAGATCATTTGAGGTCAGGAGTTCGAGACCATCCTGAGCAAGAGCGAGACCCCGTCTCTACTAAAAATAGAAAGAAATGATATGGACAACTAAAAATATATATAGAAAAAATTAGCCGGGCATGGTGGCACATGCCAATAGTCCCAGCTACTCAGGAGGCTAAAGCAGGAGGATTGCTTGAGCCCAGGAGTTTGAGGTTGCTGTGAGCTAGGCTGACGCCGTGGCATTCCAGCCTGGGCAATAGAGTGAGACTCTTTCTCAAAAAAAAAATAAAAAAATAAAAAAATAAATCAATGGTTGTACAATAGTGTGAATGTACTTAATATCATCACTAAATTATATACCTAAAAATGGTTAAAATGGTAAATTTTCTGTTAGGTATATTTTATCATGATTAAATAAACTGCCACCCAAACTCAACTGCATTCTATATACTGACAATATACAATTAGAAAATAAACTTTGGAAAACGACATTTAAAATAGTGTCCAAACCAAAAAATACCAAAGAATATATCTAGTAAGAGAGGTGCAAGATCTCTACACTGGAAATCATACAACGTTGCTGGGAATAAAATAAAGAATACCTAAATCATTAGAGGACTATATGATGGTCAGGGATTGGTACACAGTGTTTGAAGGTGCCAAATCTCCCTGATTTCATAAATTTTATGCATTATTCTTTGATTAACTTCTTAAAATTACTTTAAGCAGAAAAAAGGAAGACATTCAACAACATTAAATGTAGCGAACAGGTAAGTAAGGATTTGAAATATCTATGTCTCTTAGCCAGGAAGTCAATATTTACCCCGAAAAAATATTTCACTGTGTTGTTAGGGGAAGAAGGCACATGGCTTTGGGTTTACATGGAAGGTAAGAATGCTAACAGCATGCTGCCTAAGAAAACCATGCACACCATATACATGAAGCTCTCTTTGTTAACTGGTGGGACTTACTCTCTGCCACTTCCTGCATATGAAGGAACAAAAGGGAAAAGCAAGAGTACCCAGCTGGGCGCTTTTGCTGTCCCTGGAGATCCCTGTGTCATCTCCAGAAACAGTGACATGCTCCCATCAGTGAGAAAAAGCATGAGTCACATTCTCTTATTCCTTCACTCAGCACACACATATTAAGAGCCTCCTATGGGCCAGACTTGCCAATCCCCCTAGAGGACAGGGACACAGTGAGGTGGCTCACAGGTCCTTCTCCTCTAGGAGATCCCCGCACTGAAACGTACTCATTTCACCAGCACACAGTACTTGCTATAAAAGGTAATAAACCGAGGAGAGATGCTGGAGGCCACTGCCTCAGCCCTCCCCCTCTCCTCAATGGCCAACCTGGAATAAATGCCTCCTCGCTCCCAGCCAGGGAGGAAAAACTCAGGGGACCTTGATCAGATCCTTCCAGTGCTCAGTCATCTACTGCCTGGAGACTGAGACAATATGTTGAATCTGTGAAGAAGCCAGTTATTTCTGTGTTTCTCAACATCAAAGCTCTTGTGTGCCCAGAGAAATCTGGAAAGATTCAGTGCTATGGGTCATGGCTTCCACAGCCATTCACATCCTCATTTGTCTTGAGCCTAACTGACCTCACACCCTCCAGCCGTGTTTAACACTTGAATAGAAAAAGTGACTACTACAAAGAAAGATAAACTGACAGGCTACTTTGCCTAACTTCTAACATGAAAATCTCTGCAAAGGCAACCAGTCAAAGTGAGCAAGACTGCCTCTCAGTTGCTGCAATCACAGTCTCTCACTATTCACACTCACAGTGCCAGCTGGACTCTCAAGTATCCCCATTTGGCCCACCTGCAAAGCCTGGAATCCATCTTTCTGGATGGATAGGGCATGAAAGGAAATGCAAAATAGATGCCATGAACCTTCTGGGTTCTATCAGCCATGGTCCTGGGACAAAAGTCAATAAATACTGTAGCTCTTTTGTGAGCCACGAAGTTGGGGATTGAAATCAAGAGCAGTATCTCTACTGGTTACAGGATTTCTCCTTGGTTGTACATTTCCATGCAAGCAGAGACCACGTCCTCTCCGTCCTTTGCATGCCCATGTGAAGCTACACCAGAATCGTGCAATGCATCCAGGGGACAATAAGTGGCTATAGCAGGATGCAGCCTAGGACAGCCCCCAAGCCAAATCTCCACTACCATCTCCCACTGCTTGGATACCACTCTAATGCCTCTGTGAAAGGCTTGCAGATGTCCTCTTGAAGATGTGCACCCCTGGGGTCAGGGAGGGTATCTGTGAGGACCTTTGCAGCATTCTGCTCCCATGTGTCTGCAGTGCAGCCTTTGCGTGCCACGGCTGCTCCACTTTACCCTGCTGTGGACACGTGGAAATCATGGCACTCAGGCAGACAAGTATAAGCACAGCTTGTAGGAGTGGCACAGGTGAGCATACACACCCACACTTACAGATACCTTTAGTTTGCTTTTTAGTTCACCCTGGCCTCCATTTCCAGTACAGATAAGAGCCCCTCCTGTATTGTTCTGGCCTGAAGAAATAACAGCTTTCTCTTTGGCTCCAGACTACAGAGTTCTCTTCAAAGACACTGGCCTCTGCCTGGAACAGCTTCCCGATACTGAGATGACCTTATTTCTATTTCCCTGCTAGACCAAGGTCTACAGGGAACTTCTGCTCCACGTTTATATCATATTTTGTCTCCTCTTCTGAACCTGGTTTCTCCGAGATGGCTTTTACCTACCCCTTTCCTCCTTCAGTCACCATCTGGAGGACAGACTCTACCATCCTGGTCCCCACACCTCTGTCACTGCAAGCCATTTCCAGGTCCATCTAAGTACAAATATTCACAAGTCTAAAACCAATTTTGTCAATATGAATAGATCCAACACCCATCCTTACTACTCCGGCCACATGAAGACAAGTGACAGTGTCGATCCATTTAGAAGGGGGAAGGTAGTTGCCATTATGTTCTTCTAACTATAGTTTAGGGGCCACTGAAATGACCAGACACACACACGGGTGTAGGGATAACCATAAGAAGGATGACTCCATAAAACTAGGAGAATTCAATACTGAGAGGGAGACATGCCATTGAAAAGCCATTAAAGCACGAGAGAAAGGGGAAGAAGAAAGGGACGCCACACATCCTGAGCACCTGCTGGGTGCTAAACCCTCTGCAGGCCCTTTTCCTTTTAGGCTCTCTTTTACTCTCTACAACACCACAAGGATACAGCTGTGTACTGATGCTTAAGCTGTGCTCAAAGTCACAGCTAATACGGGCAAAGCCAGGGATGCAAACCCAGGTCCACATGGCTCTGTTCCAGTCAAGTTCTCTGGTTGCGAGAGAACTAGCAGAAGGAAAAGGGAGGTGTGCCGAAAGTAGACATGGTGCGAGATTAAGAACTGAGACTATCGGAGAACAGCAAGAACAGAAGCTGATGACAAGGTGGGACTTCTTGCAGACCAGAACTGCAAGGTGGCTTGGATTTCAAGACAGCCCCAGGAACCTCACCGACAAGTAAATGCCCTGTATTTTCATTCTCCTGCTCGGGCAGGTGCCACATGGAGCCATGATCTGACTTCCTCAGCTGGCTCAGATTTTCTGATTACCCCAAACTTTCATCCCTCTACCTTTTACCTTCAGCTCCCACTGCCAAGTGAAAATTCCTGTCCTGCTTCCTACCTCTAAATCCCAAGGGAAAAGTCAGAGCACGGGTCAGCCTACAGACCATGTGGTCGGGCACCCAGCCTGACCTAATCAGCTGGGCCTTGCGCTGCTGCTCCCCCTGCCTGGAGACTGAGGACTTGGGTCCTCCATGTTTAGGACTCAGCTCACCTCCTCAGAGAAGCCTCCCCCTCTATTTGGCCATGACATAGTGTTCCAACACCGCCACACACACACCCCAGCTTTCAGTAACTCTCTTAGCACATTACCCTGTATTTAATTTCTTTCATTCTTAGCACTATCCGATCTCATTTTATTTGTTGGTCTCCCCTAGGAACACAGGATGCATAAAGGGAGGAAACTTGTTTATCTTGTTCTTCCCTGGCCCCAGGACTCAGAACTAGGTGTTGCAGCTCCTTGCAGGCATTCAAGATAACACTCTGATGAATGAATCACTAGCCAGCCAGATGTGGGCCTGTCAGCAGAGGGGTTTATTCCCAGGGGGGGTGGGTAGAGGCGGGTCTCGTGACTTGAATAACTAGTCCAAGGGGCCATTCTTTAATGCTTTCAAATTGTTCTCATATAACCTCATGATTACACTATTGGTCAATATTTCTCTTAGCTTTATTTTATACGTGAAGAAACAGATTCAGAAAAAAATTCAGTGATTTACCCAAGATCACTCAGTAGGTGACTGAACCCAGAAATGGAAGCATATCGGCCAGACCCTGAAGGCTTGGAGCTTCATACTGCATCACTCTTCCTCCCACCAGGGAACGTAGGATGAAAAAGACAGACTTGGTCACCACACTCTAGAAGGACAATATTAAACAATACAAAACAAAACTCATTATTCTTTCGCTTCCCTGGGGGTGATCATTAGGGATCTCATTATTCCAGAAGCTGCACCAGCTATGTCACAGTTCAAGAAATGTTTAGGGGAATCTGAGGATAATGGATTCACTAAGCCCCACCAAGGACACCTGGTGTAACTTTCTCAGACCCCCTCGTGGTGGCTATGGGAGGACAACCGTGAGCTCCCACGCAAGTTCTCCTCAGAATGTTCCCCCATGGCTGAGGCACACACCAGCACGGCGCGTCTCATGCCCATTAAACCAGGTAAGATTTGTGGAAGGACTTCAGGTTCATGTGAGTTCTCAAACTGTTCAATTTCTTCAGTCCTCGATTATCACTTGTCACATACTTACCCAGTATGAACCGTTGTTATGGAATGAATTGTGTCCCCCAAATTCATGTGTTGAAGGCCTAACCCCCAATGTGACTCTATGTGGAGATAAGGCTTTTAAGGAGGCAATTAAAGTTAAATGAGGTCCTAAGTGTGCCGTCATCATCCAACAGAATTGCTGGCTTTATAAGGAGCGACAGAAAGAGAAAGAGAGAGCGAGAGAGACAGACACACGCCTCAGTCCACCATGTGATGACACAGATAGAAGGTGGCCCTCTGCAAGCCAGAAAGAGGCCTGGCCAGGAACCACATCTGCCAGCACATTGATCTCAGACTTCTCAGCCTCCGGGGCTGTGAGAAAATAAATTTGTTGTCTCAGCCACCTTGTCTGTGGTATTTTGTTATCGCAGCCCTAGCAGACAGAGGCAACTGTCTCCTAGGTACTATACACTGCTGTGCTCCTAAAATGCTGAACTTCACACCTGGAAAACGCCCTGGCCGCCCCAAGAGAGCAGCTTTTCTGCACCTGCTGGCAACCCAAAGCCACGTCATACTTCAGGGCTGCCAAGCTCCGCCAGCCGGGGGACAGCCTGGCCCCTAACACCCACAGTCTCACCTTCCTCTCTCCTGTCTCCCCTCCCAGCTGCATCCTCTGGGCTCTCGCACTGTGTGGGGCCCAACCAGCTATTTATTACTATTTATGTCCACTCCTATGACACTTCCGCCAGCAATCTGCTCAACTGCATCCATCCCGGTCTCTTTAGGGGATCCTGCTCCGCCCTGATTCTCATGGCTATGGGCCAGTAGAACTGCAGAGCCCTTGACAGGATGGGCTCTAGGGTCAGGGTGCCAAGATTGGGATCCCAGCTGTGTCCTTGTTGAGGTTCGTACCTCTAAGCCTCAGTTGCCGCACCTGTAAAATGGACATGGTAATAGTGCTCACCAAGGTCTTGTGGAGAAATGTACAGAAGACGGAAGATAAGAGTTCACGAATGCGTTGTACAGAGCGCCAGAAAAGGTCAGTTTTGAGAGGGCTGGACCCAGCTGAGCTTTTTGATAACCTGAGAGGCAATACTGGTTAAAATTCCCAGGGGCCATGACAGTTTAACTGAAGGTGGCGCGTTCCTTGGTCTGGCCTTCCTTCTCCCATTGGCCCCTCGACTGTCAATCAGACATTGGCCCCGCCCTTGCAGTGCTTGACCTTTTTCCCAGGTTGATTCACTCCGCCCCTTTGCAAATGTGGTACCATGTGAGCACAGCCGCCCTAGCCTACTGTGCTGCCACGCCCCCCGGCGGCGGAGTATGTGTACTCTGGGTCGTGTGTGTGTGTGTGTGTGTGTGTGTGTGTGTGTGTGTGTGTCTGTCTGTGTGGAGTAGAACTACAGGGTCGTGGTTGGCCCCCTAGCCATTACTGCACTTGCTTTGGGGTGTCGCGCTCTCAGGAATGGGGTTCAAGGAAATCTTGATTAAATATATAAGTCTGAGGTCCTTAGTATATAGATTATATTTGAATGAATGTAGATAAAAAATAATTTAAAACATTTTTTCAAACATTTGTGGTTTGCTATCATAGGAGCTGTTTCAAAATACCCCTTTTATCAATACAGTGAAAAGGCAACCCATTGCATGGATGAAAATATCTGCAAATAATGTATCTGATAAGAGATTAATATCCATATTATGTGGAGAACTCCTAAAATTCAACAGCAAAAAAAAAAAGAAACCTAATTAAGAAATGGGCAAAAGACTTGAATAGATATTTCTCCAAAGAAGATAATGGCTAACAAGCACATGAAAAGATGCTCAACATCATTCATCATCAGGAAAACACAAATCAAAACTATAATAAGATACCACCTCACATCCATTAGGATGGCTACTATTAAAAAAACAGAAAATAAGTGTTCAGAAGGATGTAGAGAAATTGGAAACTTTGTGCTCTATTGGTGGGACTGTAAAAGGATGCAGTTGCTATGGAAAATAGAATGGTGGTTCCTTAAAAAATTTAAAACAGAATTGTCATATGATCCAGCAATTCCACCTCTGGGTATATACTCAAAAGGATTGAAAGCAAGGTCTTGAAGAGCAAGACCTTGTACGCCATGTTTGTAGCAGCATTATTCACCATAGCTAAGATGTGGAAGTGTCTGTTGATGAATACATAAGCACAATGGGGCATACACATACTACAGAATATTATTCAGCCTTAAAAACGGAGATTCTTATACATGCTACATAGCACATGGATGAACCTTGAATGCATTATGCTAAGTGAAATAAGCCAGACACAGAAAGGCAAATATTGTATGACTCCACTTACATGAGGTACCTAGAGTAGTCAAAATCATAGAGACAGAAAGTAGCATGGTGGTTGCCAGGGGCTGGGGAAGGGAGGAATATGGACTTGTTTAATGAGTTCAGAGTTTAAGCTTTGCAAGATGAAAAGAGTTTTGGAGCTGGTTGGTAGTTATGTGTGAACAAGAACATGAATGTACCTAATACTAGTGATCCGTACACTTAAGAGTGGTTAAGATAGTAAATCTTCTGTGGACTATACCACAATAAAAAATTTGGAAAAAAGTGTAAAAAAATTGGTAACATATGTAGAGAAAAATACCAGTTACCAGTGACATAGGTAGTGGACTCCAGGACACATAAAAAAATGCTCTGAGAGGCCTGCCTGCGAATTACAGCTAAAGTTAAGACCTGAATACATGAGATGGATGTGTTTTCACTGTGTAGTCTCCAAAAAAAAAGATAAAACAAGAGGAAAAAGTCTCAGCGGTTCAGTTACTTATTTTAAATCCTTATTCACAGTTTATTAGATCCTATAACTGGTTCAAATCTTCACATGATTAAGGGGTTTTCATGGCTATCAGATTAAGATGGGCTGAGAGGCCACCTCTTACAGATCCTCAAATCTTGGATTAAGTAAGAGCTCCTCCAGCTTCCGGCTTTGAGGGAACAATTTTAGAACCATCTAGGAAGGAGATTTGGAGCCAGAAGGAATTTCATGAGCAACTTCATGCTGAAGAGCTTCCTGGTGATTTAGTTCTGTGGAGTTGGGGGGTTCCAGTCAGCCTGGCCAGCAGACTCTGAGGGAGGGGCCTGCTGAGGCTCTCCTGGAATCACACCGGGAGCACCTTGCAGGGATTCCTGCTTCAAGGCCTCCTTCTCAAGGGGTTTCGTGTCTTCCTGCATGAATACAGTCTTCTTTGAGGAAACAGTTTCTGAAATCAATTCCTAAATAGAAAACGACAACAAAAAAGCAAAAAAGTTAGTGGTAGAAACCCACACAGGTGTAGCAAGAGCACAATATTGCTATTTTCATGCCCAAGACTCAGAACAAAACTGAAACATACTCTAACAAAGCATAAAACCGAGTCTGATAGGATCAAGGTAATTTACCAATACTTCCACTGCCTGCCAGAACAAAACCCAATACCTTTTAAAGACAACATAATCTGGACTCTATAAAAATCATCAACAGTGTTCAGCATACAAATAACAATTATGAGACATGTGAAGAAGTCAGAAAATGGGACCCATAATGTAGAGAAAAAGTATTCAATGGCAAAAAACCCCCAAATGACATAGGTGATGAAATTAACAGACAAGGACTAAAAACAGCTATTATAAATATTTTCAAACATTTAAAGGTGAAAAATAGTGAGTTAAAGTTAAGGTATATTACCAGAGAAAATGGAAATTACTAAAAAAGAACTAGACAGAAATTTTAGAACTGAAAAGTAGAATACCCGAAATGAAAAAATTTACTGAATCCCTAAATAGGATATTGGCCATTGTCAGAAGAAAGGGTCAAGAAACTTGAAGGCAGATCCATAGATATGATCCAAACTGAAGCACAGAGGAAAAAAGATTGAAAAAAACATCAGAGCCTCAGTGAGCTATCAGACAACGTCAAGCAGTCAACATGCACGTGATTGTAGTCCCTGGCTGAGGGAGGAATCCCTGGAACTTAGGCTCTACTGACCACCTCCACCCCAGTCTTTGCCTGGAAGTCCCAGAGGCCCATCCTACTCCATGGGGCACTGCAGAGAGGTCGATGAGATACTTGTCCACCTGATCTCTAAGATCCTTCTAACTTCAAAGTGTGAAGTCTCTGCACAAATATCTATTGATTCTATAAAGATGTATTTTTCAAACATCTGTGTGGTTCAGATCTTTATAAATAAGAATTTCTTTCTGACATAGAAGCAAAATTATGGTTTACTTCCTCAAAGCTGCCTCTGCTTAATGAAGGGAAACCAAATACAAGGACAACCTTTGCCAGCTTTCTTCCAGGCCTGACTCAGATGTTACCTCCTCTGTGAACTCTTCTTAATTCCTACAATTGGATGTGCTCTCAACCACACATAGCACTATGTTTCCATTCCTCTTTTGACACATCTACTAGATGAGTAGTATTTAATATGGGGTACTCAAAGACTTGCTGAAGTGTGTGCAAGCAAAGATGGTTTTAAGAGATGAAGGAAAATTCTTGCAAAGCTTTGACTATGTGCTTGAAAGCCCATCCTGCTGAAATTTTAGGCAACCCATTCTGGGCTAGTTTGAAATCAGGTTTCCCAGCATTAATGACATAAGATTTGAAGGTGACCAATAGCAAGGAATAATTTGTAATCCACCTTGAGTCAGTCAGAAACCAGAACCTGGATTCTTGTCTTATTTGATATACGTCTGCTTCTTTGCCCTTTATCTAGCCCTGTCGAATTTTACTTGGAGAGTAACTCATATCTAAATGTTGCGGCTCTCTCTTGCCAAGTAAGAAGTAAATTCAGTTTTGTTTTAGATCATGGCTTGGATTCTCTTTATTTCCTTCTAACAAAGGGAATCAATTTCCATAACCACAACTTGCGTAAGAACTCTCCTAAAACTGAGAGCTTGCACATAGTCTAGGCACCATGCTGGCTCTCATTTGCCCATCTTCCCTCACAATTGCCTTTGTCTCACACTTGGCAAAAGAATGACATATCTTTTACTTATCTAAATGCCCCTAGAGAATATTGATAAAAGATGCAAAACTTCCTAAGTGCAACAGGAAAAGACGATTCAAAATATTGATGTGAGCAAAGTTTTCCTTAACAAAGGTACCATAAAGGTAGGGTGGAGTTTTGGTAGTCTTTTCCTACCTTATATATTTCTATTTCTAAAAATAGAAATATAAGCATGGTGCTAGAAAAGGATTAGAGTGGGCAGCAGAGTGATGGCAACTTTTGCTTAACGATCCTTCTCTCTCCCATCCCCCAAAATTGCTCAAAGAATGGATCCTTCTTGAAGGAGAGTTCCCTTAGAGTATTGTCAAACAGTAGCATGAAACCATCTTTCTTTTGATTTAATTTATTTATAAAACCCAGCATTAAAAAGTATATCTATTAATTGTTTATGAGTCTATTAGCATAAAATATAAATAAGCTTAGTATTTTCATGTCTTCAAAGTTGGCTTTTTTGACTAGCAAACTTTGGCTAATTTTGCTAGCAAGAGCTGGTGAATTGTATAGAATTGCATTAAAGATTTTAATGCACAGGATATAGTGATAGTTAAAAAGAGGTCAGATATCAAGCCCAACATTTCAGTTATGTCAATTCTCTATCCAGGTATCATGTACTTTGCAGAAAGCATAGAATGGCACAAGAAATTTTTCAGGAGACTAGAAAAAAATTGTGGGAGGTAAATGATGTGCTTGTCAGACTGACTGATGAATGCAGAGTTGTTTCCAACTATTTCAAGTTCATAATTTATGTCCAATATTATGCATCATAGAGGTAGCTGAGGCTTGACATAAAACTAAACAGAATACAAAAACTAAGTAAAGTGTTATATCTTGAAGTATGCACTAACAACCATATTTGGTTTCTGAAAAATACTGAATAATTTTTGAAAAAGCCTCAAAGGATCTTTTATGAGAAAATATTTGCTCCAGGAGAACAGATTAACATCAAAGGTATTTCCTGAAATCTAAAATGAATCAGTCTTTTAACATTTCCTTTTTTCATTGACGAATTGGTTTATATATAAATATGTGACTATGGAGTAACAAGTAGGCCAAGGGGAGGCTCTGTGTGCCTTGCATTGTGGCGGTGCGGACACGCAGTTTCCTGGAATCCATCGTCAGGATATGCGTGTGCTCGATGCAGAGCTCCTACCTTGCGACACTTTTCACACTTCTGTTGCATCTGCCATTCTTCTCGCCTTAGCATTTCTGTCATTGCCCTTTCCCTGCAGCTACTGTCATATTCTTCCTTCAGCTGGATCTTCTCCTGCCTGTTCTGGGGTGATGTGATGGAGTGGAATCGGGTCAGCACCAGGAAGCCTTATGAATGGGCGCCCCCTCGCTGGGACAGACCTGGGTCCCCCTTGCTGTGGCAGACCTGAGCCCTGGGCTCTCAGGCCTGCTGCATTTCCTTCTGTAACTAGCTCTAGCCTGCCAGCAGCTCCAAAACCACCCACTCCTCAACTCCTTGAGCTGGATTTCCTTTTTTATCCTCCAAACTCCCCACACTTCAGGGATAACCAGGCCTAAGCCATACTCCTAAACTGAATAAACCAAGAAACTCCCCAGGCCAGCTCCAGAATCCTGCCCTTGGATTTCAAATTCCTCTGGGAAAGCTGAGCCCTCCCTAAGCAGCGCACGCACGCGCACACACACACACACACACACACACACACCTCTTCTCTTGCTCTAGCTGTTTTCCTATAATGATAAAGCCAGTGCGCCAGGTATTCTATGGGGTCACTGGGCCGAACTTTCGCCACTTCCACCAGTGCCTGGGTCAGGCAATTTCCAAAGCACTTCTTTAGGTACTCACTTTCCATCCTGGGGCCTGGGAAACATCAAAACAGAGTCATATTATTTTACAAAGTTAATCTGATTGTAAAAATAGACACATTCTACCCAACTTAAATTTATTTCAGGACAAATATGTTTCTGGATCACATCCTTCCCCAAAAAAACCCAACGAATACATACTTGCCAGTAGCTCTTACATTCAAATGGACTTTTTTTCTAGAGCTCTCCAGCTGTACTAGGTCAGCCAATAGGTCCTGGGGTTATCAGGCCTGCAAGAACCTTGATACACTGGTGGGTAAGGGCAGCTAAGGGCTCTCTACTCACCCATGCATTTCTACCCTTGAGTGGGGAGGAAATAACTGAGCAGGCAGGAGGAGCTCCTGGGAGGGGCTCTGAGCACCCAAGAAACTGTGCTATTGTGAGGTTGGAAGGTACAGTCATCTATGACATAGAATAGACTCATTTATTTCACAAGGGACCATGGAAAAGCCCTGGGGAGGAGAGGGAAGGAAAATGCTGGCACTGTAGCTACTGCCGGTCAGAGGATCTGGTAGCACCTGACATAATATTCTGCTCTCTTTTTCTTAAGCAAGAAACCACTTTAGGTTGGATTGATGCGCTTGGATTTGCTGTTCATCAGATTTCAAGAGCTGAAGGCAATGAAGCCCAAGTTAGAATGGAAGTTAGGAGTGGCAGTGAATCATACCAGTGGGAATGCAGATTCCAGGATCAGTCAGACCAGTTCCAGTCCTGGTTCTGCCACTTATTAGCTGTGTGATCTTCAGCAAGTCACTCAGTTTCTCTGAGCCTCGGTTTCCTCATCTGTAGAACAGGGGAAAAAAAAGTATGCACCTCATAATAATTAAATTAGAAGAGATAATAAACATATACAAGACACTTAGCCTGGCACACAGTAAGTGTTTAATAAATATTAGCTATTAGGGTAGAAGATGGTGCCATGAAATGGCCTACCACCCAGCCTACTCCTGACCAACTCCATATTCCTGAAGTTTACACATTTTAAATCCAAAAGATCCCAGTGAATAATAAAGGCTCAGATCCAGCCTGAACATTTTCTGGAAGCATTTTTCAATTTGTTGTCCCCTCCCCATTTTTCAGTTTAAGGAAGGAAAAATAGGCAGACAGATAGATATATATGGACATAGAAAAAAATGCTTTATAGCTCTCTCCACAGCAAGGGCCTAGAAGCCAAAGCACTTCAGTAGCAATGAGCACACTGAGCATAAAGAACCTGTTTTTAAATAGCCTTCCTCACTTAAAAGGAATCAGGGCTCCTTGGAGAAATGGCTGATTCCAAGGCAGGGGCAGGGGAAGTCTAATGAGCTTGGAACCTTTTGTTGTGCTAGAAAGTAAGAAAATTCTAAAAATTAAAATGGTGGGAACATACAAGCTAGCTTGGAGGGGCTCCTACTAGCCAATACTGGATCAATTTTACCATTTATTCATATTAATAGAATGGACATTTATTCATATTAATAGAATGAAATAAGAATCCACCAGTCCATATGAGAATAAATAAGTAAATGAATGGGGAGAAGGCAAAGTTCTTTCTTAAAGTAGAATTCCAAGCAATAAGTGTGTAAAGAAAAATGGAATTTTTAAAAATCACCATTTTGTGATGGTGAATTAAGGCAGAACCATCAGTAAGTGCTAAAACTGAGTGAATATTTGACAAGGAATTGGATGTTTACATAGTCTCAAAGTTTCTTCCCCCAAATTTTGTATTAATTCCGTAGGGAAATATAGAAATTGTACATTGGCAAAACCTGGCTGACAACAACCTTAACCAAGTGATCAAAGTAAACATCACCAATGAAGGGACAAAGTGGCATCACATGCCTCCTGAGGTGGTGCACTTCTTATGGGACGTAATACACTTCTGTGGATTCCTGCCCCAGATGCAAAATTTGAATGTAATTAAGGAAACATCAAACAAAGCCAAATTGAGAGATAGTTTGCCACTGGCCCGTACTTTTCTTTTTCTTTTTTTTTTTTTGAGATAGTCTCGCTCTGTTGCCTGGGCTAGAGTGCCTTGGCGTCAGCCTAGCTCACAGCAATGTCAAACTCCTGAGTTCAAGCAATCCTTCTGCCTCAGCCTCCCGAGTAGATGGGACTATAGGCATGTGCCACCTGTACTTTTAAAAATGTTGAGGTCATGAGACAAAAAAAAAAAAGATGAGGACTCATTATAGATCGAAGGAGACTAAGCAGCTATAATAACTGCATGTAACTCATGACCCTAGATTGGATCTGGACAAGAAAAAGAATTCTATAAAGGATATTGCTGGGAAATTTGGATAAGCTGAATATGAATTGTAGACTATGTAACATAATTTATCAAGGTTAAATTTCTTGATTTTGAATAAATGAAATATGAGTAAGAGAATGTTCTTGTTCTGGGGCTGAATAATGGCTCCCAAATGTGTCCATGTCCTAAAACTTGAAACCTACAAATATATTACCTTATGTGGCAAAAGGGACCTTTTGAAGATGTGTTTCAAGTAAGGGTCTTGAGATGGGGAGATTATCCTGGATTATCCATGCAGGTAGGATCACAAGTGTCTTTATAAGAGGGACCCAGTAAGGCTGGACAGGGAAGGCAATGTGATGACAGAGTAGAGGGGGAAAAGGCAATGGGATTCAGAGCTATGAGCCAAGGGTAGCCTCTAGAAGCTGGAAAAGGCAAGGAAATGGATTCTCCCCAGAGCCTTCCAAAGGAACTAGCCCTGTCAACCCTTTGGTTTTAGCCCTGTAAGACTCATTTTGGGCTTCTGACCTCAAGAACTATGCATTTAAAGCCACTAAGTTTGGGGTAGTGGTGGAGGGTGGGGATGGAGGTGGGTGGACCAATCTGTGGTCCACCTGAGCCCATGCACTTGGATAAAGGATCTTTTACACCCTTTTTACTCAAAGCTGGCCCAATGACAGATCACTGCAGAATTCCATCATCTTGGGACTTGAAATGCAGAATCTTAGGTCCCACCTGAGACCGACAGATTCAGAATCTGCATTTTAAAAATCCCCAAGTGATTTGTAGTTATAGATCTACTTTGCCTTTATCGCTGTAGAAATGTCCTTCCCAGAGGGCAGAATCACCTACTCTGCCTTCCAGAAGGCCTCTCCATTCCCTGGTCTCTGGGTGGCTGCCACGATGCTTAGGTATGGCAAACTGTGTTAGGAGAAAGCACCTACTCTAAACTGCACACCTCCTGCAATGATCTCAATGAAATACGTTGACCTGACAGTTACTAAAACTCCTTGTAAAGACAGTAGAGCCAGAGGAGAACCACAGTGTGAGGCCTGGATGGGGAGGGATTAGAGATGCCTTTTATAGCCAGCTTCCACCAACGCAGGGGACACTCACCAAGAGGGGTTTACTATTTGGGGGGTTTCCCAGAGTTCCCCTGAGGGTCTGCTTACACTGGTCCTCCTTGTTCTTGGCCTTGCACTCAGAAGGCAGGGCAATAGGATAGGCTGTCTTTACTCACACTATATGCCCCGTGCTTGGCACACATTGGGTGCTCAGAAAATATTTCTTGACTTAATCAGCGAGGACTCTGACGCTTGTGGGCCCAGGTAAGGGCTCATGCTTTCTTTGATTCGTCAGTGCCCATCCTGACACTTATTACCTCAACTAACATTTATTATGGCCCTGCCCAGCACTCACCCCCCCACCCCCCACCCCCACCCCACCCCCCACGCTAGCGGCCAAGTTACTTTGTACAAACGACTAGGCCAGGGAAGACTGCAATGGCTCAGGCCTAACAGAGGCTGGATGGCTTCCCAGAGGTGGGGGCAACCTGAGTTGGTTCTAAAAGGAACCAAGCAGAAGTCACCGGCAAGTGCAAAGCTGAGGAGCTGTGAAACCGTCCGGCCACAGAACTTGCAGCGACAGTCTCCCAGGAACTCTGGCGGGGGGCGGCCCTCCAGCCCTTCTCAGTCGGACAGCCCTGTATGGCCTCTTCCCCAAAGCCCGCTCCCCCTTCATCCCTCCCAGAGGTGCCGGCCTGCCTGTCGGGCTCCATTGCTCTTTTCCGCGGCCCCCTTCGCAAAGCTGCCAGGCTCAAGTCTCCCCTGCTCATCCCCGCGCGCGCCCGCTGCCCTCCGCCGCGCCCCCGGCCCGCGCGCCCTCGCTCACCATCCGGGCCCTTCCCTGCGACGCGCCTATTCGGCCCCTGAGGCGCGCGCGCTCGTTGCCTGGCAACGGACGCGACTCCCGGGTTGAGGGTAGGCGCGCGCACCCAGAAGGCACCCGCCCTTTTCCAGGAACCCTTCCTGTCGCTTGGCTGGGTTGGGGCCGGCAGAGGCGGTTCTGACGGTTGGAGCCCGAGAGTCGAGCAGGACTCACCCCGAGGCCGAGCCGGGGATGGTTCGCGCCCGGGGCCCGTCGGCGGCCGCCACCTTCGCCCCTGAGCGTGAGCCGCGTGGCACCTGCCGCGTGGGGAGGTGGACCCGGGCGGGAAAGCCAGCCGAGCGCCCCAGGTCCGTGGTTGCCCGATAAAACAGTGTATAGCATGCCCAGTTAAATTCGAATTTCAGATAAACGGGTTACTTTTTAGTACCGATGTAGTATCGTACACAGTTACTCGTTGTTTATCAGAAATTCATGTTTAACTAGGTGACCTGTGGTATCTGCCAAGTCCGGGCAAGGGGCCTCCTTCTAGCTCCTGTGGCAGTTTCTTCAGGCTGGAGGCAGCTGTTTTTGTGGGAAGGGGCTCTCTCCTGCTCAGCCAACACGCCTGTTTTGTACATGAAAGATAACTGACAGTGGGACGGATGGGTATTTTATTGTTTCATGAACAGGAAACATGTTAAACGACATGGCGAGCCTCGCCCAGGTCCCGGTGATAATTGCTATACAACGCCCAGAAATTCCAGACAGACCCTCGACTTGGCCCAACGCTTAGGCCAGAGGTTTTCCTTTTAGGGACAACAGTCCTCTTCCCCTGTTTTATCTTATTGGAGCAGTAACAGGAGTCCATTCCCTTTCTTATGTTACTTCAGTTCAAATGGCGTTGAGATGTCTATGTATTATTTTTGTCTTTAGAGTATTATCCCACTAAGAAAGTGCAGTGAAGATACTATGTTCCAAAGTCAGTTATAATAATTCTTTTCTGTGTGTGGTTAGGACATCAGTGCCAGCCTGATAGGGAATTAGGTTCACTGCGCCAGTTTGTTTTCAGTTTTTAGAGTTTTTAGTGTTTATGACTACATTTATGTATACACACATACTCATTCCTTTCCCCGCTGCTCCTGGTAAAACAGAAATTGTATATGGCATATTGTGTACCATATACAAATTCTGCACCTTGCTTTTTTTACTTCATTCTGTGACCTAGAGATCACTCCCTACTTTAGAGAGCGTCCTCAGTCTCTTTTACATCTGCATAATGACCCATTGTGTTTCTGTGTTTCATCAGTCCTCTTTTTTGATGAGCACTGAGATGGTGCTCCAGTCTGACTATTGTAAATAATGGTGCAAGTAACTATGCGTATATTCCATTTCATATTTATGCAAGGGTCTCTTTGAGACAGGATCCTAGAAGTGAGATTGGTAGATCAAAGGGTAAATGCATATGTGATTTTGTAGATTTTGCTGAATTCCCCTCCGTAGAGGTTATGCCATTTTACACTCCAGCCATCATCATATGACATAAGAGCAGTATTGGGGCCTGTGGATGGACCTCAGGATATCAGTGTTTCTGAAATTATATGCAGAACATTAGTGAATTTGTCCAGGGACAGGTCTAGACACACTGGCATTCTATCCCCCATAATTGCTATGCTCATTCCTATATCAGGGCCCTGTTTCGTACCTGGGAGACTCTTCATTCTCCTAAAGAAGAACTAATTCTTTCAGTAAATTTGAGCTTAGTTCAAATATCACCCCTCAGAGAAGCTTCCCTTGACTTCCTTGACTTGTTCAAATACCCCTATTATTTTGTCTTCATAGCACTTATTTCAATTTCAGTTTTACATCTATTGATTTGAATATGTGGCTAATATTTGTCTTCCCTACTCATCTGTAAGGTCCATGAAATCGGAGACTGTTTATATTTTAATTTGGGCTCTACAACAAATTACCATAGACTGGTGTCATAAACAACATACATTTATTTCTCACAGTGCTAGAGACTGGGAAGTCCCGGATGAAGGTGTTGGCATTTCTGGTGTCTGGTGAGGACCCTCTTCCTGGTTTGCAGACGGCTGTCTTCTAGTTGCGTTCTCACATCCCATTCTCTCCTGTCTCTTATAAGGCCATTAATCCCATTCATTAGGGCTCCACTCTTATAATCTAATTACCTCCTTAAAGTCCCGCCTCCCAATACCATCACATTGTGGGTTAACATTTTAACATATGGATTTGGGGGCGGGAACACAGATGTTAAATCCATGACAGTTTTGTATTCCCAGTAGCTATCCTGGTGCTTGACAGATAATAGGTATTTGTGGAATAATTGAGTACATGTCATAAGATTCTCTAAAGAGTCTGAATTTCATAAAATATAAAGGGTAATTTGAGGGTTTTATTCAAAGCACATGAGATATAGTGGTTGCTGCATTTTTTTCTTTTTTAAAAACAGCCTAGTCTAAGATTATTCCTATCTCTGTAACTAGAAAGACGGGGACATAACTGGGATAGTGGAGGAACTCATTCACTTGCCACCCTGGAGAGACAGCTGTGTCAGCCCTGTGAATAAAACTCTTCTCAAGATTGCTTGAGCCCATGAGTTTGAGGTTGCAGTGAGGTAGGATGATGCCACTGCACTCTGGCCTGGGCAACAGAGCAAGACCCTGCCTCAAAAAAACAAAAACAAACAAACAAAAAAAAACACTCCTCAAGAAGCTAGAGGAGCTTGTCTTCCAGTGGGAGGACAGAGACGTGCGCGCGCGCGCGCGCGCACACACACACACACACACACACACAGAGATAATTCTCACACAGTGTGATAAATGCCGCGTCAGCTTCTTTGGGTTGCCTGCGAAAGCTCAGGGAATGAATCATCTACCCCTTGCAGGTGGGGAGATATTTTGCAAGTTGAGAGTGAGGGATTATCCATGCAGAGTCATGGAGGTGGACAAGTGTAAGGCGTGATCAGCAGAATGGCAGGATATGCAGTGGAGTCAGAGCCTGGGGTGTGTTGGGACAGGAGAGATGTCTGGAGGTGAACCTGAAAAGAAAATTGGGGCCAGATTGTGAGGAGCATCATCTGCTGCTCTTTGGAGGCTCAATTTTTATTTTTGGCCTTGGAAATTCATGAATTTTTTTAAGGTGGACTGTCATGATGTTTTGTAAAAATGGCTCTCATGGCTTAGGAGGAGCATCCTAGTATAATCATTAAGGTTGGGGCTCTGGAATCAGGACGTGGCTGCGAACTCTGTCTCCTTCATCTGTCCACTGTGTGATCCTGAGTGTGCACTTATGGTCTTAGTGCCGGGCTTCCTCCTCTGTCCACTGGGGGCCATGATACCCCATTTAGGGGCTATGTTGTAAGATTCAGTGAGACACACATTGCTTGGCATAAAGTCGTCCTGCAATCAGTAATGATAATATCTCTTTCCTGACTTTTGGACTTGAGAGTCCTTCAGGGTTTTGAAACTATTTTAGTTGTAGTGACTTCTGTGGAGCCCTTTTGGAAACCATGAGAAGTTTCTGGGGCCAGTTTGCTTGTACCATCCCTAACGGGGCTTCCCATGACTAGTGATAGGGTGTAATGCTTTGTTGACCTCCCTGGACTTTACTCCTATTGTGCCTTAATTGAAAAGTTCCTGCACTAATGCAAAACACTTATTTTTATAAGTTTTTATCTGGAAGTCAGAAATGGGGTCGATATACCTTCAAAAGCATCTTGGGACATGTCTAACTCAAGGTCTTGCAAAAGTGGCAAAAATTTGCCCAGTGGATCCTATTTAGCACTGTGGATTTACAAGTATGAGGAAAATGTGACCATGGAACAACTGGTAAGTATGAATCTCCTTTTGGGAAATCAGAAGAGTAAAATAATTGACCCAATTTGTCTCAAACTGTCTGTTTTTTTTTAAAGTCAGTATTATTATTTTTCTATTATAAAAATAATGTTTATTATATAAAAACCTGGAAAATATGAAAAAGTAGAAAAGAGAAAACAATACTCAAGCCTTCTATTTAGATTTTTAGGTGTTTTCTTCTATACATACACATTCATCCATAAATTATTTCTACACATTCATCCATAAATTATTTTTTACCTACTTGTGATCATACAAAATGTATAATTTAATTTTGTGCCCTTTATTCAAATAAAACACACATCGTCCCAAATTATTATACAGTTTCCAAATGGATAGACTGTAATTTGCTTAACCCCGTCCCTATTGTTGGTGATTAAGATTTTTTCAAGATCGTTTTTACAAATCATTTTATGTCTAATAAGTCACGTGCTATTGTTTTTAAACAATGCCAGAGACAAAAGGAAATGGCTGAGTTGGAGCGTGAAAGAGAGCTAGCTCTGATGGAACAGGATATGATGGAGAGGCTCAGAGCAGAGGAGCTCTTGTTTCAGCAGGTAAGGCAAGTGAGAGAGTTCAGAGGTGACTGGAATGAGTGATGCCAGCCTCAGTGTGGCGCAACCCAAATGTGGAAAAACCCCCCAGCTCTGGTTAATTAGATACGGCTTTGCAATGTCTCCCCCTTTATGGATGATGTGGTGTCTTGTTTGCTGGAGAAGCAGCAGTGAGGTTTTATGACTATGCTTACGTATATCACGCGTCCACATTTCTGTCCTCACCACTGCTGCTAATACAAAAGGTGCAGGCCTCTGGGTGAGAGCAAAACCTACAGGGTGTGCTGTCACAGAAGCCACAGGGAGAGAGGGCTTCAGTGAGACCCAGTGGTCAGCCCTGTCTATTGCTGAACTGCAAAGTGCTCCTTCACAGCCGCTGCGATTTGGGTGGAGCAGGGTGGGTGGAGCATGAGGTGGCCTGGGGGTAAGCTGGGGAGAGGGAAAGTGCAGGCAGTGCTTTCAGGGAGATCTTGAGGGGAAGGAGAGATGGTTTTGTGTTTGTTTTGATTTAGGAGTGCAGTAGGGGGAAGTGACTGACATTAGGAAACGAGGGGAAGATTCATAGAGTCAGCTCTCCGTGGAGATCAGAAGGAATTGGGGTTAGCAGGCCGACGGTCACTTCTTTGATTATAACTGAGGGAAAGAGGAGAGGGTAATATGGGCATGTAGGTTTCGTGGCACGAAATTGGGAGCAGCATCTGTGTGACTGTTTATGTTTTCTTTATGAAGTAGGGACCATGATCATCTGCTAAGAATGAGGCGGTAAGGTAGGAGGTGGGGAAAGCGGTGAAGGTTTGGAATGGCGGCTTTGGAGAAGGGAAGAGAGAGTTGACTGAGGAAACTTACCATTACCTGGTGGCAGCTGGAGACCAAGTATTCATAATTGGTGCCATTTGGCTTGGCTGTGTGATTATGTGATTTTCTTCACTTAGGCCTAGATGTCTGAGTGCAGATGTGGAGAGGCAGATCCTTGGGCTGAAGTAGGTCTAGGGTAGCAGGACTGGGGAGCTGAAGATGTTGGTAAGGGAATGGGTGACAGGATGGGGCACGGAGTAGATGCTAATAGGGGAAAGTTCCAGAGTGGCTTCTGCACTAAGTTACTTTATAGAGAGCTTCTGAACTAAATTTAAGCCAGCTGTATAGTTCTACCATATAGTACTTAACGCTAGAGTCTCGACTCGAGTCCACACATTTTAAAAAGGGAAAGAAGCCTATTATTTAGATGTTTGGATAAAAATAAAAATATAGACCTGGCAAATAGCTTCTTTGCCTAATCTCCCATCCTTAATACTGAAGTAGAAAATTCTAGTCATCTTAGATGGATAGGGCTGTTGAAAACTTTGCTGCTTCTGAGTCTTCATTTTCAGTCATTTGGCTTATTCTTTCTTTCTTTTCTTTTCTTTTTTCTTTTCTTTTTTTTTTTTTTGAGACACAGTCTTGCTCTGTTACCCAGTCTAGAGTACTATGGCATCAGCCTAGCTCACAACAACCTCAAACTCCTGAACTCAAGCAATCCTCCTGCCTCAGCCTACCGAGTAGCTGGGACCACAGACACGCACTACCACACCTGGCTAAATTTTTTTTCTTCTATTTTTAGTCATCCAGCTAAATTTTTCTATTTTTAGTAGAGATGGGATCTCCTTCTTGCTCATGCTGGTCTCAAACTCCTGACCTCCAGTGATACTCCCGTCTCGGCCTCCCATAGTACTAGGATTACAGGCGTGACCATTGTGCCTGGCCTGGCTTATTCTTGAGGCGAGATTGCAGAGTGTTGAGTTGGGTGTCAGACTCTCGTCCAAACAGACAAGGTGTCTCCTGCAGCAGCTGCAAGTTTGAATGAGGATCCGTCCTTCCTCCTACAGATCCTATGGCTACTATCTGTTCCCTGTCTATCAGAATAAGGAGATTCTCAGCAGTTCTCCTTCCCCAAGGCAATTACATCACTAATGGTGGGGGGAGGAAGGGGATACTTATCTTTCTTTGACTCATCTACTAAATCTTACTTACATATGATTCGACAATACTAGAAATCAAACGTTTCTCTAGCCATCTTATGTTGACCCATATGAACTAATCTGCTGTGCAATGAACCCTAAGTATTGTATCGGAGGGTGGAAGATAAAATAATATTCCGCAGAAGAATTTATGGCCTGTTAAAGAAGTAGATTCGTGGGCAGAAATAGATGCTAGAAGAGAGAGCAACCAACAGAGAAGGGCTTGAGAGTGAGGCTGAGATGAAGAGAAACAGAGGGGCCTCCCGGAGCGGAGCGGGCTGCCTAGGGGAGCTGGAGGCTGGGGACGCTGCTCCCCTCCCTGCTGGCTGCAAGAGCAGCTGCCCTCACAGTCAGTACTTGCTCTCCTGCAAGCCCAGTTTCTTGTCAACAGGGAAGTATTTTTACTGCCATTTTCTACGTAAGAGTTTATTATTGAGGTAAAAGCTTTTTTTGGTTTTTCTTTTTTTAGTTTGTTTGAATGGCTCTCTAGTAGTTTTCCTCATGTGTGAAGACAGGAACTGGGTTTTGAAAATTTCCTGAAAATGTTAAGAAACTGGTTATTTTTGACCAATCTGGTTGGTATTTAACAACTGCTCTTTGCATTATTGTTGAAAGATTGGGATTATTTCACTTCTTCTACCAATGTCTGAAAGTTGATTGAATGATTTGTTTCTGCATTTTAGCTACCTAACCCATCACTTTTATCTTAGTGGGGATATATAGGACCACCAAGAAATTACCTTTAAAATCCTTTTGTAAATCAAATATTAATCACTGTTTATTATCTATTGGTAAAAATATATCATTTAAAATATGCATGATTTAAGAAATGGAGTTGTAAAATGCCCTTAATGGAATGAGCTTAGCTTATTTGTGAGATGGTGCTGAGAAATTAGTTTCTAGCTTGGGAACTGGCAGACTCATTCTGTAAATGGTCAGATAGTAGATATTTTATACTTTGCAGGCCAAGAGGCAAAATTGAGGAAATTATGTAGGTGTTTTGGTATATGAGGTAGGTACAGTAAGAGAGAAAACAAATTACCACAAATGTTTTATTGAGGAAATCAAATAATAATAATAATTGAATATAAATTTTTGTAATACAGGCTTACTATTGAGAATTAAATTTTTTTAAAAAAGATAACATTTCAGTTAGTTGCAGTTCAAAATTAGTGTTCCCTATCATCAAAATTGAAAATATTTATCTGTTAGTGCTAATCTAGAATGAGATTTTATGTATTTCATCTTTGAAATGTCTTTTCACACAAATAGTTACTGTACAATGATGATATCAGTCTGTATGCATATAATTTAAATTGAGCACATTCATCTCTTAGAAGGCATTTGTAAAATTCTATTAGATTTCTCTCTTGATATTTGCCTTTTAACATGTCATTACCTTGTATTATAATCACTTCCAATTGAAGGTTTGGTGGAAGCTTCTTAACTGCTCAGTTAAATGGATTTTGAAATATGGGAATTTCCTTTGCACTTACACTGAGGCTTAACAAACACTCTGGAACTAGAGCTTGAGATTAGAAAATATATCCATTGCCAATTTGTGGGGAATGGAGATCTAATATCTTGTTTTAGTGTGTGACAGCACTGGGAGTGTGTAAAGCAGCTTGACATTACTTGTGATTCCAACAACATGAGTTGTTGAAGTGACGTCACAACAGTGTAAGTTTTACATATAAGTGCTGTTTTGCCTTGTAATTTTTGGTGGAATTAAGAAACATTACCAAGTCTGCAGCAAAAGCTAATTTCCAAAGCCATTAATGTTTGATAATAGTGGTTGAGAGTGGTTCTTCTCATTAAGAAAAATTTAAAATTTATACACTAATAACTTATTTGAAGAAGAAATCAAGAAAACAATCCCATTGAAGATAGCATCAAAAAGAATAAAATAGTTAGGAATAAATTTAACCAAGGAGGTGAAAGATCTATACACTGAAAACTATGAAATGCTAATGAAAAATTAAGGACACAAATATATGGAAAAATATTCTGTCTTCAGCGATTGGGAGAGTTGATATTTTTAAAATGTCTATACAACCTAAAGCAATCTACAGATTCAACTTAATCCCTACAAAAATTCCAATGACATTCTTCACAGAAATAGCAAAAAATTCTAAAATTTACATAGACCCACAAAAGATCCTAAATAGCCAAAGCAGTCCTGAGGAAGATAAGCAAAGTTGGAGGCATCACACTACCTGATTCAAAATTATATCACAAAGCTACAGTAATTAACACAACATGGTGCTGGCATAAAGTCGGACACATGGAACGACGGAACAGAACATAGAGACCAGGAATGAACCCAAGCATATACAGTCAGTTTTCGACAAGGCCTGTAAGAAGACACAATAGGGAAAGGATCATCTCTTCAACAGATAGTGTTGGGACAACTGGACATCCACAGGCAAAAGAATGGAACTGGACCCTAGTCTTACAACATACACAAGAATCATTCAGAATGGATTAAAGACCTAAATGTAAGACCTGAATCTGTAAAACTCTTAGAAGAAAACATAGTATGGGAAAAGCTCCTTGACATTTGTCTTGGCAATGAATTTTTTGGAGATGACACCAAAAGCACAGGAAACAAAAGAAAAAATAAACAAGTGGGAAAGATCAAAGTAACATGCTTCTGCACAGCAAAGAAAACAATCAACCAAATGAAAAGGCAGCCTATGGATTGGGAGAAAATATTTGTGAACCATATATCTGATAAGGGGTTAAAATTCAAAATATATAAGAAGCTCAAACTCAATAGCAAAAAAAAAAAAAAAAAAAGTAACCCAGTTAAAAAGTGGGCAAAAGACCTGATTAAAGATTTCTCCAAAGAAGACCTAAAAATGGGCTAAAAGACCTAAAAACAGTGAAAAGATGCTCACTATCACTAGTCATCAGGGAAAGTCAAGTCCAATCACTATGAGATACCACCTCACACCTGTTAGGATGGCTGTCATCCAAAAGAGAGGAGATAACAAGCGTTGGTGAGGGTGTGGAGAAAGGGGAACTCTGTACACTGCTGGTGAGAATAGGCTGGTGCAGCTATTATGGAAAACATTACGGAGGTATGTCAAAAAGTTAAGACTAGAACTACACCATGACCCATCAATCCCTCTTCTGGGTATATATCCAAAGGAAATCAAGTCAGCACCTCATAGAGATGATCTACACTGCCATGTTCATGGCAGCGTTGTTGACAATAGCCAAGATAGCAGAAGCAACCTAGATGTCTGTCAAGAGATGACTGGATAAAGAAATTGTGATATCTACCTATCTATCTCATGTATATCTTATATCTCTCTCTCATATATATGTGTCACATATGTATGTGTATATAAAGGAATATTCAGCTTTAAAAAAGAAGGAAGTCCTGCCATTTGTGACAACATGGATGAAACTGAAGGACATTATGTTAAGTGAAATAAGCCAGACACAAAACAAAAAATACAGCATGATCTCTCTTGTATGTGGAAATCTAAAACAAACAAACAAAAAAAAAAAGTTGAATATATAGAAACAGAAAATAGAGGTGGTTACCAGAGGTGAGGTGTTGGGGGTGGGAGGGGAGGATGAGGAGATGTCGATTGAAAGGCACAGAATTGCAGTTATGTAGGGTGAGTAAATATAGAGATCTAAGGTACAGCATGAGGACTATAGTGAATAATACTGTATTATATACTGAAAACTTTTTAAGAATGTAGGTTTTAGGTGCTGTTACCATAAAAAAGTAACTGTGTGAGATGATGGGTATGTTAAATTGCTTACCTGTAGTAATCCTTTCACTGTACATGTATATCAAGACATCATGTTGTATACACCCTAAATTTACACAATAAAAAAATAAAAACTTGGCCATGAGCTCAAAAATTCACAATAAAACATTACCACTGTTAAGTCATGGAACTGCTGTGAGGTAGGACAAATCGGGTACATTCAGCTTCTGTTTCTGACAGCAGTTCACAGAACTGATGATGGTTAAGTTTACAAGAGTGAACGAAGGTCACAGTTGACACTACTGGCTCAATAACACATGATAGATTCAAAAATTGTTTGCAGAGTAGCTGCTGTTGAATAACATGATGAATATTCACAGGCTTTAAGCACTCATGAGTTTTCTCACAAGTTTGTAAATTTGTTCAGCTCACTCTTTTTCTATTCCACGCTTTTTTTTTTTTTTTTTTTTTGAGACAATGTCTTACTGTGTCACCCTGGCTAGAGTGCAGTGGTGCGATCACAGCACATAGCAACCTCCAACTCCTGGGCTCAAGCGATCCTCTTGTCTCAGCCTCCCCAGTAGCTGGGACTAAAGGCATGCACCACCACACCTGCCTACTTTTTCTATTTTTTGTAGAGACAGGGTCTCACTCTTGCTCAGTCTGGTCTTGAACTCGTGGCCTTGAGAAATCCTCCCACCTCAGCCTCCCAGAGTGGTAGGATTACAGGCGTGAGCCACTGCAGATGTTCCCAACACTGGGAACATATTTCCTTTTATCACCTTTGGTTATAACACATCTTAGCAGATTTCACTTCAGTTGTATTTAATTAGTGTTTCTCAACTTCTTTGAAAATATTCTTGTTTGCAATTGTTCTATGAAGACTATTTGTAGAGGCTGGTTCTTCAATCATTTCAAACTCAGCGTCAACTCTTTAGATAAACAACAACTGAGTAGTGTTGGGAACGTCTGCCTACTCATCCAGAGCCAAGGAAAACCACTCCAAATCATTTGCCTTGTTTTTTATTGACTATCGATGTTGTTCCCAATGTCAACTCTTTGAACAACTGTTCTCACCAAAAGGCTAAGATCTTAAACAAGCTTATTTTTTTTCTGGACACATTTTTTTTCAGCCACTGAAATCAAACATGTTTTAATTAACTCACCATTGGTAAATGTCTTTCCTTGCTTGGATAACACGTCAGCTACTTGGAAGCTTACTTTTGTTGCAGCCTTATTGTCATTTTTAATTTTTGTAAAGAAATTCTTTGATGATAATTCTGGTTTAAATTTTCTAATTTTTCTGACCTTTGCTTTCATGTGAGTTGGGGATATTGTGAAGAGCACTTAGTCTGGTAATGCCGATGCTTATTGTATTCTTTTAGACAGGGTCATTGTATAATAAAAGCCATATTTTGCTGTTTAGTTTGATAACAAAATACTCTACACTCCATTTTGCTTTAAAAGTGAGACATTCAAAGTTCACCTCTTGTTTTGATAGGATGAATATACTTGTTCCAATGTCAGGGTATAGTGATACTGTAGCACTCCAAACCCTGTTATAAAGATGTCACTGATGTGTAGTGTGCTCAGCAGCAGGACAAAGCGATGACAGCGCCATGTGTGGTCTCTGTTGCAACTACTCCCCTCTGCTGTTGTAGTACAAAAGCAGGAATGGACAATAGACAATGCATAAGCAAATGAGCATGGCTTGTCTCAATACAACTTTAAGGATACTGAAATTTGAATTTCATATAATTTTTATATGTCATGAAATATTATTCTTTTGATTTTTTCCAACCAGGTAAAAATGTAAAACCCATTCTTAGCTCATGGGCTGTCCAAAAACAGACTTTATTGCTGACCTCTACCAGTGTGACATACATATTGAATTGGGACCAAATATATTGTTGGTTATCCATGATTTCAGATAATATTCTTAACATTTTTTGACTCCCTGTTCTACAGCCAAGGTTTGGCTATATGAAGACCCATCTATGCTTAAAGAGATTTTGTCTGAGAAAATTACTGTACTCTCATTTTTAACTTCAAGAAGAGCAGAGCAAATGACTTGATTTTGTATAAAATATGCTTTCTACAATTAGCAGTTAAGGAAGCTTCCTTTTTAAAATTTTATGCTTCAGGAAGCATTTGTAGAATCCTGCAGTGTTAGGTGGCTGTGATCATTTATTTTTGTAAGTTTCTGAAATTATGTGGTTATAAGCTTAATTACCTTGCAATTAATTTGACTATAATATGACATGTATTTCTCTGATTATTCAGCAGTGACTAGTATTCCCTGGTATCCAAAAAGTATACGTCATATAGACCAAACATCTGGTTGACTGAGTTTATAGCTACTATCTCTTACTCAAATGTTGCTCCCATTATTTATTTCATTAAATTGAAAAAAATTAAAATTAAAAACAAGCAGGTTTTATAGAATATGTTCAATGTGTTTATTAATGCTTAGATGAGAGCATATTATTTAAAGCATTTATAAAAGTGTGAAGGGCGAATTAAATAAAAAAAAAGATTTTAAAGGATAAATTGAAAGCCCTATACATAATTTTGAAAAGTACAGATGCTGAAGTTTTCTTAGTCTGAGTGTAGTAGGAGCATATGGATATGCACATATGAACACACACATTTAAGAATCCTCTTTCTCTTTCATGAAGATTCACAAAGAAATGATAACTGTTTAAGGTGACGGATATCTCAGTTACCCTGACTTGATCATTATATGCTTGTATCAAAATATCACACGTACCCCATAAATATGTACAACTACTATATGTCCATAAAAATTAAAACAATTCAGTTATCTAAGTTGAAAAAGGAGAGGAAAAACAGGAACATATCAAGAGGACAATGATCAAAATAAGGGAATTTAAGGTATTTTTTTTAGATGATCTGATAGCTATATTTGAATGCTTAGAGGTCTGTAGGAAGGATGAGTCTCTGCTCCGCGGCTCCAGGGTGTTACATTCGTGTTATTTCATCATCTCCAGGCATCATCAGCCTGTATGACCAGAGTCACAGACTTTCATGATCCACATTCCTACTGGCTTATCATCCCTCGCTCCCTGCCCCGCCCCAGTACCCCTGCTTCACCCATTGCTCAGAGATGAGCCCGTTCACGTCTTTTGCCTTGGCCTGCTTGTGGCTGCTGACACACAACTTAAACTAGCACTTGCAAAAGGAAATTCACTTGAAGGATCCTGGTTTGAAGAAAGGGTTTAACAGGTAGGGTGTGAAGGACTTTTGGTACAATCGGGCCTTCCAGACCTTTGCGAGCAAGAGAATCAGGTGCTGCCAGGCTCTGGCCTCTGCTGCCCTCTGGTGGTCAGCCTCAGTCTCTCTCACTGTGGCCTGGCTCGCTGCACATGAGGACGCGGTGAGAAACGTGGTCCTTCCTGGCTCCCGAGTCTCGCGCTGCTGTGGCTCCTACCATCTAAGATGCATGGATTCCATTGCTTTGGCTTCAGTTAAGAAAAGAATCTTGGCCGGGCGCGGTGGCTCACGCCTGTAATCCTAGCACTCTGGGAGGCCGAGGTGGGCGGATCGTTTGAGCTCAGGAGTTCGAGACCAGCCTGAGCAAGAGCGAGACCCCATCTCTACTAAAAATAGAAAGAAATTATATGGACAGCTAAAAATATATATAGAAAAAATTAGCCGGGCATGGTGGTGCATGCCTGTAGTCCCAGCTACTTGGGAGGCTGATGCAGGAGGATCGCTTGAGCCCAGGAGTTTGAGGTTGCTGTGAGCTAGGCTGACGCCACGGCACTCACTCTAGCCCGGGCAACAGAGTGAGACTCTGGCTCAAAAAAAAAAAAAAAAAAAAAAAAAAAAAGAAAAGAATCTTGGGGAAGGATTCTGACCGGTTTAGTTTGTGTGAAATATCCATCCCTGTGGCTGGGGGACATGATCCTATAAGAACATGGGTGTTCCCACTATAGCCTTGTGGATACGGGGATGAGAAGTTACCAGGTGATCCTTTTGTGGTTCCTAAGCGTGATGGTTGGTTTTTCACGCGCATGCGTCAGATGCGCCTTCCTGAAACCTTGTTACAACTTATGGCACATTACCCCTCTGACGTGGGGGGGTGGGGGGGGAAGAAGTGGTTGCCAGGAAAACGGCCTGGTTTTGGGAAAACAGTACCATATACGTCCCTGTAATTAGGGTGACCACGTGTGTGATCACGAGATCACGAATCTTCCAACAGCCGGAACAAATCAGCTCGGGATCAGTTAGGTCACCCTGCTGAGTGAGAAGATGGGGCCACGGCAAGGCCCGGCTTGGCTGGAGGAACATCTTCACGGTCAGAAAGACGCCTGCCCTGCTGGGCAGCACGTGCCCGCTGCGGTGTTGGGAGCGTCACGGAGGGCAGCGCTCGGGCACCAGGGAGAAGATTTACGCAGTCGGTAGTGACGTGGGCCGGACTAGTGCCTTCAGAAACGTTTACTTCTTACCATGTGCAAAACCCAACTGCAAGTTCTCTTTAAAATCTCTTCTTCTAAGAATTGATTAGAATTTTTATTTTGTCACTTTTCACATTTGCTAATAATGTGGCTTCAGTTTAAATGTTTCAGTCCATTTCATGTTTTAAAAGTTTTATTTATAAGTTTCACATATAAAACATAGTGTCTTCTATTAGTGTAGAGTATTAAATAAGGCTGTGATCTGCAGTTTTGTGATAAGTGTATTCATACCACTCCTCATAGAGTGATAGCATTTTTGCTTTCAATTGATCATAGTATTATGTAAAAACAAAAATGCTTAAAAATTAAACATGGAATCAAAATGAAGTGTATTCTAAATATTTTTTCATTTTTATATATTAAAGGAGATGAAAATCAATATGGCTAAGAGTGAAGACACTTTACAATCAGAGGTGAAATGAAAAAGTCATTCTATGTTACATGAATGAGTATTCTGTAATGTAAAGCTTAATTCTGATGCATTAGTAGCTACATTTTTAATAAGGACATTATAAAAATAGCTAGTCCAAATATATATTCCACTAATAACAAGTCATAAGTATGTGCTTTGAAGGAAAATCTCAAAGTGAATAAAAATTGGACATTCAGTTTGTGTTTGTATTTTTAAAAACTAGAATATCCTGAGATGTTGAATATATAATCACTTATAAGTATTTTGAATTTTTGCATGTATTTTATAGGTTTAAGCATTTGTTCCTAGAATTCTCTTGTCATTAACAGGTATTGGCTAATTCCATTAATTAACAATGCTTCATTTTGATGTAATTTAGAAATTTTTTTATCGAAATTGAAAGAAAAGTAATGCATTAATTTTGAAGGAGACTTTTGTTTTTGAGACAGTCTCACTCTGTTGCCCCAGCTAGAGTGCAGTGGCATCACCATAGCCCACTGCAACCTCTCAAACTCCTGGGCTCAAGCGCTCCTCCTGCCTCAGCCTCCTAGGCAGCTAGAACTATAGGCACACACCACCACATCCAATTAATTGTTTAATTTTTTGTAGAGACAGGGTCTCACTCTTGCTTAGGCTAATCGCAAACTGCTGACCATAAGTGATCCTCCCGCTCAGCCTCCCAGAGTGCTAGGATTACAGGCTTGAGCCACTGCACGTGGCCCATAATTTTGAAGGCATTTAAAAGTGAAAATGGATTTTATGATTGTAGGGGACAGCACAAGACTCAGACAAAACGCTGGCTGAAATCAGTGATCGATATAGAGCACCTAACTTGAGCAGAGTGGAAGAACTTGATGAGCCAGTTTTATCTGATGTAAGTATCAAAATGTTTTGTAAAAATCAGATTTTTTAAAAACTTAGGTAAAGCCTAGGGGAAATGAGGCCAGGGTTGGTTCACAAATGGGCCTCTTGCTTCATAGACTAAAAACCGGTTCCCTGGTTGCTGATGATATTCCTAACTGGCATCCTGCCTTTTTGTGAAGCGTGTCACTGACGTATCTGTATCTATAATTTAGACTCTGAAAATTGCAAAACTTCCCCAAAATGTGTTTTTAAAATCATGTGTAAAATATATAATCTTTAAATTTGGGGGGGTGCTTACCATTTTATTTCTCAGTAGCAAAGCCTAGAACCAAATAAATATCTAATGACAGTGCATGCTTTTATAGTATGTAAGTACGTTTGTTTACTTAACAAACATGTTGCGTCTTCTGTGTGCCGGGCTCTGTGCCAGATGCTGTTGTGAATAGACAGTCTCATACCTTGTGGAGTTTACTGTCTGGGGGCGGGAACAGACAGTTGGACAAGCATTTAATAGTCTTTGTTAGAGTGACCAGGTGATTTATTGTCCAAACTGATATTAGACAAGCATTTAATAGTCTTTGTTAGAGTGACCAGGTAATTTATTGTCCAAATTGGTATGTTTTTGAGGATGCACAGAGGATATTAATAATTGAGCCATACCAGCAGGTGTAAACCAGGACTGTCGTGGCAGGGTACAGTGGGTGACTTTAGTCAGTGTGCACTGACAAGGCGGGACAGCTGGCACAGTCAAGAAGGCTTGGTCAGGGAAGGCTTCCCAGAGAAAGTCAATGATTTGTTACCGAGTGGTGGTGTGGGAGGCAGAGGATGGTGTTGCCGGCAGAGAGCAGAGAGGAGGGAGTCGGGAGGGCGTCTGGAGGGAGTGAGGCAGGGAGGCTTGTGGGATGAGGCTGGGAGAAAGCAGGGACCAGACCAGGGAAGAACTTATAATTCCTGCTCAGGAGCTTAGATTTTATCCTAAAGGCAGTGGAGGCTGATACGTTCAGAACTGCATGTTAGAAAGACCATCTGGCTACAATAAGGCAAAGAGAGTGGAGAAGCTGGTCTGAGACCAGTGAGGAGGCTATGGTAGTAATCTAGAGAAACAGGACATGGACGGCCTGCAGCCAATGGTGTTTCCAAGAGCTGTTCAGAACGTGGAGCTGGATGGACTTGGTGCTAGTCTGTTGTGAATGTTTTTATTAAATGTCTGCTACGATGTGTCACTATGCAAAATCACTGAGGGCATGGGCCAGTGGGACAGGTGCTGTGAGGGACAGCGAAGGGAGACCTGATCTAGTGTGGTTGAATCTTCTTGAGGAAGTGAAGCTTGAGATTAGCCTGAGATGAACCCAGAGGAGGGAGAGAGAAAGATGCTTTCAAGGGGCTGAAATACCTGAGGATTGTGGCTGGGTTGCATGGAGCTAGGAGAAAGGTGTGATTTAGAGCCGGAGAGGTGGAGAAAGGCCAGGTCATGCTGGGTTCCATGTGTTGCTAGGGATTTTCGACTTAAGTGCCTTGAGAGTTATTAAATGGAATTAAGTATTTGATCTGTGTTTTTATAAGGTGGAGCTAGAATTGGAGAGGGGCGGGAATGGAAAAGGGAAACCGCGTAGGAGGTTGTTGCAGTCACCCGACGCAAGACAACCAGGGTTAGACAGCAGAGACCGAGAGCTGGGTGGATTTGAGATTGACTCGCAGGATAAGAGAGAGAGGGGTCAGGAGAAAGCCCAGATTTCTTCCCTGGGCAAATGAGCTAGGAGTGTTACTATGTGATAAGTTGATGAATATAAGAAGAGGAAGTAGGTTTTTTGAAAATGATGGCTTCAGTTGCAGAGATGTTGCCTTTCAGGCGGCTCTGAGCTACGCAGGGGAAAATGGCCAAGACCAGCTGATGTATGCTGTGGGTCTAGAGGACAGGCAAGGGCCCAGGCAGGAGATATAAATTCAACAGCCGTGGGCATCTGTGCTAAATGACACGAGGGGAGTGAGTCAATACCTAGGACAGTGCTGAGTGTGCGCAGGCCTGGGGGCTCAGGGAGAAACCCATTACACATCCCAACATTTAAGGGGTGGCCACAGGAAGAGGACCTCACAAGAACGAGAAAGCATAGCAAGAGAAATAGAAGAAAGGGTGGGATAATAACTACCTGGAGAGCATAATTTATGATCATATTCTATTTGAATATTATTTGAAATTGTCTGAAACTCTCAGCTTCATTCCCATAGCCACACAGAAATTACCTAAATTCTGTTTTCTTTGGCTTGTACCTTTTCACAGTTATAATTAAAGCAAATTTACTTTTTATTTTGCTTTTAGGGTGCATTAAACATTGATCAAGATTTGTAAGAACAACCAACCTAAGAGCAAGAAATTTTTATGCTCATTTCAAGTTTCAAAATCATGAAGCCCCACTTTGTATGTTTTTCCTCCAAACTAGAACTCTACCTCTTTTTTTCCTCTGAATTCACCTTTACCCACCTTTCCCCTGAATTCACCCAACTCACCAAATGGGCTTCAAGGGCAGCCTTACCATGTTGTTTTGGATCCCCTAGTGCAACTGGTTATGTGCATGATTCCACTGGGAAAATGGGAGAGTTTGCTGAAGCAACCAAGAGGGGCCAAGGGGGGACGAGCTGACACAGCGTGTGCATCTGCGTGTGAGCAAGACGGGCTGAGAGGCAAGTTGCTGTCTGTGAACGAGGCCGCCACTGCGCAGGGCTCAGGGGTATTCAGCAAGCTCCAGATATGGCGTCTCTCCCTGGGAGTGAACTGCAAAGCTTTCCCCAGTTTGCTGGGAGGTGATGCTTCCTAGAACCACTTAATCGACACTTAGGTGATGGGGCTGGGATGGGGAAGGAGGGCTTCACCACTCTCCAGCTTAGTTGGTTCGTCCACACCCGGGAACGGATGTGGGGGCTTCCCCTTCCTCACTGCGCAGCTGGGTGTCCAGGGTCCCCTCTTCCTCTTTGGGGTCTATGAAGTCCAGGCATGTTGTAGGAATTTCCCGCATAGAGTGAATCGAATGGGACCAAACAAAGTTTTGGGGTGCAAAGAAACAGAGTGTGTTCAGGAACAATCAGTAAGCTCAAACACCGGGGCAACTATCGAAGGGAAGATCCCACTGGCTACAGGCCACACACTCCTGGTCCCTTTGAAGTTTCAGCTCTCTCCTTGGATTTATGGGAGAACCTTAATTCCTTTACAAAATTCTTACAGATCTAAGTCTGTGGTATGTGTCCTTTCTGTTCTCAAAGGCACGTGTATGAAAACACAGATGCCAGAAACAGACTCCTCTCTTTTTAGATTTGATTTTTGTTTATGATATACGTTTCCTGAGGCAATGAGAACCGAATAGCCCGGTTGCTTACATGGTGCTATGATTGGATGTGTCCCTCAAATTTCACGTATTGGAAACTTAACCCCCAAAGCAGCAGTGTTGAGAGGTGGGACCTTGAAGAGGTGATTAGGTCCCGAGGGCTCTGCTCACACGAGTGGATTAAGTGGGTTGGTTAGCGTGAGAGTGGGCTTGTTACAAAGGCAAGTTTGGCCCCCTCTTGCTCTCTCGCTCCTCCACCTTCCGCCATGGGATGATGCCACAAGAACCCTCTCACCAGATGCGGCCTCTCGACCTTGGACTTCCTGGCCTCTAGAACTGTGAGAAATAAATTTCTTTTCTCTATACATTACCTGGTGTGTGGTATTCTGTAGTAGCAACATAAAATGGACTAAGATAAATGGGGAGAGAAAAAGCAAATAAATGGTAGGAAAAGTATTAGTTTCATTAAAAAGAAATGCCATCCTGCCATACCAGTTCTGAACATTTTTGAGCAAAAAGTCACAGGGGCCCTGGAGAGAGGATGTCTGTGTCAGTCCAGCTGCCAGGCACTGTGCCCCCAGGACAGATGACTTGCATGCACAGCCACCCAGGCAAGAGTGTTTCTGGGATACGAGGAGTACAGTGTCTTCCAGGCCTTGGGCTCAGCCTGAGGGGGTGCCACCATGGAGGGCTGGGGCGGAAGAAGGCTCAGGGGGTTCTTGGGCTCAGCACAACCTGTGGCCATCTCCGAGGGGTATTATCTGGAGCTTGGATTTGGCAGCAGGAGTCTGAGCCTGTGGAGGCTGGGTGCACACCTCGGGGCTTAGCAGGTGACATTTCCCAGGCTCAGCCTTTTCAAGTGAAAGATACATGGCCAACGTGAGGGTCCCTGGGGACAGGGTTAGGTTAGAGCAGGGGTTAGGATGGCCGGCCTCATTGCCAGGCCCTGACTGGAAGTTGCACACTCTGGGTTAGGGTTAGGGTTAGGGTTTGGGTTCGGAAAGCTGGTCCCTTGGGAGGGCCTGGCTGGCAACTGCACATCCCTGGGAAGCTCTGACACTCACCGTGGATGGTCCCCTTGGTGATGTCCCCGAGGCCTGAGTGCTTTGAGACAGGCAGGAGCTCAGAAGGCCGTGAAATCTGCTGTCCAAGTCACAGAGAGAATGGGCAGATCACAGTACTTGCCTGGTCCCCTACCCTGTCCAACTGGGTCTGCACAGTGGACAGTGGCTCTGGCATAGGTTGGGAGCTGGGTTTTAGCAGTCAACTCGGTCTACTTCAACATCCCTTTGTTAATTTTCTTTTTCAGTGAACACATAAGGAAAGGTCTTGCAAAACTTCAGAAGGTGGTTCCTGAAGGACACACATTCATGCAAGAAGGATTGAAAAGTGTATAGACCCCTAGATCTCAGAGAGTCTATTCTAGTTTACAAGGTCTTACTGTAAACTAGGTTCTGTAAAGTGGGTTCACCTCACCATCCATCCCCATATTTCTTCATTTCCTTGCAGGCAAAAGCTCCTCCCCCGGCTTTCCTGAGCGGACGCTGCACCCTGCGCTCTTTTCTGAGCTGCTGCCAACAGGCTTCTCCTGACAAGGGCTGGCAGTCCCACTGGTCACTCCCCCGGGAATCAGCCTCGCCGTTGCCATGGGCCACATGACTCAGGGGCTGCAGACTCAGCCAGGGAAGGAAGCTGGTTGCGAGGATGTGGCTTTGGGAGGGAGGATGCAGGCTGTCTGCCATGAGCAGCGAGGCTGGGCCTGCGGAGGCTGAGGGGCTGGGGACAGGAGGTGACGGCAGCCTGGAGCCAGGGCGGGGAAGCAGAGCTGCCTGTGTGGAGGGGTGACCTGGGCAGCCGCAGATGCTTCAGGAAGGCCTGTTGGGGACTTCCTGCCCCAGTGTCCTTTATGGCTGCCTCCCGCTGCAGGAGGAGCAGGTGAGGAGGACGAGAGAAGATACCTGCAGCGGGTAGCTCAGGACACGCAGCTAGGGTGTGCAGCCACGCACCTGGTGAGTGTCATCTCCTGGAGGGGCCAGGGTCGTGTGAAAGCAGTGTCTCTCTGCATGGGGACTCAGAGGTCACTGGCTAAGTTGTCCTCACCCGGGAGTTGGGCAGCATGACACGAGGAGGCTCCATCAGGCCTGGGGCACCCGTGCTGAGACGTGTTCCAGAGACAGGAGGGAGAAGCCGAGAGTCTCCCGCCCCTCAGCAGGGAGAGGCCGGCAGCAGGGACAGGCCCGAGCAGCTGGGGCAGCTGCAGTCTGGGGGCAGGAGCTGGTCCTTCCTGAATGTGAGGGTGACGAGGAGAAAGGAACAGCTGGTGGCTGAGACAGGAGCTGCTGCTGCGTCACCCCACCCCAGAGCATTGCAGGCACAGGCCTGCATGTCCCAGGGCCTGAGGTGGCAGTCCCTCCGGGATCCGAGGAGGCCTGGCCGCTGGAGGGACGGCAGGGAGAAGAGCGCAGCTGCCATGACTGTGGGAGGACGACGGACCACCTTGCGGCTGGGGTGGGGCTGCGGCTCCTCTCCCCTCTCTCCGAGCTTCCCTGTCTGCAGAGCTGAGCGGCCCTGGGAGGCAGGGCTGGCATTGGCCTGGGGGTATCTCTGAAGGAGCAGCACTTCCCTTTGGTGGCGCCCGCTGCAGGGACTGTCTGGCCCCCTTTCTGGCCCAGACCACAAGCCTCCGATCTGTTGGCTTCTGAGGAAGGGGCTCCGTCTGACTCGTGTCTCGGGGACCGTCCAGGGCCTGTCCAGGGCGCTCAGTAGTTGCTCAGTAAACGTCTGCATGGCTGACCTGAGTGTGCCGAGGGCCCACTATGTTCTCTGTTCTCGCTCCCGCAGAGCGGATGAGGATGAGGATGAGGATGGCCTGCAGGAAGGACGTGGAATGGAGGTGAGACCCCTGTCCTCAGGTGCCGCTGTGTCTGGGCCCGCGTCCCGGGCTCTCCACCCTGGGGAGAATGCCAGGGTCGCTCCGGCTGCTGCCCACCCTCCTGTGGAGGACGGAGCTTCCGGCTCATGGACTCTGTGGCTTCCCAGACGCAGCCTGGTCTCTAGTCGCTCCCCTGGCAGGCTGGGCCCTGGGGAGGCCTGTCCTGGGGGCGAGGCCCAGGCTTGCTGCTGGGCACTGAGGGGCAGCCGCCCTGTGCCGAGGCCAGGGGTGGTCCCTGTCTCCGCCGGTGCTGGCGGGGGGTGTGGGGGGACGGGCAGAAGCGCCTGCCCTGCCAGTCTCCAGGGGGTGGGGGGTGGGGTTCTGCTCTTCTCTGCATTTCCGTTTGCACGCAGTGCTGGGACGCATGTGTGGCCTGACACGTCTCAAATTTAATCATATTTGGTTTGATTCATTTAAGGCTTTCGTTTTCTGTTGAAGGAAGGTATTTCCCTCTATTTTCCTTTTCTCTGAGCCTTAGAGCAGTAGAGAGAATATTCAGCTCTGACTCCTGCTCTCCCTGTGGGCATGTGTGTGACGCACCCCTCCCCTGATAGCCACTGTCCCTAGACTGGCAGAATCTTCGCCAAGGTGAGAGTCCCCACCCAGGGAGCACACACTTTCCTAAGATCCCCAAACCCTCCAAAGCAGCCGGATCAGAGGCTGAGTCCGGCTAAGGGAAGGGGTGACCTCCTGTGGGCGTCCCTGGAACTTCTGGGGCTGCAGGAGACTGGGGGAGTCCCTGGGCCCTGGTTAGATGAGACCTGACATGAGATGCAGTCGTCCTGCCTCGGGGTGGTACGTCACAGTCGCTGTCCTCGTGCCCTCGGCCCCTTAGGCTGTGGCGCCCCGACGTGCAGGTGCGTTAGAGTCCCCTCTGTGAAACGCTGCCTTTTCCTCGAGCAGGTCATGACTGCAGCTGGACACACTCCCTGCTGGCCACCTTGTGGACGAAGTACACAGGAGTCCCTTTGGCAAGGACGTTGGCTTGTCCCCCTCGGCTCTCGGCAGGTAAAGAGCGGCAAGGTGTCTTGGCCCAGGCGCCATCCTGCTCTGTTCCCTGTGCCTTTGTCTTCCTTGTCCGGCCCAGAGAGGCGCTGGGTGTGAGGCAGCTGTCAGCCCTTCTCGGGCCTGAGCCGCGGTCACTGGAAGGAAAGGAAGAGGCGGTGGGCTGGGCTGGCAGGTCCGGGCGGTCGCTTGTGTGTCGTTTGGCAGCACCGTGTCTTTGTCTCTTTCCTTCCCCTGCCTGGTCGGGCCTGGTGTGAACAAAGGCAGAGCCTGGTTCCGTGGCTTGTCAACACTGCCGTGTGCAGACGCGGAGAAGCAACACGCAGCCACCGAGCCCCCGCTGCAGCTTCGGGACGTCTGGGGAGAGCGGGGCACGGCTGGATGTGACCAAGGATCTGGGGCCATGTGGGCCAGGGACTCGGGAAATAAAGACCACACGTATCTTGCATGGATGGAACAGCAGAGCAGACCCTGGTTCCTTCCTGAAGACCCTCTCCTTAGGGAAAGGGGTTCCTGCCTTCTGCGTCAATGTCTAGTCCCTGTCCCTGGCTTGGAGATGATTTCATGGGCTCTTTATGCAGAACCTAAGGGCAAATCCCAGAGTTTCCTGATGAGACCACAGTGGGCAGCACGTGGAAGAGTTGTATCGCCCCAACCCCTGGAAATGGGTTTCAACATGACAAACCCACGCTTGGCCCCATACACAGCCGCCGCCCTCTGTCTCTGCTCCCTGTGCCTGTGCCACCTTCAGAGAGGAAGGGTGAAGCTGAGGGGAGACGCCAGAGGGAAGGCGGCAGGAGAAGCAGGCTGCCTGCCCTTCTACTACCATGAGCACAGGGACGAGATCCTGGCACAGGGGATGGACCTTGAGCAGCTGCTGGCCCTTGGGAAGGAGGCCTGGGCCTGTCCCTGTTACGGTAGCTGGGTTGCCGTTTCGGCAGCCTGGGTGAGGACTCTGGAGGTTTGGGAAGTAGCTCTTGGCTCTGAGGCCTGGGCCATGGGGGATTCCTCCTGACGGTATAATTTGGGGGGATGCCACCCCCGGTGGTTAGACTGGCAGCTGCACCACATGCAGATGGCACCAAACCCTTTCTCCCCAGTGCTGGGTTGGAGGAGGCCATGGATCCCTTGGTGGCTCTGGGCTGCAGGGCCAACTGTTATTGGGGACAGCAGATAGCAGCCAGGAAAGAGTGTGCATTCGTCATGAAACCGCAGAGGATGGCAGAAACTGAGCAGACTGCAACACGTGTGCAACAGAGCAGGACTCCATTTCCAAATGGCTTTTCAACCTCTACCCCTACCTGCGGCACAGGACAATACTGTCTTCTTTGACCTCCCACGTCCTTCGCCTGGCCACACTTTGGGGCCCAGGAATGCGCAGCTGGGGTCTGCTGGCGGGCTCAGGTCTGAAAACCCCTGGTGTGTCATGGGCCGAGGTCGCAGGTCCTTGGGGAGACTCCTAGAGGTGTAGGATGGGGGATTCGCTCTGGGGCAGGTGATGTGCCGAAGGGCAGGAGAGCGAGGAAGGGCCCAGGTGTGCTGCTGGGCGTCAGTGTCGCTGCTGTGGTGCGGACTGAGACGCTCATGTCAGAGATGCGTGCGGGAGGATTTGTGGGTGAAATGCGTGATATCTTGAATTTGTTTTAAAATCCTCTGTCAAAGAATGTGGAAGAGTTAGATGACACAATATTAATAAAAATACTCATAAAAATGGTTGGAGCTTGGTCATGACTAGAGGGAGTTTGTTACACTGTTGATTCTATTTCTGTACACATTTAAAAATAATGAACAATGAAAAATCAAACAAATGTCTTTAAAAAATTGCTGCCTCTCCTGCTGCCTGCTCCCCTCAGCATTCCTGTCACCACACTGGGGCGTTTCTCTTTCCCTGGGAGCATCACTGGGGTTTCACCATCTCCGTGTTCCCAGTGCCTAGCCTGGGGACCGGCGCGGGGTGGGTGCTCAGTAAGTGAATTTGGGGAAAAGGTGGATAGCTGTGTCAAGGGTGGGCGTCCCTCCTGGCCACCGTGACCAAGAGCCCCACAGCTGGAGCTGCCCAGCGAGCAGGGCTTGGCGGGGTGGGCTAATGGAGGATGGTACAGTACCTGGGCGGATCTGAACCAGGAACCTCCTGCCAGGGGCCCAGTGTGCGTGCTGGGTGCTCACCTGCTCTCCGCTCTCTCCCCTGCCCGGGGTCTTGCTCCTCTCAGGCTGCTGTGCTCTCACTGTTCCCAGCATCTAAACCTCTTAGGAAAGGACTAGGACGGTGTGAGTGACCAGTCACACTTAACCCTGCCCCTGGAGGTTTCTGCATTTAAATAAGGGACAAGGCCTATGTTAAGGGGGTGGGCTTAACTGGTGGCACTGTAGACTCTGACCAGCTGTCAGGGCAGTCTGGGGAGTGAGAAGGTGTCCCTGGCCCTGAAGTTATGTCCATTCCCAACCGGACGCTCCACTTGCACATTGTGTCCTTCCTGAACTAGAACCAGAGGTGGCCGAGATGAACAACTAAGGCAAGAACAGCATCCTCACTCCCGTGTTCTCCAGGGATCATGGGTGCGGAGGGGGACAGGTAGAAAGGCCACGTTCCACCCCTCGACTCAGCACTTCAACTTGATTTCTGCTCCACTTGACCCAGCAGAGGTTGCAGCTGGAGTGACTGTCCCCCTCGACCCTGGCTCTGCCCTCTGCTCCCTTCCTGCAGGGGATGAGGGGTGCCGCCCAACCCAACCAGCACCGCCACCCTCTTGGCCCAGGAGACTTTGTGGACACAGCCCCAATCCCCAGGGACAATCCCAGGAAAGACAGGGCCTTCTCAGTGCTTGTCTTCAGCTCCTCCAGCCTCGCCACTCAGTGCCCTTCCCCACCCCAGACGCAGGACGTCACGCGGTCTCTCCCCCACATCCAGCCCTGCTCTGCAGAGACAGCAGCAAACATGCAGATTGAGGTGTCGGTGGCCAGTGAGGCTTCCCCTGTGACTCCCCCACGGGTGTGCATGGTGGCTGCCCAGTGAGAAGAGAAGGGGATCCAAGGCAGAGTTCAAAGTCACACCTGGGAACAAGGGGAAGCCGCCTGGCAAGGGCAGAGCAGGGGGCGTTTGCAGGAGACAGCCTGGGTGGGGGCAGAGCTGCAGGCAAGATACGGTTGAGAACCCACCAGCTGCTGATGCAACCACTGACGGGGGCCACCTGGGAGCCTCTTCAGGGTGGTTGCAGCAGGTGGCCACAAAGCCATGGGAGGAGGGCAGACAGCTGGCGTGGGCACGGTGGGGGGGCTGGATGGGAAGGGTGGGGGCCAAGGGGGCTGTGCTCGGGGGTGGGCGTGCTGAGAGCTCTGGGAGTCCTGGGGAAGGTTGGGAGACAGGGACACAGGGAAAGGGGACAGGGTCAGTGAGAAGAGGGTGGGAAATGGGACCCGGGCCAGACTGCAGACTTGACTTCAGTGAGGAAGGAAAACAAAGGCCGGCCCTCTCTGTCAGCGTCTTTAGAGCTCAGGGCAGGCAGGGAGGGCACGTGGGAACAGGCAGGGCGTCCTCCTGGCTGTCCTGGGGGTGCTCGTGTCTTCAGCAGGAGGCGAGACGCTAGGCCGGGTGTGGGGTGAGGTGGTGCGGGCGGCGTTTGGGAGGTTAGAAGCTGTCACTGTGGGAGGAAGAGAATCTAATCTGTAGGGGACACCCGGCCTGCGCACAGCTCAGAGACTGAGCGACACAGTGCTCCAGACCTGAGTGAAGACATCCCTGGTCCCTGAGTTGGGACCTGTTCCAACCACCCGTGTACAGACCCAGGAACGCAACTGCCCCGCCCAGAGGCGGGGTGACCGCCCTGCTCAGCCTGCCTGTCAGGATCCCCGCCCAGCCCTCCCGCAACCGGAACCGCAGACCCCTGAGTCCCCCGCAGCAGGCGGCTAATGGGGTCCTCTACCCGTGCTGACTCTGTGGCCAGGATGATGGGCCACTCAGTCTGCACGTGCAGGTGGGTGTGCGTGTGTGCGTGTGTGCGTGCGTGTGCGTGTGCGTGTGAGCGAGTGAGAGAGCACTTGGTGTCTTTCCTTCCACCTCTGACCACAGGGGACGAGACTGAGCTGCCCTGCGTGGAAGCTTCTCTCTTGCTACTTGAATGTCGCTTTCCTGTCCTTGGCTCCCACCCCAGTCGTTGGTGCTGCGCCAGGGACACTGCTCAGGTCTGTCCTTGGAGTTACGCCCCCTTTTTCTCTTCAGATTTGTCCTGTGTTTCATTTCTAATTCAATGCATTTTAGAACTTTGCTTGGCCATTTTATTTTATTTTATTATTTCAGCATATTATGGGGTTATAAATGTTTAGATTACATTTATTTCCCTTCCCACCCTTCCCCCAAGCCAGAGCTTCAAGCCTGTCTGTCCCCTAGACATTGCGCAGGACACTCATTACGTGTGTACACACCCATCCCGCCCCCCTCCCATCTGCCCGACACACGGTGAATGTTATTCCCATATGCACCCTTAGGTGTTGATCAGTTAAAATGCTTTGGCCATTTTAAAACCCTGTCATCATGAGCTGTTCTTGCTGGTTTATTCCTTCTTTTTCTTTCTTGAACATTCTACATGCACTTATTTTACTGCCACTCTCAGATTGCTCTGTCATCTCTAGTTTCTGGGATCAGAGCCTTCCTGTTTTTTGTGTCTGCTGACTGGCTTTGTTGGATCCCTGGGAGGTTTCCCTCCGAGCTCCTGTCCAGTCGGACACGGTTTTCCGTAAGGATCCCAGTGGCCGTGCGTAGGGAAGGTGTCTGCAGAGGGACAGTTTCCCGTTTGGTTTGCTGGGCCCTGGCAGAGTCTCTCGGTTCCTGATGGCTGTAATGTGGCCATCATAGCTCGGATTGTCTGCACCAACTCAGTGCAGACTTGGGGCTGGGATTTCCTGCAGGTGCCCAGGGCGAGTGGCCTTCCTCTGAGCTGAGTCCTAGGCTGGGCCTGAGGCTCCTCGTTCTGTTTTATGGGGTTGGAGGGTAGGGTTGGAGGGGGCTCTCCGGCCCCTGGCTTATGAGGGAGCAGAGTCCAGCTCTCTCCATGCTGAGAGCTGAGGCCTCACCTCCCAACCCACCTGTCACCTGGCATCTTAGGCCTTTAGGCAACAGTCACAGTCTCAAATCCTAACGGCTCTTCATAGGCAATCTCTGTTGTGGCTTCAGGTTTCCTTCCTTAAACATTTATGAGTAAAATTTCCTAACAGAAACTTGATTTTCTTGCTTCTCGTCGAACTTTGCATTAAAAAGTTGTGCTCAGCATTGAGGCTTCAGTGGAGGATGTGGGCATTAACTTCTGTGGGTGCCAACCAGCCTCATGCCTTATTTTCCCCCTCAGTAGTGTTCAGTAGCCCAGGACGGGCACAGAAAAGGCAAACAGTTGGCTTCATCCATCATCAGTGTGATCCTGAGCACGTGACACAAAGGAAAGGGGCTGGGGACGTGTGCTGTGTTGGAATGAGGGGATCAGGCTCTGGGGCCAGGACTTGAAAGAATATGGAGACGAGACGTGGGTGGGTGGGAGGCCCTGCTGAGGCCAACACGATCGTGGGGGAGCCCCGAGTCCATGTCGCGGGAGCCTCTGCGCTGCTGGTGAGAGAGCGATGTCTGGATTGTGTGTGAGGGCATGACAGGCTCGGGATGTGGTCGGGGCCAGGGGGATGACGTGCAGTGCAGAGAAGTGGAGGTCAGGAGGGCCAGGACCATTCAAGGCCACCACAGTGGGCGGCTCATCTCCTGGGTGCTGAAGTTCCCTGGATAACAGGGGGCCGTGGGCCAGGCAGTGCCGGCAGGTGCCTGAGTCTCAGTGAGTGGGAGTGGGGGGCTGGTGTTGGGGGGAAGGGAGAGGCAGGCCTCTTCCACGGGTGCCCGACAGGGCACAGGGCTCAAGGGCTTGGGTGCATCAACCCTTGCAGGGGACCGGAGCCCACCCTGCCGTGGGTCTGCTGTGCCCAGCAGGAGGCTGCACGCTCCCTGGGAGGCACGTGGGCGGGACCCGTGATACTGTGGGCTTAGGGCGGTGCAGGTGCCCCTCCCAGTATTCTCCTGCCTCTCTGTGTTTTAAACAAACATCTCCAGGCTCCAGAAAGGGGAAAGTAGCTCCAGTGGTTGGAAAGTGACAGCAAACGGGTATGAAACCAGCCGTACAGTGGAACAGAGACAGTGTGGTACATATACACAGTGGAATACTATCTGGCCATGAAAAAGAGTGGAATCATGTCGTTTGCAGCGACATGGATGGAACTGGAGGTCGTTATGTTAAGTGAAATAAGTCAGGCACAGAAAGACAAATATTGCATGTTGTCTCCCATATGTGGGAGCTAAAAAAATTGATTCCATGGATGTAGAGAGTAGAACGATGGTTACCAGAGCCTGGGAAAGGTATTTGTGGTGGGGGATGAAGGGAGGGTGGTTGATGGGTATGAAAATACACTTAGGCAGGAGGGAGGTTTTCCAATATTCGGTAGTAGAGTAGGGTGACTATAGGTAACAACAATGTACTGTGTGTTTTAAAATAGCTAGAAGAGAAGACTGGAAAATTCCCAACACAGGGAAATGACAAATATTTGAGGTGATGATACCCCAAATACCCTGACTTGATCATTACACATTCTATGCATGTAACACAATACCATGTAACACAATACCAGAAAATGTACAAAAATTATATATCAATAACAAATTTTTTAAAAAAGGTAAAACTGCAGTGACCTCCAAGAACACCAGGTGACCAGGTGAGGTATCTGTGGATTCGGTTGTGCTCACTTCCGTCTTCTTTGTAACTGGAGGTTGTGGGTGAATTTTTTCTTGGATTCTGAGCTCCACTAATTCATGTTCTGAGCGCTCTGAGTTTATTTGAGCTATATTTAGACTGGACTGGTCTGGGATTGGATTTGATTTGATCATTAACTAAGTTGGATACAATTAGAGGCCTTGGGCCTTGTGTAGATACCTTTTTAATAATGGGTTGGTCTCAATCCCAAGAGTCTAGGACTCTACCTTCTGGGACTCCAGATAATTTTATATATAAAACTTATGGGGGTGGGTGCTGGGGCTCACTCCTGTAATCCCAGCCTTCTGGGAGTCTAAGGAGGGAGAATTGCTTGAGGCCGGAAGTTCAAGAACAGCCTGGGCAACATAACTGAGATCCTGGCTCTACAATAAAGAAAAAAATTAGCATGCACCTGTAGTCCCAGATACTTGGGAGGCAGAGGCAGAGGCAGGAGGATCACTGGAGCCCAGGAGTTTGAGGTTGCAATGAGCTATGATGACGTCACTGCACTGTAGCCTGGGTGACATAATGTGACACTGTCTTAAAAAAAAAGAAAAAAACATTCAAACTTACGGGCCCAGAAGGATATGTGCATTTTCAGAAACATGAATTAACCTTACTAGAGACAGCTTAGAGCTAAGATGGCCACCGATGTGGAATTTTTATTTTAGAGACAGTCTCACTATGTCACCCAGGCTGGAGTGCAGTGGCTAGTCACAGTTGTGATTGTAGTATAGCCAGGCTTGAACTCCTGCCTCAGCCTCCCGAGTGGCTGGGTGGATGGGTGTGCACTGCCGTGTCTGGCTCACAATGGGAGGTTTTAGTTTGGATAAAATTATCTGTGAGGCATATTAGAAAAAAGTGTATCAAAATCCCACAAAAACAATGGGATATTTTCTTTAATTGGTATTGAAAGTCACCTAAAAGGCTAAATGAATCAATATATTGTGTCTTCAAAAGATTCTTTGCAAAAAGCAAATGAAAAGCTTTAGCAACAGACTAAGGCCCTGACGAAAGAGGACCGCACTCGGCACCACCCCGACCACCCCTTCTCTGTGTGCGTCCCTCTCTGCAGCCTCTGAGGCCACTAACCATTTGGCTAAATTACCCTTTCACCTGAAAGATGACAATGCTTAGCTAGGTAGATGCCTTACAAAGTAAGACCTTCTGATCAGCACAGCCTTCCTGCCGTAACCACCTGCGCTCCGTGCTCTAAAACTGAGCTTGGCGCCATCGTAGGGGACTTTCCTAACCTCAGAGACTTACTGAGGACTTTGGAGTCTCATAGGGGGTTATGATATAGGACTCCATGACTTAACCCATTTATTCACATATTGGGACCTGGTGAGGCTCAACAACAGATGGCAGCAGCAGAAGGGACACACCTGACAGGACATTAAGGACCCTCCAAACCTCCTCATAAGCAGCGCAAAAGGAGCTAAAAAAATGCCGAAAGCATTTTAGATTCAATTTATACATTTTTTCCCATAAAAAATTGATTGGTCCATCATGAATCCTGCAGACAGAAAAAGGATAAACCAGTTTCAGATCACAGACCTCGCTTAGCAACACTGCGTGAGACACTCTGGGCTCAAAGCACAGCAGGGACTGTGTCCCGCGGGGACTGAGGCTGCATTCATTGCTCTGAATACAAATGGGTTCCATCCTGACCTGAGCAGCTTAATTAAAAACCGTGCACCAGGATGGGAAGTTACGGACGTGACTGAATTGGTGGCCTTAGCTGAGAATTCTAGGGGACTTTAGAGCAAGAAAAAACCCAAAAGGCCGACAAGATTACAACTCTCCAATCACAACAGTTATAGGGGCTGGGACCAAAGGGACCTTCTCGCCCCAAGAGATGTTAACGCAGGATAAACACTGACAAGGTTCTGAGGGATCCCCTGGTAAACTGCTCCCCACAATGCCTTTAAATAAACAGAGAGAAACAAGAGTTAAAAATAAATGGGGACCCTCGTCCAATCCTAGTGGATACCAAAGCCGCCCTGTTTAAAGCCCACTTTAATAAGCCAACAAATCCCTGGGAGTATTAACAAAAAAGGTCCTTTCTGTGGTGAGGATTTTGAATCAAGTTCCAGAAGCTCCCATATTTGAAACCATCTAATTGGCTTTGGGGCTATTAGCAGACAGAGGTGCCTTTTCACTGTGTGACACCGATTCAGTCGACTTGCTGGGGCTGGACTCACTTTCAAAGCTGAAAGGGCCTGCACAGTCCTCCTCGGAGGAAGAAATACTCTCAGAGCTCCTGGACTGTCCCGAAGCAGAACCGCTGGGCTCTCTACAGATCAACACTCAGGCCGGTAATATCCCTGACCTTTCTAAAACGCCTGGATGTTCGTGGGTCTCTTCCTCATCCCATACAGGAAGCATTAAAGGTGCAGAAGCTACAAAGATCCAGTTGATCATTCTAAACCTTTGCCAAAATTACTCCAATGTCCACTAAAACCTGAAGCAACTCAAGAGTCCCATGAATTGCAGAAGATTTAATTTAAAAAGGACTTACAATTCCATGTACGAGTCCTTATAACACTGTAATCCTACCAGTCAAAAAACCAAATGGATGAAGTTGGATTGAAGAACAGGAATTGATAGTAGGAAAATGTGTGCTCTCTTTGATTCTAACTGATGCTATTCGCTTCTGTGACTATGCTTGCTTTTAGTTGTTTAATAAATATAGTTAATCAGAATGAAAAACAGAGATAAGAACAAAGGTAACTCCATGATAGGCTAGGCTTCCTGGATGTGAGAAGCCTAGTTCTGCTTCTGTATATATGGCTTGCTGGTTTGGTGCTTAGCGTAAGTGGAGCCATGGCAGGCTTCACTAAAGTAAAGGAAAACAAAGCCCCGGGGAGGTAACTGCAAGTTGCTTTCTGATAAAGGGCTGGAGAGTCCAGGGGCCCTCCAACCAACTAAGTAGATAAGAAGAGCAAGACATGATCAGCGCATGAATGGCTTGTGCAGGGCGTGTGTTCCCAGTATCGCTTGTAACCAAAAACTAGAAGATATGCAACAACAGCCCCCGTCCCCCGTCGGAGACCCTCCTCTTCCCCTGGATGATGTTAACCACAACTGGCGCCAGTGCAAAAAGCCCGAAGCTTAGAGTCAACAAACCTGAAGCCAACGCGATCAGCCACTTCTAAACAAAAGGAACAAATAAACTGAAGGGGGATGAAGTGCAGACTAGTGTGTCGTGTGCAGACTAGTGTGTCGTGTACAGACTAGTGTGTCATGTGCAGACTAACGTGTTGTGTGCAGAATAACGTGTCATGTGAAAACTAGCATACAGAAAAGTATAAAAGCCTAATCTTTACCCCAGGGTGGGGTCCTAGTTCCTGGAGAGGCCACTGCGTTGGTGCTCTGGAATTTGGACCCTGGTCCGGGGCTAGTTAATAAACTCCTTTGCCTTTTTGCAGCCTCAGTGACTCTGCCTCTCTGTTCCTGGGGCCAAGGGGAACCGGATCTAACAGGATATTTGTTCAAAATTTATAGACAATTAATAAAATCTTAATATAAAGGTTTCCTGTAGTCCCAATCCTAATACTTTATGATCTAATATACCCACTGATTCAAGGTAGCTCATGGTAATAGACCACTGCTCAGATTTGTTAGTATTCCAGCTCATAAAGAGAGCCAATACCGGTTTGCTTGGACTTGGAAACATCAGCAGAACACCCAGACTGCAACGCCATAAAGATCTGCTGCAGCCCCTTTGTTTCCCGGGCATCGCATCAGGACTTCGCACCCCTACAGTTGCCTCAGAATTCTACCTCTATTCCTCATGGAGATGACCTGCTGTTATGCTCTCCCACCAAAGGGTGCTCTGACATTGACTCAATTTACCTTTTACAGCAACTGTCACGTAAACGTCACCAGGCCTTATGGAAAAACTTGAGTTTTCAGGGAAAAAATCCGATAGTTGAGACATGACTGATGAAGGGATTTCCTTCTTGCCTGAAAGAATAAAACCCATTCAAAATTTTCCTTGGCCTGCAATCAAGTGACAACTTAGTGGTTTTCTTGGACTTGTAGGATATTGCCGATCCTGGGTCCCAGAGTTTTCCCTCAGTGGCCTCACCACTGTATGAGCTCACTAGAAACGCAGCCCCAGAGCCTTTACCTTGGGAAGACAGTCACAAACAAGCTTTTAACCATGAAATTGGCCTCTAGCTTTAGGACTTCCAAACTACACTTAAATTTTACCTTGTTTATTCATGAACATAACAATCAGGCATTAGGAGTTCTCTCCAGAAAACAACAGTGGGGGGGGGGGGGAACACAGGCCCATTGCATATTATAGCCTGCAGCTAGACCATTAGCTAGGGCATACTCCAATTGTTTAAAAGCAGTAGCAGCAGCAGCCACCTTGGTAGAAACTTCATCTGAGTTGGTTTTAGGGAATGAATTTAATTTGCAAGTCTCATGTGCTATGAGTGTATTAAATTTCAACCAAACTCAGTATTTTCCAGCAAGCAGACTAGTATCTTAGGAAATTCTTCTCCTGTCTCCTTCTAATCTCCATCTGAAATGCTGCAACCTACTTAACCTGCTACTTTATTACCTCTGCCTGATGGTGAGGAAGACCACAACTGTGTGAGTTTAGTATTGGACATAGTGGCCCCTTGTGACTTACGAGGCACTTGATTGGTAATCCTGAGTAACAACTTTTTGTTGGTGGGTCCCATGGTAAAACTCAAAGGAAAATATCAGGCATGGTTTGCTGTTACCACCCAAAATGAGTTAATAACCTAGCCAACTTCTCTTCAAGTAAGTCAGCTCCACTTGCAGAGCTTTTTGCTCTCACCTGAGGCTGTCCTATAGCTAAGGATAAGTCAGTAAATATTTATACAGGTAGTGGGCATGCTTTTGAAGTAGTATATGATTTTGGTATGTTATGGAAACAACAAGAGTTTCTCACTTTCAGTGAGACCTCAGTCAAAAAATGGACTCCAAGTACATGAACTCCTTTCTGCTAGGCTCTTACCATTATAAATTGCCTTTTTATTTTTTTAAGAGACAGGTCTTGCTAAGTTGCCCAGACTGATCTCAAACTCGTGGCCTCAAGCAACCTTCCCACCTCAGCCTCCCAAGTCACTAAGATCACAGGTGTCAGCCACCATGCCTGGCTACCATTATTAAGATTGACGCTTATACTTTTGAAACTGCACCGGAATATCAAGAGAATGCCCTGGCAGATTTTTGTGCTAAATCAGCTGTTAAGATATACAATTTGAATGAACTTCATAAGATTAACCAAGTCAACTTCCTTAAGATGACCTATTTAATAATCAGTACAATTTACCTGATTTGGGAAAAAAACAAGACAAATTTGGTATCTAAAGAATGGAAATTCGATGTTAAGTATGGACTCACGGAGGGCCCAGATGGTTGCCTGGTCCTTCCTGATTCTTTAAAGGTTCCATTCTTAAGAGCTCCACAACCCATCATGGAGCAGAAAAAATAATCCAAATTATCAAAAAATATTGGTGGAGTCACTGTTCCCAAAGTTGCTAAAATGGTTTATAAGCAGTGTTTGGCTTGTCAAAGTCATAATCCCGGGAAAACAATCAGAACTTCAGGTGGTGTATTTCTGCTACCTGATGGACCATGTGAACATTTACAGGTAGACTCCATTCAGCTGCTACCCTCAGTGGGATATCAGTATGTTCTTGTATGTTTTCTGGTTGGGTAGAGGCTTTCCCATGTACACATGTAGTGCCCTTGCAGTGACAGTAGCTAAGAAATAATTATAAAATATTTTTCCTTTATGGGGCATCACTGGAGAAATCTCTAGTGATAGAGAAACTCACTTTATTGGTCAAGATGTACAGCAATTCAACAAGGTGTTATGAACATAATAATTGTCCTTATGAGCACTATCATTGTCCTTATCACACTCAGTCTTCTGGAGAGGTTGAAAGAACACATGGCATCTGAAAACTAAAACTGGCAAAGTTAACAGAGTCCATTGGGTTGCCTTGGCCAAAGGTACTACCATTGGCTTTAAAGGCAAATAGCCCACTCCCATTGGAAAACATAAGTTGACCCCTTATAGTCACTGGAAGGTTTATACCCTTCCTTCCTTCAGTCCTTATGAAACATACCAGAGTTTAGGAGACCATCTCCCACTCTCCTAAGTACTGCTTGCTTTTCTGCACTTGCTAGAAACACCCTAACTTTTCCAATTAATAACCTGATCATTACCAAATATAGAAAACCTATTTGAGTGATGGCTACAAGAAGTAGATTGTGTTTCCAGGCATCACTTACTCAAGACCTGGAAATTGCCTATGTGGGTACAAATAATTGCTTGCATAATGTCACCAGATTAAATCCAGTAGGGTTGTTTTTACTAAATGTGGTTATACATCCTTACAACATGTTATAAGGGGACCACAAAAAAGCAAATTTCCAGCTGGACCCTGTTCAGGAGCTGTGCAGATTTGTGGGCAAAGAAATTTAACTGACCATTCTCAAATGCCAGTAGGTGCCCTCTTCTTCCAACCCCGGAGGGCCTGTAGTGGGGAACCTGCCTATTCTCTTCTGCCTCCTTGCTGGTAGGGGGTCTTGTTGCTCGGCCTGGCTCACTTCTGCCTTTGGAACCGCTTCCCCTGAAAGTTCCCAGGATGGCTCCTATGATCAGGAGCCAAAATCGTCAATAACTAAAATTAGCATCAACCTTGACACAGATGGAGATAAGCTAGTTTCCACTGAGGAAAGATCCCACTAAAGGTGAGTGAGGGCTCACTTGTGGTGGTAGTGTGGTTCTGGTTGTATGGAATTTAGAGCTAATCCATAAAATGGGGAAAATGTTGGGTTTTGTAGCCAATCGGACCTCCTGTGGCTTCATATGGGTAGAATCCACTCTGCGAAAGGTGGATGGTTAATCGCATACGAGTTCAACAAAGCAATTAATGAACCATCACGCAACTGCAGATCTCCTTTTTGCTCAAGTTGAAGGCTTATGTTTTAATATTGAACAAAATCGAATGTTGTACCTATCTCTACCCTTACTTTGTTGATACTGCTGTTTCCTTAGACACTGCCACCAAATACAGTAGGGAAATCTCTCAAGAGAAAGAAATATATGATACATTCACAGGAGCAACTAACAGTTGGTTTGCTGGCATCCTAAATAGTGGATGACAAGCTTGGTTTTTCCAAGGTTTTCTAATTTTTCTATTTCTTCTCCAGGTTATTATGATGTGTGCTACCAGCTTAACAACAAAATCAGGCCATTTTGTCATCACATCCTGAACATGGACTATGACCAATTGGACTCAAATACTGCTGAGCTGCCTATATTGCCTGTACCTTGGCTTGTTTGATTTGGTTTGGTTCGTTTCATAAGAAATCCTGTTAAGGAGGACACTTTGATCTTTTCATATTATCCTCTTGATGGCCATCATAGCAGTCCCCCCGGTGTGCTGTACCCTCTGGAAGCTTAAACGTTTGCGTGCAGCCATCCCCATCCATCACGTGCTGAACGGCCTCACTGTGACTAGGTCAGCAAGAACCGGAACCAGCGCCATAAGTAAGAAGACATAGCTTTGTTTTTTGAAGTTCTCTTATGTTTCAAGTTCCCAGGCCAATAAGATCCCCCCACAGATTGTGCCTGAGGACCCACTGAGCCTGTGCACGAGGCTGAAAGACTAAACAATGTTAACGCCTAGCGCATCATGATATGAAAATCTCGCCCTGGGAGGGACTTGTCCCCCATTTTTTGATCATGGCATGCACGTACTAGCATGATTTCTCACTGTGCTTGTGTGCCCTGCACTCCACCCCAAACACGTAATGACACTCACTCCCCTCGTGCATCGTTCATTTCACCTCCAGAAACACCCCTGACCCTGCTGACTGGGGAGGCAGATTTGAGGCAGTTTATACCTCCCCCGCCCCCACGCAGGCACATCTGCTGTAATAGATCCTTTCTTCCGTGGCCCCCCTTGGCTTTCTAGTTGGCTTTCTGTGCGGCCAGCAACAGTGAACCCCCTTTGTGGGTTCATCAACAGAACATAAAAATGTATTTAACTGGCGGGACCTCATAACCTGTGAGTTCCATCCCGAGACCAAATAACTCATTCATGATGATGACAGAGAAGGGAATCAACAAAATTGAGATGCTAATCAAAGGGGTGAAATTGTTCAATCAAACTAAACTTTGGCCTGAGAAAGTCTCTGTACTCACACGCTTGAGTGTTCACGTATGAATCACAAGCTACCTTAGTACACAAACAAACCAAAAACCTGATTTAGGAGTGCGCTTCTGGAAGCATCTGAGCCCCAGCCAATTGCAGCAGCCGGGCTTCGACCACACGCAGGTGGTCAGTGGTTTGAACTCAAGCCGTCCCCACCTGCCTGAGTAAGGCAAACCCTGAGAGCTGTTTCTGTGCCTCCCTCTGTTCTCCGTATGTCACTTTCCTCTTCTTGTGCAGAAATCTCATGCAACCGTGTGTCAGCCCCAGGGTCCCTCTGAATCTGTTCTGATGCTGGGGGCTGCCCTATTCCGGAATCATATTTTGCTTTTTTCTTGCTCAATTAAACTCTGTTAAATTTAATTTGTCTGAAGTTTTTCTTTTAATACACACTAATCATTAAACATACATAAGTGCACCTGAGCACACACGCATGTACGTCATCACCACTACGGGGTTATCGCCTGAATCTATTTATTCCAGATAGCGTTTGGTTGACTTGCCATTATTTTAATTGCTGGGGCTTAATATAAGGCAAATATTCTCTCATTGCTTTTCTTTTTCAAAAATTCCTTAACTATTCTTAACTGTTTATTTGTTCAGGTGAACTTGAAATTCATTTTGATCAAAATCCCTGAAAATATATCAATACAATTTTCACTGAAGTAACCTTAAGCTCATGAATTCCTCTGGGAAAAGCTGACATTGGTCGAGGATTTTATATTTTCAAATCTTCTCTTATACCAACAAGTAAAGTTTTGTGATTTCTTTTCATCATAGTTCAGCATGTTTCTGTTACACTTATGCATGGGTATTTTGTTTTTGTTTTTGTTTTTTTTTCGGTATTGTGAACAGAATACAATCTTGTACATTTATTTTTTAGCTCCTATGTCTCTACTTACTCACTGCAGAACGTGAACAATCACTCCAGACCTGGTGTTTGCTGCTGCTGTGGGGTCCCTTTGATGTCCTCCAGGGCAGGACCCAGGGCGTTGATGCTGAGGCCACCTCTGCTCCCCTGCCCTAGCCCATCCCCCAGAGCTGCAGGGGACTCTGAGGGTTGGATCTGCACTTGCAGTGGTGGGGTGGGGTTGGGGGCACCCCACAGTAGAGGAGACCTCCTGGTGGCTGCAGACCCTGAGCCCTGAAGTAAGTGTGAGGGGGTGAGGGAGGTCCCCTGAAGGCAGAGGGGGTCTCCTTCCTTGCTGCCTTTCCACCCATTGCAGAGATCTAAGCCAGCAACCATTGCTCACATCAGCTCAACCCCTCCACGGTGGAGGGACCTTTCCTGAAGTGACTGACAAAGGGTTGCTCAAAAGCCTTAATTGCCAGTGAGTGCTTTGGAGTTTGGGCTCTATTTCTGGACCTCCTGATTATGTTATGGGGAAGTGTAAGTGTGTGTTGGGGCAAAGGGGGGTGTTGAGGAGTCCAGGGGGAGACAGCTGCTATCACAGTATTGAAGTTTGTTGGCAGATAAGGGACATAAAAGGTTTCAGGAGTTTTGCAGGGCTTTGCCTTGAAGGAATCTGTGAATGTGTTAGTTCACAGATCAAAAGCTGCCTAACCACAGGAGGGCATCTCACCAATCAGAGGTGTACGCAAGGCAATACCCGTCTGGGGACCTGGAGGCCTTTGCCTGATGCTTGTGTAAGACAGAGCTCGGCATGTGGTCACAGGTTAAGGACTGATCAAAGAATGCCCGCCCTGCAGACACCTGCAGCTAAAGACAGTTAGCCTCAAGGACAGTTCCTGCTTCACTCCTGACCACTTGTCTCAGTTAACAAGAAACTAGATAAAGAAATATATAGCCTCTATGTTTCTGTTTAGCCTTTCTGTTAACTGACAGTTTTATCTTAGGGCTTAGAAGCTTATCTTAGAAAACTTTTGTAACCATTTCTTCACGTAGATAGAGTTAATTAAGGCATCTCTAGAAACTTTTGGGGAGTTGTAAAGCCTAAACAAATTATCTGTTATATGTAAATTTGTAACCACTAGCAACTAATTGCTACATCAATGAATACTGATGCGGGACCTCACTCAGGGTCTCACAGCTCATGGGAATGCTGGAGGACCCCTTACTCCCCCATCACTTTAAACTATACTCTCTCTCTGTCTCTGTTATTTCTCTGTCTCTATTATTTCTCTGTTTCTGTTATTTCCAAATCTCTTGTGACCATCCCGCCTGGGACCTGTTTTGCTGGGAGCGTAGCTAACTCCTAGAAAAAGTTATGATCTGAGATTTCCCCAAAGAGAACTTGCTTGAAGTTAGGACTCCTGGACAGTTGGGGGCCACACACCAACCCAGCTCCACTGCCCCTGCCCCTTGGTTGCACTCCGTCCATGGGCTCAGAGAAGGATTGCGGAGCCCCTTGGTCATGAACGCACCCTGAGGCCCATCTGTAGTGAGCTCTGCTGTTACCCAGAACAACTGCTTCTCAGCAAACATACATGAGTTCAAATCTAGAAGGAGGTCTGCAAGTGACACAGGATGAACAGCAAGATATTAATAGCCACAAATTTTTTGCATGTACAGTAAGTCCTAACTAAAAGTCATGCATAGGTTCCTGGAAACTGACTTTAAGTGAAATGATGTATAAGGAAACTAATTTTCCCAAAGCCTAATTGATAGAAACAAGAGTCAAGTTACTATGGCATATTTCTGGTCACAAAAACATCACTGACCTTGTAAATAAAGACCAAAATTCTTCTAATATTGAATACTGAAGTAAATGTGAGCTGTACATACATTTAAGAAAGATTAATAAAAACAAGTATGGTAATTGTTTACCTATTAATAATTATTCCAGTTCAGGGTCTTGGGTGGCTGGAGCCCATCCCGGCAGCTCAGGGTACAAGGCAGGAGCCAGCCCGGACGGGACGCCATCCCACCACAGGGTGCACTCACACACACACCACCCCCACTCAGGCTGGGACCGTGTAGACACGCCAGTTCACCTAATGTGCACACCTTTGGGATATAGGAGGAAACCAGAGGACCCGGAGGAAAACCTGAGCAGACATGGGGAGAATATGCAGACTCCATGCAGACACTGCCCGAGGGTGGGGATAATTTTTTTTTTTTTTTTGGTTAACATAAGAAAATAACATTAAATGAAATAACATCATTTGAGGACCTGCTGTGTAATATTTTGCACTGTTGAAAGACAGGCTTTTCAGAGGTCTCCATAGATCACCCTGACAGCATGACATGGGGGACAGAGCCTAGACTCAGATGTGAGCCTCTCCTGGGGTCAGTTCGTGGCCTGGCTCTATCATGCAACAACCCTACCATGTTCAGCCCATCACTAAATGTCAAAGCCTCAGTTTCCACAGCTGTGAAAGGCAGAGTAGTGACCTCCTTGGAGGACAAAGAGGTTGCCACGTACACGGTAAGGACCTGGAGCCGGGCTGTCTGACGCTGGCCCGATTGCTTCCTGGCTGTGCGGCTGCAGGCAAGTTACGTAACTTGTTAGCTGAGTTGCCAAGTAGCCTGGGCCAGTGTCTGGTGCTGCACCCCCAGGACTGGGGTTGTAGGCTGACCCTGTGCTCTGCAGAGGGCTACAGGTCCCCGAGGACAGCAATCCTCTTTAGTGCATGGCTCCCCTTAGACCCTGGAACGCATACACTGAAGGCCTAAACAGGAGGGACCTGGAACTCCTCCCCACATCTGAGTATTTGGGGACCCAATAGAAGTCTTACCAGACACTCGGCAAGGTTTTCATGGTTGGGTGTACAGGTCAAATTAGATGGGACAAGAGTAGCTAGAAGGGAGCCAAGGTCTACAAAGCACAGTTGTGGGCCCCCCTCGGTTCAGGAAAGAGCTGGAGTGAACTTCAAATATCCCTGGATGCTGCCCTTACTCTCTGGGTGCCCTTAGGTAACTTCCCGGACCTCTCTGGGCCTCTGTTTTGCCATCAGTAAAGCAGGGGTGGTCGCTTCCGCTCACAGAACTGCAGGTGGACTTCATGCGATGGCAGTGGCAAGGGCCTGGCAGGGCCCTGGCAAGTGGCCTCCATAAGGCAATTACTCTGCCACCCTCCCCAAAACCTTATCTTCAAAGAGCTGCCCTCAGGAATGGACAATTTCAGGGTCGCTTGATTCCCGCCCTCCCCATGCTGGGCAGTGAGGCCACCTCCGGCTGCAGCCCCTTCTCCTCCCTCCCGCCTTGCTTTCCTGCACTTGAAGTGAGAGGTGCCCCTTGTCACAGCCCTCGGGCTTGCTCGGTGCCTCCACCCTGCGAGGGCTTCTCTGGCCGGGTGTGTGGTCCGTCCAGTGCAGAGGGCGGGGCCAGCGCTCTGTGACTGTGCCTGGGCTGTGGCAACATGCAGAGGTGCCTCAGGAAATCAGATGGAGAATGGGCTTCCGCGCAAGCACGGCCAGGCCCGAGAGCCCTGGTCAGACGGACAGAGCCGGCCCGGCTGCTGGAGGAGCCCTGTGTGCCCCCGACACTGGCCGCACCTCCAGGGCTCCCAGCCCGTCTCTCCACAGCAGCACTCCAGAAACTTCTGGCCTGCACAGGCATTCCAAGTGCCCATCCACCTGGCCACCGAGAGCCTGTGTGGGGCTGATTTAGGAAATATGGCCAGTGCGGGCCTCACTGCAGACCCTGGGGACCAGACCGTCCTCCAGGCCCTGTCTGTGCTGGACTGGGGGAAGCGCAGGCAGGGGAGCCCCAGGCTGGGCCAGCAGCAGGGCTGCCGGGAGCCCCAGGCCTGAGCAGGGCAGCCCTCCCGGGGCTTGGGGGAACCACCATGAGGTCAGGGGTGTGGATCTGAAAGAGGGGCTACAGTCTGAAGGGCGGGGCCGGGCCCAGCGTCACCTCCAGCTCTACAACTCCTGGACTTGAAGACCTGGGACACGCCACTCAACCGCTCTGTGCTCGGTCCCCCTCAGCAAACTGGGATAATAAACAGTAGCAGCTACTCCTACAGTCACTGGGAGGATAAAGCAGTGAACACATGGAAGGTTCTGAGGCCAGCAACTGGCCCACGGGGCACCCAATCAGTATCAGTCCCCATTAACATTAAGTCACAAGGAGAACTATTGGAACAGTTTCGGTTCTCCGCACGAGAACCGAAGGCGATCCCCAAGGCGATGACACAAGGAGGGACTCTTTACCATCTTCTAGAACCAGTCAGTGTTGCCAGACGACACTGTCAACCACACCCACCAGCACTCCTGGCACCCAGGGACCAGCAAAGGAAATGCAGGGTGCCTTATCCAGAAACGGTCGGGAGGACCCACGGGCACCGTTTCCACCTGTCCTGGGCATTCCTGTTCGGCAGGTGTCCTGACACGACTCTCTGAGCCACAGTCCCAGAGGGCCACTGTCAAGGGCAAACGCAGTGGCCTCCTGCCCATCGGGAGGGTCCCTGTGCCCGGCTCACCTGGACCCTGCGTGGACACCACATCAGCGGCACCTGGTTGCAGCTGGGCTGAGCGAGGCCGCACAAGGCACCCAGATTGTCCTGAAAAGCAACGTGGCCATGAGGAAGCAAGACGGCCTGGACGCTGCCCCAGAGGCGGCAGGACCCACTCCCCACAGCTCTGTCCCCGGGAAGGCAAAGCTCCAGGCTCCCCTGGGGAGGGGCCCTGGGGGCCTGGTGTGCTGAGGGGTGGTCACCGAGGGTCACAGGGAGGTTTGCAATCTGGCACAAAACAGTGTTTTTGGTGTAGGAGGAGGAGAAGCCAGGGGCAGGTCTAGAGGAAAAGTCCAAAGTTTGGAGGGACAGGTGGTGGCCCAGCAGAGGTCCTGGAGGGGAATGTGGGCACAGGCCCTGGCAGGAACTCGGGCAGGGGAAAGAGGCTGCTTTTAGGGGGCATATGAGCGGAAGGCGGATGAAAGGACTGTGCCCTGCTTAGGGGGCCGGGTGCCCTAGACTAGGGCAGAGAGAAGGGGACAGTAGAGTCCAGTCTGGAAGTGGCCCTGTAGCCGTGGGCAGCAGCACAGCCCCAGGGCTCTGCAGTTTGGCCTTCCTGGAGGGGGTGGGGGAGGGGCCGTGCCCTACAAGCCAGAACAAGCCGCTGGCAGGTGACTTCCTCCCACTGGAGGGCATGCTCTGGCTGCTCTGTGCCCCACACTCAGGGGAGAGGCAGGCCTGGCGTCCCGGCTGCCCTCTGGGGTGGCAGAGGAGCTGGAGGCTCCCAGCAGGAAGCGGCGGATCAGACCAGGGTCAGAGCCTGGCCCTCGAAGGAGGAGGGCAAAGCCAGGCTGGAGGTCTGGAGTTCTCTCCCCCTCACCACTGGCCCCCCAGGGGCCTCTCCCTCCCCATCTGGGGGCCCCATGGCTGCTGCCTGGCTGGTTCCCCCTCCCCAAGGACGCCACGGGACTTCCTGGGCAAGGCGGGTTCCTCAGGGTCCTGTTTGGGTCCCAGGGCTCAAATTCCTGCACAGCAACCTGTGAGGGCCCTTGTGTCTCCATCTCCACCCCTCCTCCCTGCAGCCCCTGTCACCCCATCTCAGCAGGTGACGAGGCCCACTGGGTGAGCACTTTCCTCGCTCTACGTGAATGGCTTGCTGCCAGGCCAAGCAGGTGCCACCGTCCTTTCCAGAGAGCTTCCATGGGGGTAAGAATATGGCTCAGGACTGGTTGTTTCTATTTTTTCCCTGACCTCTGTAAGCCTCTTTGTGACTCAGTTTGTTGGACTCAGGCACCCACAAGCAGGTGCTTAGAAACCCAAGCCACTGCCCAAGCTGACTGTGACCCCTGTGAAAACCAGGGACTGGCCAGTGTCACCATCTGACACTGTCCAGAACCCTGGATGCTTCCAAAGAGGGAACCCCAAGTGCTGGACAGGCCTGGGGCTGGGGGGACAGGAGCCCTCATACTCTTTGCCCACTAGGGAGGGCTGGGCCTCTGGTTTTCCCTCAGCACCAAGTGGTCACGCCCAGCGCTGACAGAGCCACGCTGCCTCGGGGGCTGGGCTCTGTAATGTGACCCGCTGCCCCCCTCCCCTAGCTCCTTCCCACTGGGCGCTTCTCACCTCCAACCCTCGAATCCTGTACACTCTGCACAGTCTTTGGCACGTGGAGCAACAATCAATCACTGTGGGGCACACAGGCGGTGGTGGCCGTGGTGGCGGTGGTGGCCGTGGTGGCCATGGTGGCCGTGGTGGCAGTGGTTGCCGTGGTGGCCATGGTGGCCGTGGTGGCGGTGGTTGCCGTGGTGGCCATGGTGGCGGTGGTGACCGTGGTGGCCGTGGTGGCGGTGGTTGCCGTGGTGGCCATGGTGGCGGTGGTTGCCGTGGTGGCCGTGGTGGCAGTGGTTGCCCTGGTGGCCGTGGTGGCGGTGGTTGCCCTGGTGGCCGTGGTGGCAGTGGTGACCGTGGTGGCGGTGGTGGCCCTGGTGGCGGTGGTTGCCCTGGTGGCCGTGGTGGCGGTGGTTGCCCTGGTGGCCGTGGTGGCGGTGGTTGCCCTGGTGGCCGTGGTGGCGGTGGTTGCCCTGGTGGCCGTGGTGGCGGTGGTGGCCCTGGTGGCGGTGGTGGCGGAGGTTGTTTCTCTGGTTCCCGCTGCTAGAAGAAAAACAGCCGTCTGCCTCCTTGTCTGGCAGACTGTGGGCAGCAGGGACGTGGGGTCCCTGGCCCCAGCACCCGGCACAGGGCTGGCTCCTCAGCAGACACTTGTCCCTGAATGAAAGCACCAGTGAGGGGCACCCGCCACAGGGGAGCGTCCTCCATGGGAGAAACACGCACACTCCTCCAGGTTTGCGAATATGGCTCTTCCCCTAAACGCCAGCCACTCCGTCCCGTGCGCTTGGTGCTTCCTCGGCCACCCATGCTGGCGGAAGCCTGTCCTGGAGGCCGAGTGGCGGTCCCAGCAGGTGCAGCGACTGCCCACGCCCACTGCTCTGCCCTTGCGGGCGCAGCCTCCCCAGGCCCACGGCCCAGCACAGAGGCAGCGCGGGCAGCCGGGCCTGTTCCCACCACAGCCCAGGCCAGGGCCTCCTGCCTCAGCCACCCTCCACAGCCACTCACGGCCCCTGGGGTGTCCCCCGCCCAGGTGAGCCACAGCAGGCTCCCGCCCTTGGTCCCTGTGCTCACTGGGGCTGGGTGTCCCTCGCACCCCCTCAGCCCTGCAGTCCCTCGAGGCTGACCCCAGCCAGCCCTCGGCCCTGCCGGGAGACAGGGATCAGACACAACACTCGGGGCCAAACCTCCATGCAGAGCCCGGGCTGGGACCAGGTCCCCAAAACTGGAGGCTCCTTCTCCAAGGCTCACCTGGGTTCTCACATCCCACCACAGCCCTTTGGGGACCACACTAGAGCCCCATGTATCTCAGCAGGGACCCCGGCAGTTGCTGAACCTGGGGCCCCAGGCGGCACATTCGGTGACAGAGGCTCATGGCAGGTGGTGCTGGGAGCGGGAGGGCCTTGTCTAGGCGACATCACTGAGAGTCCCGCGCCACCCCCAGGCCCTGCCCTGCCCCCCTGTGACCCTCTTCTTTGCCCAGGAAGGCCTCCCAGTGAAGGGCAGCGCCCTCCTCAGGCCACAGTGTCAGGACCAGAACCACGACTTACCTTCTCTGACTTCTGCTTGGGTCGGGGCTTCTTGATCTAGAATGTTCAAAAGAGACAAATGTGGGATGGGTGGGGGTGGGGTGGGCTCTGCCTGGGCCCTGCACACAGACGGGACCCTGGTCTGGAGCAGCAGGACAGACGCTGGCTTCGGGTGTCAGTCTGGGGGCCCGAGTCTGTGGTGCTGTGGCCAGCAGGCTTCACCGCACCCCAGCGGAGTCCCTCACTCCTGCTCTGGCGTCCTCAGGTATCCGCCAGGCTACGGGCCGGGGCCCTGGAGAGACCCAGCCCCAGACGTGCCCCCTCATCAGCCCAGAGCCCACACGGGGAGGAGGACACAGGGCCCACTGCCCTTCCCCTGGGAGAACTTCTCTGTCCCTGACCTCCCAGCCCTCAGGGACCAGTCCCTCTCCTGGTCCCTGCAGCTTTCTCTCCTCACTGCCTCCTGTGTAGAGGTGGGACCTGCTTGGTCTCTGCGGCCGTGCCCCGTCCCTGCGTCCCTCTGTTCTGTCCTCTGCCTTCTCCAGCTCTCTGGGTGGGTGCTGTCCACCCAGCTCCCAGCGCCTCTGCCTCCCCTGCCGACCCCGGGCGAGTGTCTGCCGTTTTGCTCGGGCTCTGCTTCACACAGGGCATGGGCCACATGCTATGGCAGTGGACATGTCACCCTGCAGCCCGGACCAGAGGCAGGACCGTGAGCCCCTGTAGGCAACAATGTTGGGGGCTTCTTTTCTGTCCCTCCCCAGCCTCGCGTGGGGCCCAGGATGAGCTGGTGCTTAGTAAGGACGGAGGGAGGCATGGGGAAGGCACTAGAAATGGGCAGAGATCCACACTGGGTTTTAAGGCACAGCCGGACCTGAGGTTACTGTCCCTCCCTGGTCAGCCCGTCCTGCCTTCGGAGCCATCAGTGCTCCATGTGGGACCCTCCCTTCCTCCCTCAACACGGAGCCCCCTCCCGGCCCGTTCTCCACCCGGGGCTTCCAGAAGACGGCCTTGTGTGAGGCAGCCCTGTTCCAGGGGCTGGCGTCACTTCTCTCAGGACCAGGGCAGGTCTTGGCCCCATGTCCAGGGCATCCCGGGCCACCATCTGTGGCAAGCCGGGGCTGAGGCCCGGCGGAAGCCCAGGCCCTCTGGGGCCTGCTAACGTAGGGACAGAAACTGCCCTCCCCTGGCTCATGTGATGCGCTTGGAGCCGAAGGGAACCTGCCCAAAGGCAGGATCGTGGGGCGGTCGCATGTCCGTGTTCCTCGGAGGCTGGGCCTGTTTGGGGGCCCCAGGGCTGGCGGGCAGGGAGCACTCACCTTCCTGAAGCACAGATAGCAGAGCCCGCAGAGCAGTGGCAGCAGCAGGGCTGGTATAAGCCGGTACCAGAATCGGGAAACCTGGGAGAGGGGATCACCGACAGTCCGGCAGATAAGGCTAAGGTCAGCAGCTGGGGAGGGCCTGGGTGGCCTCTTCCCCACCAATTGCCCACCCATCTGCCCCTCTCCCTTATCCCCAGACAGCCCCACCTCAAGGGGCCACAGCGGGGCAGGAGCTGGGGCTGGTCCCCAGAGACCTGCAGGCCCCACCTCTGGCTCTGCTCAAAGGCTCTGCCCAGAAGGCCCGGGACACTCCCCGGTCTGACAGAGCCACCCTCGCTGCACACCTCGGCTGACAGCACAGGGCTGAGGTGAGGACCGCAGGACCTACAGTCGCAGAGGGGGGAGGGGCGGGTGCTGGGGCCAGGAGAGGTGCAGGCCATGAGCAGGGGCAGATGACGCCATGCACCTCCCCGAAGCCTCTCTCCCCAAGGCCGGGCTCTGCCACCTTGGGCACACGGACTCATGGCTCTGAGCCTCAGTGTCCACACTTGTACAGAGAAAAGGAGCGTCCCCCCTGGTGGGCAGGTGAGAGGTGTAGAGAGGTCAGAGAGTCCTAACTCGGGGCCAGGTCCCTGTGGGGCATGAGCAACAGGAACTATTGTCCCGGGTGTTCTTCCCCATAGAGGGAGCGTGGGCTGCACCCGTGGGAACACAGGCTGCCCAGTCCTCCCCTGAGTCCGAGGGGACGGGGGGACAGGGCCCGTGCCGGCACAGGCTGCTGAAGGAGAGGCCCCTCTAGGCTGGGGGCGGGGCCGCTGGCTGGGCTGGAGCCCAGGGCTGCTCCCCAGGTCCTGCCTACACGTGCCTGGCGCCACCGGGCTGCCAGCGGGCGGATTCCCCGCGGCCCATGTGTGCTCCGTCTGCTGATCCGCACGTGGATGTGCAGGGACAAGCGACGGCAGGCCCAGAGGGAGGACTGCCAGCTCTGCTGGGTCCTCGCCAGCTGGGACTGGGCACAGGCGGTGCAAGTAGGCTCAGGCCTCCCTCCCAGCCCCCGGCACGTCCTCCTGTCATGCTGCCCTGGGCCAGGTGCACAAGTCACGTGCAGCTCTGACAAGCAGGCACCTGGGAGCAGCGCCTTCGTGCCCAGGAGCCCCTTCCTGGGCTGAGCCCGGCCCACACACCTGACAGCTTCCCCTCCAAGGCAGGGGACACACGCACTGCAAGGGGTCAGAGGGTGAGCAGAGGGATGGCTCAGGAGCCCAAGAAAGCAGGAGAGGCAGAAAGGGGCTGAGGCCCCTGCACAGTGACAGCAGGTGGTCACCAGTGTTCACCAGGCAGGTTTGGGGACGGGGAGTCATGAGTGGGCCAGGTTGGCAGCGGGGGCACCGACTCAGTCACACACACCCTGACTGCAGCCAGTGGAATCCTCCAGCTGCCTTGTGCCTGGGACGCCCCCGTGGAGGCCCGGGTGCCCTAGAGGTCCTGGACTCTGACTCCTGGCAGCCAGCCTCCCAGCCCCGCTCCTGCTCCAGGTGGAAGCCAGGATGGAGCCGCTCCGGGGCCTGTGTGCTCAAGCTACTCTCTGAGAACACCTGGAAACCATCTGTCCTTTTTAGCCTCCCCAGAATGGGCTCCTTCCAGTGCAGCCTCTCTGGACAGTCCCTGTCGGTGTCCAGCCCACTCCGTTACTCACGCAGCTGGTGGTGGTGTAGCTGGCCTCCTCGCTCGAGTGGAAGATGTTGCCATTGTCCAGGCTGACTTCAACAGAGACCTTTCTGATGCACAGAAAGGGCAGACAGTGAGAACCAGCCCAGAGAGACGCAGTTCTTGCCCTTGGCTCAAACCATCACCCACAGCTCTCCTCATGGTGATGACACTGAACATCCAGCATTCGGGCCCCCAGAGAGTCACGGTCCCCAAGCACTATGAGGTCAACCTCAGCACTGAAGGCCAAGGGTGTGTGGGTCAGGCAGGGAGAGGCCCTGCACGGGGTCTGATGCCGTTGTGAACATGGGCTATGTGACCAGGGAGGGCTGCTTGGTGTCACTATCCCAACCCTTCTGTATCTATACTGTGTGCTGGCTGGGATCAAAAAGTGACCTGGAGCAAAGGCACCATCCTTCGAGCACATTGTATGTTGCACCCTGCCTTCCTCAGTAGCCTCTGGGCCACCACGGATCCCTGAACACCTTGGGCGCCGCAGCAAGGACAGGTGAGGAGGGTGCCATTAACCCACCCACAGAGGGACACGTGCTGCCCCAGCAGAGGGGGCATCCCACATTCTGTACACGTCAAGGTGGCAAATGCTGACCACAGGATCCCCTGCCCGCTAGGGCCCCTACCAGGGGCACTCACTCTCCAGGCTCTTCTATCTTTGGTCCAGGGCAAGTGATGGAAGTCTTGTCCATACTGATGGGTTTTTCATCTAAAAGGCAATGACATGAGAAGGATGTCAATGTGGTGCCCCTCCCCCACCCGCCCTCGGCAGGCAGAGCTGACACTTTGGGCTGTCACCAGCTTCTCCTCTCTGCCCTCCCTGTGCAGAGACCCCTGCTGAGCACCCAGGACGCCCCAGGCCCTGTGCAGAGCTGTGGGGTCCAACAGGAGCCAGGCAGGCAGAGTCCCTGCTCTCAAGGGACTTACCTTTTAGGGACTGCAGGGGAGACAGACAAGCAAATAAAAACAATGAGCAAGCACACGGCAGAGAGTGCCAAGTGCTGTGCCTGAGCAGCGGGGAGGGGGGACGGAGGGGAGGGGGCAGGTGCTTCATTACGGGTGAACTTTTCCTTGGTTTAGAGACACAATTTCTGTTTTAGAGAAACTGAAATATTTTCACATGAAATGATGTGATGTCAGGGATTTGCTTCAGAATACTCTGTGGTGAGGGTCCCAGGGAAACCGGATGGTGTGGGTGGATAATGACCGACGGCAGGTGACGGGCGCTTCGAGTCCATTACAGAATTCTCACTCCTTTTTATACTGTTCAGAGTTTCCATGAAAAACAAACTCTCTCTGAGGAGGTGGCTTTTGAGCTGGGACCACAAGGATGAGGAGCCAGCTGGAAAGATCTGAGAGAAGAGTGCTCTGGGCTGTGACAGTGGCACGTGCCAAGGCCCTGGGCTTGTCGAGGAAAGAAAGAGGTGGCCCAGGAGTGGCAACTGGGCCTGGTGGACCCTGGGAGGGACTTGGGGCTTTGCTCCCATGCAATGAGTCTGTCGGGGGCTGGACAGATCGGGGTATATTCTGGTATATACAGGCAGCAGGACTTGCAGGGGGACTGCGCGTGTGCAGGAAGCTAAGAGGAACCCAGGATGGCATTCAGGTTTCTGACCAGAGTGACCAGGTAGGTGGTGATGCCATTTACTGAGATGGGGAAGCTGAGGAGGGAATAGGGTTTTTTATGTGTGTTTTCATTTTCCAATTTTTATGGTATTTCTGTGTTCTCGTGGGAGCTGGGGAGGCTCAGGAGATCCCATGACCTGTAGAGGTGAAGCCTTGTCCCTCCTGAGCCCACACCCTTTGCTGCCTGCCGACCTGGGTAAGAGGCCAGGGCCGAGCAGCGCCCCCTGCTGGCTTTGCTCCCAGGTCCCAGGCTTCCCCTCTGGGGGGATGAATGGCCTGGGAGGGCCCAGGGGTTCTGGGAGGAAGGTCCTTTCCCTGGCTTTCCTCATGACTTGGGCTTCCCAAGGCCCGAGCGGCTACAGTTTGTGCTTCCCAGAGGCCAGCCTCGCAGCTCTCCACCTACTGACCCCAGAGCACAGTTGCAGGACAGAGGTGAGGCCCCTCCCTGCCCTGCACCCCAGGGCTTGGGTCAGAGGGCAGGGGAGGGAGCTCTGCTGTCTCAGCGGTGGGGGGATGCCCAGCGGTGGGGGGATGCCCAGGGGTGGGCCAGCCGTCCAGGGACATTCACAGGCAACCCCTTCCTAACAGTTAAAATAGGTTTAAAATGTGTTTTCAATTGTTTTGAAAAATAAACTTGTTTTCTAAGCTACCAATCAGCAGCAGAGTGTTTGTTTGCAGAGGCACCCAGGACTGCAGCGTGGGCTCCTGTGTGAGAGCTTGGTGGTGGCCCACGTATGGAGAGAAAGACTGGTAATCTCCGCGATGGGGAACCAGCACACCCGCAGACCCACAGAGGAAGTGTCCGAATGCCCTTTCTGGAGGCAGCCTGGGCCCAACTACCCCAGCACTGTCATCTCAGGGAGGCAGAAGACACTGACAGGGACACCTGCCTAGCAGCTGCCTATCTAAACTTGGACTGGCATCACCCTTGTTATTTATCTTTTTATTCAAGGGCAATGACTTCAAAACAATTAAGTAATTCTTCTCATTTTTGCTTTAAAAACATTTAACTTCCTTCTCCTTTCTGAATATGCACATAGTTTACTATGGCACATGTATTGCCATTGCAATGCTCTATTCCTGAATAAATGTTGTTTTCTTTCTTTCTTTTTATTTTTTATTTTTATTTATTTATTTATTTATTTGAGACAGAGTCTCCCTGTGTAGCCCTGGTACAGTGGCATCATCATAGCTCACTGAGGCCTCAAACTCTGGGCTCAAGCAACCCTCCTGCCTCAGCCTCCCAAGTAGCTGGGACTACAGGTGCGCACTACCACACCCAGCTAATTTTTTTTCTATTTTTAGCAGAAACAGGGTCTCGCTCTTGCTCAGGCTGGCCTTGAACTCCTGACTTCAAGTGATCCTCCCGCCTCGGCCTCCCAGAGTGCTAGAATTATAGGTGTGAGCAACCGCGTCCAGCCAAACAGTTTTTTAGAGAGACTCTGTTTGCTACTTAGGTTGACATAAATAGCGTCCAGGAATGGAATGTGGAGCAGGATTACTTTCGGATGGAACTGGTGATTCTTGGAACTGGTGTGCAGCACTCACTTGAGCCCTGTGAGCTCTTCTTCCATGCTTTGCCTTTTCCTTCCTAGTGAGTCTTCTCTCAGGCTGAACCTCCCTCTTTTCGGTAGAAGTGCCTGCCTTTATTTAGGATCTGATTTCCCTAATTTCAGGTTCAAAATGCTATCTTTTTCATTCAGCATGGTCATTTCATGTCTTGAGGGAGAGTTTTCCTCTTGAAGTTTTTCAGATTCGCACCTCACCGCACATGATTCCCAGGTCATGCGTTCTGTTCTTCAGCTCTCCTGTCTTCCATTGAGCAGGTCTATCTTTTTGGTCGGCTGGGATGATAACTCTCTCCTCCAACCTCTCGTCACCTCCTATAACTTTTTTATCCAGTTTTAACTCTGCTTTTATGGCCTGGCACTGTAATGTTTATTTTTTATTTTATTTTTTTGAGACAGGGTCTCACTCTATTGCCTGGCTAGAGTGCAGTGGCATCATCACAGCTCACTGCAACCTCAAACTCCTGGGCTCAAGCGATCCTCCTACCTCAGCCTCCTGAATAGCTGGGACTACAGGTACATGCCACTACACCCAGCTAATTTTTCTATTTTTTGTAGAAACAGGGTTTTGCCCTTGCTTAGGCTGTTCTCAAACTCCTGGCCTCAAGGAATCTACCTACCTTGGCCTCCCAAAGCGCTAGGATTACAAGTGTGAGACACCCTGCCCAACCTTGTAATGTTTATCCTGAAGGCCTAGAAAAGCAATGTTTTCCTCCAGCATAACTTGATTTTGTACTCTCAGCTTTCCTTGATTTGTCTGAATTGTTCCATGTAACCAGGAAACTGTACATTCTTTTACTTTTCCTCAGAGCCATGTATTCCCTGGCTCAAAGTACTAATTTTCTTGTTTACATTCCTCTATAATTTAGGAGTTTGCTCATAACCTTGGACACAGTCTTCACACGTCCGATGAAATTTAAGTACTGTTTCAGCAGTTCAACTTCGAGGTTATCTAAACGGGCTTCCCATAAGGAGAAGTAATTACACTGCAAGAGGTTTTGCTTTATCTTTTTGGTAACTGACCTAAGAAAACCAACAAAGTTATGTTTTATAAAGATAACTTCACATGTCTTTATTAAGCTTTTGATTACTTAAGAAAACCTGAGCTTTGGAAGGGTTAAAGTTTTTAAATTCATGTAACTTTCTGTATTGCTTTTGAAGTCTTTTAATTATCATTCTGATTAAATGAATAACCATTATTTCACAGTAACCTGTGGTTCTATTTTGAGCAAGTGTTTTGAACCTTTTGAAATCTTTGGCAGGCTTCTCCAGGATGAAAATCCTAAACTGAGTCTTTTGAACTAGAATTAACATTGAGATTTCCAGCTGGACCCCTGGAGAACCTCAAGGAACCTATTTTTCATCTCGTAGAGATATTAAATGATTAGGTTTGTTTGGTAAATTATATGACAAGCATTGTCAAATGGCAAACAGTGCTAGATTTCTTAGTTGTATTTATGGGCATGTTATTTACTTGAATGTTTTGAAATTATATAAATTCATAAACATTTAATATATGTTTATGAATCATATATTAAAATCATAATTTTGCTTAAGTAACGTCTTTTTTAAAGTTTTATTTGCATTGCTATGTTATTGATGTGAGTATTCTAAAGATTATGTAAAATTTATAAAGGTCTGACTGTCCTGATATGATGCTGTCAGTCATGATTCTGGTGGATATCTTAAAAACTTGCATCTAATAGAAATAACTAAATATCCTTGTCAATTGTGAACTTTCATCAGACTTTTAACTGTGGCTATTCTAAGCTTTTGTCATCCACAGTTTTTGTTTTGAATTCTACTCTAACAGCATTTGCAATTAGCTGTAGCCCAAAATTAATTTTCATGGAAAAAACTCTAATAAATACTCTTGAAGGCAGATTTGTGACAACTTTAAGATCAATGGGGTAATAACAAATTTCCAGAACTCTGATAAGGAAATTAACGAGTTCGTGAAAATACTAATCAAGACCCAGAAGAACCAAAATTAATTACCTGAGATTGAGTAACGGATGAAGATGAAGTTTTTATGACTTTTATTTAAAACATTCTTGGTTCTTTACTTAAATGTTCTTTTTTTCAGATTGAAGGAAATCTTCTCTCTTAAGCTATGTGTAGTTTACAACAATTTGGTAAAGTGTACTTTTGTGGACAAAAATGGAAGCGTTTGCTGTTTCTGTACTTGATTCTTCCGGAATGTGGAAAATGTTTATGAGTATTCTTAATTTTCATAACACTATGGTTATTTGTATAAGTTCAATAAAAACCTACTCTTTCTTATAACAGGATACAAATGAGACATTGGGTATATTACTAAGGATTTTCCTGAAATGTTATATTTGAGAATGTACATAAAACGCCTAGAGTCAAGGGTTTCTAGTCTGACAGTGAGTGAGTAAAAATTGTCACTTCCTGGCAGGCCCAGGACAGGCACCTTAAGCCTGTAGGTAATATCTAAAGTCTGCCTTCATCGGGATTTCTAGCCTCAAGGGGTTTTAAATCTGAGATCCTTATGGAATCAGTGTAGAGATAAAAAGTTATGTTTCTTAAAAAAAATCTATAATATAGCTGTTATTATGTTGTATAGCCCTGTGCATTGTTTTGAATTCCTTATCTGCCTAGAGGCTAGACTAGATCCTGAACTCTTTTGTAGTCCTCCAATCTAACCTTCTTCCATGGCATTACTAAAAATGAAAAATTGTTCCTAAAGCCCTGTAAGCTGAAACTAGATCAATCTTAAGAACCCTCATGCCTGATGTATGGACCATGATAAAAGTTCACCAAACCACTTTAGGCCATAATCAGAGATAAACTCCAAACCAGAATAAGAAGTGGACCTTTCACACCGTAGACAGCTTTGCTCAAGACGTCAGAACAAGACTCCACATCATAATGAGACTCTTACACCCCTTAATACTGCCTTTTATTACTAAGCAGATTGATGTTGTAATTGAAATTTCACAACCAATGCCTTTTGTTTGTAACTTCAACAGAATCTGACCTAAGAGATACTTTGGTATCCATTGGTTAACTAAGCAAATATCTGTGCTATTGCTAATACTACATGCTGTATCTGTATAAATTCCTATGGGACAGTTGAGACTCATATAAACCAAATAAGAAACCAGGCCACATGATTACAACAGATCTCATCTAATTCCCTGTGCTCATTTGATCCATTCAATTGGCTGTCTTTAAGCCTAGGTTCATGGTTCGAAACTATTACACAAACTGAGAATATAAGTTAACTTTGTATTTTCCCTTTTGAAAACTTTCCCTATGTTACTCACTGAATTTTTGCAGAAGTACAACTTGTAACAGAATAATGCTGGCCCAGCACTTTGAGATAATAGAAAAAGACTATGGGTCAGACAAAATTGAACTTAATATTGGACTCCAGGTAGATTTAGCCTGAGAGCCACTCTCTGCAACCTCCCTTGGTGCCCAAATGTAGCTAGAAGAGTTTGACACTGACTCCGAGTTGCCAATCACTCCCTCCAACATGGGACGAGACCAGCACCAGGACAGGCCCGTCCCGGCACTGAAGGATAATCAAATCCTACACACAGGATGACTGAGCAGTGATGCTGCCAGGGAAAGCTTTTAATCAAAAGGGAGAAATAGGAAAGTTGTCAGAATCAAAATGGAGTCAAGAGTGTTAAAAAACAAAAACAAAAAACCTGACAAATTGAGCTGAGGGAGTCTATGAAGATAGGGTTCTCATGCTTGTATATGTAATAACAAAAACTATCACAAAAGTCTTTGCAAAAACCACAACCGTGCACAAAGGCCATTGCAAAACTTACACAAAAAATACTTCTGCAAGAACATCTACCCAGCAACTGCCTGTTCAACACCACATTGGTGTCACCCATGTTATTGATCTTTGTAGACAAGAATGATGAGCTCAAAAATTTCAGTAACCCTCCTCATTTTTACTCTAAAAACCTCTTCTCTATCTCCCTGAATGCGTGCATAGTTGATTAGGGCACGAATGTCCCATTCCCACTGCAATGCTCTATTCCTGAATAAACAGCTTTCTTTCAGAGAGCCTTTCTCTGTTTGTCATTTAGGTCGACTCATACAAAAACATTACACTAAGGCTGTTTTAGGAATTCATGGAGATAGTGTGCGTAGGGCACTGGGCACAGTGTCTGATACAAGAAGTGCTCAATAAACGTTAGCTCTCTGTAGGCAGGGGTTGCTCAGTCCTTAAGCCATTCCTGAGAAAGTACATTCCAGTGAAAACCTAGTTCCATGAGACCATCCACAGGCTCTGCCGAGTGAGAACGTGGCAGTGACGGCCCCTGCCCCATTCTCTGCACTCATGGACAGGAGGGGAGATGGCCAACAAGCCGCCCGGGGGAGAGGGGTCATTCTGGGGTCAGTAGACGGCCCTGGAATAAAACGTCCTGGAACATAATTTAATCAGATCCGAAGAGTGTACCAAGGGGCCAGGTGAGGAGGCTGAGGGGGGTGCTGGAAGTCCAGCTGTGCCCCAGGCACTCGGGGGCAGCACTCCCACCTCAGCCACCGCTGCACTGTGTGCTTCCTCAGGCCACTCCCCTGTTGTAGAAGTGCCCCTCGTGCCTGACAGTCGCCAAATTATAGCAGATTCTTAAAAAAATATTAAGTCCTTCCAACTGCTCGACGCCTGCAATGGTGCCTACTGCAACCACCGTATTGGCTCCATTTTACAGTAGAGAAAACAAGAGGCTCAGAACTGAACACTCCTCTGGTCGAGGTGACACATACAACGTGTGCCTGAGCCAGGGTTCCAGGGCCCAGGCCTGGCAGCTGGCATCCTCTCTCAATCCACAGTAAATACCCCGTCCCGGGCAACCTACTGGTGCACCTGGCCAGGCCCAGATCCCGGGCTGCCGCCACTTTGCAGGAGCAGACACACAGGCTTGGGGTCCTCGGTGCTCAAGGGGAGGGAGAGCTGGGAACAGGGTGGGCAGATGCAGCTGTGAGGCAGACCCAGCCCCCAACCCAGCCTCGCTGGGAGATAGCCCTGATCTGGGTCGCTCTTGTGGCCCTGGGGGATTTATTCCTCCCCGACTCTGCAGATGAAGGGAGAGGTGGCCGGGCTTTGAGCCAGGTCCTCATTCCACCTGTCCTGACTGCTGTCACCCCACAGCGTCCACAGGGAATGGGCGGCAAGTGCTGGAGGCTTGGCTGGCTGTGGGGACAGGCGGCGTTGTGTGGGAAATGTGTGACTCAGAGGGACCAAGGGGACAACTTACCAACAACGTTGTCGTCACCAAACTTGAATCTGCAGATAACTTGGTCCTGCCCCCTTGTGTTCTGAAAGCCGGTTCCATGAACAACCACTTCGTAGGATTCTGCAGGGCAGCAGTCAGAAGTCCGAGTGAGGGAGAGTGGAGGGCGTGTGCGCTCCCAGCTCGCCCTGCCTGGCAGTCCACCCAGTACCACACCGCCAGGGGCTCCGACAAGGAAGAAGCTGTGTCTCAACCAACATCTGTGTGTCCCCCAGGCCAAGTCCTCCTCTGGTGTCACTGAGGGTCCATGAGGAGGCGGCTGGGCCTCGAGCACTCAGAGGCCCTCTCACCACCCTCCCTGGCCCAAGGAGCCTGTGAAAGGCACCTGCGCAGGGGCCGGCTCAGCCGGGGCTTCCCCACCCTGGGGTCCCCCGGTGCGCCCTCAGCCAGGCCCTCCCTCCTGTGAGGCATGAGAGGAGCCAGGACAAGGCCACTGAAGACACCCTGTCTCCTGCCTGAGCTGGGCCTGATGTCTGCTGGGCTGCTGGCCATGTGGGGTCTAGCCTTCTGTCTTTCTGTGTGCCCTGTGGCAGGCTGGGGACCCCAGGGGCAGGGGCAGGACTCAGGTGTGGCAGATGGGGCCCCCAGGACGTTGCTCAGGAGAGCCCAGCACAGAACAAGTGCTGTCTTAGCTGGGGTTCCAGAGACCTACAGGAGATTCCTCATCCCCTGCCCCTTCCTGGCCCGCCACACTGCACCCCACCACCCTGGGGTTCAGCAAACACATCTTCCCCACAGGGGCTCCTGTCCCTGAGGCAGGTCCCACAGGGAAACAGGGAGGCAGTGAGGCGCTGGCCCAGGAGCCCGCCCGGGCTCCCGCAGGACTCCAGGCTGCTCTAGCGCACTGGCCTCTGCCCAGCCAGGGCTGGCTCATTCCTGTCCCTGATGAGGCCCGAGGCACCCCAGGTGGTCCCCAAGGAGCACTTCCTCTGGCCCCTGCGTCCAGTCTTCCTGCGGCACCGTGCCTCACAGGACAGTCTGCAGAGCCTCCGGCCGAGGGCAGAGCTGGCCTGCTGACATGCTCTGTCAGGCTTTCAGGTGTCTTCAGAAATGGGAGCGCACATTGAAAGCCAGAACATTTTCCCTAACAATGCAGATTTCTAGCTTTTTTGGAAAACAGGAACAGCAGGCACCCATGGGTTTGCGTTGCTCCCTGTCAACCACTGGTTGGGGCCCAGAGGCACAACCCTCCTCAGATGGGGGAGCTCCCAGGGCCACCCTCACTCCAAGGCCCCACAAGGACAGCTGACACTGTCCTGGCTGGGCCTGGCCTTCCTCTTGCTCATGGTGCCTGCCTGGCCCCATGGGGACCCACCCGATGGCCGGGACCCTGCCCTTGGCGGAGCCTGAGCCACGTGGAGCCTCAACATATGAGAGGGTCAGATCTACACTAAGGGCTGCAGGGAGTCAGAGGGGCCGTCAAGCAGGAAATGCTTCCTGGATGAGGTGTCCTGTGGGGGAGGGGGGCCTCAATGGATGGCTGGGCTCAGCCCCTAAGCTGAGCAAGGGCTTGCAGAAAGCCTGGGACCCCTCAGCCCTGCCTCGGCACAGCGGGGGCCCAGAACACAGACTGGACCCTGGAGGGCCTGGTGGCCCTGCCAAGGGGCCTCAGACACCCCAGCCAGGCTGGCGTGAGGGAAGTGGTCAGCTCAGACCCTCGGGCTCTGTGCGGAGGCTGGGCTGAAGGCCAGGTCTGAGGCAGGGAGGCCAGCGGAGGCCTCTGTCATGCTGGGTGCGAGGCCCAGAGGCTGAGTGCTGGAGCCGGGACGGCCTGCCCTCCCCTGGCCTCCCTTCCTAGGCTCCCCGGCACACTCCATGGTTCTCAGGGTCTCTTGGTGCAAAGGCTCTTTCTACTTCATGTGGGGTCAGAATGCTGCCTTGGGCTTTCCCTCCACAGGACTGTCCCCCTGTGCAGGGCAGCTTTGCATAAAGCAGTTGACAGGTCAGGGCTGGGACCGCTGGCCATGCAGGCAGAGGCAGTGTGCTGAGCTGGTGGGCAGAGGGCACCTGCCACCTTGACTCAGCTGCTGGGAGGGAGGAGTGACAACTCACATTGTCACCTAGGCCTTGACAGGGCTGCTCCGAAACCACGGCCTGTGTGTGTCCAGGGGACATGAGGGGATGCAGCTGTCAGGCCGGCTGCGCGGCCAGGCTGCCTTACAGCAGGAGCAGCAGGAAGAGACCCTTCGGGGCAGCCCAGGGCAGCCGCAGTTGTACAAATGCCCCGCGGTATGGGGGCCCCGCCTGCACCCACAGAGCTCAGCACACAGGATGTCGCCACCTTACACCACACAGGACGTGCTCCCCACACTGGTGCAGGGGCCTCAGCTGGGGAGAGGGTGTCCTTGTCACTTTCCCGACCTCAGTCAAGGGACAGGCGCTGGTGTAACCACTGGGGGCTGTGAGCCCTGGTGCCTGTGTGATGCCTTTGTCAGGCCGTGCAGGTCCCTCCTGTTCCTAGTGTGCTGAGGACGTTGGATTGTGCCGATCCCTTTTCTTCACCCATTGAGACAAGCGCCTGGTTTCTCTCCCCCATGTGGTTGATGTGAATGACAGAGACGCTCCAGGTCCTGCTGCAGCCTGGGCTTCTGGGACGGGCCCTGCTGCTCTCATCTGTTTCTGTGTTGCACATGCACACGTGCACACACCACACACTTTCCCACACATGCACACGTGCACACGTGCACACACTACACACTTTCCCACACATGCACACATGCACACGTGCACACACCACACACTTTCCCACACATGCGCACGTGCACACACCACACACTTTCCCACACATGCACATGTGCACACACCACACACTTTCCCACTAATGCCCATGTGCACACACCACACACTTTCCCACACACGCACACGTGCACACACCACACACTTTCCCACACACGCACACGTGCACACACCACACACTTTCCCACACATGCACACGTGCACACACCACACACTTTCCCACATATGCACACGTGCACACACCACACACTTTCCCACACACGCCCATGTGCACACACCACACACTTTCCCACACACGCGCACGTGCACACACCACACACTTTCCCACACATGTGCACACACCACACACTTTCCCACACATGCACACGTGCACACACTACACACTTTCCCACACATGCACACGTGCACACACCACACACTTTCCCACACATGCGCACGTGCACACACCACACACTTTCCCACACATGCACACGTGCACACACCACACACTTTCCCACACACGCGCACGTGCACACACCACACACTTTCCCACACACGCGCACGTGCACACACCACACACTTTCCCACACATGCACACGTGCACACACCACACACTCTCCCACACATGTGCACACACCACACACTTTCCCACACATGCACACGTGCACACACCACACACTTTCCCACACATGCGCACGTGCACACACCACACACTTTCCCACACATGCACACGTGCACACACCACACACTTTCCCACACATGCGCACGTGCACACACCACACACTTTCCCACACATGCACATGTGCAGACACCACACACTTTCCCACACATGCCACACATGCTGCATCCACACACACAGCACACTCACACTCTCCCCACATATACCCTCCCTCCCATCGTACCACACAAATACATACAAGCGATACACACAGCATGCAAAGCCACAGACACATACACACACACACCTGTCAGCCCACAGCAGTGACTCCGGAGCTCTTACCTCCTGCACATGCAGCGGAAGGCTCCACAGATATGACTGCAACACAGATACTTTTAGTGAGCTGGAACAGAAGGAGGGGGGACCAGCGTAGAGGTGTGAGGCTTGGGGCACTGGTGCCCAGCCACCCCCCACTCCCAGTCATCCCCCTCACCGGTTCAACGATGGATCTCAGGCCTTTGAAGCCATTGTTCACTGCAAACACGTGGGCTTTGCTGTCTGCAATTGCTGTTATCTACAGAGAGAGGAGGGGGTTTGGACCTGCCAGCCAGGGCTGAGGATGCTGCAGGTCCCCAGGCCCAGGAGACAGTGTCTTGCCCTCATGCCACGGGGACAGTAGGATGGCTGACTCTGAGGGCCGCCCCTGGCTCTGCCAGCACTCTCAGGGAGTACAGAGCTTTTCACCCTCCCCTCGCTGTGGGAGGATGAACAAAACATGTTGCCAGTCAGTTCTGCAGTGGCCATCGGTTGGCCCAAATCCCTTGGGAAGGTACAAGGGCATCTTTTGGGTAGCCCTAAGAAAGCTGCCTGTGACACGTTTCCCCAACAGGGCTCAAGACTGGCATGTGGTTACCTGCTCTGAATTACCTGCTGTTTGCTAAAATCAGCGACACCCACAGTGTAAATATTTGCCCCCTGCTTCCGAGCCTTGTCAGCCTAAGAGGAAGAAATCACTGAGTATAAATCAGCAAATACAGAGAGCAAATGCCAGTAATGATGAACTGCACTCACTTGCCTCAAGGTCTCCTGAAATGCTTGTTCCACCAGTGGCCCATCAGTTATAGCGATAACCATGCTGGAAACCTGTGCTGCAGGGGAGGCAAGCAGTGGCCTGGTCGGCAAAGGCACCAGGGGAACTCCAGAAGCGCCAGGACTGCCCCAGGCTGCCAGGGTCACAGCACTGACACTTCAGGACATGGCCAGGTGCTCCCCGCAGCTCATCCTCCTGGGGAGAGGGAGCCTAGACCTGAGCACTCGCCACACAGAGACTCCCAGAGTGACAAGGGCCTCAGCCCAGGACCCATTTTACAGATGGGGAGGAGGTGGTTCAGGGCCTTCCCAGCAGGCTGCCTGACCTCTCCCACCGGCCACACCACACCGCTCTGCCTGAAGGGCAGTCTGGCCACAACCCCACAAGCATAAGCCCGGAGCATGGGCAGAGGAGGTGAGCCAGACCCTCCTGTGAAAAGCAGGCTCACGGGGCTGCGTGGGGTGGGGGGGTCCTGCTCCGGCAGAGCCTGCGGGCCTCCTGCTGGCAGCGCTGGGCCCCGTGGGTTAGGACTCCAGGTCAGCCGCACCGGACAGGGCCCCGACACCTTCTGCAGCAGGCGCCTCCCTCCCGACAGGAGCAGCAGCTCCACAGTGGACGGACAGGGGTCGGCTGCGCCCTGCACGGCCTTTTGCACCATGTGAGACACAGTCGTGGGATGCAAGTGAGCTGGAGGGGACACTGGACGGGAGAAGGACAAAGGTGCCAGCGAGGGGAAGCAGCTGTTCTCTCAGGGCCCCCGGCTTCCTCCTTTCCCACTGCAGGGCCACACTGCCTGTTTACTCAGAACCGGGAAGGGACACACGCGTGAGCTCAGGAGTTCCCAGGACACGCGGGACTGGCCACGCTCCCTGCACAGGAAGGAGCCTGGAGCTCAGAGCAGGGGCGCCACGTGCTCCACCAGCCACAGGCATCTGCACACAGACCTCCCTGAGGCCCCAGTCTGTCCCCTGTACTTGACCACCATGCAGATAGCAGGCACTTACCTCGCAAGTTGGCAGATAACATCTGCTCATTTGCCTGCAGAAAAATGAAGAAATATGGGGATGGATGGTGAGGTGAACCCAGTAATGGTAAGACCTTGTAAACTAGAATAGACTCTCCGAGATCTAGGGGTCTATACCCTTTTCAATCCTTCTTGCATGAATGAGTGTCCTTCGGGAACCACCTTCCGAAGTTTTTCAAGACCTCTCCTTATGTATTCACTGAAAAAAAAAACATTAACAAAGGGATGCTAAAGTAGACAGAGTTGACTGCTAAAACCCAGCTCCCAAGCTATGCCAGAGCCACTGTCCACTGTGCAGACCCAGTTGGACAGAGTAGGGGACCAGGCAAGTACTGTGATCTCCCCATTCTCTCTGTGACTTGGACAGCAGATTTCATGGCCTTCTGAGCTCCTCCCTGTCTCCAAGCACTCAGGCCTCGGGGACATCACCAAGGGCCCTGCTTGGACCACCCACGGTGAGTGTCAGAGCTTCCCAGGGACGTGCAGTTGCGAGCCAGGCCCTCCCAAGGGACCAGCTTTCCGAACCCTGACCCAAACCCTAACCCTAACCTAGAGTGTGCAACTGCCAGTCAGGGCCTGGCAATGAGGCCGGCCATCCTAACCCCTGCTCTAACCTAATCCTGTCCCCAGGGACCCTCAGGTTGGCTATGTATCTTTCACTTGAAAAGGCTGAGCGTGGGAAAGGCCACCTGCTAAGCCCCCAGGCCTGCACCCAGCCCCCACGACCTCAGACCCCCGGCCTGACTCCATCTCCCCCTCCCCTTCATCCTGCCAAGGAAGCAGCAAATCTTACTCAGCGCCCTCGGGCCCCTTGGCTGCCTGTGCTCCTGATGCACAAAGACCAGAGGTGGGGAGAGCACCCCACACTGTGCGTGCGGGCAGCTGAGCTGATCCCCAGGCTGGCTCTGGGATGAGGCCTGTCAGCCGCTGTTAGAGCAGACAGGACGGGTTGGGGCAGGCGGGGCTGGTTCTGGTGGCAGGACTGGGACAGGTGAGGGGGGCCCAGGGTCAGGCTAATGCAATGTGACGGGCTGAGGCAGCACAGCAAGGCTGAGCAGAGCGTGGACCCTGAGGGCCTCTCCATGCTGCAGGCAGAGACCCGCCAAGGGGGCAGCTCTGCGAGCCCTGCCCCGCCCAGCCCGCGGGGAGGCCGGGCCCTGCCATGCCCCAAGGGAGGCCACACCGGGCTCTGTCCCACCCAGCTCCCACTGCTCTCTGGCCACCAGCCAGGGTCCTTCCCCTCGTCCTTGATTCTTCCCCCTCAGGCCCACTCAGGTCTCTCTCCCAAACCCACAGCACAGGACACACCCCCCCAAGCCTCGCCCAGCCCTCGGAGTAGCACCCCCTCCCTACTCCCCTCGAAGCTGCCCTAGGGGCCTGGGCACCCATCCAGTGCTCAGCGTCCTCACCTCCCTTCAGTGCTGCACCCACTCTGCACCCAGCTCCACGTGTGGGCATCCCAAGGGATCCTTCACCTCCCAGCCCATCTGGAACCCTCAGGACACCCACCCCCAGGCCAGGGTCCCCTACTGGGACCCTCCAGCCCCCTGGACCCTTGTTCGTCTTGCCTCCTTCTAGCACCCCAGCCTGGCCTGGGGCTCTGGACCCACCCACGGGCTCCCCTGTCAGGACCCACCCAGGACCAAGCTCCCCTGAACTAAAGTCCCCAGCACTGCCCTAGGCTCAGACCCTGTCTCCTGTCCCCACTGGCCAGGGTAGAGAGGGACAGGCACAGAGCAGTGCCCAGCACAGGCCGTGTTCACCAGAACCCCCACACACCAGCCCCCTGGGCCCAGGGATCCTCACAGCCACCTCCCAGGAGAAGAGGCAGAACAGAGGGAGGGCAGGGACAGAGGGTGGGAGGCCGAGAACTCTGGGGCACAGGACTCTGCAGGTCCAGCGCAGCCAGGGGTCAGAGGGCACGGGGGGAGCCGGGTCTAGGCTCAGGGTGCACACTGAGGGATGCCCTGGCCAACTCACCTTGTTCACTGGGAGGTTCCCCACTGTAGTCTTGGGGAACCCCTCAGCTGTCTGGAGCTCCCTGCAGCCCAGCCCACCAGGACTCCCTTGGGAAGTTCAAAGTCAAAGACTCTTACCTGTCTGAGGTGAGTAGCATAACAGTTTCACCGTGATTGGAGTAGGTGATGAAGGATAGTCTCACATTTTGGCTGGGGAGGAAATACATCCTGGTGAGAAGCCAGAGGCCCAGGCCCCAGTGGGCATCAGTGAGCTTCCAGGGAGCAGGTGAGCACCAACCCCCTGCTCCCCACCCCAGCTCTTGTCACCACCCACGTCACCCACAGTTATCAGACTTTTCTCCCTGGAACACAACCCTGATGATGTCACTCCCCTTCTCTGGCTCCCTGTGGCTCCCAGCAGGGATCAGAGGCCCTCGGCTGGCACCACGAGCCCTTATGTCCCTGACCCCAAGCTGACCTGCCCAGCCTCAGGCTCCAGCCCTCCCCTGAGTTGGCCCCAGGCCCCAGCCAAGCCAGACCCCTCACTGCATCACAGGTCACCTGCATGGCTCCTGTTGCCATGTCTTTTCCAGCCTACAAGACCCAGTTCAAAGTTCCACATCCCCTGGGAAGCCATCCTTGACTTTGTCCCTAGGAATTCTCTGTTTCCTTTAACCTTCCTTGGCAACTTCTTTGTCCCTTTCCTTGGGCCCTCAGCACGGTGTACCCAGGGTTGCTACTGAGCCGCTGGTCTGCCTAACTTCCCTCCCCAGCCTGCGAGGTCCTCGAGAGCAGGCGGTGGCCTCTGCAGTTGGCCCTGGCCCACAGGCAGGGGCCTGCCAAGGCTGCCGAGACCCGATGGAACCAGTGGGCGCTGGCCTGCTCCTGCTTCGGAATGCCAGCCCGGGCTCTGTGCTCCCTCCCGACAAGGGACTCCCCTGCCCACCAAATCTAATCAGATGCTCCCTCTGCCTGCCGGAGGGAAAGCTCCCTGCAGCGCAGAGAGGGCAGCATGGAGATCGTACTTTTGGAGCCGCTTCGCAGTGGCCTCCACGAACTTATAAAGGTAAACCCAGTTGTTGTTCACGCTGCCCGACCTGAAAACAGAAAAGACATAAGTTAGGGTGATGACATAAAGCAATGATAAATGTTTCAGGTGAATCATGTCCCAATTGCCCTGATTTGATCATTATATGTTATATGCTTGTATCAAAATATAACATGTACTCCATGAATATGTACAATTATTATGTATCAATAAAAAAATTTAAAAAAAAGTCAGGGTGATGACGTGCTTCCATTGGGTGGCAGAGTTTCTGCTGTCCCCAGCCATACAGCAGGCTCTTTAACAAGCCCGTCCCCACCTGAACACAGCTGAGGGCTGGGTACACCCTTAGTGATCATCCTGGTCATCCTGGGTGGGGGCTTCCATCAGTTGAGTGGTCTGTCTAAGGTGACCACCCAGACCTGTCTGCCTGGGACTGAGGAGCTTCCCGGGATGAGGGACATTTGGTGGCTAACCAGGATAGCCAGTCAAGCTATATAGGGCTGTGTGAACAAGAAATGGGTGAGGATTATTTGATTGGAACAGGCCCTAATAAATAATGCAAACCTAAATTAAGAAAAAAATTTCCATTTACAAAAGCATCAAACGGAAGAAAATGTTTAGGAATAAATTTAACCTAAGAGACAAAAGAAATGTATACTGAAAACTATAGGACATTGCTGAAAGAATTTAAAGACACAAATAAATGGAAAGATATTACATGTTTATGAATTGGAAGACATAATATTGTTTGGATGACAATGTAATCTGTATCAAAATCACAACAGTATTTTCTTGCAGAAACAGAAAATCTATCCTAAATTTCATATGGAATCACAAGGGACCTTAAATAGCCATATAAACAAAAAAATCTCAAAAAAGATAACAGAGCTGGCGAACTCACATTTCCTGATTTCAGAATTTATTACAAAGCTACAGTAATCAGAACTGTGTGGCACTGTAACAAGTCCTGTCACAAGCACCAATGAACAGAACAGAGGGCCCAGAAATAAACCCTCACATCTATGCTCCATTGACTTTCCGTCATCGCCCCTCGCGTAATCAGGGTGCAAAAGGACTGTAGTTTCAACAAATGGTGCTGAGAAAACCCGATGTCTGCATGTGAAAGAACGAAGTTGGACTGTTCGCTACATCATCACAGAAATCAACTCAAAATCACCAAAAGCCTAAATATAAAGCCTAAAACTTTTAAACTCTAAGTAGGAAATATAGGGGAAAGCCATAACACTGGATTTAGTAATGATTTTTTTTGATATGACACCATGACCACAGGCAACAAAAGAAAAAATAGAAAAACTGGACTTCATCCAAATTAAAAACTTTTGTGCGTCAGCAGACACTATAGAGAGGGTGAGACACACCTCCAGAATGGGAGACAGCATTTGCAAATCATGCATCTGCCAGGGAATTAATATCCAGAAAAGAACTCCTACAACCAAGAACAAAAAAGAAACAACAAACAAAAATGTAGAACAAAAAATGGGCAAAAGACATTTCTCCAAAGAAGATATACAAATGGCCAATAAGCACATATGCTCACAAGGAAAGATGCAACATCACATGCATTGATGAAGTGCAAATCAAAGTTACCCTACGATAGCACTCTGTACCCATTGGGATGGTTATTATCAAAAAAACTGAAAATAAAAAGTGTTGGAGAGGCTGTGAAGAAACTGGACCCATCGTGCTTTGATGCTGGGAATATAAAGCGGTGCATCCACTGTGGGAAACAGTTCAGAAGCTCCTCAGAAGGCTAAACATAGCCAGATGATCATCAATTCCACTCCTAAAATGTTCCCAAAAGAAGTGACAGCAGGGACTCAAACAGATAGATGTATGTCAGTGTTCACGGCAGCGTTATTCACAATAGCCAAACGGTAGAAACAACCCAGGTGAGTGTCCATCAATAGATGAATGGATTTAAAAAATGTGGTATATTACGTACAGTGGAATATTACTCAGCCATGAAAGGAATGAAATTGTGATAGATGCTACAACACAGACGAATCTTGAACACATCATGTTAAGTGAAATCAGCCAGACACAAAAGGCCAAATATCATATAATTCTGATTATAAGACACACTTACACTAGGCAAATTCATAGATACAGAAAACAGAATAGAGGTTACCAGGGGGTGGAGAGAGAGGAATGGTGAATTATTGTTCAGTGGGAACAGAATTTCAGTATTTAATGATGAGAAAGTTCTACAGATGGATGGCGGTGGTTACACTACACTGTGAATGTACTTAATGCCACTGAATTGTACACTTAAAAGTGGTTAAAATGGTAAATTTTTGTTACGTATATTCTACCATAATTTTTAAAATTACTAAAAGAAAAATAGCATGGACTAGTTCATTTTCTTCCAGTTCAGTGCAATGTATGAACAACTCAAGAAATCTCATGAATAAGATGGGCTCGAATGGCCAAAGAGCCTTCCTGCAGGTAGCAGCTTGTTTCTGCCCAGACGACCCCCGCAGGGATCCTCAGAGACCCGCCCAGCTGCGGGGTCTTGGGTGGGCTCTGGAATCAGACAGTCCAGAGTTCCAATCCCGGCTCCACAGCTGCCTGTCGGGGCTGCAGGGGGTCATTCCTGGCCGTGAGCTGCCTCATCTCCTCGTCTCTGCAGTGGAGGCAACAACAGCTAGCCAGCTTGTTAGGGACACTCACTGAGTAAGGTGCTTTCCTCTCCTCCCTGTACCCCCAGTCCCGGCCCCCCCGCCCCGCATCCCCCATCCAACCTGTCTGGGATCCCGTGGCCTCCGCCATCACCACAGATCCAGACCCTGGCCACTCGTCACCTCAGCCCTGCCCACTGGCCCAGGCCACCGGCGTCCCCTCCCTGGATGCTGCACCGGCCTCCTGCCGGCTCTGCCTGCGCCCCCTCAATTGTCACCCTTTCTGAACAGGAGCCCAGTCACACCCCTCCTCTGCCAGGAGACACTGCCCATGGGCGCAGCTCCCTCCTCTGACTGCCTCTCTAGAAGGCCCCGCCCTCAGCTCTTCCCACCCTCCTGCCCTGATTTTATCCCCAAGTGACACATGACTTTCCTCTTTGGTTTGTTTATTGCCTGTCTCTCCACTCAAGTGCAAGCTCCAGCAGGGCAGGGCCTTGGTCTAGTTCTGTTCGCTGCCTTATCCTCACCGTACCAAACAGTGACCAGCACTTAAGAGCTGCCCAGAAATTCTTCCTGAGCGAACGAATCAGCAAGGAAAGAGCAAATGGCCAAGACGGGCTCTTCGCACGGGTGAAAGATCCCAGAGCACCTCGGGAGTGCCAGCCCCGAGTCCAGGCCTAATTGCCCCGCAAGGCCCCCAGAGGAGCTCTGACCCAGCCAGCCAGAGGCAGAGGGCTCAGGGAGACAGACAGCTGCAACCCTGCAGCCCAGCAGCCAGGACGGGGGCAGGCCCCTGCAGTGCCCGGAGTTCCCAGCCTGTGACTCTGCCTTGCCTGACAGTTCACGTCACACTCACCCTCGGCTACTGCCTCTGACCTAGGAACTCTCCCTTCTTCCTCATCGCACCTGGCAAGGTGGGTATGAAGACACCCTTTTCACAGATGGGGACGCTGAGGCACAGAGACCTGAAGCAACTTGCCCAAGGCCACGGGGCTGGTGAGTGGGGTCTGCCTGCCTCCGACGCCAAGCTGCCCCTTCCCCGAGAGCAGCAGAGCGGTGGCCAAGCATCAGCGTCCAAGGGAAAGAGAACGTCAGAGGGAGCTCCACCTGGGATGGCGGGAAGAGCGCAGAGCAGGACGCCCAAGCCTTGTCACAACACTTGCCTCTGGGCTTCACCAACCTCCAGGAGCCCCCCTTGGCCTGGAAATAGGATAGAAAAATGCCTGCGTTCCTCCACAGCCCCAGGGGGATTTGAGGATGCAGGAGCGCAGGGGCCAGGCTCTGGGTACAGCGAAGCGCTTCAGCACCACTGACAGCCGCTCCACTGCTCCTGGAGAGTAACCACAGAGTCTGTCCCGCCCCACAGCTGAAATGCAACCAAGACAATGTCGCCAGGACTGAAGACCCGCCCCCTTTCCTTCCTTGGGAGCTGGAAGGCACCCAATGCACAGCCCGGCTGTCCCAGGGCCACACCGAGACAGACCAAGCTGTTCCTGAAAGTGCAGGAACTGTCACGGGCTCTCCAGGGCGTAGATGAAAGAAGCAAAACTCCTAGAAGCAGCGCAGCAAAGGACTTTCTAAGAGTGACACTATTAGAAGGCCCAACAGAGAAGACAAAGCAATCTCTCTGGGCCTAGTAAAACAGAAATCATTTGGGACAAAAAAGAAACAAACAAAACAACACAAAAAACAAAAATTCACAGTGAGCTTGTGGCAACTGCTGAAAGGCAGCCCCTGGTAATCAGCTGTCGAGGGGGCATGAGCGCCACCACAGGGGCCTGGATGGCTCTCTGTTGGCACATCGGGGCATGATGACATATGACAGGTGTATTTTCCCCATCCAAGAGACAACGAACCAGAGAACAAATACCTGGGACCTTCATTCTGCCTCAGGAAAGAAAGTGGCCTCGCTCTGGTCGTCTGACAAAAGATTGCCCTGCTCTCTGGCAGAAGCTCTGGGCTCCAGGCCCTGTCCTGCCCCCAGTGAAAAGGGGATGGCGGCCGCTGTGGCCAGGCAGAGCCAGGCCTGGAAGGAACACTCACTTGTCTATGACGTAGTAGAGGTCAAATTTGGCCTTGCAAAACGGCTGTGCTTGCCCTTGGCGCCAGTGATGCCTGGTGCCTGGGCTGTGGCGGTGATGGGCCCTTCTGGAGCCCGGGCCCAGGTGGTGGAACATCCTCCAGTCAGGTCTTGGGTGCCGGAAACTTCCTGCTCTGAAAAGCGGGGGAGGCAGCAGCAGCAGCAGCAGCAGCAGGAATAGCGCCGAGCAGGGTCCCCGGACACCACGGCTCCCCATTTTCCTGGCTGTCCCTGTGACCTCAGCTCACTCTTGGGTTCTTGGGCCAGGGCCCAGGTTCTCTGAGCGCCGGCCACCTCTGGCCACCCTCTGCCGCCTCTGCCGTGCCCAGGGGCCACACCCCTCCTGCCCTACCCCCAGTGCACACTGCGGCCCAACACCAGGTACCTGCCCGGACTGCAGGGAGCAGGGTCAGCGTCTGGCTCTCGGGACACCTGCCTCAGCTGCCTGCCTGCCCTTCCCCCACCCTGCGGTCAGAGTTCCCTGTTGTTATGATTGACAGGAAGGTTGACATGGTGACTTTGTGACCTGCAGCTCTGCCCAATGTTCTGCGTGCTGACCATCCAAAGGGGGACTCATAGGACATTTGAGGGGTGTAAGAGGAAGCCTCCATGTTCCTTGATGCCCACAGAGCCTGCCTTTTTGTTAAGAGACAGAGCTGCCTGAGGTGGCTTAGGTAAGGAGGTCAGTGTGAGTGAGGGGGTCAAGGAACTGGGAGGCCGGAGGGTTGGAAACAGAGAGGGCATCTGTGTGGACACTGACGTCCCCCAGGGGAGGGCAGGATCTAGAAGGAGATGAAGACTGTGGGATGTTGTCAACGTCCTTGTGAATAAGGGATGCACCAGTTCTCTACCGCCGTGTACCAAACCACCCCAAGAACCATTTTATTGTGCTCACAGGTTCTGAGGATCAGACATTCGGAGAGGGCAGGGTGGGGAGGGCTCCGCGTGTCAGGGCCTCCAATGAGCAGACCTGAGCAGCCGACACGACTTGCGCGATTGAAGACTGCAATGATCTGGAGGCTTCTCTACTCAGGAGTGCCGCACCTGGGTAAGAGGACACAAAAGCTGGGCTCAGCGGGGACTGTTAATGGAGACCCTGCATGTAGCCTCTCCATGTGACTTGGACTTCATGGCATGGTGGCTTCAGGGTGCTCAGACTTTTTACGTGGTGGCTCAGAGTTCCAAGAGTGAGTATTTCTAGTCGGCAAAGAAGAAGTTGTAGAGCCTTTTATGATATCACCTTGGAAGTCACATAGTGTTACTTCCACTGTACTCTATTTGTCAGAGCAGTCACAAGCTGGCCAATATTCAGTGGGAGGGAACACAGACCCAACCTCTCCTCGGGAGGAATACGGATGAGTTTACAGGCACCCATGCTTGAAACTGCTGCCTGACCGATGCTTTCAATGGCAGAGTTATACTGTGTGGAGAAACATGGGCATAGACCTGTGGGCCCCAACCGCGGGCCTCAGACCCTACTGGTCGGCAGCCTGTTAGTAACGGGGCCACACAGGCTCTCCTGGAACTCCCCGCCATGGGTGGAAAGATTGTTTTCCATGAAACTTAGTAACAGGGCCAGGCAGCAGGAGGTGAGCAGTGTGGGAGTGAGCAAAGTTTTGTTTGGATTTGCAGCTGCTCCCTATCCATCGCATCACCGCCTGAGCTCTGCCTCCAGCCCCCACCACCGTCAGTGGAAAAACTGTCTCCCATGAAACCAGTCCCTGGTGCCGAAAAGGTTGGGGACTGCCGGCATAGGCAACTGTGATTCAAAAGGAATTCGGAAAATCGATTGTGTTAATGAACCCATGAGAGGGGTTCACTGTTGCTGGGTGCACAGAAAGCCAATCATTGACACAAGGAGGATTGTCCAGGAAGATGGGATTTACTACAGTGGAGGCGTCTACTGGGAGGGGGAGGTATGAACTGTCTTAAATCTGCGTCCCCAGTCAACAGGGTCAGGGGTGTCTCCGGAGACGAAATGAACAATGCACGAGGGGAGTGAGCATCATTACATGTCTGGGGCAGAGTGCAGGGCATGGAAGCACAGTGAGGAATCATGCTGGTACATACATCCATGATCAAAAATGGGGGACAAGTTCTTCCCAGGGTGGGGACTTTAGTATTATAATGAGCTAGAGGTTAACGTTGGTCATTCTTTCAGCCTTATGCGCAGGCTGAGTGGGTACTTGGGCACAGTCTGTGGTGGGGTGTGGTTTATCTGGTCTTCTCTGGACACACAGATAGTGTGAGGCTGGGTAGTGATCTCGTGTCTGCAGGGAGGCTCCACCGATTCTGGGAAGGAAACTCTCGAAAGGGAATGTGTCAGTGCAACAGGGTTACAAAGTTCTGCTCAGCAAATCTTACAGGCCTGGGAACTTGAAACATAAGAGAACTACAAGAAACACAACTATGAAAAAATGTTCTTGCTTATGGAGCTGGTTACAATTGTAAAAGATTTTTAGACACACCTTGATCAATTTCATTTTGTTTTGTTTTTGTGTGTGTGTGTGTACTAGAGTGGCCTCTGATTAAACACCCTTTAGTAAGTGTGAAACAGATCTTTCAATATATATAACATAAAAATTGCAAATGATAAGTATTGAGTTGGTGAGGTTTTTTGGTCCTTTTTTTGTTTCTTTGTTTTGCTTTGTTTTCTCTTTTGGAGTTCTATTTAAAGTAATGGAATATTTTAAATTAGTGGCATTTTATAATCATTGAAATCTGGTTTCATTCTCTCAACAGCATATTAGGGTTCTCTTGTTTCATGACTTTTATGACACTTGTTATTGTTATATTTTTATATTTTTTTCTATTAGACATCTCATTGTTGTCTTAATTTACAATTTCCTAATTACTGTTGGAGTTGGTCATCCATTCACATGATTTTTTGTTATTCACACTTCCTCCTTTTCAGAGTGTCTGTTCATGCCTGTGTGTCCATTGTCCACTGGGATGTTTATCTTTTTCATATGGATTCATTAACATTCTTTATATTATATATTATGGATATTATTCCCTTATTAATAGTTGCAAATATCTTCTTCCAGTGTGTGGCTTATTTTTTTCACTCCATTTATTCTTTTTAAATAAAGCAGAAGCTGTTAATTTTAACAGAGTTGAACTGTCATTTTCTGCCCTCGCCCTATCGCACCCTCCAGAGGCGAGTCCTTGGGCACTTCACAACTGGGGAACTGGGAGGCGCAGACAGGCAGCGGGACCGTGCCAGCTGGGGGTGGTCCGGGAGCCGAGTCCCCAGAAGGCAGGGCCCTGCCCAGCAGATCTGCAGGGGATTCAAGTCTGGGAAGTGGGTCACCGGCCTGGGACACCCCTTTCTGCCAGGCTCTGCCCCCTACAAGCCGACCCCGAAGGCCAGCAGGACCGTGGTGGGTGGGGGGGCGTGGAGGCTGTGCACTTTATGAGTCTCCTATTACCTAAAACCAGATAAAGACTGCACAAAAACCACAAAAACCAAAAAGTACAGGTTCATCTATCTCCTGATCATAGGTTTAAAAAAATTCTAAATTATTAGTAAACTTGATTTAGCATGTTTAAGAAATATTATGGCCAAGTTTGGTTTATTTATAACATTTTAAAATTGGTTTTACATGCATTAACATAACTAACCATATGAATAGATTATTGGAAAAAAATACATGTTCACCACAAAATATGCAGAAAAAACTATTTAGATAAAATTCAACACTCCTTCATGACTTGTAGCAAATCAAGATTAGTAGAGAAACTTTCTAATCTGATAAAGGATTTTTACCAAATATCTTCAATAAATGTCATTCTTTATAATAACTTTTTAGAAACATTCCATGTAAAATCGAGACTGCCTCCATCATAGCTGCTAGTCAACATTTTATTGGAAAAATAGCATAATTCTTACTCTTTTTTAAAAGAAATTATATTTCACATAGAAACTGAAATGATTCTACTGATAAAATTTTAGAATAACAGAGTTTAGCAATTTAAGTGAATATATCAACATGTAAGTACATTTCTTTATAACAACAATACAGAGTTAAAGACTCAATTTAAACAATACTATTTACAATAGTAGCAAAAATATAGGGTACCGAGGGAAGGCACTGGACCAAAGAGGTCAAGATCTGCACAGGAAAATGCGTATGAAAGGCATCAGACACATGCCATGTTCACTGAGAGGAGAATTCCACGGTGCAGATTCCAGTTTCCTACAAGTGTATCTGTATGTTTAATGCTGTTGTAATCAAATATCAAGAGGGTTTGGGGGGAGAGGAAACTTGATGAGACGATTCTCAAATTTATATGAAACAGCAAATATCTAACAATTACCAGGAGAAAATTAGGTGTTCATTTACCCTATCCCGTGAGACTTGCTCTAGAATTCTGTGTATGTGTCAGACCCAGCTGGTTTATCTTCTGGTACCACCCCTGCCCTCACGATCTTGTAACTGGCTCCATAAACTAGAAACCTTTCTTTATAGTTTCTTTTAAGTTCTTTTATGTTTCAAATGAGTTTTCAATGTTCACACTGTGGCTAGAGCTGGGTGCTCTAAGTAACCTTGAATTAGTGGTACCATGGACAGTGAGTTTATCTCAGTGCCAAAGAGGCAGAAAAGAAAAGACAGAGAGCTTAACAGACTCAGTAGGATTTGGTGACCAGAACTTTGTAATTTTCTGTTGCCCAGCCCAGGATGTAACAGAGGCAAGGGCCTGAAAAAGAACAAAAATGTCTTATGAACTGTCTCTAAAGACATTCTCTAAAAACTGTCTCTAAACCCCTCACTCTTTCTGGGAATTAAAACTTGCATCCCTGCCCAAGGCCAGTAATCAGAAGGGCGGAGAAATGTTCTTTTTTCTTTGTTTCTATACCTTAAACCACAGGAGACAGCTCGATGGAATTGTCCAGACAGAGGTCATGGGCTAATCTTCCCACGAGATGCTATAGTTAAAGAGCAATTGGCCAAAGCTGAAAACCCCCATTAATCACTCTGTATTTCTGATTAAAAGGAGGACAATGGCTCCTTAAGATGAGAGTCTACCATCCTCCTCATTTGCCTGAAAATCAATAAACTTCTCTTTCCTTTTCTTCAAACCGCTTGTTCTCATTCTTCATTCGGTCACAGGGACAAGTACCAAACTTTCACAACAAGGACACACCCCAGAGGAAGGCCACCTACCCCAGGCACATGCAGGAAATCACAGAACCAATTCTGCTCTGACTTGGGACAGAAAACTGGATGTGGGATGTTAACAGCATTATAATTGTAAGGGTTAGGGAAACTTGCCCTTTCTCCCAAAAGTTTGCTAAAAGATCAACTCACAATTAAGGAAGATTAATAAGAAAAAGGTTTATGTACCGTGTGTGTGGGAAGAATCACAGAGTGATTACTCAGTATCCCAATGGGATCCAGATAGTTTTATACACGCCTTTTAGAGGGACCAGGGAGATGAGAAGTACACTCTGTTTAGGCGGAACAAACGGTGCTGGGGAGGATAAATGGATGGCGGGACAGATTGACTTGTCAATGATTCTCTTAGCAAATGAAATTAACCTGAGAGACAGACATTACATGTAAATGGTTTGGGCCAGGTCTGGTGGCATTCTTGGTCCTCCTTCCTGCAATATACTGAGATAACAGGGAGAGGAAGGGAAGTCAATTGGCCTCTTTGATATTTTGATTGGTCAGATCAGCTTATGCAGATAGAGGGAAAGCCCCGTCCAATGCTTTTGATCTTGAAGGGCCTGTAATTCAAACTATTCTTTATAACAAAGAGCCATATTTTGGGGTGAAATTTCCTGAGCTCCTTCATAATCCATTGGCAATGACAGACTCTGCCAGGGCCCAGGAAACCAAACAGGAAACTGTCCCTCTGCAGACACCTTCCCCACGAACCGTCACTGGGATCCGCATGGAAAACCGGTTCCTACTGGACAGGAGCTCGGAGGAAAACCTCCCAGGGATCCAACAAAGCGAGTCAGCAGACACAAAAAAACAGGAAGGCTCTGGTCCCAGAAACTAGCGATGACAGAGCAATCTGAGAGCGGCATTAAAATAAGCGCATGCAGAGTGCTCAAGAAATTAAAAGAAGGAATAAACCAGCAAGAACAGCTCATGATGACAGGGTTTTAAAATGGCCAAAGTTCTAAGATGCATTGAATTAGAAATGAAACACAGGACAAATCTGAAGAGAAAAAGGGGGCGTAACTCCAAGGACAGACCTGAGCAGTGTCCCTGGCGCAGCACCAACGACTGGGGTGGGAGCCAAGGACAGGAAAGCGACATTGGAGGAGCAGGTGAGAAGCTTCCATGCAGGGCAGCTCAGTCTCGTCCCCTGTGGTCAGAGGTGGAAGGAAAGAACCAAGTGCTCTCTCACTCGCTCACACGCACACACACAGACACGCACACACACGCGCCTGCACGTGCAGACTGAGTGGCCCATCATCCTGGCCACAGAGCCAGCACGGGTAGAGGACCCCATTAGCCGCCTGCTGCGGGGGACTCGGGTCTGCGGTTCCGGTTGCGGGAGGGCTGGGCGGGGATCCTGACAGGCAGGCTGAGCAGGGCGGTCACCCCGCCTCTGGGCGGGGCAGTTGCGTTCCTGGGTCTGTACACGGGTGGTTGGAACAGGTCCCAACTCAGGGACCAGGGACATCTTCACTCAGGTCTGGAGCACTGTGTCACGCAGTCTCTGAGCTGTGCGCAGGCCGGGTGTCCCCTACAGATTAGATTCCTTTCCTCCCACGGTGACTGCTTCTAACCTCCCAAACGCCGCCCGCACCACCTCACCCCACACCCGGCCTAGCGTCTCGCCTCCTGCTGAAGACACGAGCACCCCCAGGACAGCCGGGAGGACGCCCTGCCTGTTCCCACGTGCCCTCCCTGCCTGCCCTGAGCTCTAAAGACGCTGACAGAGAGGGCCGGCCTTTGTTTTCCTTCCTCACTGAAGTCAAGTCTGCAATCTGGCCCGGGTCCCGTTTCCCACCCTCTTCTCACTGACCCTGTCCCCTTTCCCTGTGTCCCTGTCTCTCCCAGCCTTCCCCAGGACTCCCAGAGCTCTCAGCACGCCCACCCTCGGGCACACCCCCCTTGGCCCCCACCCTTCCCATCCAGCCCCCCGACCATGCCCACGCCAGCTGTCTGCCCTCCTCCCATGGCTTCGTGGCCACCTGCTGCAACCACCCTGAAGAGGCCCCCAGGTGGCCCCCGTCAGTGGTTGCATCAGTGGCCGGGGGGTCCTCAACTGTGCCCCGCCTGCAGCCCTGCACCCACCCAGGCTGTCTCCTGTAAACGCCCCCCTGCCCTGCCCTTGCCAGGCGGCTTCCCCTTGTTCCCAGGTGTGACTTTGAACTCTGCCTTGGATCCCCTTCTCTTCTCACTGGGCAGCCACCATGCACACCCGTGGGGGAGTCACAGGGGAAGCCTCACTGGCCAACGACACCTCAATCTGCATGTTTGCTGCTATCTCTGCAGAGCAGGGCTGGATGTGGGGGAGAGACCGCGTGACGTCCTGGGTCTGGGGTGGGGAAGGGCACTGAGTGGCGAGGCTGGAGGAGCTGAAGACAAGCACTGAGAAGGCCCTGCCTTTCCTGGGATTGTCCCTGGGGATTGGGGCTGTGTCCACAAAGTCTCCTGAGCTAAGAGGGTGGCGGTGCTGGTTGGGTTGGGCACCCCTCGTCCCCTGCAGGAAGGGAGCAGAGGGCAGAGCCAGGGTCGAGGGGGACAGTCACTCCAGCTGCAACCTCTGCTGGGTCAAGTGGAGCAGAAATCAAGTTGAAGTGCTGAGTCGAGGGGTGGAACGTGGCCTTTCTACCTGTTCCCCTCCGCACCCACGATCCCTGGAGAACACGGGAGTGAGGATGCTGTTCTTGCCTTAGTTGTTCATCTCGGCCACCTCTGGTTGTAGCTCAGGAAGGACACAATGTGCAAGTGGAGCGTCTGGTTGGGAATGGACATAACTTCAGGGCCAGGGACACCTTCTCACTCCCCAGACTGCCCTGACAGCTGGTCAGAGTCTACAGTGCCACCAGTTAAGCCCACCCCCTTAACATAGGCCTTGTCCCTTATTTAAATGCAGAAACCTCCAGGGGCAGGGTTAAGTGTGACTGGTCACTCACACCATCCTAGTCCTTTCCTAAGAGGTTTAGATGCTGGGAAAAGGGAGAGCACAGCAGCCTGAGAGGAGCAAGACCCCGGGCAGGGGAGAGAGCGGAGAGCAGGTGAGCACCCAGCACGCACACTGGGCCCCTGGCAGGAGGTTCCTGGTTCAGATCCGCCCAGGTACTGTACCATCCTCCATTAGCCCACCCCACCAAGCCCTGCTGGCTGGGCAGCTCCAGCTGTGGGGCTCTTGGTCACGGTGGCCAGGAGGGACGCCCACCCTTGACACAGCTATCCACCTTTTTCCCAAATTCACTTACTGAGCACCTACCCCGTGCCGGCCCCCAGGCTGGGCACTGGGAACACGGAGATGGTGAAACCCCAGTGATGCTCCCAGGGAAACAGAGACACCCCAGTGCGGTGACAGGAATGCTGAGGGGAGCAGGCAGCAGGAGAGGCAGCAATTTTTTTAAAAACATTTGTTTAATTTTTCATCGTTCATTATTTTTAAATGTGCACAAAACTAGAATCAACAGTGTAACAGACTTCCTCTAGCCGCTCCAAGCTGTAACCATTTTTATTAGTATTTTCATTAATATTGTGTCATCTAACTCTTCCACATTTTTTGACAGAGGATTTTAAAACAAATTCAAGACATCACGCATTTCACCCACAAATCCTCCCGCATGCATCTCTGACATGAGCGTCTCAGTCCGCACCACAGCAGCGACACCGACGCCCAGCAGCACACCTGGGCCCTTCCTCGCTCTCCTGCCCTTCGGCACATCACCCGCCCCAGAGCGAATCCCCCATCCTACACCTCTAGGAGTCTCCCCAAGGACCTGCGACCTCGGCTCATGACACACCAGGGGTTTTCAGACCTGAGCCCGCCAGCAGCCCCCAGCTGCGCATTCCTGGGCCCTGCCAAAGTGTGGCCAGGCGAAGGACACGGGCGGTCAAAGAAGACAGTATTGTCCTGTGCCGCAGGTAGGGGTAGAGGTTGAAAAGCCATTTGGAAATGGAGTCGTGTTCTGCGGCACACGTGTTGCGCTCTTCTCAGTTTCTGCCATCCTCTGCGGTTTCATGGCGAATGCACACTCTTTCCTGGCTGCTATCTGCTGTCCCCAATAACAGTTGGCCCTGCAGCCCAGAGCCCCAAGGGATCCACGGGCCTCCTCCTACCCAGCACTGGGGAGAAAGGGTTTGGTGCCATTTGCATGTGGTGCAGCTGCCAGTCCAACCACCGGGGGCGCCATCCCCCCAAATTATAGCATCAGGAAGGATCCCCCATGGCCCAGGCCTCAGAGCCAAGAGCTACTTCCCAAACCTCCAGAGTCCTCACCCAGGCCACCGGAATGGCAACCCAGCTACCGTAACAGAGACAGGCCCAGGCCTCCTTCCCAAGGGCCAGCAGCTGCTCACGGTCCGTCCCCTGTGCCAGGATCTCGTCCCTGTGCTCATGGTTGTAGAAGGGCAGGCAGCCTGCTTCTCCTGCCGCCTTCCCTCTGGCGTCTCCCCTCAGCTTCACTCTTCCTCTCTGAAGGTGGCACAGGCACAGGGAGCAGAGACAGAGGACGGCGGCTGTGTATGGGGCCAAGCATGGGTTTGTCATATGTTGAAACCCATTTCCAGGGGTTGGGGCGATACAACTCTTCCACGTGCTGCCCACTGTGGTCTCATCAGGAAACTCTGGGATTTGTCCTTAGGTTCTGCATAAAGAGCCCATGAAATCATCTCCAAGCCAGGGACAGGGACTAGACATTGACGCAGAAGGCAGGAACCCCTTTCCCTAAGGAGAGGGTCTTCAGGAAGGAACCAGGGTCTGCTCTGCTGTTCCATCCATGCAAGATACGTGTGGCCTTTATTTCCCGTGTCCCTGGCCCACGTGGCCCCAGATTCTTGGTCACATCCAGCCGTGCCCGCTCTCCCCAGACGTCCCGAGGCTGCAGTGGGGGCTCGGCTGCTGCGTGTTGCTTCTCCGCGTCTGCACACGGCAGTGTTGACAAGCCACGGAACCAGGCTCTGCCTTTGTTCACACCAGGCCCTACCAGGCAGGGGAAGGAAAGAGACAAAGACACGGTGCTGCCAAACGACACACAAGCGACCGCCTGGACCTGCCAGCCCAGCCCACCGCCTCTTCCTTTCCTTCCAGTGACCGCGGCTCAGGCCCGAGAAGGGCTGACAGCTGCCTCACACCCAGCGCCTCTCTGGGCCGGACAAGCAAGACAAAGGCACAGGGAACAGAGCAGGATGGCGCCCGGGCCAAGACACCTTGCCGCTCTTTACCTGCCGAGAGCCGAGGGGGACAAGCCGACGTCCTTGCCAAAGGGACTCCTGTGTACTTCGTGCACAAGGTGGCCAGCTGGGAGTGTGTCCAGCTGCAGTCATGACCTGCTAGAGGAAAAGGCAGCGTTTCACAGAGGAGACTCTAACGCACCTGCACGTCGGGGCGCCACAGCCTAAGGGGCCGAGGGCACGAGGACAGCGACCATGACGTACCACCCTGAGGGAGGACGAGTGCATCTCATGTCAGGTCTCATCTAACCAGGGGCCAGGGACTCCCCCAGTCTCCTGCAGCCCCAGAAGTTCCAGGGACGCCCACAAGAGGTCACCCCTTCCCTCAGCGGGACTCAGCCTCTGATCCGGCTGCTTTGGAGGGTTGGGGATCTTAGGAAAGTGTGTGCTCCCTGGGTGGGGACTCTCACCGTGGGGAAGATTCTGCCAGTCTGGGGACAGTGGGTATCGGGGGAGGGGTGTGTCACACACATGCCCACAGGGAGAGCAGGAGTCAGAGCTGAATATTCTCTCTACTGCTCTAAGGCTCGGAAAAAAGGAAAATAGAGGGAAACACCTTCTTTCAACAGAAAACGAAAGCCTTAAATGAATCAAACCAAATATGATTAAATTTGAGACGTGTCAGGCCATATGTGCGTCCCAGCACTGCGTGCAAACGGAAATGCAGAGAAGAGCAGAAGCCCCCCAGAAGACTGGCAGGGCAGGCGCTTCTGCCCGTCCCCCTACACACCCCCCGCCAGCACCGGCGGAGGAAGGGGCCGCCCCGGCACAGAGCGGCTGTTCCTCAGTGCCCGGCAGCAAGCCTGGCCTCGCCCCCAGGACAGGCCTCCCCAGGGCCCAGCCTGCCAGGGGAGCGACTAGGGACCAGGCTGCGTCTGGGAAGCCACAGAGTCCATGAGCCGGAAGCTCCGTCCTCCACAGGAGGGTGGGCAGCAGCCGGAGCGACCCTGGCATTCTCCCCAGGGTGGAGAGCCCGGGACGGGGGCCCAGACACAGCGGCACCTGAGGACAGGGGTCTCACCTCCATTCCACGTCCTTCCTGCAGGCCATCCTCATCCTCATCCGCTCTGCGGGGGCGGGAACAGAGAACACAGTGAGCCCTTGGCACACTCAGGTCAGCCACGCAGACGTTTACTGAGCAACTACTGAGCGCCCCGGACAGGCCCTGGACGGTCCCCGAGACACGAGTCAGACGGAGCCCCTTCCTCAGAAGCCAACAGATCGGAGGCTTGTGGTCTGGGCCAGAAAGGGGGCAGACAGTCCCTGCAGCGGGCGCCACCAAAGGGAAGTGCTGCTCCTTCAGAGATACCCCCAGGCCCATGCCAGCCCTGCCTCCCAGGGCCGCTCAGCTCTGCAGACAGGGAAGCTCGGAGAGAGGGGAGAGGAGCCGCAGCACCACCCCAGCCGCAATGTAGAGGCCTGAGTCCATCGTCCTCCCACAGTCATGGCAGCTGCGCTCCTCTCCCTGCCGTCCCTCCAGCGGCCAGGCCTCCTCGGATCCCGGAGGGACTGGCCTTTGCCACCTCAGGCCCTGGGACACGCAGGCCTGTGCCTGCAATGCTCTGGGGTGGGGTGACGCAGCAGCAGCTCCTGTCTCAGCCACCAGCTGTTCCTTTCTCCTCGTCACCCTCACATTCGGGAAGGACCAGCTCCTGCCCCCAGACTGCAGCTGCCCCAGCTGCTCGGGCCTGTCCCTGCTGCCGGCCTCTCCCTGCTGAGGGGCGGAAGACTCTCGGCTTCTCCCTCCTGTCTCTGGAACACATCTCAGCATGGGTGCCCCAGGCCTGATGGAGCCTCCTCGTGTCATGCTGCCCAACTCCTGGGTGAGGACAACTTAGCCAGTGACCTCTGAGTCCCCATGCAGAGAGACACTGCTTTCACACGACCCTGGCCCCTCCAGGAGATGACACTCACCAGGTGGGTGGCTGCAAACCTGAGCTGCGTGTCATGACGGACCCGCTGCAGGTTTCTTCTCTCGTCCTCCTCACCTGCTCCTCCTGCAGCGGGAGGCAGCCATAAAGGACACTGGCGCAGGAAGTCCCCAACAGGCCTTCCTGAAGCATCTGCGGCTGCCCAGGCCACCCCTCCACACAGGCAGCTCTGCTTCCCCGCCCTGGCTCCAGGCTGCCGTCACCTCCTGTCCCCAGACCCTCAGCCTCCGCAGGCCCAGCCTCGCTGCTCACGGCCGACAGCCTGCATCCTCCCTCCCAAAGCCACATCCTCGCAACCAGCTTCCTTCCCCGGCTGAGTCTGAAGCCCCTGAGTCATGTGGCCCATGGCAACGGCCAAGCTGATTCCCGGGGGAGTGACCAGTGGGACTGCTGGCCCTTGCCAGGAGAAGCCTGTTGACAGCAGCTCGGAAAAGAGCGCAGGGTGCACCGTCCGCTCAGGAAAGCCGGGGGAGGAGCTGGCAGACACCACTGAGCCCAAGAGGAGCACACGCTGCCCACCTCGGAACTGACCCAACGTCATCCCTGATGCCCTTTCTCCTTGGTCACCCCCTTCTTGTCCCAGATCGCACCTTCAGTTGGTGCGCCAGGTCCCCTTCTTTCCTCTGCAGAAGCGGAGTCCCAGTGCGGTTCTCCAGGCCTCAGGCATCCGCGGTCTCTCAGCAGGAAAATGAGGACGGGTCTCACCCCACGAGGGGCCAGTCCCAGGTTCAAGGGGACGCACCTCTCCTGGACCGTCCTTCTGTTCTAGGTCATGGAGTCAGGAGAGGGCCCCACAAACAAGACCTGAGGACCTTCCCTGCAGGAAGAAAGACGATCTTCAGAAATAAAGGAAAACAAGAAGCTTCCTAATGGTCCTTCCCCGTTTCAGTGAGGGCTTCAAAGAAGGTCTGGCTGTAAATGTGACAGCGTGCTCTGAGACCAGCCCAGGACAGGACAGGAAGGGAACTGGCTGCGGAATAGCCAGGAAAACAAGAAAAAGGAAGTCAGAAAAGCTGAGTTTGTTAAGGTCTTTGAGTTATTAAATAATTCATTGTTTGGCAGCATCTAATGCTATTTAGTAAAAACTGCAGCGGTCTCCACATAGGGCTGACTTCTGATCTTGCCTTTGAGCCTGTTGGGGTCAGAAACTGATGCCCCAAACTGTGGCACTTTGACAGGCTCAACTGAAGAAGCCTCCAGGTCTCTCTGACCTCACCCTCCCCACTGTCTCCCCCAAGGAAGTGGAAGTTCCTGTATCTGCCTAAGACCCAGACCCCCCAAGGGGAACAATTTCTCAAAAAGCAGGAAAGAGCTTCTTTGTTTAGTTACACAGCTTACAGTTCTGAAACGAAATATAAGTGGTTTATCAGGTTATAAATAAATGCTGCCAGTGAACAATGAGAACAAGGTGAGAAGTTGGATAGACAGCCACCCGCAAGAATCAAAGCCAAAAGCTGTCTGGTGTGAGATCCCACCTCCTTGCCGGGGAGCCACCCTGGCCTCTCAGCTGTCTCGCAGCTGATGTGCACACAGGGCACGGTCAGTCGCGTGAGTGCCAGTGTTTACAATTTTTTACAGCAAACTGATTGCTCTGGAGAACACTACTCTTGGCTGAAAGACCAGAATTTCACCTGTGTGTCCTTGTTATGGGTTGAACTGTATCCCCCCACAGTTCCTATGTTGAAGTCCTAACCCCTTGTGTCCCAGAATGTGACCTTATATGGAAATAGGGTCAGCCCAGAGGTGCTCAGCTAAGATGAGGCCACTAGGGTGGGTCCTAGTCCTTGATAGGACTAGAGTCCTTATTACAAAGGGGAAGGTGGGCGCAGACATGCGCTGAAGGAAGGGGATGGGAAGGGATGTGATGGGACACAGGGAGGGGACGGCCACCCGGTAGCCAGGGAAGGGGCCTGAGCAGACCCTTCCCTCACCACCCTCAGAGGGACCAGGCCCGCTCCTGGGACTTCAAGACAGGCAGTGGGACTGCAGAGGACAGAGGCAGTTAATCCTAGTCTGAGAATCTAGATCCTGGCGCCACCCCAGTGGCGTATATGTAGAGAGCTAAACTCCTAACATCACACCCTGGGTTTTGCGTCGTGAGGCCGGGCCCTGGGAGGTTCACTGAAAATCACTGACGGAGGCAGAGTGATGAGCAGGAGACAAGGCAAAGACGTCTATTTCAGTGCATACACGGAGGACGTATGGACACGCTCTCCTTCAGAACGGAGACCGCACCCCCAGGGAGGCGCAGAGGCTTCTACACCACCCTGAGGGAACAGAAAGGGTGGGGCCTGGACCCTGGAAGAACAGGTTATGGGAGAGGAGAAGAGGATTCTGTTGAGGGCAATAAATGGTTGCTAGGGAGAGTGATGGCTGGGGAAGAGAAAGTGCCTCCTAAGGGATTCTCTCTGGAATCTGAATGAGTCTGAGAGGCAGAACACTATCTTCTAAATGAGTCTGGGCACATGCGCTTAGATTCCAGTCTTATAGGGAGGGGAGGAAAAGGAAGAATTTTTCCCCTTGGGGGGTCTGGGTCTTAGGCAGATACAGGAACTTCCACTTCTTTGGGGGAGACAGTGGGGAAGGTGAGGTCAGAGAGACCTGGAGGCTTCTTCAGTTGAGCCTGTCAAAGTGCCACAGTTTGGGTCATCAGTTTCTGAGCCCCAACAGGTTCAAAGGCAAGGTCAGAAGTTAGCCCTATGTGGAATACCACTGCAATTTTTACTGAACAGCATTAGATGCTGCCAATCATTGAATTATTTAATAACTCAAAGACCCTCTTAACAAACTGCTCTCAAAACTCACCACTAGTAAAAACATTCTCCTGCTAATGCACCCATGCTTTCCATAACTCAGCAGTGAGGCCTGATTATATAGTCTGTGTTCTTCTTTGCCTCCACTGCTAGTAATCTCCAAGCTATATATTGTGCATTGTTTTAGTTTTCACTGGCAAGCCTTTTTTTGATACTTTGTTTTTTCTGTTCTCATTATTTCTTGCTAATTTTAAGTAAATTTTCATTAATTTGCTAGAGCAGCTCACAGGAGTCAGGGGAACACTTACCCCTGCGGGCTTATCACAAAGGACATATTATATGCTGCCAGTAAACAGCCAAATGAAGAGAACATAGGGCAAGGCCTGGAAAGATCCCAAGCACACAAGCTTCTGTCCCCATGGATTTGGGTTTTGCCACCCTCCTGGCACGTGGGTAAATTCTCGTTCGTCTCCCTGGAAGCCTCAAACTACCTAGATGCTCCCTGAACCCTGTCTTTTTGGGCCTCTTAGGGAGACTTCATTGGACAGGCATGATTGACAACGATGTAGAAATCTGACTGGACAAGAAGGAGATGATCTACACTATTAGACTGAGAGGGAAAAACCCAGCAAAGCCTGTCCATAGATTCTTCTTTGCTCTCTGGGCAGCTTTCCTTCTTCCTGAGAATGGGGCGGGACCCGCTCTGGAATGAGGGTGTTAGGACCCACAAGCAGATTAGAGTCCTGCCTTGGCAGGGGAAAGGAAGACAGGTGAGGGTCAGAGAGAGGGAGGTTCTGTTTTCTGAGACCTAGTTCTGGGGTTTAAAGCCCCCAACATTATAACAAAAGACTGTAACAAGGGCTTTGGAAGTCACAAGCCAGGAATCAGGGACAAAAGGCAATAGATATACATCATAATATCACAGTGCCCTATAGAGGTGTAACTTTTGAACCTTTCATATATTAACTACACCTTTTCTAACTATAGATACGTTTAGAGACAAAACACTCACCATTGTGCTCCGGTTGCCTGTAGCATTCAGAACAGCAACATGCTGCACAGGTTCATTCTGTTACCGAAAGCTCAGCACTTGCCCCTTGAGGCCACATCAGAAGAATGAGAACAAGTGGTTTGAGGAGAAGAAAAGAGAAGTTCATTACTTTGTGGACAAAGGAGGAGAAAGGATAGACACTCTCATCTCAAAGTCCAAATTTCCTGCACATCAGCAGAAGAACAGGGCTTTCAAAGGGAGGGCCCTCAGTGCTTGGCTATTGTGGTCAACTGTACTAATTGTCCCACCTCTGCCTAAGACAAAGCCTGTGATCTCCACCCACATGGGGAGTGGGCGCCAGCCTGGGGTATCTGTGCCAGCTCCTGAAGAACAAGGAAAAGCCATTACCCTGCCCCTCCCAACCCCCAGCCTGAAGCAGGGATGCAGGTTTTAGTTCTCAAAGAGGAATGGATGCTTTAAAGAGACAGAAAATATCTTTGCCATTTATCTCGGGTCATTCTCTCTGTCATAATAGCCCAGGTGCATCAGCCTACAGCATACAAGGTGTGGAGTCGGCCACACCATCCAGGTTTGTGTGGACGCCCTCTGTGCTGTGTGCACCATGATGAAATCACCTAATGATGCGTTTCTCAAAAGATAGTCCTGTCATTAAAGGACATATGATTGTATAGAGCATTGAAAGTCTCAGATTTTGGTTTCAGAAACTAAAATCAGGACAGTGTTTCTCCCCTAACATTCCAGCTATCTCAGCTACCTGCACTAGCTGCACCTTGTTCATCCTAGAGACTCGTCACTTCTCTACTGACACAGAAGATGACGCGTATGCCCAGTGTCTCATCTGTTCAGGCTGCTATAATACAATGCCATAAACTAGGTGGCTTATAAACAACAAAAACTTTATTTCTCACAGTCCTGAAGGCTGGGAAGTCCAAGATCAAGGAAGACGTGGTGTCTGGTGAGAGCCCTCATCCTGGCTCATCAATTGCACCTTCTCGCTGCATCTTCAAATGGCTGCAGGGTGACGGGCTCTCTGGGCTTCCTATGCAGGGGCTCAAATTCCATTCCTGAGAGCTCTGCTTTCATGAACTGTGCACCTCCCAAAGGCTTCACCACTTAGCAACATCACCTTGGGGCTTAGAATTTCAAAATATAGACTTTGGAGAAACACACACATTCAGTCCATTGCACCTTGTGTCTTAGTCAGGGTTCTCCAGAGAAACAGAATCAATAGGGTGTGTGTGTGTGTGTGTGTGTGTGTGTGTAGAGAGAGAGAGAGGAGGGAGAACAGAGATTTATGTTAAGGAATTTCCTCATGCAAGTGTAAAGGCTGACAAGTCCAAAATCCACAAGGTAGGCTATTAGGCTGGAGACCCAGGGAAGCAGTCATGGTGCAGTTCAAGTTCCAAGGCCATCTACTGGCAAAATTCCTTCTTGAGCTGGGAAGGGGCCAAGGGCCTGCTCTCAGCTGGCCTCTAGAAGCTGACAAAGATGAGGAGACAGATTCTCCCCTGTCCCCTAGAGCCCCCAGAAAGGAACAAAGCCCTGGTATCACCTTGATTTTAGCCAGTGAGACCCATTTCAGACCTCTGACCTCCAGAACGGTAAAATAATTATGTGTTGTTTTAAGCCACTATATTTGTGGCAATGTGTTCCAGCAGTCCTAGAAAACTAGCAGAGGGAGGGAGCTGGAAAGAATGGGGAGAAGCTGCAGATGGCAATGCCAGTCTAGCCCTCGTTATGGAGTGTGGGCATGGGAGCAGAGAGGGTTGGGCAGAAAGAGTCTAAGTCCGCAGCACACTTCTAAGAATGTTTCTGGCCAGGCCAATGGGGAGTCACAGAGCCAGAAATCCTGCCTCTCACAGGAATGCGCCTGTAGTAGAATCCCCGCTGTGCTGGTCAGTGGCTGAGAGCAGTTCATAGGAAGGCTGGTCTCAGCACAAACACACATGTGGTCCAGAAGGGCAACAGCTGGGCTTGTCTACCATGTGCCCCAAGTAGCTTCCCTAATCCGACTCAGGACCTTCAGTTTTAAAACCAAGCCAGCCCTGGGAAAACCGGGATGGCTGGTCACCCTATCCCTGAGATTGGAGAGCTGATGTGAGCATCTTCATGTGCAACATATTTCTTATCTCTGTGACTCCCTTTTGGAATAGAGTTTTGCTTGTGGTGACAGTTTACAGCTAGAAGGTTTTCTCACTATCTACCCTGGAGCCCATTTCCCCACCCTTCCCAATCCACCCGGATTAGACAGTGTGCTAAGTTTCCAGTTTAGTCCTTTGTTTTACTCCCACACTTCTCCCATACAGAATCTGGGCCACCTGCTATGTCCCTGACCCTTCTTATCATGAGAGATGGAGCACTGGTTGGCAACACGCCTACTTTAGCTCTTCCCACGAGGGTCTTTGTCTCCTCTATGGGAAAACTAATTATTGGTTCCAAGCTCACTTTCTTATGGTTATAGTCAGCCACCCAATGCACTTCTCATCTTCAACAGAAAAATGAGTGGTCATTTCTACTTTGTAAAGTCCTAAGCCTCTTTGATTTGTTCCCGCATCTGTGCCAAACACAGGATCTGTAAGTTTTATAGGGAGTTATGTCCACAGAATATGATTATAGCCATCCTCCTTGTTGCCAAAGTTTTTTTACTGGAAGCAAATTAAGTAGCTCAGTTTCCAACTTGGGACCCAAATGGGCTCCGAGAAGTCCTTGGATGGGAAAGAGCTAGGAAAAAACTTGCTTTTACCACTCAGAACCTTGCATTTTGCGGAACCAATCTTAGTAGAGTGAGGTATACCTGCATCCACTTGGACTACTAAGTTCTCCCTTGTTTCCTATTTATTTTCCTACTTGCATCTTGTAACTTTTCAATAATGAAAATATGTTGCTTCTGCATAAACCTTAGTGACTTATTTCTAGTTAAAATAATGAAATATCTTTAAATATGCTTAAATAAAATTAACATATGGGCTTATATATTAGAATTAAAATATTAAAGATATAATGAATATAAAATTTATAATTATTAAATATTAGGATGCCAATAGAGGAATAGGCCTATCAGTGGAAAACAAGACAGAGGTCAAGGACTTACTAACATCACAGAAGCTACACAAACCACTGAGATGTGATACGGATTATTCATCAAATGCTTAGTGGTAACTACATCAAGTGGTGATGTAGTTATCTACACATCGCACAACACATACACCCAAATACCTCCAGAGTTGAAAAAGCATTCAGTCTTTTTAATGAAGCTATCATACAACTAAACATTTTAGAGGAAAATATAAATACATATTTATCCTATTGGCAAGTGGTAAAAGATTTTTCAAACAAATAACAATGAAAGTTACAAAAGAAAATCTCAGTACATTTGGCCACAGAGAACTCGTGGTCATGTAAACTTAGTCAAAATGCATATATAGGAAAAAGCATTAACATTCATAAATAACGAAACAGTCTTGTGTGTTTACAGTAAAAGAACAAATAAATGATATAACAGGATGGAATCAGTTTACACAGCACCCATGAGCACCAGAAGATTTCTAGGCTTATCTGAGAGGGACAAGCATTCAGCTTCACCCTCTTACTTGAAGAGAACATTTGCTCTTCAGTTTTATGTCATAATTTAATACCCTGGGACCTTATTGTTCTCACAGCTTACAGTCTTCTCATTTACATATCCTATGAGTAACTTCATGCTATTAGTATTGGGCACATAGGAAAGAGGAGGTAGTTTCAAGGACCTAGTAAACATTTCTTTCCCCACTGTTCTTTAATTTACATCACAAAAAGAAAAAAAGAAATATTTCCCCAAAGTTAAACACAGCTTTAGTATATCACGTTGGCAACACATGCCATTTACAAAATATAATGTTAAAAAAAACAGTCAATTCTCCTAGTGAACAAAAGTTTGGTGGATAAAACAAAATGTGTGTTTAGTGGTAGTAAGTATCATAGCCTCATAGTAACATCTCATTTTTTGTAAGTAGTTTGTTTTTAAAACATTTTACTTATATGATAGTTTTAATATCACCTAATATGGTTGTATGCATGTCAATATGCCCTTGCTCACGAATCATTGTGATATATATTTTATTTTTCATTTTTCTTATTTTCAGACATGAGGCTTTTCTATGTTGCCCAGGTTGGACTTGAATTTTTGGCTGTGGTTGATTTTGGGGTTTTTATAGATAATTGTGATTATTTCAAAATCATATGAAGAGTCCTGCATTTCTTCTTGGAAATCCTGTAACAACCAGTTTCTTGAATTGCCACTATCAATTTTTTCTCTTCTTCCTCCATCTTCTACCACTGCTGCCTCTTTCATCATCTGGCTCATATCTAGGAAATTATACAGAAATAACTAGCCTCTCAGGTTTAAGAAAAAACAACTGCTTCTTAATAAGTATCAGAACAATCGTGGCAAAATGTGAGATTAGAATCTAAACTCTTTGCTGTAGAGCAGTGGTCCCCAACCTTTTTGGCACCAGGGACTGGTTTCACGGAAGACAATTTTTTTCTCCAATGAGGGAGAGGGGACAGCTTTGGGATGATCCAAGTGCATTACATGCATTATATCTGCAGCCGCTCCACCTGGGCCTCAGCTCCACCTGGGCTCATCAGGCATTAGATTCCCATAAGGAGAATCTAGGTCCCTAGGTCCTAGGTGCCTCCCATGTGCAGCTTCAGTAGGGTTTGTGCTCCTGAGAGAATCTAATGCTGCCACTGATGTGACAGGAGGCAGAGCTCAGGTGCCAGTGACGGAGTGGCTGTAAACACAGATGCAGCTTCGCTCACTAGCCCACCACTCGCTTCCTGCCTTGCAGCCCAGTTCCTAACAGACCACGGACCCAAACGGGCCCATGGCCCGGGGGTTGGGGACCACAGCTGTAGAGCGCTAAAGAGAAATCATAAGAGATAAGCACATTTAAGTGAAATGTGCCCACTTACGCAGAATGCTCCAGTGGAAAGGGCAACTAAGGAGAGGCTCTCACTACATGTCCATCTCCCTCAGAGGCCCTGGGATCCACTGTTTCTTTCTGCATCGCAATCATTCCTGGTTAAACACAGGCCCTGCTCAGTGGACACCCATCTACTCAACAATAAAACTATCTTCATGGGATGTGAACATTTGGTAGGTTCATAATAGAAAAAGAGAAACATGAGATCTGGGAAATAGAAAATATGAGATAATTTTCTACTTTTTGATTACATGAAATACTCTACTTCATTACTGTAAGTCCAGAAAATCTGCATCTGATTGCTACTGGGATATGGATTCCACTGAAAAAAAGTTTATTGCGCACCTAGTAAAGAAAATCCCAAAATACTACTTCCTTCCTAGTGGAAAGCAAAGTGATGGCCACCCATTTTTAAATATATTGTCCTATCTCATATTTAGTGGAACCTGTGGGTTTTAGTGAGGCAAGCTTGGTGGGGAAGGGATTTGACATGGACGTGATTAATGACTAGAAAGCGTTAAACACGATGAGTTCAGGTTAACAGCTTCTCCGTATTCCCCACTCCCTGTGAGTCCATCAACAACCTCTTCCAGTTTTACAATTAAGTCTGAAGTCTTCCAGCATTAAACAATAGATATAGGAAAGACCCAAGTAACTTTCATCCCATCAGGTTGAATTTTACTAAGCAATTAATAATAAATTTATGCAACATATAGGATTTTGACTCTGAATGGCAGTAACTGGTTGGGCAAGGATAAAGTGCTTCTTGGGTGAAATCAATCCAGAACATCCTACAGAATCTCCCATGCTAGAGATATGAAATTTATCTTTGTATCCACCTGACAGATCCTTCTACATGGCAGATACTCTGCTATCCTGGGTCACCATCCTACCTTGTGTTTTTTCTTCTTAAAAAGAAATTAGACATTTCTCTACAAGGAGACATCCCACCAGTCTTTTGATTGTGATACTCACCAGGGTATTTTCAGAGATGAATAGAGTCACTTAACATTCCTATTCTCTAGAGCATCATTTTAACCCTCTTCAGAGAGTCTGGCTCATCTGTTCGAGTGCTCTGCCTGATGGTGAGGGAATTAGGAGAGTTAATCGGCTGAGTATCTGTAATATTCAAATGTGTTCGGTGCTACCTATAAAGCACTCCATGAGCCTCAGAGAGGCAAAGCTGTTCAAGAGAAGTTTCCTAGAACTCATCAGGTAGAAGGCAGACACAGAAACAAGAAACTAGAGAACAGCTTATTACAAAAGTGCAAATGAAATGCTAGGGAGGAGCGGAGAAAGCAACTGCAGATACATCGTGAACAGAAGGGGCCGGGGGGAAAGACTAAGGGGCGTCAGCACAGACGGGAGGAACATGGAGCGGTGATGCGATAACCAAGGACATGGCCCCACAGTGAACCAGCATGACGGGGACAGCGAAGAATAAGGACCTCACAAGGTCATTCCTGAATTTTCACATAATCATATACAAACACTTTCAACAGAATAAAAGGGGAAATAAGAGCTCTACTTAACTAAACGTGGTTACCAGATGGGATCATGCCTTATTCTAGTTGCCAATTTAGCAATAGTGTAGATAATTGTACTAAACTCAAAGATTCGTTCTTTCAGATTGGCAGTATTATTTTTAGTAATGTTTATGGAAAAATAACATGACTAAAGTACATAGGAATTTTAAGAGGCAAACTAAGCCACATAGTACAATAAGAAATCATATCAAGAAACAAGAGAATTTTGGATAAAATAATAAACATCATTTAAATGGGTTATATATTCACACACATATCAAATACATGGTTGCTATGATGGAAATTATACAAATATTTGAGATGTTAAAAATTATATGAATGGAATTATATCAATAAGAAAGTGTTCAAACAAAAATGTTTCATATATGTCACTACTATTTTGACTCACGGGGTGTAATCAGAATGCAACATCATCTCTCACTGTAACTTTTAAATTAAATATTCACTTATTTTTCTGCCCCAGGCTGGAAATGAGATTCTCAAGTTATAAAAAGCTGTGGTGTTCCTTGAACTGACAAAGCACAGAAACAGAATGCCCAGCCCAGTATAATCATATAAACGCCCGAAAGTCAGAGGGAGTCAGCTCGGGCGTGCTGCAGGCCGGCCCCCTGCAGGGAAGGTGGACGGCACACGTGGGCCTTTTCTCCTTCCCTGCTTCATCCCATACTTTCTCCCTCAGCTGCCTAAATATGGTGACACGGTTTCTGATCCTGCCATGGTCACAACTGCAGAGAGTGCTTGAGATCTTATCTGCCTGGCACTGTTGTGAGGTGATTTTGAGCAGTTTGGATATGGCATTCATGTTAACGCTGACCCTCTCAGGGGCTCTTCTGTGCCCACCCCCGTTCCCACCTGCAACTGCCTTGGCCTGAATGAACGCCCTGAATTCTGGCCTCTCTTTCCTCTGAGCCCCTAAGGACACCAGAGGTCCACATTGCTTTGTCCTCTTCTGAAGCCTGTTTACACCTTGAACGGGCCCTTTGCCATGGGATGTAAAATAAGTACCCCATCCCCACAATGGCTCTCTTGCTCTTTTGCACTTGACCAACATTTGGTCATCTGTAAACATGCAAACATTCTTTGCAAAAACAAATGCTGAGAGTGCAGACTAGACTCAACTGACTCAACCCAACTAGGAAAGGGAGGAGAAATATTTGAATGGGCAATTCTCAAGAAGATATACACATGACCAATTGGCACAGGAGAAGATGCTCAACATCACCAGTCACTAGGGAAATGATCTCATTTGGATGAGATTAAAATTTGGGTGAGAATAATTTAGATGTCAGTGGTGTAAGATGCCACTTCATATTCAATAGAAGAGCTCTTTCCCTTCACGGACTATTCAATAGAATGAACGTAATCAAAAAGACAGACCAAGCCTGATGGCTCATCCATGTATTTCTAGCACTCTAGAAGGCCAAGGTGGGAGGATCACTTGCACTCAGGAATTGAAGACCACCCTGACCAAGACCAAGACCTTCATCTCTACAAAAACAGAAAAATTATCTGGGCATGGTGGTGTGTGGCTGTAGTCCCAGCTACTGGGGAGGCGGAGGCAGGAGGATTGCTTGAGCCCAGGAGTTTGGGTTGCAGTGAGCTATGATGATGCTACTGCACTCTAGCTGGGCTGACACAGTGAGACTATGTCTCCAAAAAAAAAAAAAAGAAAAGAAAGAAAAAAGAAAAAAAAGGCAGACCATAATAAGTACTGCAAAAGATGTGTAACTCTAAGTATAAAGTTATAGTTTCTCCACATCATTTCACTTCCAATTTCTTCCCCTCAAAAACAATTTGAATCCTTTGGCATCTACAGTCTCATAGGTCAGTAAAGATTCTGCTAGATTCTTATGCTCTTTTTGCATGAGTTTTCAAGATATCTTTTGCTCTTTCATATGAGTCCCACATAGAAAGCAGATATGTAAGAAGTAGAAAATGTAGGTGAGGCATAAAACCACAGTCAATGGGAAAAGAAATAAAAATGGTAGGTTCTCTAAATAATGTGAAATCTTTTGACATATAACTCCATTTAGAAGCTTGGTTCTACAGTACAGAGATTCATACATCATAACATAATAGTCAGAAAAAGAGAATAAACATTCTGTGAAGGGAAAGAGCTCTTCATCTGAAACAGTGTAGACCTTTTCCATTACAGAAACTTTCCATATAATTAGCTGCTCTAAAGCATTCCTTCTACTCCTTTGAATTAGTCAAAACCTGGCTCTCTCCTGCTCATCCTGCTTTCCCTAAACCCTCTCAAGTGTTATTTATTCACTCTCACCCCAGATATTTCAGGGCGAAGGAGTGAGCTCTTTGTTCCCATCACCACTCCCAGACCATCTCTAACCCCACCTCTTGTATAAAGCGCTATTCCTTCCAAGTTCGAACCATTTGACTAGAGCCCTATCCAAGTCCCTTCACGTGTCGTCTAACAAACACCCACAGTACATCCCCACTCACTGGAGACTTTGGCACTGACCTTGGTCTTCCTCTTCATTCCAAGACCTGCCATAATGACTGGGTAACTTCAACACCCAAACCTCTCCATCAAACTCCAGACCCACATATCTAACTTGAAATCTTTACTAAGGTACCTCACATCCAACATGGACACAACAGAACTCATGGATCCCCCATGATGGGACATGCCTATAGCCCCAGCTACTCACATGGCTGAGGCAGGGGAATCACTTGTGCCCAAGAGTTCAAATCCAGCCTGGGAAATATAGCAAGACTCCAGCTCTAAAAAAAATTTTAAAACAACCCTCCCCTTGAACTCATGATCTCCCAACTTTCCAGCCTGAGCTCAGCTTAGTCTCCAGGTTTCCCAGGGAGTGGCACAAACAATTATGTAATCGCATGAGGTGGAAATCTAGAAAAGACCTTTAACTTCCCTCACCCCTCACAACCAAAACATCACAAGGACATACTGATTCTACTACATACATATCTCTTGACCCCACCATGTGTCTCCATTTCTACTTTCACCCACCTCATCCACGCATCCTTTCTATCATGCCTGGACTACTGCAGTGCTTCCTAACGGATCTCCCTGAATCCACTCTCACCTATTCTGCACCCTAGTCTGTAAAGTCCATTGCAGCCAAACGGACACTTGTTTTGCTTATTCTATCTTCTCAGCACATGCACACTGGTGGGTGCAAAGCAAATCATCAATAATATGATTTCAGCAAATATTTGCTGAAAAAAACACATGTCAGTGTGGGAAAACAGAGATACAGGGAATCAATAAACAATGCCCCCCTTTCTATCACCACTTATGGTTTTGCAGAGAAAGTAGAATTGAATTTTTATCCTCACAAATATAACTATTCTGAGCCCATCGTCAGAATAACATAAAGACCCAGTTCATGACCAAAGTTCCTTACTGACATATTTAAAGCACCGCTGCAGTGATGCACCTATTCTCTTTATTTTATGGAGTAGTATTTCTGGTGAACAGAGGGCCTACAGCTTTTATCATTTTAAAGTACCTATTTAGGAATATTATGTATTTCTTTAATTTTAATAAATGAAAATGTAAGTACACATAGAAAAATATTTTCATTATCCTTAGAAGGACTCTTATTTCCTGCTCAATGGCAGATTGAGTTTCTGGACTCAGTGTCCCTGTATTACTGTAGATCATAACTGCAAGCTGTAACCAAAATGATGAAAATAATGGAACAGAAAAGCCTGTAAACACCAACATTTAACAGAGAAAGCACTATTCTATATATAAAGAAATAACTATCATGGCTGGCAAGGAAGAACTACAATAGAAAATTGCATTTAAGGGTTAAGAAATTTCATTATTCCTCTGAATGTATAAAGACTAAAATCCATTAGTGAATGTGTGAGCAAGAGAGAAAATTTACAATCATTTTAATCTCGTTCTGAGTACTCCCTAGAGATCCTGGGTGGGCCACTCTAAATACAGAAAGCCACAGTCCAGAGTACAGAGGTGCTGCAAGGAGCCTCCATGACAATGTGGGAGTGTGAGATACGTGGACAGCGCAAAGCAAGCAAGCCCGGAAAGCAGGCTCTTTTTCAGGCCATACGAAAATGTGAAAGGATTTGCTTCGTCACTTGCTTAACTCATGGAGTCATAGTTAACATCTTAGAAGCCAATTCTGAGCGAACAGAATGCTCTATTTTTGTTACTCAGAGAATAACATTTAGAATACTGTTTAGAATAAACCACCTCAAATCCACCTGAAATGAGACAGGCAAAAATAAATGCTAGTAACTTACAATCAGAAGCATCTCTGAAAGAGACATTTGACACATGATTTCATACATGGAAAGGTTGAAAATTAGCTGTTACCTTTTCACTGATTCCAAATTTGGGCAGCATCTGCTTTACTATTTTAGGTGCATTATCCAAATCACTGGAAGCACCTAAAATAAAATACATTTTAAAACAAATAACTCAATTTTTAAAAAGTCTCTAAACCTACAAAGACAAGTTTTGCGCTAAAGCCATTCCTTCAAGCTAACCTGTGGTTCTGTGGTCCATTCCAAATCCAAGCTCCTCCGCCACTCTTTCTCCCACACTGACGTGCACTTGTGCAAGCAGCTGGGCTCCACAGCGTTCCACCTGTCACTCTCAGGCAACGGAACACTTGGATAATCAAAAAACAATCAGACGGTAACTGAAGAAGGACCTTCAGGTGCAGTTCTGAAAGAGTGACATTAAAAACGAGAATTATCATTTAGCTCTCACTAAAGTAAGTACTTACTACCATAATGCTGACTAATGAAAGACACTAATAGAGATGACTATCAGATGATTGATGCCAAAACAAGCAATCTAGAACACAAAAAATAATTGTTTATAAAGCAAAAATGCATTTTTAAAATAATAAGTGGATAATATGGCAATAGCGCTGTTTTCTCCCCAGTTACATAGAAATGTTTAAGATGTCTACAACTGGAAAGACATGATGAGGAAACTTGTACTAAATGAGAAAAATCTTAGAAAAACTATTGAATCAATTACTAGGACACATAATTTCTGTCTTTTGGGGGAGTTGAGCAATTAAACATTTCAGAATTATAGCTTGCTGCCATTATTCAATTAAATTTTATAACATACATATGTAACATGAAATATATTAAATCCTTCTAATAGTCTTTTTAATATATATTATTTTAAAATATATTTTTAAAAGCAAATGGGCAGAAATCACTCCATAACACATATAATATAGAATATAAGTTCATATAATACTCTTTATTAAGAGAAAAAAATCCACAAATGCCTCTAAGTGATTTCAAGATGGTTCAGGAAGTTAAAGAAGAATGTATCTAAAAACATAGGAAGTAGGTGATTTCTTTCTGTAAATGTTTTGATCAGCAATTGCCTACATAAGCTTCTGGAAGGCTCTATTTGAAAACAAACAAACAAACAAAAAGCTACAAAACATTTGCATGTCCAAGTGTTGGCCCTCAGGTCATGGTCCTAGCTTTGTTGATAGGTATCGCATCTTCTGTACAATATGCAATAATAGCACGACCAGATTCACGTGATGGTTTGATTTTTGTTATCAATTTCCACACTTTCTCTTTCAGACTCTCCGATAAAAATTGAATTGAGCAAAATACTGCATGAAAAAGGTGCATTTAAGTCAATGAAACCCATCTTCCTTTGCAAATCAAAATACAGTCAGACTTCCCTGTCTATGGGTTCCTCATCCATGGATTCAACCTACTGGGGATTAAAAATATAGGGGAAAACCAATAAAAACGTACAAATAAAAGAACGATACAGGATAGCAACTAGTTGCACGGCATTTACATGGTATTGGGTATTATATATAATCTAGAGATGATTTAATGAATTTGGAGGAATGAGCAGAGGTTATATACATAAAGTCTGCCACTTTGCATAAGAGACTTGAACCTCCCTGAATTCTGTTCTCCACAGGGGTTCCTGGAACCAGTCTCTCCCACAGATACTGAGGAATGGATGAATGTATCTGATCGGGGAGTAATCTTAAAGAAAACCAAAATTATTCTCCTTAAAGTCATTTTAGAGGAACGTAATTTAATATTATTCATAAATATTTTAAACAGAGTAAAAAGTTTTTTTTTAAAAGAAAATGGATAGAATTCACTCCACAACACATGCAAACTATAACAATTTGCAACTACAAACTAAAAGTGTTAGACGTACCATCTTCATCCTTAGGTCAAAAGGGAAGGAATAATTCTATTTCGAGAAAATTAACTTGCTATTTAACAAGAATGTCCTAGTTAAGCAGCTTTTAAGACAATCTGAAATTTAAAATAAAAATTAAACAAAGAATAAATAAAATTAACCAGCCTTTCTATCACAATATTGGACAAGAGGAAATGCTTGGGGACCCCCTGCCTGGTCACAACCAGTATAATTATATAAGCAACTGGAATATATTTGTTCTCTAAGAGGCCACATTTTGTCATTTTCAAGAATATATTCTCATGTTCCCATAACCTTTCTTTTTTTAACCTCTCTCTTAAGTCAGATAAAAAGGTCTTCTAAGAAAAAGAGAGAACTAATGAATGTGCTACACTAGAAAATCAGTTCTGCATCACTAATAAGATGGGAATTGTCAACAAGATGTTCCTGTTTATTGACATTTGCTTGACTCCGAACTTGGGAATGTGTGAAATTATTATTATTATTTATTTCTGAATTTTAAAAACAGATAACATTCTTTGCTCCAGTGATTCCAAAGGGCAAAATGTACTAGAAGCTGTCTCTTTAAAACCTCCCCCACTCTTTTTGAATTAGGTTGAAAGGGATATGGAGAGACAGGGACAGCAAGGTTTCCAGGGATGGGGAGAGGGTGGAAAGTTTGCTGTAAGGAGTTTAATTGAGCAGAGAGCAGACTCCTTAGGAGCTTAGAGTCTCCTCAAGATACTTCTAGTGGAGGGTGAGATATTGGGAGATGGGTGCACATGCTAATTTGAAGAATTCTCACCCTGAGAGTCTGTTTCCTTTGTTTCATTGAGGCAACACTCAACAAGTCTTTGTTTTCTCCTTGCTCTTGTCACCAGGGCTAGAGTACAGTGGCATCATCACAGATCACTGCAACTTCAAACTCCTGGGCTCCAGTGATCCTCTCGCTACAGCCTCCCAAATAGCTGGGACTACAAGCGCACCACCAGGCCCACCTAATTTTTCTCTTTTTAGTAGAGACAGGGGTCTCACTCTTGCTCAGGCTGGTCTCGGACTCCTGAGCTCAAGCCATCCTCCCGCCTCGGCCTCCCAGAGTACTGGGATTATAGGCATGAGCCACGGGGCCCGGCCTCAACATGTCTTTATTGAATGAGTGTTTTAGAAAGTTTTAAGATGTTCATGTTTCCATGCTAGAAGAAAATAATCTTTTTCAAACCTAGCTGTACTTACAAAGGCAAGCTGGAAAGTGTGTTTCATAAGCAACATTTAAAAAATAAAAATACCCTTAGCACCAAAGAGAACTGGGATATACTCTGGCTCCGACACTAACCCATCTGTGATCTCACTCAAGTTATATCCCCTGCCCAAGTCTCAGTTCAAGAATGTGAAAAGGAGGAGTTTGGACTCACGACCTCTAGAATTTTCCAATTTGTGCTCAATTTCTTCACATATATTTCCTATGTGAAGCAAACAACACATACCACTATCACTAGCACAGTTTTGATTGTCACCCCACCCTAAATGACATTTAATGTTCTGCGGGCTTCAATCAGTATGGTGGCAAATAGAGATTACAGGAGTGATGTCACAGGGCCACAGGCCCAGCCTTTCTGGCAAGGATTCTCCCATGCTCTGCACGACTCCAGCCCTGGCTTCTACAGGCTGTGAGCACCCCAGGGCCTGCCACCCGCCAGTGTCCCACCTGCACTCTGGCCTCTTCAGCACCGCAGTGTCCATCCACAGGCTTCAGGCCTCCTCCTCGGCTCCTGTCACCTCCTGGCTGCCGCGGAGACCAGGCCAGCAAGAGAAGAGACCCGGCCGGGCTCAGGACGCCTCAGGGAGCGTCCATTTGGATCCCATGCCAACGCCAGGGCTGTATCAAATTATTTATTGTCAAATGTAAGTACTAAGGCAGGAAAGTTTTAGATGAAGATGAGCTTCAATACAGCTTTAGGTGTCTAAATAGAATATTTGCCAAGAAAATAATTTATTATCTAATAAATGAAAAGTAAAAGATAGAAAAAACATAAAGAAAACCTACCCATTAGAATTTTGTCTTTGGAAAAATCAAATTTCTTCATGGTAACCATTTCTTTTCCATCAACAGTGGCCTTTAATGCAGTTTGGTTCACAGGATTCTCCAACTCTGCTCCAGAAAAGACAACCACAGGACCTGGAGCTGTGATTTCTGGGTTGACAGCTAATGTAAAAAGACAACATAACATTAAAAGAACAAAGCAGCTAAAACAAAGCACTTCACAAAGAACTCACAACACAAAGAAAAAAAGAAAACAGCTATTCTGAGCCATAAATTAAAATATTTACCTTAAAAGTCAAATAAACTTAATTTATTAAAATTCTTAGGGAAAAGAGCCCAAACATGCCACCCAAATTGGCATTGGGACAAATCACAAATATGCTTAAATTTAGATAAGTTTGTAGAGAAGAAAGAAATGTGGAACTGCCTGATATGGATTAGAAACTTTAGATATGCCCTTTATCTTTTCTGGTTTTCTTTCTTTCTTTCTTTTTTAAATATAGAGATGGGGTCTAGCTCTTGTTCAGGCTAGTCTCAAACTCCTGACCTCAAGCGATCCTCCCACCTCGCTCTCCCAGAGTGCTAGGATTACAGGCGTGAGCCACTGTGCCTGGCCAGATATGCCCTTTACCCTCCCTAGGCTAACCACCAACTGAAACAGCAAAGTCACACACAACATTCTGTCCTCTGAATCATATGTTGAAACACTTTGCCCATAAAACCTCCCTTTATTATAGGAAATATATTTCATTTTTTAATTGATTCAACTACCTTGAAAATACTGCAGCTTTAAGTGCTTCATTTATTACTCCAGTCAGTTCCATGTGTTTTGTATTGTGGTTTGCTTTCCTCTTTTTTGGTCCCCAAACTGACCTTGTCATGAGCTACTGTTTCTGGAACTTTTTCTATTATTTTGACTTTTGGACTCATCTTTTAAAAATCTAGTACTTCTCAGCCATAAAAAAGGATGAATTAATGCCTTTTGCAGCAATTTGGGAGGATCTGGAGGCCACCATAAGCGAACTGTGCCAAGAATGGAAAAACAGACACCACGTGTACTCTCTAATAAACCGGCGCTAACCGCTGGCACACAGGTGCACAGAGGACAGTAAAAGTCACAGGAAATCAAGCAGGGGGAGGGGGAGGAGGGGAGCAGGAAAAACCACCTAACAGGTACAAGGAACACTATTCACGTGAAGGGCACATTTACAGCCCTGACTCAAGCCACGTATCAAAAGCATTTGTACTTCCTTAAAATTTTCAAATAAAAACATTTAAAAAAATAATAAAATAAATGCATCAATCTTTTATTTTGTGACTTTATCCACCCAAAGTCCTCTCTGTTTCAGCAACTTGAGAAATGTTCAATTTTATTTTATCCTGGTGATTATTTTTATTAGAAATTTTGAGTCTTTTACTCTAAAAAAAGTCAACTCTAGAGGGCCAAATACTTTATTTTGTTAACTGCTGTTATCTCCTGTGTCTGGCTCCCTGCCTGGAGATGCATAAATATTCATGAATGGACAGATACATACTAGGCAGCCATTACAAACTACTCTGCCACAAAGCAATGACAGAGAAGGCTGTTTGAGGTATATCGTTAAGTGAAGAAAGAAAATTATAGAACTATGGGCAGCATAGTTTCCTGCTAAAATCATAAGCAAATAATTTATGTTTATTAAAATAAAACTTAGAGAGGTATGCAAAAAATAAAAACCTATACATATATGATCTTCAAATATTATCTGTGTCAGTACTCTAAAAGAAACCTTTCTTTGGAATCAGAATTCAAAGCAATCGAATCTCTTGGATATATACTAATTAAGGAATGGACTTTTAAAATGATGTATAAACGGGGGGAAAGGACATAAAAATGAACTGGTCTTTTAATACATTTATCATATAAGGACCACAAACATGGTGGGTGGATATTTTACCATTTTATAGAGATAATAATCTTTGTACTGTAGAATTAGACTTATGCTGATCAAACTTTATTTATTTACATACCATTTCAAAAGTTCTTGTCGACCTTATCCATGTGTCCTTGGAAGTACCCTTGCATGTCAAAGCCGATAGAATATATTCAGGTGCTAAAGGAAGAATGCAAAAGGGTAACATCAATTAATAACTGGACTATGCTGAAGTTCAAGTTAAACAGGACTGATGTTCTAAAGACGTGATTGGGAAGATAATGACAGCCAGAGAGTAGATCAAGCTTTGAACATAAATGTTCAGACAGGTCCTTTTAAAACATGGCTCAATAACCAGGAGGTGGAACACAGTTTCATTTAGACATATAGTGTGTGCACGCCTAGGTAGCACAGCCCCGAGACACAAAGACGTGCAAGGAAGTCAGTGAAGGAACAAATGATTTTACAGCAGACTGTTACGAGAACCACATGCCCATCTCAACTGCTAAGGAGAGAATATTCCACTGGAGTCTCAGGCAAAGGCAAACTACTCATCAAATGCAAATGTAAATAACTTCTACAATCAGTGTAACAAGCTGTCTAAAAGATTGGAGGTGGGAACCGACAAAAGGTGATTCCAGGGTCAGTTTTTTGTCATCTGCTTCCAACTACCACTGACTGGGGCAGTTTGGAGAAGACCAGGAAATGGCACCCTCTGGGTCTTAGAATGTGGTTCAGCAAAATCCAAAAAAGGGATTTAAAGTGTTAATTTTAACTTTAAAATCCATGTAAATGTTACGATGCACCCTATAACATCTGTGTGTGCTTTAGTATACAAAATAACATTGTGAAGTAATTGTTGTCTGGTAAAAGGACACCTCCAGAATAGGAGGTACAGCAGGTTCTACCCTGTTGCTTCAAATCTCCCCACAGTCCTGGAGTGTGACTCCCCCAGTCTAAGCTGGTCAGTCGGGGTCAGTCCGGGGCTGGTAGTGGAAGGCTTTCAGCAGCAAGCCAGCGAGTTTAGACTTCACGCTGTGAGAAACCAGCAAGTCATGGGAACATCGCAAACAGAGGGATCAAACTGCAGTGTCTTGGCAACACTAAGCCAGACACAGTGTGAAGGGTGGTTTGGTGGGAAGGGATGAGGAAAAAAGCGAACAAGTTAGGCCATGCAGGAAAACAGACAACGCCATGGGAAGTGGAGCACAGGAGGCAGCAGGCGCGGAGAGGACAGAGGCCGTTAACACCAGGCTGTGTGTCCTGTCCCTACCTCCCCTCTCTCCTACCCAGAGGCTGGTGTCTAGAGAGCCACACTGCCAACACCGGACCCGGGCTTGGCCTAGTGAGGGCCAAGGGCTTTGGCCTCCTGGAGGTTCAGGGACAAGCACTGACAGGAGGCAGATTGGTGAACAGGAGAAAAGGCAAATACATGTCTTTGACCTGTATACACAGAAGCTTCGGGATAAGAGCCAACCCCCCAGGGAGGCGCAGAGGCTTCTACACCACCTTGAGGGAACAGAGAGGGTGGGGCCTGGACCCTGGAAGAACAGGTTATGGGAGGAGAGAAAAGGACTCTGTTGAGGGCAATAAATGGTTGCTAGGGAGAGTGATGGCTGCGGAAGAGAAAGTGACTCCTAAGGGGTTCTCCCTGGAATCTGAATGAGTCTGAGAGGCAGAACACTATCTTCTAAATGAGTCTGGGCACATGTGCTTAGGTTCTAGTCTTATAGGGAGGGGTAGAAAAGGAAGAATTGTTCCCTTTGGGGGGGGGGTCTGAGTCTTAGGCAGATACAGGAACTTCCACTTCTTTGGGGGAGACAGTGGGGAGGGTGAGGTCAGAGAGACCTGGAGGCTTCTTTAGTTCAGCCTGTCAAAGTGTCACATCACAGAAACTGACACCCCAACAGGCTCAAAGGTAAGATCAGAAATCAGCCCTATGTGGAAGACCGCTGCAATTCTTACTAAACAGCATTAGATGCTGCCAATCAATGAATTATTTAATGACTCAAAGACCCTCTTAACAAACTGCTCTCAAAACTCACCACTAGGAAGAAAAATTCTCCTGCTAATGCACCCATGCTTTCTGTAACTCAGCAGCGAGGCCTGTTTATATATTCTGTGTTCTTCTTTGCCTCCACTGCTAGTAATCTCCAAGCTATGTATTGTGCATTGTTTTAGTTTTCACTGTCAAGCATTTTTTTTGACACTTTGCTTTTTTCTGTTCTCATTACTTCTTGCTAATTTTATGTAAATCTTCATTAAGTTGCTAGAGCAGCTCACAGGACTCAGGGAAACACTTACCCCTGTGGGCTTATCACTAAGGACCCATTTTATATGATGCCAGTACACAGGCAGATGAAGGGATCCATGGGGTGAGGTCTGGAAAGGTCCCCAGTGCTGAAGCATCTGTCTTTGTGGAGTTGGGGTGCACCACCCTCCTGGCATGTGGGTGGATGGGTCCTGGCTCACCTCCCTGTAAGCCTCCAGCTGTTCAACTGCCTGGGAGTTCCTTGAACCCTGTCTTTTTGGGCCTTTTAGGGAGACTTCACTGGACAGGCATGATTGACAACCATGTAGAAATGTGATCGGACAAAAAGGATGCGATCTAATCCTATTGAACTGAGCGGGAAACCCAGCCAACCCTGTGCAAAGATTCCTCTTGGCCTCATAGTGCAGCTTTCCTTCTGCCCAGGAATGGGGCAGGACCCTCTCTGGAATGAGGGTCTTATGACCCACAAGCAGATTAGTGTCCTGTCTTGGGCAGGTGAAAGGAGGATGGGAGAGGGTCAAAGAGAAATTCTGTTTTCAGAGTCCTACTTCTAGGGCCTAAATCCCCCAACATTATAACAAAAGACTATAGAAGGGCTGTGGGAGGTATAAGCCAGGAACCTTGGACAAAAACATACATATATATACATCCTCATATCATAGTGTCCTAAATATGTGTAACATTTTAGTCTTTCACACCATATTTTAACTATACCTTTTGTACATTAACTATGTTTAGAGGATCAAATATTTACCATTTTGTTCCAATTGTGGAGATACACAAATGTGCACAGGCCTGGTTATCTCTGGCCTTGTGCTGCTCATGACAATTTGGCTTGAAAAAATATTTTAACAATATAAAAAGTAAAATGTCAAAAATAAACTAGCTTGGTGTGGGCATGTTGCCTGAGTCCCAACTACTCAGAGGCTGAGACAGGTGCATCACTTGAGGCCAGGAGTTTGACACCAGCCTAGGCAACAGAGCCAGACATGGATTCTTGAAAATAAGGTGAAAATATATTAGGTGTGTGTGGTGGCATGTGCCTGGAGTCCCAGCTACTCAGGAGGCTGAGGCGGGAGGATGGCTTGAGGCCAGGCGTTCTAGGCTGCACTAAGCTATGATAGCGCCACCACACCCCAGCTTGGGTGACCGAGCAAGACTGTGTCTCTTAAAAAAGTAAAAACAATAAGAACCCACCTAAAGAATTGGTTCTGATTAAAACCGTTTGTGAGTCACTGTGGATATTTAGAGTGGGGCACTGAAGCTTCTCCCACTTGTCTGTCCAGATGTCAGTGAGACTGTCTTTGGTCTGAGGCAAGGGGCTGCTTTGGATGAAAACTGAAGAGGCAGATTTGATCTTGGCAGCCACGGCAGGTCTCTGCTTGGTTGTCGTTGTTGCTGTTGTTCACTGCAACTGGAACTCCCGGCCTCAAGTGATCCTCCTGCCTCAGCTTGCTGGGTCTCTGGGACTCAGGTGCATGCCGCCGTGCCTGGCCTTATGTGGACCTTGGGATGTTCTTGTGCCTCAGTTCTTGTAGCCTCTTAACGTGGAGCATCCATAACGTGTCTGTTGTGCCACCTGTGAAAGGAGTCTCGAATTTTTTGGCGAGAGCTCTTTTGCCGAGGGTCATTTTTGACTAATTTGAAGAGGTATGTCTTCCTCTGTGGGATTCTGATGCCCAGTATGGTCTTCCTTAGAGTGGGGAACTGGGAGGCAGGGTTGCTCCCAACTTCTCCCAGTATGGCTTGGGCCAAAGATTTTATAGTTTGGTCCCCATCATCTTCTATGCTTTCCAGAGCTGAAACAAGACAGAGGTCAACTAAGACTCCAGATCCTGAGGACCGTCAGCCCAACCTCATCCTTCTCCACTTCACACACTAGGTCATTATCACGTGATTTCATTTAGAATCATTTTTCTCACGATCAAAGCCAGACTTGCCTCATCAGAGGAAATATTTAAAATAAAAATTATTTTTTTAAAAAAGGAAAGGAAGAAAAATCTCTCACCCCCAAAGATAACACTGCTAATAGCTTGGTACCTATATTTAAATATCTAATATAGACAAATACCTAATATAGACAAAACTTTTATTTACAAAAATAGCATTAACATTTTTTCTCCCACAAAATATTCCTCTATACAGCATAAAATCCAATCACATGATTCTATCATATCTTTTTTTTTTTTTTTTTTTTTTTTTTTGAGACAGAGTCTCACTCTGTTGCCCGGGCTAGAGTGAGTGCCATGGCGTCAGCCTAGCTCACAGCAACCTCAAACTCCTGGGCTTAAGCGATCCTACTGCCTCAGCCTCCCGAGTAGCTGGGACTACAGGCATGAGCCACCATGCCCGGCTAATTTTTTTGTATATATATATTTTAGTTGTCCATATAATTTCTTTCTATTTTTTAGTAGAGACGGGGTCTCACTCTTGCTCAGGCTGGTCTCGAACTCCTGACCTCGAGCGATCCACCCGCCTCGGCCTCCCAGAGTGCTAGGATTACAGGCGTGAGCCACCGCGCCCGGCCTGATTCTATCATATCTTTTCTGATGAACCCTCTTCTAGTGAATACTTAGATTTTTTGCAATTTTTCACTGTTATTAATATAAATAACCATGAATTAAGTCAGCAACTATTTACTGAGTACTTCCTATCACCGGGCACTATGCTAGGTGCTGGCAACACAGTGGTGACCAAGAGAGACAGAGTCCCTACACTCAAGCAGTTAATGGGTGGGGGAAAGAAAAAAAAAATGAGGAAACACAAATTCAGCCCAGAGAAGGAAGCTGAATGGACTAATGAGAGAGAATAAGTGGGAAGGGACCCCTTCAGACAGGCCAGTCAGGGAATGCCTCTCTGGAAAGGTGACATGTGAGCTCAGATCTAAAGCCTGCGAGCCTGCCATGTGTAGCCTGAGGGCAGAAGCATTCCCAGTGGGGGAGGGATCTATTCATGCTGTAGAAAGTTCCAGTTGGCTGCAGCTTCTGAGAAGGGGGCAGGGATGCAGGCTGAGGTGGAAGGGGCAGGCAGAGGCCAGAACCCCCAGGGCCAGCCTGTGACCGGCAGGGCAGTGGGAAGCTACTGAAGGGTTTACAGCGAGAGAAGGGCAGGATCCAGAGTCCGTGCTTTAAAGAGAATCTGGCTGCTACATGGAGAACACCATAGAGAAGAGGAAGAGGGTGCTGGAAGGTTGTTAAAGTGGTGCGGGTTACATTAGCATGGGAACATGGTAAATGGAGACAGAAAATTCATTAGCATGAAGAGTAGAAACACAACAGAAAGAATCTTGGCTCAACAAAAGTTTTTACTTGTACGCTTCAAACCCATCAGACTACAGCATCATGTTGATTTAATTTATACTTAGATCACAAGAAATGAGCTGGGCTTCAGTTCCAACAGCAAAGAGGTAAGGCATTTGAAAAAGGATTTCTTGACCCCAGGGTTTCTTGGGCACAGGATATGGGTGTAAGTGTAACTAGAAGTACTTTCCTGGGGAAAAGCTTCCCCTTGTCCAGGGGATTTAGGAATTCTATATTGGAGGCAGCGTGCGATGGGAAGGCAAGATGAAATCTCTGGAGCACTGGGGAGTCTAGGACATGCAGCAGAGACCTCAGTTTTGAAAACAAGGACAGAGGACTTAAGAGGTATAGAACATCAACGGTCAAGGTGGCTCCATGGTGCAATGGATAGCGCATTGGACTTCTAGAGGCTGGAAGCATTCAAAATGTCAAGAGTCAAAACTGAAATGAAGGTTAGAGCCCAAAGGGAACAGATACTGCTGCCTAGTTGTCAGTGTTCTAGATGTAGCATTGCTACTGTCTGAGAAACAACCAGCAAACTCATTTTTACTTGACCACAGCTATAAGGATGTTCCCTACCTGCCACTAACAATACTATCCCTTGCCCTAGTCCAGAAGCCTAAGCAATGTAACACCAATGTATCATGGGACATCTGTGTGCCAAGCAAAGCTCAGTGTTTTATGCACATTTTTATTCAATACTTAAAACAACCTTCAAGATCTGCACTATTGTCTTTGCAATACAGATGAAGAAACTCAGGCATAGAGATTAAGTAATGTTCCCACATTCTCAAGGCCAATCACTGATAGAGCTAGGAGTACAGGTGTGTGCTCCCATGTGCAGCTAACTTCTTTTAGATGTTTTGTAGTGCTGAGTTCTCACCATGTTGTCCAGGTGGTCTTGAACTCCTGCTCTCAAGTGATCCTCCCTCCTCAGCCTCCAAAAGTTCTGAGATTACAGGCATGAGCCACTGCATCCAGACCCCATCTTTAGTAATCTCTCTCTTTTTTTTTTTTTTTTTGAGACAGAATCTCACTTTATTGCCCGGGCTAGACTGCCGTGGCATCAGCCTAGCTCACAACAACTTCAAACTCCTGGGCTCAAGCAATCCCCCTGCCTCAGCCTCCCATTTCTTTCTATTTTTAGTAGAGACGGGGTCTCGCTCTTGCTCAGGCTGGTCTCAAACTCCTAAGCTCAAACGATTCAGCCTCCCAGAGTGCTAGGATTACAGGTGTGAGCCACCGCGCCCGGTCTCACCTTTAGTAATCTTAAACAGAATAACTGTGAACTAAGAATTGCATGTTCTGTGAAACTAAGTTTCATAAATGAATGAGAGAGAAAATCCTACCCACACAAGCAAACTCTAAGGGATTTGTCACCACTGGAACTGCCCTACAGGAAATGCTGAAAAGTGCTCAAAACCCCCAAAAGGATGTCTGGTATGCACCAGTGTAAAAACACCAAAAAGTGGCAACTCACAGCTCCTATAAAACAGTCACAAAGAAAGCAGGTAACAATTAACATGATGACCAGAACAGTACCTCATTAAATGTAAACATTCTAAATGCTCCACTTAAAAGATATAGATTGATGGACTGAGTAAAAAAAAAAAAAAAAAAAGCAAGAAAATCCCCCAAACATCTGCTGTCTCCAAGAAACCCATTTAATTCTTAAAGAGTTCCATACACTCAAGATAAAAGGGTACAAAACATGGAAACCATAAGTGAGCAAGAGTAGCTATTCTTATATCAGAAAAAAAAATAGACTTTAACAACAGTGAAAAAAGATGAAGGTGCTTATTGTATAATGATAAAAGGATCAGTTCAGCAAGAATAGATAACAATCCTAAACATATATGCACTCAACAGCAGAGTTGCAGATTCATAAAACAAATACTACTGGACCTAAGAAATGAAATAAACAGCAACATACTAATAGTAGGGGACTTCAACCCTCCACTGACAAAACTAGACAGATTGTCGAGGCAGAAAATCAACAGACACCCTAGACTTAAACGGGACTCTAGAACAAATGAATCTAACAGACATTTAGAGAACATTCTACCACAAAAGGCCATAATATACATTCTTCTCATCCACATATAGAATGTTTTCCAAGATAGAACATATGTTGCACCACAAAAGAAGTCTTAGCAAATTTGAAAAATTGAAGTCATACCATTTATCTTCTCAGACCATAGTGGAATCAATGAAGAAATCCATTCCAAAAAGAAATCTCAAAACTATACAAACATGAAAATTGAACAATCAGCTGCTGAATGATCTTTAGTTCAATAACGAGATCAAGATAAAAATCAAATCCTTTTTTGAACTGAATGACAATGGTGACATAAGCTACCAAAATCTCTAGGATATAGCTATAGCAGTGCTGAGAGGGAAATCCATAGCACTAAACAACCACATCAAAAAGACAGGAGTATCTCAAGTTAACAACCTAATGTTACACCTTAGAGAACTAGAAAAACAAGAACAAACCCAACAGAAAGCGAGCAGAAGACAAGAGAGAAAAAAACATCAGAGCAAAATTAAATGAATTTTACACACACACATAGACACACAAGGATCAATGAAAGGAAAGTTGTATCTCTGAAAAGCTAAACAAATTGAATGACCACTAGATTATACAATTAAAGAAGAGAATTTAAATAAGCTCAGTCATAAATGAAACAGGAGGCATTACAGCTTATGCCATAGAAATACAAAAGATCCTCCAAGACTAGGATGAATACGTCTTTGCACAAACTAGAAAATGCAGAGGAAATAGATAAATTTTCAAAAATTTTCCCAAGCCTGAATCAGGAAAAAATACAAATCCTTAACAGATCAATATCAAGTAGAGAGATTGAATCAGTAATAAGTAATAATAATTAAAAAATCCCAAGAAAAAAATACCCAGGACTATATGGATTCACAGATGAATTCTACCAGACCTCCAAAGAAGAACTGGTACCCATCCTACTGAAAGTATTTCAGACATTGAGAAGGAGGGAGTCCTCCCTAACTCTTTGTACAAAGCCAGTATCACACTGATACCAAAGCCAGGAAAGGACACAATAACAAAAACAAAACACTACAGACCAATATCCCTCAAGAAGATAGCTTTAAAAATGCTCAACAAAATACTGGTGAATTAAATCCAACAGCACATCAAAAAAATAATTCACTATGATCAAATGGGTTTCATCTCAGGGATGGTTGAATATATACAAATCAATAAATGTGGCTCACCACATAAACAGAATTAAAAACAAAACCATATAATCATCACAATAGATCTTGGAAAAAGCACTCAATAAAGTCCAGCACCCCTTCATGAAAAAACTGTTAACAAACTAGGCATAGAAGGAATATTCTTCAAAATAATAAAAGGCGTATATGACAAATCCACAGCCAACCTCATACTGGATGGGGTAAATTTGAAAGGTATTCCCTCTACAAACTGGATCAATACAAGGGTTCCGCTTTCACCACTTCTATTTCAGATCATATGGAAAGTCCTAGCCAAAGCAATCAGGAAAGAGAAAGAACTAAAAAGACATCCAGGCCAAAAAAGAAGAGATCAAACTATCCCTAGTTGCCAATGGTATCTTTTTGTATCTAGAAAACCATAAAAACTCCATCAAAAGACTCCTAGAATTGATAAATAAATTCAGTAAAGTCTCAGATGACAAAATTTATGTATACAAATCAGTAGCATTTCTATATTCTAAAAACAGCCAATGTGAGAATCAAATCAAGAACTCAATACCATTTCCAAATAGGTGCAATAAATAAATAAATAAATAAAGTACATAAGAATATACTTAACCAGAGAGGCAAATGATCTCTACAAGGAGAACTATGGAACACTAATGAAAGAAATTCTGGATGACATAAACAAATGGAAAAACATCCCATGTTTATAGATTGGAAAAAACAATCTTGTTAAAATTCCATACTGCCCAAAGTGTTCTACAGACTCAATTCAATTCCCATCAAAATACCAATGTCACTTTTCACATAATTAGAAAAAACAATCATAAGTTTCATATGAATCCAAAAAGAGCTTGAATAGCCAAAGTAATGCTAAAAAAAAAAAAAAGAGCAAATCTGGAAGTAACACATTACCTAATTTCAAATGATGCTACAAGGCTATAGTAACCAAAACAGAATGGTACCGGTATAAAAGCAGGTACATAAATCAACAGAAGAGAATAGAGAACCCAGAAATATAATCATATACCTACAATCAACTGATGTTTGACAAAGAAGACAAAAACATACACTGGGGAAAAGATGCCCTATTCAACAAATCATCCTGGGAAAATTGGAGAGCCATGTGTAGAAGAATGAAACTTGATTCCTACCTTTCACCATACCTAAAAATTAACTCAAAATGCATTAAAAACTTATATGGAAGACCTGACACAAAAAGATTTCCAGAAGGAAACTTAGAAAAAATTCTTCCAGATACTGGCTTGGCAAAGAATTTGTGACTAAGACACAAAAGCAAATGCAACCAAAACAAAAATAAATAAAGGGGACTTAATTAAACTACAAAAGTTTTGCACAGCCAAAGACAATCCACAGAATACACAGCCTTAAGAATGGGAGATAATATTTGTACTCTCTACATCCAACAAAGGACTCACGTCCAGAATCTAAAGAGAATTTAAACAAATGAGCAAGACAAAACCCCCAAATAACCCCATTAAAAACCGGGCAAATTATATGAACATATATTTTTCAGAAGAAGAGAGAAAAATGGCCAAGAAAAATGGTAAAAAATGCTCAACATCGCTAGGCATCAGGGAAATGCAAATTAAAACCACAATGAGAGACCACCTTACCCCTGGCACAATGGCCATTATTAAAAAGTCAAATAACAATAGATGTTGGTGTGGATGTGGGAAAGGGGAATGCCTATTCACTGTTGACCGAAATGTAAATTAGTACAAGCTCTATAGAAAGCAGTATGGAGAGCTCTCAAAGAATTAAAAGTAGACCTACCATTCAGTCCAGCAATCCCACTACTGGGTATCTACCCAAAGCAAAAGAAGTCATTATATCAAAAAGACACACACACTCCATGTTTATTGCGGCACAATTCACAATTGCAAAGATATGGAATCAACCTAAGTGTCCATCAACCAATGAAGGGATAACAACAATATATTCACACACTCCCCCCTGTAGAATACTACTAAGCCGTAACACAGAATGGAAGGATGTTGTTCACAGCAACTTGGATGGAACTGGAAGTCATAATCCTAAGGGAAGTATCTCAAGCATGGAAAAAGAAATATTGCCAATATTCCCTTACAAGCGGGAGCTGAATTATGGGTATACCTGGTCACACAGAGTGCTCTAAGTGACTCTGGAGACTAAGAAGCAGGGAGAGTGGGAAGATGGTGTGGGATCAAAAACTGCCTATCCAGCACAAGGCTACAATTTGGGTGACTGGTACACTGAAAGCCCTGACTTTGACACTGTACAATTTACCCATGTAAGGAAGAAACCACTTATACCCCATAAATCTACTTACATAAAAAATGAAAAAAAGAATGAGAGTAAGATAACATCATTACAAACAAAATCCAAGAGAGCACACCTCAAGATACCAGCACCGAAGAATCTTCTAAAATATATTCTCCAGGATGAAGACAAATGGTCCCCAAAGCATGGTCAGAAACACACAACAGGATATTGAGGGATGTATGTAAGTCTAGAGCGTTTGTATATAAGAATAGCAACAATCATAGCACCTCAATTCTGAGTTAACAAATGGAACTAAAATACCAGTGAACAAAAGCCTATAAGTTGGGGAGGACAGGGGTTGGAATGAATGTCAAGACAAGAGGGAAGTTTAAAATGTGGTTTTACTTTACACTCTGTTAAGCTTAATATGCATGACAATAGTTTATGTTTTGGTATGTAGCCTGTAGAAACTTTTCCAGATATATGTATATATCTGCATATATATATAAAGGGACATAGATGAGAATGCTTCTGGTGGTGGTGTTTTTTTTTTTTTTTTGTAAAGTTAAACAAATTTATTCATTCAATCATTATTTATTGAGTACACAGTATTTACGTAACATTATGAGATACATAAGGTAAACTATAGGTCCCCTACCCTCCAGGAGAAAATATATGTCTATATATGAGCAATTTAGTCTGATCAAAAATATTGTTCTGTCTGTGAAGCAAATGAACTTTGAAGTAGGAACGGCAACAGAGCCTGTGAACGAACAGCTGTCACATAATCAAGCCAAGGTGGTGGTGTTTTAATAGCAAAACATTGGTAACACCTTAAATGTTCATGAACACGGGAGACGATTAATGAACGATAATATATCAATAGCATGGAAGATTACTCTGCAGTTTAGGGAATGCGGTAGATCTGCATTCCCTAAATACCCACCTAATAGTGGGGAAAAGAGCAAGTTTCAGAAATTGTTCACATATGTACAGAATGTATACACAGAAAAAGAATACGAAAGTCTACAGCGAACAGGTGGGGAAGGGGAGATGGGCAAGACATGGCAGGGCGTGTAAACGGGACTTTACATTTACTGATATTGCCTCTTTTTTTTTTTTTTTTTACAAAAAGACTTTATTTGTGTATTTCTCCCATAAAACATAAATTAGTGTGTAAAGGAGTTTAATATAATAAAAACAAAAACTACAAGATTTTTAGGGGCGGGGACTGTGTCTGTCTTGAGCACCATCGCAGTGTAAGCTCCTACAGCACATGGCAAGTGTTCACTGACTGACAGGATCTATCCCCAAATATTAGCAGTGTTTTCTCTGATGAGTGGGACAATGGAAAAATGTGTCTCTTCCTACTACTTTTCTTCATTTTCTACTTTTCTGTATTACATTGATCTTGGTAAAAATAAAAGTATAAAACATGTCCTTGGGAAATGTCCCCACCCTCCATTCTCTCCGACCCAGCCCCCGTGTGCCATGCAGACCCCTGGCACCAGGCCCAAACTCACCAGTCCTGATCACCTGCACGTCCTCCTCATGGACGCGGCTCATGTCAATGTTTCTCAATGTGCATCCTAAAGACAAGACACACGTACAATCATGCCAGAGCTCCCAGACCTTTGGGCTGCCCCTTTGCCACGTTCAGTAGTCAATAAGGAAATGTTTAAAGAAGTCCGAGCAGGGAGTGTGCCTCAGAGATGACTTGCAGCCTAGTCAGCAGCGTCTTAGGAAAACAACAAAGCTCAGAGTGGCTGTGACCCAAACATTGCTGTCAGCACGTGACAAGTAGAGCATGAGCCCAGGATGCTAACCTGCATGGGGCTCCCGCACCCATAGGAAGATGGGCAAAGGGCACAAGGCTATTAATTAGAAAAAAGGAAATACACATTGCCAGCAAAAGGAAAAAGATTGAACCTCACTGCTGACAGCAGACATTAACAATCAAAACAACTATTTTCACCTGTCGAATTGGTAATGATTTTTAAGACACTACCCAGGGTTGGCAGATGTCTGCAGAAATAGATGCTCATGTACAGCACTGTGGGAGTGGAACATGAGTCAGCCACTGTAGAGAGCATTTGGCAATAAGCATCAAGAGCCTTAAAATTGTGCATACCCTTTGGGTCCAGCAATTCTACTTGAAGTTTACCTTAACAAAATAGTCATGATGTCACGCAGAGACTTAACCACTGCATCCCTGCTTATAAAAATAAGAAACGACACAGTCTGCGTATTCAACGTTATGATCTAATAAATTGTCTCATAAATCCATCCATAAAAATGGATTTAATAACATGCAGTCATTAATAATAATGTTGAAGAATATATCATGGTATATATTTGTGATCCAGCAAGGGTAGAAAAATAGTACACCAAACTGCAGTGTTACAAAGTGCTCACGTAGACGTGTGTGTGTGTGTGTGTGTGTGTGTCTGTGTAGTATAATCTTAGGAAAAACTCCAGAATGGTAGCAGTGCTTACATCCAAATGGTGAAATTCTGGCATTCTTTGTTTTCTTCTTTTTGCAAATCAGATTTTTTTAGTTTTCTAATATTAACACTCACTACTACTGTAATTCAAATAAAAATATTTTGGAACGCCTATAGGACCCCAGTTAAAGCAATAGTTTTTTTCCTATTTCCAATGCTTATGGCTGTCGGCCCCACCAAGCGGAGCCCAGACAGTGGGGAGCCCCCCACGGAGCTGGGGTAAGGACACGCAGCTTCCTCTCCCTCCCCTGAGCCTGTCCCAAGCAGAACTGGAGGCCTGGCCACAGGTCAACCTCCCTCATCAGGTCAATGCTGGGACAGGAGGTGACCTGCGTCATCATGCCATGACCTGTCCTTTATCGGAAGGTCACGGGGGGTCCCCCTGCTGCAGAGAGGAGGGAGGAATCACCAGGAGCCCCTACCTTACCTATGAAATTGAGGGCAGCTGCCCTGAGGGAGGTCTGTGGGCTCTCCAGGAACTCAAGGCTCTGGGACAGTAACTGCCCCACCAGCTGGTATTTGCCCTCATGGACCTGTGGAGGCAAAGAGGATGGTGCTGACAGGGAGAGGGGGCCACTGGGGACTCTACTAAAGACCTTCTGGCAGGCACACCCCCACCCTGAGCACAGCAGCAGCAGTCCGTCTCCAGGCATGACTGCGCGACCCTGCAGGCGAGGACCCCAGCCCCTCCCGGCCCAGCAGCAGCACAGACTCGGCAGGACGTTCACAGAGACAAGGCTGGTCCTGCCCACTGACAGCAGAGACAACACAGCAGCTGTGCAGCCAGAGCCCCAGGTGTCCGTACTGGCCCTGGCACTTCCTGGCTTCACTCTTGTGTCGGTGGAGTTGAGGGAAACCCTCTCAACCGCCCTCAGGTAATGGTGAGGCGTCAGTGGGGAAATGGCTGAATAAGTGCTGTGTGCAGTGCTCTACCTGGGGGAGGGATTCATAACATCGAGATTACTGCGTCACCTCCTCACCTGCTTGCTCGGCCCTTAAATGGCTACTTTTCACCCGGGATTCCTGCGCTCTGGCCGGTTCCTGACTGCAGGAGCCTCAGCCCCACGTCTCCTGCCCGCAGGGCTTCCCGCCCCTCTAACCAGAAGACCTCTGTCCTGTCCCTCCAGTAACCCAGCACGGTGGCCCTAGCCTCTGAGAAGGGATCGGGATGCCATGAGGTTCAAATACAGAGAACCAGGGCCAGATGAGGGTCCTCAGAGGAAGCTGATGCTAAAGAATGAGAATCGGGGAACTGAAGGAACATATCTGTCACCTGCCCCCTCCATCCACTGAGCCCACTGTTCTGTTCCCAGGATGAACGTTGAGACTCTCGCTTACCAGGTACGCGCATGTGTCCTGTAACACCTGCGGGTGGTCACTGAGGGTGGTGTGCTGCAAGGTGTGGGTCAGAGACGTCCAGCCAGTCAGCTTTGCCCATTCAGCAAGGGTCCCTCCACAGGCCTGTGGGTGGAGACAAGGGAACCCCCAAAACCCACTCTTAGGACTGCCCAGGCCAGGGGCTGAGTGGCAGCCCACATCACAAAGAGAGGGTGACAGTGCTCAGGGCCAGCCCAGAGGACAATGCCAGAGGTGGCTGTAGAGTGCACAGCCACAGCCAGGCTCCTGAACAAAGAGCTGAAGGGAAGGGGCTCTGCTCTGGCACAAAGGGGACATCAAGCGGGCTGCGGTTGGCAGGACAGAGACAACCAGTGTACCTTGACCATCTCGCTGTTTCCCTCCTGCATGTTCAGCAGCAATGGGAGCAGAAATGTATACAGTTCCCTTTTCATGGTGGCTCCAGGCTTGTATTTCCTGTCCCGGCTCAGCATGTGGCCCAGGGCAGAGGTGGCTGCGATCCTCACTGGCTCCCTCTCCTGCCAGGGAACACAAAATGGAGATGAGGAGGCCATGGTTTCCCTGGCCCTGCCTGGTCAGGCTTCCCTCCAACACCATCTCAGTGTGGCTGTCCAGAGTGCACTGGCCGCGCCGCTTCCCGCCTGTGGAGACCACGCTGTCTGTGTCTCCGAGTGACTCTCTTTAGATCCCCAGAGCCGAGAAGTCAGTTCATGAAGGCACAGTGCCAGGGAAACCAACACCAGAGCTTGAATGCTGCCATGGACCATATCAACAGCTCGAAACTTTCATCCTTCTAAGGATTTAGCTCAAGCATGCCAAATTTTTAAAAATGCATATTTTCACCCTAGTTATGCTGTAAATAAAACTGTTGAAGTCTATATTAGCCTATGTGAATTCATAATGACCACAAAGAGCAAAGCTTTGTACACTTTCAGGAGGATACTATATATTAATTGAACTAATATTTCTTGAGCATCTATCCTGAGCTAGGCTCAGTGCCAAGTGATAGAGGCAGAGCAGCACAAGACAGACAGTTCCTGAACACAGAGGGAGACTTTCCAGCAAGTGGGATGTGCATGTTACAGCATGATGGCTAAACAGAGATGATTCCTTATTAGTACTTTAATGACAAAAATGAAGAGAATAATGTCCCAGGCACAGTAGCTCACAATGGGCACTTGAGCATTGCTGCAGTCATCCCATCCCTAGCAGAAAGAGTGCAAATGTGTTTTTACAATTCATAATGGATCTGAAATATTAGATGGGGTTCCTCCATTCCCCTCCAGAGGACTAGGGTATCCCTGAAAGGTGAACAGTAGACACAATTGGAATTAAGGTAGAAATTATAGCCCAGGGTGTGGACAAGAAAATACTACTGCAGGAGGTGGCAGCTGTTCCCGGAGTGCCCTAAGCTTAGGGGCTGTGAACATAGGGAGGGAGGGGTGATCCCGGGAAGGCAACAGCTGGTGGTTTGGGGGTGTAGTCAGACACCTCCTCCAGTTTCTCTCTCCTGATATCCCTCTTATCAATGACCAAGGAGCAGGGGCATGGAACACCCCAGCAGAGCAGGGAGTGTGGTGTCTACACCAGAGAGAGGGGACAGTTCCCTGGGTGTCTGATATCCCCCAGGGAGTGTAGGGAGCCCTAGAGTTGAAAGACTGGCTATTGGCACATCCGACTGTCCACTTGTCCCGGGATGGTCCCCACGATCCCTGAAGTCAGGCTGCAGTGATAGGCGTGGCTTCCACAGAGGGCCCCCGAGAACCTCTAGCATAAAAATGGACCCCCAAACATTGAGGAAAACCAACGCTACAAAAGAAAGGGACCACATTGGAGAAATATCCTGATGTTTACATTGTAAACTACTAACAACTTAAGACAATTATGAGGGAAAATAAAGACATTTTCATACAAAGACTGAAAATGTTTACTATTTCAGACCCTCACTCAAGGAACCTGAGAGGGAGGGAAAGCAGACTCTAGGAAGGAGGAAAGAGCTGTAAGAAGAAAAGGTGAGCAAGGAGATCTGTAAACATGTGGGAAATTCTAAATAAGTATTGACTGTATAAATAATCATAATCATGATCATGATGATGATATAAAGACCACATTTGGATATCTAATAAGCAGGTGGAATTAAATGCTAGACAACATTCATAACTAACATGGGAAGGTGTGATCAGAATTAAAGCATTCCCATCTTTATGTTGTTAGGATGGAAGAAAAAGATGTTATCTTTAGGCCTGCTAGGTCAAGAAAAGTATGCATGCTGAATTTTAAAATCATGGAAAGATGGATGAGTGAGACATTGACCCAGCCATTCAGGAATTTCCAGGGTTATAGTGGAGATGAGACCCATATCAAAATTATTCCAATACAAGGTTCCAAAGCCAAAAAAGTTACAAATGCCACAACAGGACTACCATCAGCATGTGCCTCAGGGACATGGAGTTCCCTCCTGCTCTAAGATGCCATGATCTGTAAGGAGGATGAGAGATGGGGAGGGTTGGTATTGGTCCATTAGTGCAAACTTCTGAGTCTCAGATTTCTCTTGCCACAAGGACCGTGGCATTCTAAAGTCCTGTGGGACAAGGGTACAGCCATCAGTTCTCTCCCCTCTTCACTCTGTAAGTGGAGTCTGGGTCCTCAGAGAAAAACCTGGCTTCATATCAGAGTGTGAGCTTGCAATTGTTGGTCCAGTGGCTCCGCCGGGGAATTCTCAGGGCAGAGTAAGTGGAGGCATGTGCTGCATCTGGATGTAGGCGGAATGCATTTGGGACACGTCCTGTGCACTGCTCCATGTGGCCAGGTCTTCTTTCTATCTGCCCCTCCATTATCTCAGCCTTGGGCCACAGGCCCTTGGCCTAGCCCAACCCTTATTTAAGCCCCAAGGTTCACCCCCAGCCCCAGCCCATATTGTTCCCAAGGGCTCCTAGGGCTGCAGGCACGTACATCATTGATGAGGGGACGCAGGTGCTGGCAGATGCTGCAGAACATTCCCTGGATGTCCTTGTCCCACGCGTGCTGCACGATATTCTGCAGGCTCTCCAGCACCTGCACGGCTACCCGCGCCTCAGCACTCAGGAAGCCACATAGGTACGGAACCAGCCTCCTGAGAGCCTTTGACTAATGGGAAGAAGGCAGAGATCACTCACCACCCGGGGGTCATGCAGCACTCTGGGCACAGGGTTTAGAGCACACAGATGGTGCCTAAGAGAAACAGACATGGGAGACCTAGGGGCTGGACATGCCAAGGAAACGAGGGCTCAGGGGGCTCAGGCAGCTTGAGGACGGGCCTAGCGAGGTCCACACACTGGATGTTGTGATGCCCTCGGAGGAGGGTGGGGGATGTACTAACCCTGGGACAACTGAGGGACCCAAGGAGGAAAAGCAAATGCTTCAGGGACTCCCAGGTGGTCCCCCTGGGCCCTCCCCCACCCTTACCTGTCCTGGGTGCAGGGCCAGGTTGCTGATGCCCTGCAGGCCGATTTCCACCATGCTGATGTCGGGGTCCTTGACCCACCGGGTGACAATACCCAGAGATTTGTGCATCAGGCTCTGGGCCACTGATGGGTGACAGAGGAGCTGCAGGGCAGGACACCATGGTTATGGATGGAGGAGAGGTCATGGGGACCCTGTGCTCCCCCAGCCCTCCCTCAGGCCCCTGCTCAGGCAAGGACAGTGTGTAGGGGAGAGCAGTGGCAGATCTGGTCACATGGGGTGGACACTAGGGGGAAGGGCTTGACTGGTAATGCTGGTAAGACTTGAATTTGGAGCCCAATCATTCTGGGCTAACCCCTTCCCAGCTATCCTGGAGTCCTTAAACCAGTCCCCTGACATGCCAGGGAAAGGAACCCAATTTGAGATGGTTTGATTCTCTTTTTCTCCTTCCTGGGACAAGTAAGTTAACATCCCATTAAATAGTCAGTCCCTCAGCTACAGGAAGGGGACGGCTACAGCTGCTGGGCTCTCCCCAGCTCTCACCTGCACATAGACGGCCCTGGCCAGGATTTTCCGACCCTCATAGATGCAGTGGAGGGAATTCTGCACAAGCGCCATCATTTCATGAAGGAGGGAGGGGTCACACGTCTTTACCATTGCTCTGGGATGGGACACAGGAAGCAAGCAGTTGCCAGGGGTGGGGGAAGTGGCCAGGGCCAGCGTGCACATAACAGGGAAGACATGAGGGCTGAGGACTCCGAAGCGCAGAGGGCTGGGAGGTGGGGGAGGGAGGGTGGAAGGCTACTATATTTGAGTGCTGGGACCTGGGAGACTAGGGTCAGGGGTCAGAGTGGTGTCAGGGACACTGGAGAAGTGGTTCCACCTTGTCAGGTCCATGACCCAAGTGTGGAAAGACGAGCTGGAAGGAAGGTCCCAGAAGTGGAGGTCATCTGCATGGGACACCACTCCCCTGACCGCTGCTGCAAATGTCAATTTGACAACCTCCAGGGCACACCTGAAGGACACCGCCATCGGGTTTGGGAAAAGAGAAAAAACAGAAAGATGGACAAGGCGTTACCCTGGGGTACATTCCTGTGCTGGCAAGTTGGAGACAGTTCTCAGACCTGGTAGCTGGTTCTGCTCCGCAGCTGACAAGAGGTCATGACTTCATGGCCCCGTCTCCAATTGCCCGTCCACTCACCCCTTACTCCGACCCTCCTCCAACCACAGAGTCCTCCGAAAGACACTTCCCTGGGGGTTCCCAAATTCTGCTCTCACACTTCACCACCACACCCGCCTACCACAGTGTCTCTCCTCCATTGGTTTCATTAGTTTGCATTTTCATTTCAGATTTCATTGGAATAAAATGTGCTGAGGTTAATAAAAAGTACATCAACCACCTATTTAGGAGTCTAACCCCCATGTCACAGGGGAGAAAACTGAATTCCAGTAGGGACTTGCACAAGATGGGGCAGCTAGTGAAGAAGTCAAGGCAGAGGCCAACAGGCTGATTGAAATGGCCAACCCTGAGTGAAGAGGGTGACGCAGTCTTGGCCCTGCCATCTACCATCTAACTGAACCTCTTCACACGTAGAATTATGAACACGGGGACGAGGCGGGGTGTAAGTCAGTAGAAGAGTGCACAGGATGAAAGGAGTAACGAGCAATCCGAGAATCCGAGAGACTATTCCAGTGCACAGTGCTGCAGCCCCACACCGTGTCCCACTCTTCTCTTCCTGCGTCCCTAAGAGATCAGCATCTAGCTGTCCAGGGCTCTCAGGAATCGACTCGTTGCATTTCTCCACCACCTGGAGGTGAGGCTTACCTAGTGGGGTCAAATGACTTGCGGTCGCTGTCCGGAGCCCCGTCTTGGCTGGACACCACCATCTTCTGGGGAGCATTTTGCTCAGTCACCCAGTAGAGGTGACACAGCGCCGCCAGCAACAGCCGTGGGAAGTGTTTCTGGACAGTCTCCTGGCATAGAGGTTCTGACAGCATCTCACACAAGGCATATGTCACCTGGGGAGGGGGCATCGGAATTGACCAGGCCTGGGCAGTGAAAGTCTGGGCTAGAAGCCCACCCTGTCCCTCCCTGTCACTGCCCAGCGGGCACAGCTCACTCTGAGACAGGCTTGTAAGGAACATCCAAAGACTGAACCCCCACACCTCACCCCTAGGGAAACGAGGGTGCCACCCACATGCAATCTGCCTCCTCTTGTGCTCACTTGACATTCAAAATGGAAAGCAAATTGACTCTAAATGCTCAGCACAAGATGATTTCTGGCATATTTGTCCACATTAACTCCAGGCAACCAAACCTCCTCCTCTCCTATGCCCCTTGCCACACCCCCAGGCTTCCCATAAAATACCAACCCCAGAATCAGGAGTGAGCACAAGCTGGTGGCCCTGCCTGGCAGTTTCCTTGTTCATACAATGGGGCTGGTCCCCACCCCGTCTCCACCATGCATTCTTAGATCCAAAAGCACCAAAAGGAGGTGAAAGTGCTCCTGTGAGGAGCCAGTGTGAACCCTCTCCCTTTGCCCCTCCCCAGGACCTGCTTGCCCTCTGAAGTCAAGCCCTGTGATCCCTAATTCTGCCCCCAAGCTCCCAGAACAGGACGTCCCAGGCCCCCTCCTCCCTGTACTGACCACCACAGGCTGGGCATCCATGTCCACTGTGTCCTCTCTGGAGGGGGTCTTTTCCAGGAAGCGTGTGAGCAGCTGCACGACTTTGAGTGTGGTGTTCCGCTGGGTGCCAAATGCCTTCCACAAGGCCAGCGTGGAGCTGCAAGACCCAGGGACAGCAATGTCATGGGCCCTGGTGATCACAGTCCTAGGACGAGTCTGGTCTCAGGCCCATGAAGAGCCAGTCCTCAGGGACTAGAGGAAGGGACACCAAAGAGAAATAGGCCAGAGGCCATGGAGAGGAGGCTCGCATGGGATCAAAGAGAAGTGAGGGAAGGAGACAGCACCCTTGCAGAGTGACTTTTAATCTGGGCTTGGGGCCAGGCACAGGGGCTTCCTGGGCTGCAGAATGTGCCCCTGGGCCAGGGCTGCACTACCTGTCCCAGGGCAGGGGCTTGCTGAGCAGCACGGGGACCACAGAGCAGGTGTTGCTGAGTGCCAGAGAGCACATGGCCTGCAGGGTCTCCTCCTCTGTCCTGGCCTCCAGACTTGAGTTGAGCTGTTCAAGGACTCCAACCACAATTTCCTCCACCTACAGGGCAGAGCCAGACGTCCCCATAACTCTTTCCATGCTTCCTCCCCACCTTCCTCCTCTACCAACTCCCAAAATCAAGGGGCCTATTTGCAACCCTGCCGGCCACACCCTTCCCAAGGCAGAGTTCTAGGGTGCAGAGGCCAGACCAGCAGGGGCCACGGAATAAACTGCAGAAGCTGGCGCTAAGGCCACTGCAGCAAATGCCTGCCACAGCCTCAAAGCTTGTAGGTGAGTCCCCAGGTCACTCAAGGGGTGCGAGTCCACCAGGACGGAAGGCACAGGCCCTGCAGACACTTCAGGGGTTCCCCTAATAGCTGGGATCAACTTTCAACCGTCAACACTGCAGGGATGAGTGGCATGGGAAGTGGGGGCCCCAGGCTGTGTCCTGGCCCTCAAGTCCCTAACACGGAGCCCTGGGAAGCCCATTCCAGTGCAGTGCTTCCAGACACCCTCAGCACGTCCTTCCGGTTCCGGTCCCCCAGCGAGCAGATAGCTCCCATCAGTGAGTGAGGATAACGGGTGTCAGGGCATCAGCGAGAGCAGGAAGGTCTGAGGGAGCCCAGGCCCTATCTTTAAAGGGACAGTGGCCACTCAGACAGGTACCCTAGGTAGCCACATTTAAAATTTTTTTTTGGTGAAGTGGGAGATGTAGATTTTTACGCCAAATCTTTCCTGGTAAACCAAAAAAGACAATGCATTCGAAGGTCAGAGTCACCCCATGAGCTTGTTGACTTACAAACCACAGTCTGAGCCCCTGACACCCCAGGGAACCAGGTCAATGCCCCCAACCATGCCTCCCCATGCCCTGGAGGATCCAGTAGGTTCCCAGCTGCCTACAGCCCTGCACGTGCTGGTGCTAAGTGAGGAGCCAGACCCCAACACAGGAGGCAGTTTTGAGCTCAGGATTACAAATGTCAGTGGGACCACAGAGAAAATCAAGTGCAAGCCTACATTTTATAGGTGAGTGAATTAAGACCAACAGAGAAGGGACTTGCCCTTCATCTGGTTAGGACTAGAGCCAGGAGAGAGCCCAAGGCTCCTGACTTATAGGGCAGAACTCTTGCCATAGTGCCACACTACCTTTGTCATGTCTCTGCCCCGCTCTTCCATGACAGCCTTCATCAGCTGGGCAGCAGCCAGAGACAACTCGGCCTTGCTGTCAGTCAGGCCCTCAATGGCCTCCAGCACTAGGTCGCAGAGCTGGCTCCGGGTGAAGTACTCTGCAAACGCCTGCAACACGGGCCGTCAGTCTGGGCAAGCCTGGGCACCCTGCCTCCGATGGCCCGGACCACCCCTCCTGGGAAGGAGATGAGAGAGAGCCCCTCTCGGGAGCAAGATGCCCTTTTGTCCTAGGCCTGTGCTGTCTGCTGAGCTCCCAGAGGACACTGTCCCACAGCCAGAGTCTTTGGGAGTAGGCGGCAGAAACATTGACCTCAGGTGCAATGTGGGACTCAGAGGTCAGAGGCTACAGAGGCAGAGCAGTGGGAGAGAGGGGCTGCCCTAGGGTCCTTAGTGCCACCGCTCTGAGGCAGGAGTTGGGATACACATTGCTCAGGAAGCATCAGGAGCATGAAACCAATAATTCTGCG